>NC_133089.1:16733338-17945706 GCF_019914945.1 Typha latifolia
TGACGTAGGAAAACATTAGAAAAACAATGTCTTTCAGTTTCTGTATATTTATAGGTCTTATGCCACTCGTTATTATGTGAATCTTCAATTTGAATGGGCCATCGATATTGGTTGATAGTAGTGTGACTGTAAATCCTACTAGTTAAACTACACAGATTATTTTAATATTTAATGCTTTCACTTTTACTATAGGGAAAGATATCCGAGGTTGATATCCAGCGTATCGCTAAAGAGGTGGGCGAGAACTTTACTGTGGAAGAGATCAGAGAGATGATAGAAGAAGCAGATCATAATGGTGGATAGTCTTTCTTTTCTTTATGTGACACTAAAGCTACTTATGCTGATTCAGTCATTCCGGTTATCTTCTATGACATTTAGGGGGATGTCATTTTCTAGAAAGTTGAAAGTAGGATGGTACTAGACTTATAACCATGCATTCCTGATTTGATGGGAAACTTGCAAAGTCACAGTTGGTAAGCAGGTACAGGTAGCTTTAGTAACCAACAACTAACTTTGATATTGAATCTCTTGATGTTCTTATGGAGGCACATGATGAACAGATTTAAACTTTCAGTATTACAACTTAACCACAGTGAAAATAACTTAGCTGGGAAAGTTGGTTCTCTAATTTGTTTTACTTATTTAATGAAATATATATTTGTGAGTGTGCCTTGGTTTGCACACTTCCCTGATTACCACTCTAGAAGGCCTTATCAATTCCTCACTAGCTCTTCTTGTATGTCTTTTGTCCATTTATCTCCTAATATATCCACCCTCATGATCTGTTTAACGAAGTGAAATTTTTTGTGTGCATATTCTCAGATTTAAATCAATGGTCCACCAAACATTAATTTATATAATTCTTTATATCGTGCTCATTTGCAAATAATATGCTGAGCATCAGTCAATCCACCATTTGAAGAAATGGTTTTGTCAGATACTAATAAGAAAGGCCTTTGAAAGTCAGCAAATAGTATTTCAGTTGTACACAGTGAAATAGACTCTATATACTGAGATTATTCTGTTTTCTTCCATGAATTGTAGGATTATATTCTTTTTGCTTTATATACTGATACTTTTTACTGTTGATCTTCTGTCTTCTTAGATTGGCAGACTAATTGAGATTTCCATTCCTGTGTTTTGCAGGTGATGGAGAAGTAGATCTTGATGAATTCGTCAGGATGATGAGAAGGACTGGCTATGGTTACTAAGTTTCTGTGTCCTCCCTACGTTATAAGTGTAGAACTTGATGATCCTATTGTCTTATACAACCTTGAATTGATGACTGATATGCAACTAAGTCTAAATTGAGAAATTTTTCCTGCAAGTGCTGTAAACTTATAGAACTCTTTTGAGGTTCATCTTATTTATTAGTCATGAAAACATTTCTATCCTTGTCATCTATTTTTGACATCCTACTATGAGACAAGCACTCCATCTTGGTCAGCTGACGAATTACTCTTGGGAAAGGATCATCGTTTCTGTAAACCAGATTCTTTTTCCAGTTGGTAAATAACATTAGCAAGTATTAGTACTTTAGATTTTCCATGTATCCTATGAGATGGACCTGCTGCTCATCTAGGCACTGATTGGAAGCAGCTTAACTGTTCTTATCATAGACAATCTTGTCAACTTCACCCGTCTTTTAATAGATTGTCAACTTCACCCATGCTTGAATCTCTACCGGACAGTTGATCTAATTATCAAACTTATTTTATGATCAACTTTACTCGAACCCCATAAATATATATAAATATAATTTTTAATATTGATGGACCCTCAAAAAAAAAGTCATTCATCCCAAGACCCATTCCATGTCCCCATCTCCATCTTATCTGTTATTACACAATCCCCTTAGATTTTATTACCATTTAATTACAGAAAAATGCTTTTCTTAATCCACTCCGTTCTTCTTCTCTAGCTTGCAACAGCTAACGGTTCCTCTTCTATCAGGTGTCCAACTCCGTACTCCGCTCCGCATACTTCCTTGTTAACAAGTACATCGCATCCGCCGTCCATCGCTCCAGCATGGAGCAGACGAACGGCGGATCTTTTCGAGCGCATATAAATTTGTATGCGGAAGGTCCTATTAATCCGTTAAATCAGGTGGCGGCTAGTCGTCAGCTCGTTCGAAGTGGCCAGCATATCTTTTTCTTCAAATTTTCTAATATAATAAAAATATCCTAATGATGCCATAAAAGCTGTAATATTTACAAATAAATAAATAAATAAAATAAATCCTCATGAGGTGCTCGTGCCGCACGTGACCCGGCACCTCTTTGAATTCTGTCTCTGGTTCTGGTTCTGTTTCTGTCGCAAGGAAAAAAGAAGTCAGTTCTCATCTTTCCTTTTCGTTTGGTCGGGAAAAGGTACCCAGAAACTCGAGTGTGCCATTTTTTTTTGTCCTTCTTTTAGTTGTTAGATTTAGTTTTTAGTTTGTTAGAAACGTACATCGCTACGTCCTTAAATATTATGGTTTTGGTTTCTGAAATCTAGTATGGAATGGGATGCTTTAATCTCCCAAGAGGTTTTAATTGTTTTTATGGGTGTTTGATGACGAATTTGGAGAAAACCCAGGTTGGTATTTATATATATATATATATATATTATATTTTTTCCCAAGTCATTCATTTGCATGAACAATTGTTTGTATTCTTGACTCAATTTTCCTTACATCATTGTAGGCCTTATATCTCTCAAATTTGCATAGATTATAGCTTTCGAACAGAGTAATTTCAGAGGATAGTAGTTGTCCATTTCACTTTCGCAGCTTCCATTGCTGAATGCTGACAGAGAAACTTCCAGTGTGTAATATATTTTTTGCTTTCACAACTTCTTCATCTTGCTTCTTTTTAATCTTGTTGAAAAATTGTTGCATTGTTATTGAACAAAATCCTTGTCTTATTTTCCACAAATGTTATTTTCTCCAATATATTCGGGTCGCAAACTTTTGCAGTCTATCTCATATAACCAAGAAGTGTCCATTTTGAGATAAATTGCACCTGGAAGTATGTAGAATGAGGAAGACATACTAATAAATTGAACAGGCATGATCTGAAATGTTGTTATATGGTATATAATAGCGCATAATGATAATCAAGCACTAGAAAATCTAATATAATCTGCACAGAGAATAATATTTGGTAATGCAATTATTTCGGAAACAATGTTTTGAGTGCAGTAAATAGTGAATTTGACATCATAAAAGGAATAAACTTCAGAAATAATTATGGACAATTATATCTTTGTCAAGTATCTGAAATATATTCTGTGGAAATAGACTGTTGTTATGTTCTTTTCTTTATTCTCCTAATCTTGAACCTTTATTTTGTCTTTTATATGCAGAAAGGAATAGAAGCGAAGAACTGACTTTTTGAGGGATGGAGGAAACAAAAGGTGGTGATCTGCCAACTTCTCCAGAACCTCCAATCTCTTCAATTACTGATGAAGGTTCTGAGACCAGTGGCCATCACAGAGCAAGTGTTGTGGGGGATATGCAGGCAGTGATCCAGCCTACTGAGCCAGAGAGCCCATTTGGATCAAAGACTCCTATTGATGATTCTTTGTCATCTGAAGTGCTTAGTTCATTTGATCATCCTACTATGGTGGATAAATCAAAGACTAGTCAAGATGATTCCGCCGCTTTGCTACCAGAAGTTGTTAGCAATCCATATAAACTTGATGATGGCACTACTAAAAGAGTTTCTGATGTTCAGATTAGTAAGAGTCCTGCAGATTCCATTGTAATCGGAAAAGCAATTGAGGCGCTCAATGATGTTCCAATTCCATTAGTTGAAATCAAAAGCAAAATGGAAAAGCCTGAGAAGCAAATAAGGATCGAAAATATGCAAAAGAAGGCGTCAGATTCAACTAATCATCTGCGCAATTCAAAACGTATAGATCCAGAGAGGGCCCTCGTTGAGCTGGATGCAAAATTTGAATCCATTAAGGCCTCTGTTACAATGTTTGGTGGAAGTGTTGATTGGAAAGCTCAGAGAGCAAAGACTCTAGAGGTAATGCAGATTCTTGTATTTAGTTTTCCTCCTCTATGAAGTTTAATTAACAGTAGCTTTCTCGAGAAGTTGTCTTTGCATTTGTGTGAACATATCTAAACACGGTCATAATTCTAAATGGTTTCTCAGTTCACATGATATTGAATCTTCTATGACACTAGCTTGATTATTTTCAGAAACGCAAGGATCACAGGTTTGAACTTGAGAAAGTACAGAAAGAAATTGCGGCATATAAAAAGAAATTAGAAGCTGCAGAAG
This sequence comes from Typha latifolia, assembly GCF_019914945.1. Classification (NCBI taxonomy): domain Eukaryota; kingdom Viridiplantae; phylum Streptophyta; class Magnoliopsida; order Poales; family Typhaceae; genus Typha; species Typha latifolia. The sequence continues at coordinate 16,737,610 of NC_133089.1, forward strand.
AGGCTAAAGCAGAAGTACTTGAGGAGCTAGAGAGCACCAAGAGACTCATAGAAGAGCTAAAGTTTAATCTGGAGAGAGCACAGGCTGAGGAGGACCAGGCAAAGCAGGAAGCGGAACTCGCTCAAAATAGAGTTGAAGAAGTGGAGTTGCAACTAGCAGTCGCGAAAGCAAAGCATGAAACTGCAGTTGCAGAATTCAAGTTCGCAAAAGAGGAGCTGGTAACAGTGGAAGAGCACTATGATGCTTTAGTTCAAGAAAGGGACATATCAAACAATAAAATGGAAGAAGCTGCTTCTGTAAAGGAGGAGATTAAGAAGACGGTAGACGAACTCACTCTAGAGCTTACTGAAATTAAGGAATCACTGAAGTTGGCCAATGCTGCACATCTTGAAGCAGAAGAACATAGGATCGGTACAAGTTTGGCACGAGAACAGGATTGCCTTACTTGGGATAAAGAAGTTAAGCAAGCAGAAGAGGAAGTGCAACAGCTTAATGAGAAGCTTCTATCTGCAAAAGATTTGAAGTTGAAACTACACGAAGCATCCACTTTGCTACTTGAACTCAAGGCTGAGTTAGAAGCCTACATGGAGGCAAAATTGAATCTTGACGCTGAGGAAGCTAAGAAAACGCAAACATCCATTCAAGAAGCATTAGATTCAATGACAAAGGAGCTTGAGGAAGTCAAAGGCATTATGGAGAGAGTAAAAGATGAGGTTGACTGTTTAAGAGTTGCAGCTTCATCGCTCAGAGAAGAGCTGGATAGAGAGAAAACAACCCTCATCACCTTGCAGCAGAGGGAAGGGATGGCATTTGTAACTCTTACTTCTCTTCAGGATGAGCTCAGTAAGACAGAACGAGAGATAGAAATGGTTCGGGAAAAGGAGAAAGAAGCAGGAGAAAAAATGGTGGAGCTACCAAAATTGCTGCAAGAAGCAGCTCAGAAAGCAGAACAAGCTAAGTCGTCTGTGCAAGTCGCACAAGAAGATCTAAGGAAGGCCAAGGAAGAAGCTGAACAAGCCAAAGCTGGTGCAACCACCACCGAGATCAGATTACGTGCAGCTATAAAGGAAATAGAGGCAGCAAAATTCTCAGAGAATCTTGCACTTAGTGCATTTCATTCTTTGCAAGAGAGTGAGAAGGCTAGAAAAAATGGAGAACAATCTCCCGGACTAGTGGCCCTTCATTTAGATGAGTATTTCACTCTTAGTAAGAGAGCTCATGAAGCTGAGGAGCTTTTGCATGAGACTGTGGGAGAAGCATTTTCGCAAGTTGAGTTGGCAAAGGAGACTGAGTTAAAAATTTCAGAGAGAATAAATCAAGCATACAAGGTTATGAATGAAAAGAGGGAAGCCTTGAGAGTTGCACTAGAGAAAGAAGAAAATGCTAAGGTAGAAAAATTGGGTCTGGAGAATGAATTAAGGAAGTGGAGAAACGAAAATGAACAGCATCGTAAATCTTGTGAGGTTGCTAAAAATGCTGTTAATCCTTTGAGAAATCTATTGATGGAATTCGATGGAGATACTGAAAAGGACTTCAGTGAGGAAAAATGCGACATTGCTGTGCATTCCATATCAGATCAGAAGTTGTGTATGTCAGAGGGTAGCCCCGACGAACCTATATCCGATCCTAAGCAAAAGAAGAAGAAGAAATCATTTTTCCCGCGAGTCGTGATGCTCATATCCAGAAAAAAATCTCAAAAATAGAAGTGATGGAACATCTTTTTTCTTTTCTTAATGCATTGCATGGACAAGTATTCAGATAATTGTTATTGTACATGCGTAATAAGTTAAACTTGATTTATTTGATATGTTGTTTTGGTGTAAGCTTGTTATTCATTTGTATAGGCTTTCAAAAACATTTGAAGAGATTTTTTTTCTTTTGTATGAATTGCACAGCCATTGATATCTGAATTTGTAATCTTATTTTGAGGACTATAAAGCGATTTACGTTTACGACAGACTAATCTGAATATGCACCTAACTGCACTACTTTCTACTGTATAAGCATCAACGACAGGGAATCGATATGATCACCAAGATTAAGATTTATTCAACAAAGACAGCTGAAGAAGGGACTAGGAACCTACTCTTCCACTGCAATGTTCTCAGATATTTCATCCCCACTTCGAATCCAATATCACTTCCATGTGCATCAGACTGAAACTTTATTCCAAAAGTTTTTTTCAAGCTTTATAAAATTCTATTCCCTAGCTCTCAAGAATCAAGAAGACCTACGCCACAACATGGTTTCTGGACTCGGTCCAACTGTCAAAGATGCTCCAGTTGGGCTTAACTCATTAAATATCTTATCCTCACTAGCTATGTTAAACTGCAATGCAAACACGAGTCCGATTTAAAATCAGATATACCGCCACATACGCATGAAAATGATTCCATAATAATTGTGGAAGAAGACTACAAAAGTTCCAAGTCATCATGCTTTCGGTACAATTCAGTGTCATGGTACGTGATTTTATTCTATAGCTGCAACAGTTCTAAACTGGTCATGATATCTTACTCTCTCGATAACAAGGAACAGAGCATCCAGATATAGCTGTCAACTTATCTCACTATATAAAGAGAGTTGAGAGGTTCCTCAACTGCACACTGCGTTCTAGCTTTCTAAGTCTCAAAACATTTGCAAGAGCGACCATGGCAATCAAACACGTCAGCTCCGCCAACCGAGACATGACGGTCGAGGACTTCAAGGAGTGGCTGAAGAAGTTTGACACTGATAAGGATGGTCGGATCAGTAGGGATGAGCTGCGAGAGGCGGTTCGAAGTCGAGTTGGGCGGTTTACCACTTGGAAGAGCAGAAGGGCGTTTCGCCGCGCTGATGTCAATCACAATGGCTTCATTGATGATGCTGAGATTGAGAATCTTGTTACCTTTGCCCAGAAAAAGTTAGGAATGAAGATATACACAGATTAGCTTCAAGGTTATATAATTTGATTACACCTGTAACTGAATGTTATAGCTATACATCATGATCATAAGATATATATATATATATATATATATGTATCTATGCTTTCTTTTCCATGATCATAAGAAAAATTAATGGAGTGCATCAATTTGAAGAAAAGAAAAATAATTCCTATCTTCTCCTCTGTTAGACAAGATCTCATAGCATATTGATGATCACTGGTTCAGGATGAGTTTCTCAGTTTATACTTACTGAGCTAAGCATTATGTTAATTCCGACGAAAGATTATGCTCAACTCTACGTAAAAGATTTAAAGGTCAAATGAACAAAATAACCTTCCTTGAATCCCACAAAGAAGTGAAAAATTAATTTATATTTGAAAATAATGAGTATTTACATAGTTCACTGAAAGGAGGTTCAAAATATAGAGAAAGAAACGAAATTGTCACAATGATGCAAAAGAAAGCTAGCCACAATTTTCAACATAAACAGTGGCGCTGTTTGATTTCAAGAGAAATAGATGTATAATACTTGAAACAAACAAAGAAATCCGTTTGCTGGAACAAGCACTGTAGTCTTATTTCATATGGACCACAAAGAAGTCCGAAAGAGAAAAAAAATTCAAACAAGATCTCAGTAGGTACAAGCTAGACAGAGCTCCTTTTGTTCTTGATATATACATGGCAAAGAACCTAGAAAGAATTGGGTTATCTCAGGTCCTACTACAACCAATGAATTTATTAGTGAAAGAACTCTCCCTGGAAAAAGGACAGAAGGTTGCTTCTCAAAGTCTTAAAGCGAATGTACAATTAATTGATCAGATACTATACCAAGTTTCCTCAAACCCACACATAAGAATATAGACACACCAAAAAGAACAAGGAAAGTCTGGTCTCAAGATGCAGTGCCCTATTTGACAATGTTTTGACGCACAAACCACTGTTAGATGGACGTCGATAATCATCAGCAAAGGAAGCTCTGTTTTGTCAGCAGAAATCACCACAAGTGATGTGGGGGGAAGCAGCTTAAAATGATTAAAACCAACACTGCCCGTGACTAAATGATCATGGTGGAAACTCTAGATGCACAATCTGCATATTGTCAGGAACAAAGTTAGAAACCAGTAAGATAAATATTTGACATCATAGATAGGGAAAATAATGTAATATCTGTACTTGGTGAAGGCAGTTTTCCTTCCATGGCTTCTTTTTTTGCTTCGCAAGTTGGACAAAGTAAAGGACCATTACGGGGACCAACTCCTGAAGGTCTCATTGAATTTGTATGAATAGAAACACCCTCTCCTTGTTTCATCTCTACCTGGCAAACTGCACACTTGAACTGCTTGAACTTGCTGCGTTCTGAACTCAACCTGAAAGGATAATGTTTGATCACCAGCATCAAAGAATATCTATTAGTTTGACCACATACATCAGGAAATGAAAGAAAAAGTGCTGGCATGCCATACCAAACATTCAAGAAATTAATGCTTTATTATGCAATGTATAAGTCACTCAACTACCATGCCCTTGCGACCCCCTAAAAATGGTGATTTAAATAAAGTTGGAAAGTTTAATTGAAGGGCTCCATAACCAGACGTGCAAGTCATTTATTAGTTGACTTTCACCATAGGAGAAATATCGCTATTGCCACATCCCAATGCTTCTCCCTTCCCACTACTACTTTCCTATGTGTTCAGAGGCTGCAATGCACATCTCCCACCAGTGTATACATATAACATAAAAGCAAAGTTGTAAGTCTAATTGATATTGCTCTGGAAATGGAATGTGTTGATTCTTTCCTAATTGGTTGGATCGTAGGCACCTACTTTATTTCCTACTACAAAATGGTAGGAACTGAAAAGGTAAGCATTTTCAGCACTTAGTCCTATGATATCACCAAGAATAGGATCTAGAACTCCAACAATGCATCTCTTAGTGCTAAATGAATCTCACTGAAAAGTAAAACTGTCAAATGTCAAAACTATGTCTCATTGATGGAAGTAACTTCTTTTTTCAGGTTGGGCACTCATTAACTGAAGTGACAAAAATAATTGATGCATTTATAACTATCAAAATTGCCAGTAAAATCTAGTAGAAGAATGCACAATGAAAAAGGCATCTAGTGATGCAATGCAAAACTACTAATTAAATTTCTGCTAGGACATATTGACCTTTGTGCAAGTAATGCAGATCCATCCTCAAATATTTCCTCTACAACGTCTGGTTCACAACAGCCTCGATCCAACTCATCAGGCAGGGACTCATAAGATTTTCGGAGGAACAAAGATTTGATTCCCACTTTTCCTGGCTTTTTCAATGGAGGGCTCAACTTCTCTGGTGGTAATATATCAACAACGATGCAGGTAGTATCATCTCGTAGTCCTTTTACCTTCACAGCTTCCTGTGTGTGGAAATAAGTCAGCATCAAAATAGCAGTAATAGTAAGGTAACAATTATAGCTTATAAGAAGTACCTTAACAATTCGATCAGCTGCAACTTCTGCTGGCAAACCCCGACAACTACTAACAGCCTTATCAGATGTTAAAGCATCCCACACACCATCACTTGATATGACAAGTCGTCCTCCAGCATTGGACAGCTGTATCAATTATAGAAGATTTACAAACTGCAATATCTATGAAACAGAAAGATGCTCATTTGTATGACATATATTAGCATAATACTACTTTAAAAATCTTCTAATATATAAATCAAGCCAGTGAGATAGCATCTTTCATACCCCGGAGAACTGTTTCATAATTTCATTGGGTAAGAACAAGATGGAAATATAAGACCCACTTATGGTAAGATGCATAAACATGACATGTGATGACAGCATAAATACTGCTGCCATGACGCAATCTGTTTTGACCACCACAATTGATTCATAACCAAATCATAACACTGGCATAAAGTATCTGCTTGCTTTTATGTGTAATACATGTAACTAGGAGTTTAAGCCATGAAGACAAATCCAAGATCATATCCTTATTAGACCTGTAATACCCGTTAGAAAAATTGGAGGTCTTCGACAACAATACCATGACAAAATTACTGAAACAACAATTGAATGATATCAAGGCTCTCCATTAGCTATTTACTTTATAAGACATGAGGCATACATGTGCGTCTGTGTGTTGAAAATAGACTTCCACATGAGACATCGTAAGGAAAGCCCAACATGTTATAAAAAGGCTCAAAATATCAGTTCAATTAGAAAAGTTGGAAATCATGACCCATTTGCACTAACAATAAGCAACTTACTGACCTTCACTTGTTTCACATGAGGAATAGGAACTATATATTGACCAACATCCAAATCACCAATTGATCTTGACAGACACAGGCCACCTGGCCAGCACCTTAGAGGGCCAATCTGAAATACAACATAACAATTAAATATATTAATGGTGACTACAAAACAGAGAAACAAGGTCACTATTGTACAATTTTACTCAGTATTTTTCATATGCACTAGACAGAACAAAGCACACCTCTGATTTCTTTGTGGCACATGCATATACATGTGCATGAGTATACGGAAAATTAAGTAGAACTGTAGTGCTTCCAAAGTAAGAGAGAAAATTATAAACTTATGATGTGACACGTGAGAATACAAAGGAATAAACTTTAAAAAGCTTAATCATTTTATTCAAATACACTCTAAAAACATAAAATGATTTGCAAGGAACATGCCTCAGCACCGCCAGCAATAACTATTCTCCCAACTTCACCGCCACTTGATGTTATGCGCTCGACCCTGTGATGGAACTAATCCAAAATCAGAAAAACAAAAAGGAAATATACTAACTATAACAGAGAAAAGTCATGCAGCGTAGACATACTCCTCCTCATTAACATCCAACCGGTGATCTGCTGATAAATGGTAAACTGAACCTTCAGCAGATTCAAGTATACAACGTGAATCACCAACTGATGCTACAGTAACAAACCACCCATCAATTATGACAAACGTTGCAGTCGTTCCTGAAGTATGCGCTGAAAAAACATTTTACTAATTAAGTTAGAGTTGAAGCACAAACTGTAAAACAAAGATATGGTGTAGAATGTTTGAAGCTGTGAAAATGTCAAGTTTCAACATATCGACATTTAGTAATCACATGTTAGTCTTGAAAAGAAACAGAAATGACAGTAGCATCACAAACTTGTATATGTTCTTTTGCTGATAAAAGAAGGAGACATGAAAAAACATAAGAAGAGAATAATTATCATAATATTATCTTGTAGATACTGGAATTAAGTCACTAACGATACTCTGTTTCTAGTTCATTTTTTCATTATGGATGCCTCATATTTTATAATGTAGAGACTTGCCACTTGTCAGATAAAGAGCTACTAGAACTTGATCCCAGGGTTATTTTGCATCTTCTCTATGTAATGTTAGTAGCAATATGGCCTGTAAGTTGTCATAGGCAGAACCATTACATAGAATATCTGTAAGTTAGGAAGCTGAATTCATTACTGCCAGAAGATCTAACGGAAGCGCAAACTTTAGTATACAAAATCATAAGATTTAGTAAGAAAAAAAAGGAAATTTGGAAATAAATGAAATTGAATATGAATCTTCCATTAAAAACTCAAATCACAAATAAAGCAGACAGTCATTACTAGGTTCATGCCTTTTTCTTGGAAATCTTTATCAGTTTTAACAAACCCCGCAACTAGTGCACTTGGCAATGCTGCTATCCACTCCTCCCTGCTAAGTTTTGGAGGAATAGCACCCAAAACATTGTTTAGAAGATTCTCCTTTGAATAAATTGCAGCTCCAGACCCATTATGTCCATCAAAAAGCTGCAAAGAATATGGACAGAGTTATTCTAACAAATATTACTAGTGGAGCTATCCATCAAAACTGTTCCAGCAAAAACAGGCATGGATTCAAGATTAATTAGTTCGTAAAGAAGCAAGCCCATGCAAGCAATGTCATATAAATCCAAATTAACATGGAAGATGATTTACTGGTGATTCCCCTTTTTTCTTATTTATTGTGGCCCCGATTTCCAACATTAATAAAAGAATTGATTCTAGGATCCTAAGAAAATCAAAAGTAGAAAGCATAAAATAAAAAAGAAAAGAAAAAGGTTGACTAGCGGATTATTACGAGATGCCTTAGTTGGAATCAACTAATGGAAGGACAAAAGGTTCGATTAGCAAATGAAGATACAGCCTACTTATGGGGGTAAAAATAAAAGGAGACAGACCAGCGGAGTACCAACTTGGAGAATTGACTAGAGTTTGAGATGAAATAACCACTGTTGCCATAAATCTTCACACAAGTTATCCAAAAAGTTTGATCATCTTTTTTTTTTCGCAGATTAAAGTAATATTTGGACTTTATCTGAGAATACAGGATGACATGGTGCAATTTTATGCTATCCAGTAAATAAAGAAACAGAGAAACCGAGAAAGATACATAATACTACAAAATCAGGAATAGACTCCCATAACAATATCACGAAACCATCTGGCGCAAACTTCTTCATCAACCCTTCTTAATCAAATTTGGCTAATTTTTACCAACAAATGCAAATGGGTATGTTCCTCCAAGAGATTCAAAAGTACTCAAAAACCAAGAAGAGATGCCAGAATCCTAACAATCGAAACCAATTTAAAGAAGAGGTACTCTTACCGCAAAGACCGAGAAGGTGGTGGAACCATTCTTGTCCATTCTGTGGCACTCGGCCTTCAAGAAAGTGAAGTCCTCCCCTTTCCTGCTCTGGCTCGCCTGCCCATACAATATATCCGGCTTCTCGCTTCTCTCATTCGATAGCTCTCGCTTGAGTAACACTGCCAATGGCACCATCCCTTCTCCCGCCTTCGTCTCCGTCAGACCCACTTCGCCAGATCCTTCAAAACCTCCAAAGCTGCAATCTTTCTGAAGAAACATGAACAATGGAGGAAAAAGTTCAAATTTTCTCAGGGAACAAGAGTAGAATATATGGAAGGCAAGACACAACTTGGTATCAGAGAACTAGATTTGACGATCCATGCTTAGGGAGAGATTTACCCTCGAATTTGGATATATCTGTATAAATAAATCGATGATAAAAGAGAAAAAGAGAGGTTGGATTGAGAGGGTGAAGGCATCCGCGTATTGGCCTTTTTAATGTTTCAACGTATAAAAAAAAAAGGAAGCTTAACGTGCAAAGCATTAAGAAAACTCTCAGCTGTCAGATTAATTACAAAATATCCAAGAACTTATTGTTTACATCAATAAATATAAAATAAATTTTTAAGTAACAGCTGGGTTTTTTTTTTCTTTTACTTTTCTAAATAGCATTACATTTCCAGGTGTCTATCTCCTATTAGAACTAATAAATATATATTTTTTATTTTGATTTATTGTTCAGCACAAAAAAGAAAAGAAAAAAAAAAGACTTGATCAATGGATCAATACTTCCTCTCCAATTACTTGAATCTTTATGGAGATAATTCATGCAGGCAACCATAGTTGATAATAATAACACATTAAATAATTTTTTTTCCTTCAAGAAACCTTCACTATCCTTTATCAAAGGAGAGAAAAGAAAAAGGCTAATAAAGAAAGAAAGGAAAAGAAATCCGACTCATAAATATATTAAAAACTATGAAGATTTGATCTGCTACATAGGTAGATAAATTAAACAGAATAAACTAGCATGGAAAATGCGTGGAGGCTACTAATTAACACATGGTGGGATGATTCCCACTAACTCACTGCCTCACACCATTTGTATATCAACTTATTTAGTTTATGAGTTTCATGGCAAAGCCCCAGTTTCTTCTTGCAAGCAGTTCACCAACTTGTCAAAGAATCTTATCCTTAGCTAGGTTTCTCTTTTCAAATGTTTCTCATGTTGAAGAATAAACCAAGTCAAATGCCAGGTCTGAAGAGGATAAGATAAAACACACTGCAGCACCAACTGCAAGAAGTTGCTGCATTTTAAGATCCCTTCATTGGTAGCCAAATCATGCAGGCTGCAGCAGTTATAGTAGAAAAGAAATAAAATTTTAATCTAACTTAGCAGCCAATCCTGGACTGCAAAGTATTTCCAATTGCAGAGAGTAACTCAAGAGTACTGAGATTTGGCAGACAAATTAGATTTCAAGCTCATCCACACAGGAAACAATATATGTCAAAACATTAATATTAGACAAAGAAGAAGCTGAGCCTATTGACCAGAAGTGTTTTTACGCCGATGTGCTTCTCTAAATTTACTCAGGTAAATGAAGTATGAGATAATCCGTAAGGTTTAATATAAGCACCAGCAAATATTCGAAACAAATTTTTATTGAGTCAGTTGACCACATCACCATATAAACATTCATTAGCTTCAGAAATGAAGTATTCATGAACACATTTGGCATTTTCATTTTCTAATGAACAGATAAATTGGCTCTTCAAACATTACACAGTGCATTCAATGGAGAAGGTAAATTGAACAAGACAGGAGGGAGCAAAAGATGGTAATAGCAATTTAAGTTAGAACATCTCACTATTTCTAACTACTGTAGTATGTACAACATTTTGTATGTCAGAATTTGAAGTACAGTCTTAATTCTTAAGGAGTTGACCATAATTTAGATAGTAAAATATTTATAGGTGCTCCTTAACAATTAAAACCAACTAACATGTCGAAACTCTCTCCTCCAATTCTTCCATGAAGTTGACCAACTTATACCTGCAAAACAAAAGAATAGTTCATTAATATTTGACAATTATAGCACTAGGATTGGCAGAAATGCAGTGGCAACAAATGCAATTCGTGTAAATAAAGGTCATTTTTTTCTTCTGTTATACAGTCAAAGAATTGTGTGATAGTAGAATGTCAGTAATTGGGGAGGGAAAACTAGTCTCACAAGCTCAAGTAAAGCTTTTAGTTCTTTGAGTAGAGAAATTAGTCTCAACTTCTTTTGGTCAGTTGTCCATCTTTAAACCTTGTCATATTTTATACGGTAGGCAGCTAATAAAGTTCAATACTATAAATCCTTCATCCGAAACGAAAGAACAACAAAACTTTAAACACAATGAATGGAAGAGTAACTAGTATTAATCACCTGTTGCATTTGCATTTGGAGGGCTCAAAGCAACATCATTTATCATAATAGCCACTCGCCCTAATTATATAGATCTGGGAGATACATTGAAAGATATAAAAATGTCATAATTTGAAGTATTTAAAAAAAAAATCTGAAAAGGAACATAAAAATGGTAGCCTAAAGAATATTGTTTGAATTTGACTATATTCTTACTATCAATGCAGTACCTTGAATGTGGTAGGCTCAATCAACTGGAAAACCAGTGCATCACCATCAACTAATTGATGATGTATAGAGAAGCCTCTCCATCCACCACTCAAACCTCTCTTCTTTGCAAGGTAAACAGTGTCAAATTCCTCTTCCATTTCATCAACTAAAGTAACAGTAGCATCGTGTTTTGGTAGGTAACTGTTGCTAAATTGAGTAGGAAGACCCTGTTGAAAGATCATCCACAATCTAATTGAATCAAAAGAGCAACGGCTAATAAAAACTAGAATACCACATCAACATCTGTATTCATAAATAAAGTTACCAGCCAAAATCCTCCAGTAACATGTGATTGAAGCATGGGCTTTACAAAAGTAGGAAACTCGCAACCAAGTGTTTCTTCAACTTCTTCTGCTTTTGTTTGAGCATACATCCTCTCTTCATCTGAGGCATATACTCGATGCGACAAATCTCTCCTCTTATAAGTCCTAAAGTGCTAACGGTACCATTAGATAAATCTTATAGTTGTTATACAAGTTGAGAACACAAGTGTTTAGAGCAAGGACAAAGCGACAGACCTTCTAGGCCTCTTTACAACATTCCAAGCCTCCTATAAAAGCACATAAATTAGAAGAAAATAAAACTTCAAAAAATGATAACAAGTTCGCAGATTAAATGAAACTTATAAGAAAATTGGCATTAGCAAAACTCTTCGTGTAATATGAATTACTATGAGTTAGATGTAAATCCAATAGATCTTCAATCCATGAACTCATCCATTGCTGCATGCCTTTCTCAGCTCTGCCATATCTTATAGGTTTTTTAAGACGCTAAATTGAATCTAGAAGTGAGAGAGCAAGCTAAAGTAAGAGAAATGGAATAAAAAATGCAGTTTGTAGCTAAACGGTTAACAAGTTCTCAAAGGTTACGAAGTTACGTGCAGAGACTTAGAACAACCTGGAAAGCATTAGTTTATAAGATAATATAGTAAGTTTCAAGCATTAATATTGATTGATAGAAATCCTCCAAGTCCATAAGAAGTAAAGGATTGCATACTTCTCGATATTTTGGCGGCTCCGGCAACTTAGCCACACGATTCGACCTCCTCAAAACCACGATTCCCTGTTCCTGTGGAGCCTTCCGCTTCAAAGACTTCACCTTTAACATAGAAAGAGCAAGAAAAGATCAATTAGATGTCAAATCGAAGAGATGGCCTACTAGAAGAAAATGCAAAACGAAGAGGTGGGTCAGTCGGAAACCGGAGAAGGCTTAGGAGAGGTAGTGGCTTCTCGGAGGGCAACGGAGAGGTGGCCCAAGTTGAGTTCTTCGAGCTTCCTCTTGTTCTCTTCGAGCTTCTTCTTGCGGAGTTCCTCGTAGGAGAGAGAGGGCGCCATTGCTGTCTATTGAAGGAAGGAGAGGAGAGGAGAGGAGAGGTTTTGGTTACCGTTTAATTCTCGGGCTCGGGTTTTGGAGAGGAGAGGCGGACGGACGTATGGGAAGACGAAACGTGGCCCTGGGATTCAAAACTTCAAATTCAAAAGCTGGAGGACTTTTATGCAAGAGATGTGCGCTTATTTGTACATTTAATGAAGTTTAAGAAATATAAGGAAAACTTTCTGTTTCTCTTGTCCAGAATATTTTCTTTTTCTTTATCCACTGAAGCAATCTGTTCAATCTAAGCAATATTATACTATCCATTGTGTTCAATACTCAGTTCTTGTTCACCATAGAACAGTTAACTTGCAGGAATTCCACAAAGAAGAATATACTAATTTCATCCCTTTTCCCTCAATAATCATTAATCACTGCAAGAATTCATAAGATTAAAGCCCGTTTCTCCTTTACAGACTCACAGGTACAATACATAATGTAAGCAAGCTGACTGTACAATTCGTTAGGAAAAATGCTATGGCATTATTGCCAATTATTTGTTATTCTACACAATATCTAGCATGTGTTCTTCAAGGTTTATCGTCCTGGAGAAATATTAATATCCTCATCACAGATCCAGTAAGGGCATCTTTCACATGCCAAAACTCTACAATCTGGAGCGCCATATGCATTTCATTGGATTAAAAGTACCGTGCTGACGGGAGGAAGCAAAATCCTGCGTTCCGTTTACTGAGGTAACAGGCTTTAAATCCCAGCCTTCTATATTCTTTGGAATACATACATCGTAGAGGATTTGGCCCAGCACCCCATGGGCATTGATGCTTGGTGCACTCGGCATGTGGAACAACTCGGCTTTCTTATCTTCTTGGCTATCATGGTATTCCATGGAGCTTGGCAAAACGAAATGATCACTTGGAGCAACAGCTACTCTTCTTAGGCTCTCATTTGAATCCACTGCAGCAGCTTTGCGAAGGTTGCTGACTGTTTCAGGTATGGGGTCGTGATGATCTTGCATGGTTTTGGAGCCTCTGTTCAGTTGCCTTCTATTGAAATAGACAATAGAAGCCTTGCGAAGCAGCTCAGTTACAGCACTCCGATATTCATCTGCATGATACTTCAAATGACCTGCATAATGGATAGGACAGCAAAAAACCTATTCAGATCAAAAAGTAAATGAAAGAACTTCACATGAAAAATTACTAATCTGTAAAAATATATGCTCCAACATCATATATGTGTAGTCGTTGATATTGGCTGAATACAAAATATAAGCTTAAACTTTTCGAGTAGTTAGTAAATTAACAAAATATAATAACAGAGATTCTGAGTTTAAATCCTTCCACACTCATTTGTTATTTAAAAAATATAAAATCTTCATCTATTTAATTCAAGTTCACTTTTTGAATCTCTCAAAATGTCTTCGAATCTAAAAGTGAGAATTTTTTTTGGAAATGTCAAATATAAAAATCACCATTCTCTAACAACTTAAAATTTTAAAGTAATTAGTGAATTAACACTATCAAATTCCATAACCTTTTAAGATATGCTAGCAGAAATTCCTAGTTCTTTAATTTCCTTTAAATTGCACTAGTCCTCTGAAAATTTCCTATCCAGCAGCAAGATTGAAGCTAAGATCAGTTGGCAACATACCAACATGAGGACAGCTATTCCACTTCACCATTTTAACATCGCCTCCCAACTCTTGCAGACGCAGAAAAAAGTTGTGAACGATTGGAAATGGCGCAAGCTTATCGTCTTCAGAAGTAATTATGAGAATTGGTCCCATATTCTGCATATATAGGTATACCCAATAAATTGTATAGAAAAATAAATATTGAATGTAGACGGAAATCGTGTTAAATAATTAAGAGCCTTACAACTGATGAATACAGAGTCTGCCAATACTCAACACGTTGTGCTTCAAATCTGTTAATGAAGAGTGTATCAAGTCCAGAAGCAAGGGCTTTTGCCATCCATGATAAAACTCTAGGAGGGTGTGACATTTTGAGGACAGATGGATGAAGGACAAATCGAGTGCCCAAGTCACTTGTAAAATCCACAGGACTAGAATCATATATCTGTCCACATAGACAGTCCCTTACCAGCTGATATTTATCCTTCAGGAGAATAAGAAGAAAAAGCAAAATCAGAGACACCATTGAGCCTCTTGCTAATTCATCCAAAATCACATAAACTTGATCTCAAGTATTCACAAAAGATGGCAACAAAAAAAAAAAAAAAAAAGCTACAAGGTGTATTTTGACATAAATTACTTCAAATGCCAAACATAAGAGATGAAAAATATATTGCAACTAAATCTACAAAATATGAACAAACCTGATCTGATTGCCCTTCACATTTTCCCTCAATCAGCTGGAAAGAAAGAAACATGTATATTTAGTGTTACAACAAAGAAAGAAACTACTCTGCCAAAATAGAGAAGAAAAAAATTAAAATACTTAGAAACATATCATATTGCCGCATCCCTTTATAGGCTTATAGCACAAACCTGAATAACCTTGTACATGCAACCTTTCGATCCTCCAGAAAAAGATGCAAATACGATTGGTAATGACCGAGTCTTTACTTCCTGTTATTCCAGAAAAAAAAAACAATTATGGTAGCAGCAGTTTAGGCCATATAGAGCAGATGTGAATATGTATATAATAAGGCTTAGGAATCATATTTTTCATTGAAACAGTGTACAAGATTGAAAGAAATCTGATTTCATATCATGGATCCAGACATGGATCCAGGTATGACTCAACAAGAGACTTGCTAAACAAGAAAGTAGGTCGGGATTTGTTGTTCAGGGAAAATTTAGGACCTTTCAAGCTCAATCTAAACTAGGATAACCACTCCTTGCATCAAGTACATGGTAAAAAACGTACAGGTATCTATCCCATAATAAGGTTGACAGAGCAATATTCAAGTAGTTAGTTGAGTACAAACTGACCTTAGCAAGCTCTTTGAGAATACCATCAGCTAGAGATGCAGCCTTTTCAGGAAAAAATCTGCATCAATTGATACATTATGAGTTGAGAGGACTAATTTCTAGACAATGAATGATAAAAGCAATTTAATGAAGGAACAAACTATTTCAAGGAATGGTACAACAAATAATGGAAACGAATTTCATTCAATAGAACCAAAAGTAGAGCACATATAAATACATCAGTTTGAACACTAGCGGTACTATTTATCATACCATCGTGGTCTAAAACTTGAGTAGTTACATTGAATTCTTGATCGCCAAAATAAGTACCCTAGAAGTAAAACAAGTAAACAATATTTCCAACACAAAGCATTTTATACAACATTTGTCGAGTCGCATTAATAAATCAAATGCTGTTCATCGTCATTAAACGCCAAGAAACTTTGCCATGCTTGTGAAATCCAATGGAATTATCCCCTTCTTCCCCACAATTCCGTTTAAAAATCCCACTCGCATCTTCCTTTCAGACGAGACTCTTATACAATAGATTATGCGATCACCTCCGAAACGTGCTTGTGAAATCCAATGGAATTATCCCCTTCTTCCCCCACAATTCCGTTTTAAAAATCCCACTCGCATCTTCCTTTCAGACGAGACTCTTCCACAATAGATCATCCGATCACCTCCGAAACCCACAAACTCTCATTTAATTAACAAATATACATGAAAGGCGAAATCTTTCCAAACGATTTCTCACAGGCTAATACAAAAATGAAAAAAAAAATTTGCGGGAAACAAAAAAGAAAAAGAAGTGCATGAGCAAGAAGTGAGACTTACAAGGTGAGGAAATCGACATGGCAAACGAGAGAGCTCCATCCAAGAGACAAATAGAGGTCGAGGTGGGGTTTCAGATGCCTCTCCTGGCTCGACAGCCAAGCGAACACCACCACTATCCCCACCTCTCCCCCCTTCCTCCCCCAATAGAATCGCCCCCACATCTTTCCCCGCAATCAATCCACCACAAGCTCCTTTTCGCCTTCCGATCCTATCAAAGCTCCTACAAGAACCGCATCGAGAGGCAATTCATAGCTTCAATGGAATCGAGAAATCTCTCTCTCTCTCTCTGTCTCTCTCTTTTAAATGGACAAAGGGCTGAATGCTATCGTACACGAATAACACCGCGACGGGTCGATGTTATCGTGCGCGACGCTGATCTGCTACGATATTAATATACAAAAACCTATTTTGAAGTCCTTGTTGGGGGAGTAAAAGTGCTCAGTTTTTTCTCAATAAATTCAGGAAAATTCTTTGCATTGTATATTACTATACCCATATATATTTTACATAACTGAGTTTCCACTCATAGTCAACAAAACAACAATAATAATATTGTTATAAATTTTTTCATAGGATTCATCCTTATACTTCTTTCTTGTTAGAATTACTAATAACGATTTTGACAAATAATAATATTCCCAAAGTATCTCTAACCAATAAAGTCATCAGTCAGCAGCTTAATCTCTTTTAGCTCAGATATAAATTATATATTATTTATTTTTAAAATAGAGAGAGATGAGGTCACGCAGGACGATTGGTTCGAGTTGGGATCGTTTGTTTTTTTATGCAAGGGTGGGCCGTGGGCCTCACATCTCAATTGACAACCTTAGCACTCTCTATTCTCTGGACCACTAGTGGTTTAGAGATCCAATCCAGTGGGTCACCTCATTTATTATTATTTTTCTATTAATTTTTTGGATTCGGTGGACTCGAACTCAGATCAAACCAAACCTGAATCTTAAACCCAATCACACTGTTACAGTCAGTTCTCACCCCGGCCCCTCGGACCTAAACCCTACTCACCCGTTCCGCCCGATGCGATGGCGATCGCTTTCCTCCCTCCTCGCCGCCGTCTCCTCTGCCGCCGTCTCCCAACCCCAAGTCGCTCAACTCCACCAACACCTCCTCTCCCATGGCCTCCTCCTCCACTCTTCATACTTCTCCACCAAGCTCATCCACCTCTACGCCGCCGCCGGCGACCTCACCTCCGCCCTCCTCCTCTTCTCTTCCCTCCCTTCCCCCCCTTCCCTCTTTGCCTGGACTCCTCTCCTCGCCCTCCTCTCCCGATCCGGTCACCACCTCCGCTGCCTATCATCCTACTCTCTGATGCGCTCATCCTCCTCCCTCCTCTCCCCCGACGCCTTCGTCTTCCCTCCCGTCCTCCGCTCCGCCTCTGCCGACGGAGGCGGCTCACCCGCTGCCGTCTCCTCTCTCCACGCCGAATCCATCAAGTTCGCCGTCGACTCCCTCCTCCCCGTCTCCAACGCCCTCATCTCCGCCTACTCCAAGTCCGGCGACGTCTCCGCCGCCCGAAGAGTCTTCGATCTGATGGACCGCCGCGACCTCCTTTCCTGGAACTCGATCATCGCTGCCTACGCCGGATCCGGATCCATCGATCCCGCCATGGATCTCGTCCAATTTATGGGATCCGACGGCTGCGAACCGGACATCGTCACGTGGAACACCATTGTCGACGGCTACTCCCGCGCCGGGAGGTGCGACGAGGCCCTCGCCGTGCTCGACCGCGTCCCGACTCCTAACGTCGTCTCCTGGACAGCCGTCATCTCTGGCTACTCTCGGTCCGCCAATCACGAGGCAGCTCTGCGCGTCTTCCGACGGATGATGATCGAATCGAACGTATCGCCCGATCCCGATACGTTATCCTGCGTCATATCCTCGTGCCGACACATATCAGCATTTCGTAACGGCCGGGAAGCCCACGCGTACGGGCTTAAGACGACCGACGGGGATACGTTCTACAGCTCCGCCGGAGCAGCATTAGCTACGATGTATGCGAGTGGGAATAGGATCTCGACCGCTAAATTGGTGTTCGCTGCGATGGACCCCACCGACGTGGTGACATGGAACGCCGTGATTAGTGGATTCGCCCGGTCCGGTTTGGCCTCGATGGTTCTGAGCTACTTCAGCGAGATGCAATCCAGGGGCATTGCAAGTGACGAGACTACCATAGCAAGTGTACTCCCGGTTTGCAATTTGAAGCTAGGAAAGGAAATCCATGGCCATGTGACCAAGCACAATGTTAAATCCACCAATACCAATACCAATACCAATACCAATACCAATCTAGTGTGCAATGCACTGATTTCCATGTACTCGAGATCCGGGTACATCGAGACCGCACATCGAGTGTTCTCGAGCATGCAAACTAAAGATGTCGTATCCTGGAACACAATGATTGGCTCGTACGGGTCACACGGGCTAGGTCATGAGGCAATCGAGCTCGTATACTTAATGATAAAGTCGGGGCCAAAGCCAAACACGATTACATTCACCAATGCCCTTATGGCATGTAGCCATTGTGGATTAGTGGACGAGGGGATAGTGCTATTTGAGAACTTCATTTGTAATGTAGGACTGGCGCCAACAATGGAACAATATGCTTGTGTTGTAGATCTACTTGCGCGGGCTGCAAGGTTCAAGGAGGCTACCAAGTTCATAGAGGGAATGCCAGTGCGACCGAATGCAAGTGTTTTTGGAGCTCTGTTAGCTGCGAGCCGAATGTACCAGAACGTGGAGTTTGGTCGAATGGCTTTCGAGCAATTGGTTCAACTGGAGCCGAAGAACCCTGGAAATTTTGTTACAATGTCGAATATATATGCAAGAGCAGGAATGCTAGAAGAGGCGAAGAAGGTGAGAGAGATCATCGAACGTGAAGAGCTGGCAAAGCCATCAGGGAATAGCTGGATCGAAGGCGTGTAGAAGAAGTAGGAGATTTTTGAGTCCATACCTTGTAACTCCTTTTTGTGATTTTGTTTGTATTTTCCAGAACTTTAGGCCGATTTAACATTAGCCCAATCCAAGTAGAGCCCATAAAGCCCACCCTCCTTCCACCACTCTTCGACTTCTACCGACCGCTTCGCTTTTCTTCTATCCTTCGAGCATCGAATAATTTCCCCCCACGTTTGCCGCCTATTCCCTCCCTTCCCTCCTTATTTAATCTCCAACCGCGACTAAGATTGCCTGTTTACCTACCCTCGCGAAGAAAACCGACCTCCTCAACGAACCAAGCAGCGAAGCGCAAAGTAGAGGAAGGAAAAGGGAAAGAAGAAGGAGAAGAAGAAGTCCAGTAATGCTACGCCTCATCGTACGGCGCCGCCGCCCATGTCATCGGTTCTTCTCCTCTCAAATCCAACACGTCAAGAATCCCAACACCTCATCCCCTTCTTCCTCTCATCCTTCTCTTCCTCTCCTCCAAAATTCCCTCCCTTCTCCCTTATCCCCTTCTCCCCGACGCCGCAGCTTCCCCATCTATGCCCTCGCCGGAACCCTAATCTCCACCCTCGCCGCCGCCGCCTACATCACCACATCCTCCGACCAACGCACTGACCGATCCGGCCAAATCTATGCCGATCTCGAGAAAACAGTCGAAAGATCCAAAGGATCCGTCCTCCGCGTTGTCGACCAGATGCGGAACACCGGCGCCGCAGCCGCCGTCCTATGGAAGTCTCTTACCTCCGTGCTGTCCTCCGCGAACCAAGAGGTGAGGTCGGGGTTCGAGCTTAGGGTGGCGGCGTTGCTTGCGGATATTTCTGCGGCCAACGGGGCGAGGAGGGCGGCGATTGTTGGGGCTGGGGGCGGGGCGGTGGTGGATTGGTTGTTGGAGAGAGTGGCGGTGGCGAGGAACGGGACGCAAGCGGAGGCAGGGAGGGCGCTTGCACACTTGATTGCAGACGCAGAGGTGTGTGGCGATGTGCTCGGGAGGCCTCGCGCAATCCCGAGTCTTCTCAGATTTATCTTCTCCTTTCAGCCTAAGAGGCAGAAGAAGGTGAGAGATTGCTGTTCTGCGAAGAGACGAGTAAAAATGAGTTTTTTATTTTATGTAAATTTAAAACTATAAGTTTTTCCATACTGTAAATTTGAAACTATATCATCCAAATCGGAAGGAGAGTGAAGAATGATGGCTAATGATTTATATATGTGCTCTATGATTTTCCATACAATTTTCTTTGAACTTGAAATAAAATATGGCCAATCTGTTTCCACTTTCTTCTCAGTTTTTGTAAATGGTAGATAAATATATATACACATTTGGACTGCCTATATTAGGTTCTTTTATTAAAGTATCTTCGTGATGTTTGCTGCATTAACATGTTCTTTTGACAGAGCAGCACTTTAAACACACTTCATTGGAAGGTTCAGATCAATCTAAGGGGAGGAGCATGCTTGTTGCAGCCCTTATGGATATAATTACTTCAAACTGTGATAATGTAGACTGCTCATCTTTTCATTCTTTCTTGCCCGGAAATGCTGACATGAGAGATATTGCATTAGCTATTGAAGTTGTTGAACAGGGCGGAATGCACTTTGATGACCAAGATGGCATTGATGATAGTGACGATGGTGATCGGGGTGTACGAGGAGTTGGAATAAAAGTACTTGGGGGCACAACTATTTTGGGATTTTCAGGAACCAACAATTTCGCAAAGTCAGAAAAACCTGAGGAACATGTCCTAGAACATCCCACAATTTTAACTAGAGATTCAACGTTTCAAGAAAATGCTGTGAGTTCTTCAAAGGTTGAGAGGCTAAATTCATCTGCCATCCCAGGACTATGGGATGATTTGCAGAGGGAACATGTTGCTGTACCTTTTGCTGCATGGGCTCTAGCAAACTGGGCTTTGGCATCAGACTATAATCGATCTCATATTCAGGAACTTGATAGAGATGGGAATGCTGTCATGACTGCGTTGACAGCACCAGAGAGAACTGTGAAGTGGCATGGAAGCTTAGTTGCTCGAGCTCTCTTAGCTGACAAGAATTTGCCTCTGACGGTTTCTGTTCCTAAATGGAGCTCAAGTCTCCTTACTACAGCTTTTTTGGCCAGTAAAAATGAAGACATTTCATTGGCTAGAATGGCGTTGTCAGCTTTTCTCATGTCTGTTGAGAGATGTCATGATACAAAGGCAGTGGTCATGAAGAATGGCCTTCATCTAATGAGAGGAATAGCCAAACAGGCAGAAAAGCACAAGTATATTCAAGAGTCATTAGCCGAGGTGCTACGTTTACTTTATGCAGGGGATACTCACTTATCTCTCGAGGAAAGTCAAAAATGGTCTGGTATTCTCCTCCGTTGGATTTTTGGTCAATCTTCATCTGAAACAACTCGACTTATGGCTATACAAATACTCTCTTGCATCCTTGACGACCATGGGCCAGCTTCCATACCTATTTCACAAGGATGGTTGACATTCTTGCTTACCGAGATTCGTGGGTCTAGCAAAATGTCAAATTCAAAAGGAAGTGCTCCACCTAAAACTGACAAAGTGAAGGTACAAGTTCACTCAATTCTTTTATTATAGGTTTATCTGCATATTTTCTGATGGAAAGTCTTTTTCTACAGAATCAAATTGATCAGTCAAATGCTTACTCAGCAACACAGGTGGCCAATCAGTTAGCCACTGCAGTTATCAAACTAGCTGCTCTTCAGTCAGAAGCTGAACCCGATTCCTTTGATAAACTTCCGCTTGCTGATTTTCTCTCTCTCGATCCATTTGTTGCACCATTGAAGAACTTGAACAAAAACAGCTCTCCCAAGATTGACGCAGCCGATTCAGCGATAGCTACTCTTAAGGGCATAAAAGCACTAACCGAGCTTTGTTCTGAAGACACTGCATGCCAAAACAAATTAGCTGATTTTGGAGTCCTTTGCTTGCTTAGACGCTTCCTTTTGGGTGATGATTATGAAAAGCTTGCTGCAAATGAAACATATGATGCGTCAAGAGCCCGAGAGACACAAGACAAGAAGCAACCTGGTTCTGCTGATTCATCTACTCTAGATCCTAATGATTCTTCTAGTGTTCGAGTTCCTCCTGCAGCACATATTCGGAGACATGCTGCTCGACTCCTAGCAATGCTTTCTATTCTACCAAATATTAAGAAAGCTGTTGTAGCTGATGAAGTGTGGTGCAAATGGCTCGAAGATTGTGCCTCTGGGCAGAACCCTTGCTGCAATGACTTAAAAATCCAAAGCTACTGTAGGTCAACTTTGTTGAACATATTGTGCGTAGAAAAAGTTGATGTAGGAGTTAATCATTTTGACATAGATTGCGTGCACAAAACAAAGTGCCCTCAATATGAAGATAGTTTATTCTTGCTGAATCCCGGCTCGCCACATTGGAACCATTTTGACAAGAGAAATTCTGGTGTTCCACAAAATCCATCCATTGCAAATTCAGCAGATTCTCATGATTTCTCATCTTCTGAAGTCACCGACACATCCAGCTCTTTAATTGATTCAGACGTAGAATCTGAGTTAGTAGCTCCTTTACTTGATGTCGTTTTTGTCCACGGCCTTCGTGGTGGCCCTATTAAATCTTGGCGTATAGCAGACAACAAGTCTTCAACAACCAGTAAAGCTGGCTTGGTGGAGAGCATTGATCAAGAAGCTGGGAAAGAGGACACATGCTGGCCGAGGGAATGGCTTTCTGCTGATTTTCCTTACGCTCGCTTATTCAGCGTCAAGTACAAGGTTTGTTCTATAATGGTTCATTTTGCATTTATTTTCTGAATTCTATGTCCTTGCCTTGTACAATGTGACACTAGATGTAGTCCTTCCCATGTTAGTACCTTTTGTTAGCATTTATAATTTTCCAAGTTCTTCTTCAGGTTGGATCCTTTCTAATTAAATGATTCATGCAGACAAATCTGACTCAATGGTCTGGAGCTAGCTTGCCACTTCAGGTTGGTCCTTTTTGTGGTGCCTTTTGAAAAGTTATCGAGATTAGAGCACAAATCACCATACATTACCTCTCTTGTGCATTTTGTAGGCAGGAAAGTTAAATGCCACTGCACATTTTTTCATATTGAGAATGCACCATTACTTTTATCATATGGGCTGCTGCTCTATTTTTCAAGGGTAGTCCTCAGAACTGGTCTGGAGAGTCAGTTAGATTAAGTGCAACCATAGTTCATGATGTGGGTAGAATCTTTTTCTCTTTGTAGGTTTGACTTTTTGTCGATCAGTTTCTCTTGTTCCTAAAAGATATTGTATTATTGAGTTTCTTTCCTTCTTTTTCTCTTTTAGTTTCTATCCAAAAGTTAAATTATTGGAGTGTGGATATACTAACAGAAATGATATGAAAAGAATGATAAGGATCAAAAAGTTTGTGAAACATTTCTAACGCTGCTGTAAAAATGTGTAGGCCTAAAAGATACTCATTTGATTCATTTAAAAATATGTGACACATTATCCTTCTCAGATGCATATGCAATATGAGTTGCACCTAACAGAGGGCATGCATAGTTTTATCAATCACTTTCAGATGCTAATTATGTATGGGGCCAATCTCATTAAGCAGAAGATAAATTCATTCAAATCAATAGATTTGTCTTTGTGTTAGGATCTATTCACAATATTCATGTTCTAGTTCATTATCTTGCAAGATTAGTATGTTTGATGATTTGTGATACCTAAACTGCTAAAATGTGGATTATTTTTGGTTTTTTAGGAGGTTAGCTCAATGTTGTTGAGAAAGCTTGTTGCAGCTGGCATTGGAAACCGACCTGTTGTTTTTGTGACTCATAGGTATGTTATTATTTTTGTTTCAAAAGTTTCTAACTACTTGTTGGGATAGGTGTACAATTATCAAATAAATGCAGTAATTTAAATTTAAATTTAAATTTATTGAGTTCATTCTCTATCCCAATATCTTATTCCATGCAAATTTTTTTTATAATTTCGTGGCGCAATCTTATCTGATAGGAACACTTTCCAAACTTACTGACTCCATTGGTAGTTAACTTTTGCAGCATGGGAGGCCTAGTGGTTAAGCAGATGTTATATCAGGCAAAGCTAAACAATTTAGACAAGTTTCTGAAGAATGCAGTTGGAGTAGTATGCCTCTTTCTCAGCAAGCTTGTAAATTTAATCACTTTCTGTTAAATACTAACTGCACATTCGACATGCAGGTATTCTATAGCTGTCCACATTTTGGCAGCAAACTGGCAGACATGCCTTGGCGAATGGGCCTGGTTTTCCGTCCAGCACCTTCAGTTAGTAAATTCACACTTTTTTTCCACTTTGAATAACCAAGCTTATGTCAATTATTGAACTTGGATTATACTTTCTTGTAGATCGGGGAGTTACGAAGTGGATCCCCAAGATTGATTGAATTGAACGACTTTTTACGTCATCTCCATAGCAAGGGACTTCTTGAGATACTTAGTTTCTGTGAGGTAGAATATAATTTTATCATATGGATTTAGTATGTCCTAGAATCATTTCAAGTTAATAGGTTCTGTGAACAGACCCAGGTTACACCGATTGTTGAAGGTTATGGTGGTTGGGCCTTTCGGATGGAGATTGTTCCGATTGAATCTGCATACCCTGGCTATGGGGAACTTGTTGTAAGTGTGATGTAGGATTTGATTTGTTCATCATGAATTTCAGAAACGCAAGTGTAGCCAATTACCTATAATCTGAATCACCCCAATGCATCTTTTATTAACAATAACTACAACAACAACAGCAATAAGTTATCAGCTATTGGGGGTTGCCCATTAAATTGCCTTACTAGAAAAAAAGTAATTTTTTCTATGTAAGATTTGGATATAATAGCATAATTTGAAGTGTTAATATACAGAAATGCCAATGCATCATGTGTTTATATGTTTGAACTGCTGAACCCAAGCCCATGGATCATGGTAGGCAGTTTAAGTGTTTAACAGCCAGTATAAGTTTTTTTTACCAAGAAATATATGTAGAAGATCTTTACAGTCTTAGATGAGGTGAGAGGTTTCAAGAACATGCTTCATGAGATCCATGGAAGGTTTCTCTTTCTTCTTTATCAATAGTTAACTTGGCAGGACTCTGTTAATTTTTGTCATTACCAGCCATGAAGTGCTAGTGTACTTTGATAGATTGCACTTGATGCATTGAACAAGACAAATTTAATATGGCGTCTTCATTTGGTAGGTTGTAAAGCTGGATCACTGTTCAAACTATTCACCTTTCACTTTTTTAAGCTTAATATAAATAGAACTGCTTGCATATCTTGGCTCTCATCTGACAGTTTTGGGCAAAGAAACGTCTATTAGTAATATGGTTTTCATTATTAAGCATGACATAAATCCTAATGGTAGTTGTGTGTCTGTTTGTCGTCTGCACAGGTATTGGAGGCCACTGATCATATAAACTCATGTAAGCCAGTCACCCAAACTGATCCATCTTATGCAGAGACATTGGAATTCCTGAAGAAATTGAAAGCTCGCCTTCCTTGAGCAGCCTAATTTTTTATTCTTTGTCCTTGCTGGATGATGCACCAGTGGTGTAAATGAGTTCTCGGAGATATCAATCTTTTGCTAAAAATTGCAACAAATTCAGCACGCCAAGTCTCTCTTATCATTTCTGGTGGATAATTTAATGATTCATGAAGATATTTAATCAAAGATGGCAGCGAAGCTTGGAGGTCTTAATTGACATTCTTCTGTTACATTGTATAGTCCTCTGACTTAAATGTAAATATAAACCCTCAATCGTGTGAGTGATGTTTGATCTGGAAAAAATAAAGGAGAGAGAGAAAGCATGGAATAAATTGCATCTGATTAATATTTGTCCTTTTACACTTTGCACTCGGCAGAACTAGCTAGAGGAAACTGGAGAGGAAAGCTACATTGCTGGGCTTATTTCCTGCATTAATTATTTGTATACTGGAGAAATGTAATGCTGTTTAACATACCTAATTTCACAGCTGAATTCCTTCATTGCAGGAATAGCAGATTGGATGTCAATATATATAGAGGTTGTAGATGGGAGCATTTGTACTAAAAAGCTCATTAAACTTCGGTAATAGTAAGGTTAGCCTCTTAAAAATCAGGTGTATTTATTTTTAGGGTAGATGTACACTTGTATGATTTACATAAGAGGTCTCTATCTTACTATTTAGATTTTTTTTTTCTTTTATGCAAATGTCTTTGTGTGTGTTACCAGTTTCTCTAGGAAAATGTATCAATTGAGCTATTTTATGTCAGATTATAATTGCTTTGTTCCAGTCAAGTTAAAATCAGAGTATTTAGAAACTACTACATTTGAAAAATTATAAAATGATTGAGATTTGAACCAAAATAAATCAATTATATATATTCACATTCTTTTTCAACTTGAGGCACTTCATTAAATTTACTTTCTAGCAATTAAAAAAAGAAAAAAAAGAAGGTATAAGAACAAATCTTCCAATTCCTTCCCCTCCAAAAACAAAACAATGGTACCCTGCATAGCAGCAGCCCCTCCTTTTACCCCCTTCCCCTCCAAATTCCAACTCTTTCCAAAGCCCAATCTCCCGTCTAACCCCTATAAGTTTACTCGTTCCTTTGCTCTCTCTTCATCTTCTTCTTCTTCTCCTCCTCCTACTATCACCACTACTCCCACTGGTCCCGTCGTGAGGAAGCGGAAGAGGTACCGCAAACCCTACCCTGGGGAAAACGAGGGCATCGTCGAGGAGATGCGATTCGTCGCCATGAGGCTCCGAAACAGCTCGAATGGCCGCGGGAGAGAGGAGGAGGAGGAGAATAAGGGAGAGGAATTGGAGGACGCGTGGCGACCGAGCATGGAAGGGTTCGTCAAGTATTTGGTGGATAGCAAGCTCGTCTTCGATACCCTCGAACGCATTGTCGATGAGTCAAGCGATGTCGCCTGTGAGAGCCCTCCTTAGTTTCATCTCTTTCTAGGATAATTTCTCTTATTTTTCCCCAAAAGTGTTTAATTTATTGTTTAAATTTGCTAAATTTGCTTAAACAAATCATCTTTCAAGGAATGCTACATCCGCAGACTGGTTTCTAATTATTGCTCATTGCCAATAAAGTAACCTGCTTTCCATGCTTAATGTAAAACTCGCAGCTGTTTATTGAAATAAGTGTCATGAACTCTCACTAAGAAGAGGGTTATATAGATGTTAGTGTTAATTTGAAGACATGCTCTTGAACTATGTTTCGTGCATTGTTCCTTCAGATGTGTACTTCAGGAAAACGGGTCTGGAGCGGTCGACTAGCCTTTCGAATGATTTGGAATGGTTCAAACAGCAAGAGATAGTAATTCCAGAACCAAGTTCTCCTGGAGTCACTTATGCCAGTTATCTTAAGGAACTGGCGGAGAGCAGTGCCCCATCCTTCCTTTGCCATTTCTACAATATCTATTTTGCACATGTGACTGGTGGTCTCGGAATAGGTCGCAAGGTACTCTAACTAAATCTCGATATGCTTAAAAATTTGACAAGTTCATTCATGTATTGTGGTCTTGGGACTTGGGATCATTTTAAAATTTAAGATGAATAGATGTGAACTTCATTCATCGGATGAAAGGCGAAGATTGTGAAGAAAATGATATCATGTTCATTTTGAAAATTCAGCTGCAATGACTTATTGAACACAATATATAATCTGATGTCTGATGTTTTCTTTTATTGGAACTCTGGAAAATAGCTTGTGAATTTTATGTGGGATTTATAGCTTTGAGAAGCTGCAAATTGTTTTGTTAAGGACCAAAAGAAAAGTAGTTTGTAGATCAGTTTTTTACATAAGATTTATTTAGCCTAGATATGAGACTTTTCATTAATCTATCATGTACTTTATAATAGTCGTACTTGGACTATAAATTGCATTTAATAATATTTTTAATCTTTAAATTTCTATATATCATGTTTCAGAATGAAAGTATGGAAATAAGACAAATTTTGATCCTACTTCCATTTAATGCCTCATCCATCTTTTTTACATTCTACTTTTTCCGTGTCATTATTTTAGTTTCCTTTTATTCGGACTCTTGTCTCTTTAGGAGTCAAACCGAAAGAACAGGCAAAACAGAAAAATTAAAACACTGAATCAGAGTAGTTTACTAGGATTCAAGGGGTCCTATAAAATTTTGTTGTTTCATCAATTTGTAAGATTTCTTGACATTATAAAATAGTATAATAATTACACTGTTGAGAGCTTGGGACTTGACAATGAGCTCACAAGTTTCTAAGACAGCATATTTATAAAAGAGCTCCCACCATCCTGTGTAGTCTTGTTTGATCGCTCAACGGCACAACCCATCCTCTCTGCTGCCTCGGCCCATTTCCAGGGGCACCCAGCCAAACAGGAACGACGAAAAATATCTTTTTGTCAAGCTTGTTAAATTATGAATGTGAATTTTTTTTTATTATCATCCACAAATAGATATTCAGCAGATTAGTACTTATCATTCTGATTTAACTTGCACAGATAAATTTGTAGCACTGTATCTTAAAAAAAGTTCAAAGTTTGTGGTTCTCATGTATAGGGAATTAGTTTAACCATTGATGATGTAAGTCCTTTATATTGACATTTAGAAATCGAATCTTCGTTTGCACAGAAGAAACTGGGAAATTCAAAGTTAAGTACTTGTTCAAAATCTTTATTTATGACTTATTGAGGCTGACTTCATTTCTAAGAGAATAAGGACAACTAGACATCTAGAACAATAGAAACAAAGGGATGTTATAATGGTCCCATCTTGCATGACCACATTTAAAGTTCCATGATTCTTATAGAATGCTTTTATCCTTTTATCATGTCTGCACTCATTAAATCTTCTACACCAAGACAACATTATAGAAACACAAAGGATGTCTCTGCTACCTGTCTGAAGATCCTGACATGCACTCTAATTTACCTGGTAATTAGGTGTGCGGGAAGCTTCTCGAAGGAAAGGAACTTGAATTCTACAAATGGGACAGCGATGTACAACTGCTGCTAAAGGATGTAAGAGAGAAGCTCAACAAGCTTGGAGAGGTAAAAGTAGCATATTATAGATTGCTGGATTGGCTAATTTTACAGTGTAGTTGATGAAACATCAAATGATCTTTATTTGGTTGGAAATCTAATTTTGCAGCATTGGACTCGAGAAGAGAAGAACAAGTGCCTAAGAGAAGCAGCAAAATCATTTCGGTTTTCAGGGCAGATCATCCGCTTAATCATTTTATAGCTATTCTGATAATATCATCCCCTGTAATACTTTCTTCCAGATGGAACAAGCTATAACCTTGGAGGGTCAAATTGGCTACATAACATTGCAGCTAACAAGATGATGTGAACCAGCTTCGTACCTATCTGGTTAGCACCAGAATCTTCAGATGTTAGTTGTCTAATGTCCTTTGATTGGTTACTTTCCAGACAACCACTGATTGCGTCCTGTATTCCTTGTATGTAATAATGCTGGGATCTGAAGTGTTAGCTTATTTGTCTTCTTTTGGGTGCTGTCATCAAATTGAGAGTTTTCAGACATATTCTTCATTGATGGAGAGAATAAAGTCTAAAAAATTGGCTAATTCAGACAAACTTTAGCTTCAATTTTTTTCCCCCCTTCATTATTTGTAGGGTATCACTTCTGCAACAAGGTTCGATTTTTTTTCTTTCGTGCTGCAATCAAACAGCTTCCTAATATCATCATCTGATTGTGATGTGTAAACTAACACTATCACTGCATTAGGTGTTCCAAATAAATAATCTCAATGATCCCAATAAGGTCATGACATGCCTTCGTCCGCTGCACGCATAACGCCGTGTGACCGTGTCTCAGATTCAGAAAGTATTTATATCTATATTTTTCCCTTACATCAGCTTGAAAAAAAAATAAAAAAAATAATATATATATATATAGATGATATATTTTTCATCATGACTGATGAACTGAGTAGTTGAACAATTTAGACTTACTGATTATTAATTTCAGACAGTACTACCTTGATAAAATAAACTATTAATTTTAAACTAGTATAATGGAGATTATACTTATAAAGTATGATTATTATATCAATGGGGCCTGGATTAAAGGATTAGGCTTAAGAATCAAGGAAAGAGGGGAAGCCATCAAAGCAACTT
This sequence comes from Typha latifolia, assembly GCF_019914945.1. Classification (NCBI taxonomy): domain Eukaryota; kingdom Viridiplantae; phylum Streptophyta; class Magnoliopsida; order Poales; family Typhaceae; genus Typha; species Typha latifolia. Next base: position 16,768,018 of record NC_133089.1, read on the forward strand.
CCACCGTCTGATCTGAGATGGACGGAGCTGATCTGGATAATTACAAGCGATACTGCGCTTGTGCCACGTCATGGCGCATGCTTCCAAAGTTTGGTGGTTCCCACGAGACTCCATATCGCGGGAAGTCGGGTATTGCAGCACACGAGGTCAAACGTTTGACTTTGACCTTATCATGGATTTCGATTTTGACATTTTAAATTCATAAATCGACATTAGACTATAATTAAGTGGAAACACGCCGGCATCTTAGTCTTAATGCATACTATTTTACCTCAATCTCTTCGGTTCTCGTAAAATTCTTTTAATTTTTTTATCCCATTGGCACCAAAATCTATTCCAAAGAATGTTAATTAATGTGTGCTTGTGATATTATTTTGATACGTATAAGTACGGAAGAAGGTATCATAATCTGGCAAAAAAAAATATTATAGCTTCTTGTGGTCCAGTGATTTGAAGTCACAAAATATTCGTTAGAATTTGAAGGCAATCACCAAGTCATGTGAAAATTATGAACGCCAACACGCTACATTATGCAGCCTCCTCTATTCGTCATCATGCTCTCTCTCTCTCTTTCATTAGAAGAAGCCCTTGTCAAAAAAATTATTCATTTTCATCGGATCCAAATCAGAAAAGTCCATTTAGAAAATGGAATGATCCAATGCTCATTTATTTATATCCTTTATATATTTATATATATATATGTATTATAGCTTTGCAAACGCCACCATTTTCTAGAAATTTTCGTCTCTGCTACTGGCTCTATCTTGGCCGGCTACCAAGGCGCCTTCTTTGCGACTTGTCCTCTGCCCATCTCACCATTGAGACAGGTGTAGTCCCGTGAATATTTCGAGGAGCTCCACAGAGAGAGAGAGAGAGAGAGAGAGAGAGAGAGAGAGAGGGAGAGAGAGAGAGAGAGAGGAGAAGGAAAGGTGGGATTTTGATTCAGGAAACGAGCATTTATTTGGGATCAGAGAGAGACCCAAGTGAGGCAAGAGGTTGTGGAGAAGAGGTGGGTATCCATAGTAATGATGGGAGCTCACGAGTGCGGGTGGATGTGAAGGGAAGAGACCGATCCAGCTGTGGGTTTTGATCCTTTTGTCTTCTACCCCCTTTCTAAAAGCTACACCATTTTGGTTGTATTTTAAAGAAGAAAAAAGGAGGGAGAAAGGAAGTTTTTATTTCAATACCCTTTTCCTTGAAGAATAGAAGAAAGGCCTAAGAAAGAGGGGGGAAAAATGGCAGAAGACTGCTGTTTCTTCAACAAGGTGGTTTCTTTTATCCTCTTTTTATTTCGATCTTTGTCTCATTTAATCTCTTTCGCCATCTCTGTAACTAGATGTTCGTTTCACATTAAATGGGCAAGAAAAATTTGGGATTTTGTTCTCTATGATTTGTTGGTGGAAGGTTTTCCCCCTCTCTTTCTCTTGGGTTTGTGTACTTGTATTGTTCCCTTTCTTTGATCTTCCCCTAGTTTTGTTTGCTTGAATATTTCCCAAGAGTTCCTTTGAGTTAGTCTTATTCTTCTCCAAGTTGCTGCCCCAGATCAGTCCAGATCAGTACCATGGTTTGAGGCATCCCTTATTTATGTTACGGAACGGCAGACTTCCAAGACAATGAATCCCCCTAATGTTTGTATGTACCTACTTAATGTAATCTAGGTGAGTTGCTCCTTTCATATATAAATACAATGTAGTCTTAATAAGCAGCAATAAATGTAATCCATGGCTCCACGCATGTACTTTCCTGGGGAGTTCGCTTTCCACTTCCCATTTCTCATCTTGGCTGATTCAGTTCTTTGCTTTTTACATGGTTATTCCTTTATATATATACATATAAATTTATTTATTTTAATTCTCAATGAAACATAAGACAAGTCATTTTTATTGGATGATATGTAATGTTTCTGCTTGCTTCTAATTTTTCCTGCTTTGGATTAATGATTCTATTGTGTTCATCTTTGTACCCTCTTCGTGCATATGATCTCAAAGAGTATGTGCATTTGGTTATACTAACTACAACATTGACATTTGGTTTCACAGGATACTCTTATTATAAGGCCTCCAAAAAAATCACTACTTGCTTTGAGGATGATCTTCTCAGCCACAGCAATGATTTGTGGGATTTATATTTGCTCGGTTTGTCTGAAGCAAGTAGGAAATAACAGCAGTGCCAGAGTGATGAAGATTGAACTAGCAGACCAATCTTGTCATAAACCACGTATTCCTCAATCCGAGATTCCTTATGTGCATTTTCCAAAACCAACAACTTATAGCAGGTCAGTGAATTAGAGATTATACTAATTGTAGCCTTAGAAGAATAATTGCTTAATAACCATTTTAGCTTGCAGGGATGAATGTGCATGCACACCGGTTCGGTACTTCGCTATTATCTCAACGCAGAGGTCCGGAAGTGGATGGTTTGAAACGCTGTTGAACAGTCATATCAACATTAGTTCTAATGGTGAGATCTTTTCTGCGAAGGAAAGAAGAAGTAACATATCTGCTATCACGAAGACATTGGATAAACTTTACAATTTGGATTGGTTCAGCAGTGCTTCAAAAAATGAGTGTACAGCTGCTGTCGGCTTTAAATGGATGCTTAATCAGGTAAGGATTTAAAAGAATTATACTGTACTTTTCTCAAATTTGATTGTCTTAATCTTCTTAATTCTGTAGTAAGAGAAAGCATTTATGTAGCAGTTAGCAATAGTAGAAAGCTAAACAACATGTGTTTCACAACTGCTTGTATAGAGGACTTTCTGTACTCTTAAGTCTTAACACAACATCCATTTCACAACTGCTGGATTGGTACAGCAATTCTTCAAAAGATGAATGTACAGCTGCTGTTGGCTTTAAATGGATGCTTAATCAGATAAGGAAATAAGAATTATCCTGTACTTTAAATTGTTGCAGAATGGGTAATAAGCCACCTTGGTCTATGAAATGTTTCCTTTTCTTGACTTTGGTTGTCTTAATCTTAGTTCTGTAGCCCTTAGACTCTGTAAGAGAATGCATTTGTGTAGCAGTTAGTAATAGAAGAAAGCTAACATGTGTTTCACGACTGCTTGAATAGAAGACTTTCTATACTCTTAATAGGTTTTGTGCACGTAAATTATTGTCACAAATATTCTCTAGGGAATATGACTACAATGTTAGAGATGAGTTGCATCTCTGACAAGAATATGCTGCCTGCAAGAATATTAAATTCTGCTTCAGAGGTCCTATGAGTACTGCTAGCAAATTGACAGTTACATCCTGGTTTGCTGTGCATCAAGACAAACCCAAATGTTGTGTTGTTCACCAGTATTGATTCTATGCTGGCTGATCTACGGACGAGTATGGAGTACCATATATACAATATGTATATGGATTGGTACTGCACTTTGGTCCATATAGATTGCATATACTAGCCCATCAATTCAATACTGCTTCTCTTTTGTGAGTTAGAATATGACTACTTAAGGCAATATCAACACCGCATTTCATGTGTATGGTCCATAAGTTGGTGGTGTTGACTGTTGAGAGGCATGGCAATTGGTTTAATATCTTATTTTGGCTATGAATCTTTCAGGGTCTGGTAGCAAATCATGCTGACATAGTTGACTACTTCAATCAGAGAGGAGTCTCTGCGGTGTTTCTCTTCAGAAGAAACCTACTTCGCCAGTTGGTTTCCCTACTAGCAAACAATCATGATCGAGATCATAAACAATTAAATGGGAGACATAAAGCTCATGTCCACTCCAAAGACGAGGTCATATCTCGCATCTTTCTCAGATTCAGGTTACATAATTTTGGTGGAATCCTGGGACTTAAAATCTAACATTTTGCAGGCTGCTGTACTTGCAAGATACAAACCCAAACTCAATGTGACATCGTTGGTTCCAAAACTACAGCATGCAGACCACTACACTGCTAGTGCTCTAGAAAATCTAAAGAACATCCGGCACATTGTTATCTACTATGAGGATCTCATCAACAACAGAACAGTGAGCTCTCTACAACTTTATCTTGACTCTCTGGGGAGTCATTTCTCACAGAATCTCTTATGAACACTTGCCATGATCATCTTACTTTGTTTTCATGCAGAAGCTTATGGATGTCCAGGATTTTCTTGGAGTACCCAAGAGAAAGCTAATTAGCCGTCACGTAAAGATACATACAATGCCATTGTCAGAACAAATCGAAAACTGGGGTGAAGTATACAATGCTCTTAACGGTACTCAATATGAGGGTTTCTTAGATTCTGACTATAGAATGTAGCATTGGACCACAAAAAATTTGTGTATATAGCTCTTGTCAAAGTTTTTCTCACCGTGGCGGTGGCGGTGGCGGCGGCGGCGGTGGCGGTGGAGTTTTCTCATCGCAGAAAAATTTATTTATTTACAGAGCTCAGTTGTTGTTGTTTGATTCCTATAAGCTATTAGTGAAGTGAAAGTTTAGATATACTTATAATTTTGCCGCTGTTCTCAAGTTTGATTTCCTTATCTCCAATTTTTCACATTGTACTATTGATAATTTTGTTAGTGAAATATAGAAAATCTCCTCTCTTTTTTTCTCATTTTTAAAATGCACTTCTGTAGCTTGTTTGCTTCAGAGCTCTCTAGTTTTATTTCTCTTGGCCCACGGAGCCCACTAAAGTGGGGTATATTTGGGCCCAAATAATCCAATTTGGCCCATAGCGGTTTAAAATGCTTCTGGATGTTGGAAATTCTTACTTCGGGTACTTGGCACTACATGGTTGGCTCCGGCTTCATTCACTTTAAACTTTTACCGATCAAACTATACCGAAGTTGATCGATACTTTCTTCACCTAAGGAGATTGTAGAGATCCTCTAACAATAAACAATTATTATAGAGAAAATTATTTAATAGTTTATTAGTTTGATTTGATGACATGATTTAACTAGATTGATGACTCAGCGGATATGATGGCTTATATTAGTAACTCAAAATAATGTAAAATAATAGTTTGACGATATATGCAATTTGAAGTCTAAACTAGACAGCTTAATAATGTTAACTAGAGTTTGGTGGGGCCTAAGTAAATCTATTTCTAAGAATGGTTGGTTTTATGTCGGGCCTATAACTAGGCTCTAGTTTTCCGGCTCTTGAATAATAATATAAAAAAATCAACTTTTAGCTTGTTCACAGCCAATCACAACCTGCCAACAACCCATTATGCTGAAATTTACATTCAAATGGGATGTTAGATTGTTATTCTTAAGAATTTTATAAATAAAGTATGAATTAATAGCGTATTATATATATATATATCACTATATCGATCGCAATAAGATTCAATGTCAACTAAAAAATACTACAAAAATAATCTCATATACTTAATAAAGTTATCACTTAATTAACAACACCACCAAAAACATAGCATAGCTGCACAATTACATGTGCACTTACACAACTCTCAGTGGATTCCAATTTGCAAAGTAACGAATATAGAGATTCCATCTTAGAACTCCCCCCCATGCGAGGGGATTCTCTCATACTTTATAACATGCTCTTAGTACAACTATAAACTAATGCAAACCCTTTTAGTAATAATCTACACCAATGCCAAGTTGTCTGTAGATTTCCCACTTTTTTTTTTCAGTAGCTTTGCAGCTTTTTACAGTCAATATATAGTTAGCATTAACTCTTTTGTTTTGAAGGTACAATACTAATGCTATTTTAATCATATATATTAATCAAAACTATCTCTTTCCCTAGCCAAGGGACTCAAGTGGGGGAATCTTTGTTGTATTGTCTTGGTTAGATTATCACATACAAATTATAATCTTAGAAAAAGTACCATTCTTGGGATGTTGGTCTCTTTGAACAGATGGCTTTTGGCTGGAAAGTAGCTTTGGCATTTGGCAGCCATAACCATGCTAAGCTCTTACAGGAACCGTTCAATTAATACAGTTTAACTAAGCTAAGTGGGCAAGGACACAGGAGCCCTAAATATTAGGTTTTGGGTGGGGGGGGTCACAGTGGGTGCCCTAAGGGGTCATCCTAAGGTCATGCAACTTGGACTCTAATTTAAAGGGTCCCTCATGTGCAACTTTGTACTTGAAGCCCCTCAACTTTGGAAAAATATTTTAAAACTTTGGATCTGGGATCAAACTCAAGAATATACTACCAGCCCACAAATAAGGTTTGAGGGAAAGACAAAAGTTGCCATGGCGAACTTAGTCCAATATTGATTCTGGCAGTGAAAGTTTTGGACTGCATGCATATAACCAGCTGTTGTTGATGTTTAGTTTCATAGTAGTTCAGATGTCTGTCAAGTTTAATTCAACAATTTACTGGTATATATGCATCGAATTGTTGATCTTTTCTTTATATAGATAATGCTTGCTCTTTAATTTGTTTATGATCGATCAAGGTTAATTGGCATATTACGGGCTAGAAGGCCACTATAACTACCAAATAACGGTTTAAGTATTAATTAAATGGGAGTCCTTAGATTCATGATCTTGGCAAAGTGAGTGGTCCTTAGCTAGCTAATTAATTGATCAAGATGCAGTGGTGGTTGCATGGTTCATGCATGCATATATATATATATAAAAAGAGAGAGTTTAGTTAATATTGTTTATGCTTTATTATTTTGTTTTCTCTTTACAGATTCCAGGGAGTTTATTATTCTATTAATTGCACGCCAGATGTATAGTTAAATACTAACAATTAGAGTAGAGAGATGAGTAGTATAAATAGCCAAGAAGAGTAGAGAGCATGCGAGTATCTTCCCCTTTGCAAATCTCCTCTTTTATTCCTTTGATCACTAATTCTATCCCTCCCTCTCTCTCTCTCTCTCTCTCTCTCTCTCTCTCTCTCTCTCTCTCTCTCTGTAGCTATCTCTTGTAGATGTCTCCTATGGCAACTAAGCAGAACTACTCTCGTAAAATGTGTGCTCTTCTGACTGTTCTTATTGTTGTCTCTCAAATTCTTGCTTCTCATGGAAGGCCTTTAATGGAAGAAAATATGGTAGAAGGCTCGCTGTCGCCTTCGGTAGAAAATGGCGACGGCGCCCCGGTGATAGGCGTTAAGGACGTCCGGCCTACGACACCGGGACACAGCCCCGGTGCCGGCCATGCCCTCACTAACAAGGAGATAAGGCATTAATTTATCCTGAATTCACTCTCCAGAGTGCACTTAGTACGTATGGCAACTAAGTTTGCCTTTGATGTTTGAATTTATTGTACATAACGTGTATCTCTCAGTTTAATTCTTATTGAAATTTGAAGTAATGGTTTCATTATTCCTTATTGAATTTGAAGATGTGATTCCATCTAATGAATGCTATCTAGCACTTATCTTGTAGTTTATGGTCGATCTTATAGTTTTTCTTCTTTTTTCCAGTTATCATTTTTCTCATATTACGTACGTATTCTCCACATAGATGAGTATATATATACACAAATGTTAGTTCTATCATATTATTAGTTATTATCTACATGTATAATATATATGATCTACTTCTCTTCTGGTAATTAATTTAATTAACATCTCTCTCTCTCTCTCTCTCTCTAAGAAAATTAAGTTAAGTTCCTCAACCTGAGGAGCTTCCTGGGAGTTCACTCATGTCACTTTCGAGCCTATCATTACCACATTCTACTTGCCTCGATCCCAAATAAGTATATATATGTGCGTGTGTAGAATTAATTAAAGAATAACTTAGCAACCAATATAAAGCTAGTTGTTTGGATCTTTAATCCACACGTGGAATGAAATTAAAGTACCATAACTACATCCTCCCAGTCATTCTTGAAATGATTAAAAGTATACAACATTACCTCCAAAAGAAAGAGAAATAATTAATAAGTGATCAGGTTAACCTAAATCTTTTCTCCTTATATAATGTTTATTGGTATTAGGAGTTGGACACATGTCAATGGTTGGAGAGGGGGGGCTCGTGACTTAGTTAATAAGCTCTTAATTATACGAATTAATTAAAGCATTGGTTAATGCATGCACGTTCTAATGCTTTTTGGGTCTTTTTTAAATGTTTAATATAAAAGTTTTGGAGTGTAGTCTGAGTTTAAAAAAAAAGGAATCATTTCCTCTACCTACACATAGCATGCCTAATTTCTCCATTGCCATGCCCAATTATATCTTATGATTAAAAGAGAGAGGTTGAAGATTGAAGATAATACTATTTATTAATGGGATAAAGGGGGATCTAACTTCTTTAATTAATAGGTATGATAATGAGAAATTAGCAAACAAAAGAAATCATTTGATCGATTCTCAAAGGAAAAATAAAAATGTTGACTAGTTTGTCTTCAGAATTTAAAGATAAAATCCACCGGTAATTCTCTATCACCATTAAGAGACTCAAAATTAAATTCTGATAAAAGCATAGCCCAAGGTATCATCCTCAGTAGATAAAATTTAAATATAAGTCATTAATCGGATCTAGAATTTATAAAAATGTCAAGATCACTTAAATACTTTGCCCAAGTTTAAGGGAATGTTATTTTTCATATTTATATGGAAACTATTGAACTCGAAAAGGATTTTATATAAATAAAAAAAAATTTCGTGATTCTAAATTTTTTATTATATAAGTCAATTGATCAAATAATCATCGACTTATATTTAAAAATTACTAATCAAGACAACAATTTTGAAACGCAACTAGTTTTGTACATAAGACCCTAAAAAAACTTAGACAAAAACTCTAAAAATCTAGGGTCTTTAATTTCTTTCATATCATCATCAAAACTATGTAGAACAGATCATCATGCCAGCATCATATGTACAAGGGTGTTTCTCTAATAATTTTGTTCCTTAGATTATTGCACGCATGTTGGTCACACTATGTCACCATCCTGAAAGCAACCTAATTAATTAGTTGAACCACAAATCAATGGCCCATTTAATTCCTCTCGCCACTCCTGAGGAATTAATTTCAATCCTTTCAACATGTTTACTTTATTCCTTTCATCCAAAGCTTTCAAAAAAGCTTATCTAGATAAAGGTCAAATCAAGAAGTTCTATCCATAGGAAAAATAATACTAATAATAATAAAATACTAGCAGACAGAAAATAAATAAAATAATTCTCAAAGATGACTAATTCCAATGAACAATTAATTCAACGTGATTACTTTTTTTTTTTTGTGTGTCACGAGTACAATTTGTTTACCAACCAATTCTAATGGAGTAAAAATATGTACATTTTGTATGACCAAGAAAGTTATAGATTCAACTCCAACTTTAAATAATATTGTAAAGAAATTATTTTGTGGTTTGGTGACTTAGCTCGATTTGGTTGATGGCTTAGCAGTGCAATTAGTTTGGAGGAATAGAACAGATTGGAGCAGATCTCTGTGATATTTAGTTCGGAGCAATTGTATATGGCGTAAAGCATAAACTAGGAAGGTAAAAACTCGGTGGAACCTAATTGTCTCTGTATCTAGAAAGGATTGACCCTTCGCCTAGCACATATTTAACATTCAAACTTATAAATAATTAAAAAAAAAGAGTACAACTTTGTCAAGGTGATTAAATAGACCACCATCAATCACTATGGGAACTAATATTTGTCTATCTTTTTTTAAAATCTCTTTGGAGTTAATTTTTTTTTAATCTCTTCGTCTAAATAAATTATTGAGAAAAAATTAATTTGGAAACTAATAGATGTGGCTAATTATGCAAGTAGTATAAGTTTGCGGCCAACGACCCCTCTTTTGTACGGTATGTTAATATCCCACGTGCATGGTGATCCTCCGCAGCCCAAGTCGCAGGAACGTCGGACAACGGGGGTACGTGGGATGGCCCTATTGGATATCAGATGGTATTCACGTACTAAGATATCTAAAAGGTGGCTATAACTATTGATAAAGAGAGTTGGTATACGAAACCTCACCTTCCTCCTACCTTCCTCAGGTAGTAGAAATCGATGTCGTATGTTTGGAAAAGAAAGACAATCAAAGAGTTATAATTAAGAAGAGAAGAGTAGTAGCGAGAAGGATCGATATGGAGGTGGTGGTGCAAATGGCTCAAGAGCAAGACTTCCACTTCGGTGGCAATTACAATTCGGCCCTCATGATCGCGCCGCCGAGCCCGAAGCCCTTCGGCGACCCTTCCGAGTACCACCGCTACTACTACTCAAGCGCGCCGACGAGCCCAACACGCGCCGCTGCCGCCGGCGCCATGCGTGGAGAAATATTCTCCTCCTCCAACGCGAAGGAGTTGGACTTCGCTTTCAATTTTACGCCTTCCGCCGCCGTCGCCGTCGCCGCCGCCGATGAGCTCTTCGAGGGTGGGAAGATCAAGCCGTTGAAGCCTAACATGGAATCGCAAAGAGAGAGAGGGAGGCCTCTCACTTCTGTCTCTACCACTTCTTCTAGAAGTAGGAGGGAGTCGAGATCACTCTCTCCTATGAGAGGAGAAGGATCTAATAAAGGAAGTGGAAGCAAGAAATGGAAGTTGAAGGACTTGTTCTTGTTCAGGAGTGCATCAGAAGGGAGTAAAGATACGTTAAGGAAGTATATCATTTCATCAAGTGTGAAAAATAGTATTAGTGATCAAGATAGTGGTAATAGGTCCATGAGGAGGATGCATGAGATGCATTACACGGCGAACCGCGCGGCGGCGGAGGAGATGAAGAAGAGAACTCCGTTGCCCTTCCACCGGAATAGTTTGTTCGGCTACCTGCGTTTCAACCCGGCAATACATAGCATAACTAGAAGATTGAACAACCGTGGCAGCTAATTGCATGTTAAGGGAGTATATATATATATATATATATAGCAATCCATTGTTTAATTTCTTTACTAGGTTTGTGATTATAGATCTATTTTTTATTTTTATTCTTTTTAATATATACTATAGATCTGGTTGGAGATAAGCTGTAAATTGTTATACGTAAAGAGAGAAAGAAAAGAAAAAGAAAAGAAAGGAAGGAGTGTTTGAGATAGATTGCAACAATATATTCTACATGGTTGGTGTCCAAAAAATAATAATAATAATGCTTTGGTATAGTTTAGATCAAGTTCAGAGGATTAGACTCTTTGGATGCCATTATGAGATGGAAAAGGATTCCAAAATATTTTTCATATGGATTATATCTATGTCTTAGTCGTTGATGTGCACCTAATTTTGTTCTTACTAGTCCTCCTGGGGCCTACACCATGTGAAAGATTTCATTTGACTCCCTCCATCCAGTCATCACCCCTATTATGCTTTGCCAGTTGCAATTGTTCTTCCCCTGTTCATGGTCATGGCATAAGAATAGAGTAGCTGTTAATTTGTGCAATCTGTGTACCCTTTTATTCCAATTGTCTCTCTGAGAAGATGCTTGAATCAGTTGGAACTCCTATCAGTAGAATTGAGATGTGATGCGATATCCTACCAAAATTTGACAAACAATCTTGCAGAGGTGGCCACACCTCATGCTAATGCTACCACATGGCTACTTAATTGTATGTTTTTTATAAGAGAAAAGAGCATCCATTTTACAGTACAAAAAAGTATACTAATGAGAAAATATTGATATATAAAATGCTGTTAATACTTGAATGTTTCAAATGTTTGGCACAAGAAGTAACACACAATAAACACACCTTTTTTTTGTCACTTAATCAGGTCAAATCAGTAGTACAAATCACAATCCTTCTATCTCTTACCTTCTCAAGTGAGACGGTAGATAAAAGTGTCAACCTTAGCTGTGTCCAAATATATTAATTTAAACAGTTAGGCACTGGGGCAAGCTCCCTGATCCCAATAAGAACTAGCATCTTACAACAAGATCACAATGAAGAAGCTCAACATTTTACAACTGTAAAGAAGAAAACAGATTACACATTTTTGGGGTGACCAGATTTTCCAATCAAATTGAAGGATCAGGGGGATCTAAATAAGTGGTATAGATATGGCGGCAGGATGCTTAGCCCATGGAATGCCACTGTGCGTGTTACTTCAGAAGCTCCCGAAGACTGTTTGCCAAAGGCATTCAGCTGCTCAATCCTAAGAGAAACCAGTCTGTGCTCTGCACTATATGGCGTGCTTCTTGTCCATCCATCCCCAGTTAATAGCAGTTAGAGAACCAAATTTTACAATCAGGGCATAAAGCGTAACTACCGCGCCTTTGCAAGGGATCTGCTAGACACACCATGCAACAACTTGACAAAACCAAGAAAACTCAGCTTCCCGTCAGTATGCCTGATCCAGTCATGGAGAACCACATGTACAGGTACAGAAGGACTCAGTCCAAGCTCCTAAAAGTAAAGAAATAAAACAAAAATTAGGCATTCATCCGTTCAGTATAACTTAAAAGAGCTACATGATGACCACATAGCATACTAGAGATAACTGTCCTTTCCAGCCATCATACTCTATTCCTATGTGCCTTATCAATCTCCCTTTCTTGAGAATTAAGATCACTTGTACAGTTGTAATAGAAAAATACAAAAAGCCAGCGGTGTCACCAACTGCGAGTAAGAAGATCATATATGATAGTTTATATGTCTGCTTTAGTAATCATGTTAAAACGTTTTCATGTTAGACCATAATCTACTTCAGTAGGGCAGGTTTTAATTGCAGTTCCAACTTTACCAGACCGCAACTAAATTTTCCATTTTGATGCATCAATGTAACTTAACAAAATATTTGATCAGCAAGGAACTAGACATACCGAAGCTAGTTCCTCAATGACAATAGCTCGATTACCATCCTTGTCAAAAAGTTCATAAGCGCATCGGGCATGTTGTTCCCATCTATCTAAAGCCTCAAGCTGATGAACACTAACTGTAGCTGCGCAAAACTCGTCGAAATCCATTCTTCTATATTGAAGAATACTCAACTGAGAAAAAAAAAAGAAAAACGTCAGACTTTTATTCACGAGCAAATAAAACTGACCAGATATACAACGTTCATAAACACGTTACATCTGAAGCTAAAGATTTGCATACCGACACAAGAAGCTCTTGAACACGAGATTCCTTCATTGCATCAGTAGCATTTTTCATCAAGGCCTGACCAGTGAATGAAAAATAAGAATAGGCAACAAATCAGAATTGAAGTTCTATTAAAACAAGATTGCAACTATTTCCTACTTTCAGAATTAGAACTCCTCCCGCATAGACTAACCATTTTGATACTTTCAAGAGTAATGCACCCATTTTTGTTTGGTTCCAAGAGTGCAAACTGCCCCTTTAGATAAAACAGTTCATCAACAGTTAATGTCTTCGACAGAGCCTGCGACAAATGCAAAGAGTTTCTTTCATGCATCACATAAAAAACAAAAGAATCATAACCAAATTCAATCAGCCAGAGAATGATAATAGAGTTTTATGAGGTTAAAAAAGGCCTGTGATGGAAGGGGGAGATTTCTTTATAACATTGCAACCAAGTAGGTTGACTTTAGCACCTAAATATCAGGTTGCTAAAAGAATTGGCACCATCCAAATAGACTTTCTTGAAGTGTCATCTTTCTTCATCTATAGCACATCCACATTAAGAAAGATTAAGTGAAAAGGAATCACCAATCTTCTCCGGTAGGATTCTAGAGGAAACAGAATTCACAGCTAAATGAGAAATGAGTACTAAAACTCTAAAATGTGTCGGCAACTTGAACAGAGTATGTAGAGTATAGAGACTTTACTTCTGTAATGCAACAATAATCATGGGGAAGGAAACATGCATCTGGAAGCACATGAAACTGAAACTGACAAAATAAACTTCCCAGAAGAGAAGCAGTTATTCACCCTTAAAGCAGCCTTCCGCAATGTTGAAGAACGTATATATGCTTTAATAAGTCGGAATATAAGGATATCCAAGGGAACTTTAACATCATTGTAATTTCTAATCCATGGATGGCCTGTACACAAGACATAGTAAGCTTGCTGTAAATTTGTAATGATGGGGAAACACAACTGGAACTTCATGGAACTGAAAGGCAACTCACTTAATGCCTGTGCAGCAGTCATTCTTTTGCGTGGATCTTTACTTAACAAGCGCTTAACAAAATCCTTTGCTTCAGAAGATAGAGAAGGCCAAGGTGCCTCATTGAAACTTGGGTCAGCCTTCAAAACAGCCCGAAATATGCCAGATTCAGTTCGTGCCCAAAATGGTCGACTGCCGCAAAGAAGAATATAAGCAATCACACCGATACTCCAGACATCAGCTTCCGTGCTATAGGACCTATGCAAAACTTCAGGTGCAACATAGTATGCACTTCCTACAATATCATTCAGCCTTTCATCTGCAAATGATGTAAAAGTTAGGAGTAGATACAAAATGTCGTAGCAAAAATTTACAAGCAAATCCTGTGTAACTTTGTTAAACATAGAAAGGTAGTAACAACCAATCCACTAGCTCAAATGCCATAGTATAATAAATCTCATAATGACCAATAAAAAACTAACCTGGTTTAACAAAATCTGATAAGCCGAAGTCTATAGCCTTCAGCTGGGAATTCTCATCCTTGGAAGTAAAAAGAAAATTCTGATCAAACAAATACCAAGCTTTAGAAGGACGAAAATAATCATCAATAAGATCCATAAACAAAACTAATATGGAGAAGGCATCATCTAGTTACTGATAAAAGAAAAACTCTACTATGAGCAACCCTCACAAGATATACAGGTAGATTATCAAAGTTTTAAGCAAGTTCTAAAAAAGTAAATGGAGGAGGAATTGAATTTCTGATAGAACAAATCCATAAACAAAACTACTATGGAGAAGATATCGTCTAGTTGCTGATAAAAGAAAAACTCTATTATAAGCAACATTCACAAGATATAAAGGTAGAATATTCGAAGTTTTAAGCAAGTCGTAAAGTAGTAAAATAGGGAGGAATTGAATTTGTGATAGAACAAATCAATATGATTTGAATCTTTGTGTGCCTAAGTAGAGGAATTTAACATCTAAAAGCAGTTGCAATAATGTGGAGAAGGAGAGATATGGGAGGGATTGAGTAAAAAGAATTTATGCCAACCCTTCTCCCCTTATCTCTAGCGCAGAGAATTGAGTAGCTGATTTAGAAGGAATTTAAGATCACTAGTCACTTTGGAAATGATACTCAAGATTGGAGCTAATAGCCGTGAAGCTAAACTTTAGCACATCCATTATCAGACACAACATGGGTGTATCTGGCTATCTATGTTACACATTATTACTGATTCACTTCTAGTATAGTGTCAGAGTTGGCCAAAGTTTATCCAACCCAAGAAAACCTTCAGGTCAGTGCCCAAGCTAATGCAGGTAAGCTAGGTTTTCAATGAAAATTGCAGGTGGAGCTAACCAACTTCATTAACCTTGGGTTGATCCAAGCCAAATGGCAACTGTAGGTATGAAGAAGGTTAAGTTTAACTAGGTGTATTAATTCCTCCCTGCCTATACTTCCATAGTGATGATATTCACTTCAATAAGCAATGGCACGAAATCAACAAAGCAATATGCTTTGGCCAGTCCAATGTGCATTACCTCAGGTTTGAGATCCCGATGTACCACACCTTGGAGATGGCAAAATGCGACAACATTCAATACTTGTACCATGACAGCCTTGGCATCATCTTCTGAGTATTTCCCACCTCTGTTTGAACAAAAAGATATGCATAGAAATTAGAAACAGCTATACTTAAGGCCGCCCTAAAAAAGTTCTATAGTTCAAAGTCCCGAAAGGATGCTACCTTATAATAATGAAATATCTAGAAGATAGTTACCTTGAAAGAATTCTATCTAGAAGCTCTCCTCCTTCACATAACCTAAAAGATACATCAGCTAAGTCAAACACAGAACATGCAGATAAAACAACAATATGACTAAACAGACATGAAACAGATAGAAAGCAAGAATTACTTAAAATCTTAGAAATAAAAAGAGTTATCTAAATCTTTATTACATAGAAGCAAGGTTAAGAAATATAAGCAAAAATGAAGTACTTTTTCACTAAAGTATTTCTTTCTTTACTCAACAAGCTTTCTACCTACTATCTGTAAAGCTACTGATGAGCAGATGAATAACACGAGCTGTACCACGTAATTAGGTAAACAAGGAAGCAAGAAAAGAGGAGCTAACATGCCCCTAGGGACACACTGAATTTGCAAAAGTATGTTCACATAAATAATTTGGATACTACACAGCCGACCCAAAATCCGAGCATTGCCACCCTTAAGAAAAATAATTAGCACAAATATTGGAAAAGGAAAGAAAATTAGGCTCTTATCTGGAAAACGGAAAGACAGATGAGAAGTTAGAAAAAGAGTAAGGCAGTGAACCCAATGCGTGCAAAGTTATAAATAAGACGGTGAACCCAATGCATGCAAAGTTATAAGTGCCATGTCCATCACTCAGTCTATAAATTCCCAATACATAAGTACAAACAAGCTTATCTAATTCACAGAACAGAAAAAGATGAATTTGAGGGTGAGTCAAATATCCGATGTCACAATAGATGGCTTATTTGTAGTTTTGGCAGTGACAAAATATGAGTGACTTTTAATATCTAACATATACTATTCTAACACAACGTACTTGATCACACAGCCAAGAGAAAGTGTGATCAAAGAAATACTTATGCTGTGTAGAGAACTGGGATATACAAATAATGTATAACATAGCTGAAGCTTACTCCATTATTATATAAACATTGTCATTATCTTCACAAGCATCATAAAATTGAACTAGGTTCTTATGTCCTGTCAAAGCTCTCAAAATCTTCACTTCTCTTCGAACATCCTCAATAGCTATGGCTGTGGTCATCTGCCAAGAAAGCATCCAAAGATAAATACAAGGATCCACTCAATGTGCTGAAAGATGATATGTAGATTAAATTGTACAGTAACTAAATTCGGATTGCTATCCAACACAGGAAATTTGACATTTACATATGCACATGAGCATAGCATACTTGAAAAGATAATATAGAATCAGTATCAACAATCCTTTGTCTACACAGTAACCCATTTTAGTCGAACTGGCATATGAAAGAATTAATAGCACAAGATGGATGTGTTACGCAAGATTCCTGCATGCTATCAAAGCATCATAGATATTACATAGTTGGTGGTGTCAAAGTTTTATGAAGAGAGAAAAATGCCATTATAAGCTCAAGATTGTTGTTTAAGGCCACTTTGAGAAAGTCCAATATAGCAGAGTAGCAGACAATTCAATGGTGGTGAGTCATAACATAGACCTCCTTTGATACCTGAAATGTCAAACTAAATTGCAAGCCAAATTAATGTTAAGGTTCAGCCAAATAAAAGGATGGCCAACAATGACGAAAGAAAAGAAAGGCTTCCTACAAAAGATCTGCATATTTGCATGTTGAATTAATGAGTTTTTACGTAAACCACCAAAATCCTCCATCAAAAAATCCATCTGTTAAGTCAAATATTATATTTGCCAACTACAGTATCAGAGGTCAACTTCACATATCAACAACACCAGCCGCAAAGATTAAGAAAACCGATCCATATGAAAAACCAAGAATGACGGAAAGGGCAACAAGAAAGGGGAGATTTTTCTCTCACCTTAGCCTTCGGAATGACCTTGACGGCCACCTGCTCCCCTTTTCGCTCTCCCTTCTTGAACTTCGCAGCGCAAGTATACCCAAAATGCCCTCTTCCTACCTCCTCCCCGATTTCATATTTCTCCACGAACCCCTTCGCAAATCCAAAGCTCTTATCCAACCCCGCCACGCCCCCCTTCCCCTCTTCTCCTCCATCCTCCTCCGCTATCGCAGCCTCGTTGGGCTTCACTGACCCATGCCTCCTAGCCAACGCTGCCCTGATGTGCTTCGCCGGCGACGGCGGCGGAAACGGCCGCTTAAAGAACCTCCTCGGAGTAGTCGTGGCCGATCCGCTGCCAGATGCGGCGACGGAGGGGGATTTCTTAGAGAATAGGCTATGAGCTGGGCTAGGGCTATAGAACGGAAAGAATGGGGAAGCCCATGGCTTTGTACTGCTCTTCTCTTCCTCCTCCCCCGTGGTCTTCTTCTCCTCCTCCTCCTTCTTGCACACTTCCTCCTCCCTCCTGGGATCTGGATCCGAGCCAGGGATCTGGATCTGCCTCGTCGAGGGTTTCCCATGGCAGAGCCCCATCTCTCCTTCTCCACAAATAATCCAGCAATGGAGAACTATGGAGGAGGAGATCAATCTCGAAACCCCACCTCACTGCATTGCTCTCGCTCGAGCGCTTCCGTAGAACCCTAGAGAGACGGAGAGAAGGAAGAGGGGGGCGGGGGGCTCTTAGATGAAACACAACTAGTGCGAGGGGTTTAGAGCAAAAGTAATCGAGCCAGACGGACGCACAGATACTAGTATGCGGATGAAGAATCCGCCGTCAACTTCGCACTACGAAGCCATCTCCTCCGTCGGTTCAATTTTCGCCTCGTAATTAGATCTCATGGTGGCTTCTCACCGGGCGGTGACCGGATCCTCACTCGGGAGGGGAGCAGAGCAGCACTTGGTGAAGAAGAAAGCGACTAACGGTTGGGGGGGTTGCGTCACCTCCCACTGACCCGATATGATGCCACGTGTCGACAACCCATTCCCTTATCCCTGCGGTTTTTCTTGCTTATCTCGCTAGAGCGATCTGATTGGATGAGAGGATCAACTGAAGGCAGTAACTACGAGCGGCTTAAGATGTTCCGCAGGAGCGACTGGCTCGAGCACTGTAGAGGTAGTTAGGCGAATTTAAGTTGAGATCATTGGATTTAGGTAGCCGATTTAATGGGCGCATATTTATGATCGTGGTCTGTTACTCCGCCGGATCAGGATAAGGATCAACTGAAGGGTGGAGAAAGGAGTATCCCTTTTATTGCATTCCAACATTAGAAAATACCTGGGAAAATTCTTAATTATAATCCTACTTGATTGCACCAAAATTGTAATCTTTTTTGATGCTGGGTCTTTTCATAGAGCTCTTCTGGACTTTGGATGAAGACTATGATTAACTTGGAATTAAATCTGAATTAACCTTAACATAAGTTAAGTTCCAACTTGGTGTTAGGCCAATCAGTCAAAGAACTTGAGGAAGATAATAAGGTTTCCCTCACATGGAGTCTTGTGATAAAAAAATAAAAAATAAAAAATAAAAAATAAAAAATAAAAAAATGCTGCAGGCTTGCAGGAAATAATATATTACAGTGCTAACTGTGGTTTAATTATTGTAAAGCCATGGATATTAGCCATTATCTTATACCAGAAGTTACCACTTCTATCTTTTGCCTCACATGTTGAGCTTTAGATGTAATGTGATTACTCATGGAGATATAATTAAGCTTTATCTTGTATTGCAAAGTACTTAAAGCTGAAATAAACCATCTAATTTATTGAATGTTTGATGTAGTTTCTTTTTTCCAACATCAGATAGATATATCCATGCATGAATAGAGAATAGAGACATAATTAAATTAAAAGAGCTGGATTATTTATAATACTAATTCATCGATCAGGCATTCATTTTGTTGTTCCTGAGCTTTCTTTCATCTGAGAGCTTCTTAGCAAAGCGAGCAATAGCTTGTTCATTGGTTCCCTCTCCATCCACTGGCTCATATGTACCTGTCTCAAGGTTCACCCTAGCCACTGGCTTCTTGAGGAGGCCATGGCCAATCTGGATCAAGCTTTGCATGTTCTTCTCCGTCGAGATGTCGACCGATGACACATCGCCGATCAAAGAATCATCCTATTCGATAGATCGATCGATCACATATTCGCAAATCAAATCAAATAAAATGCTGAATATATTAAGAATATTCTATACCTGTATGCGCAAGTAATTCTTCTCGCAATGAAGTGCTTGGAAAAGAACAGATGCATGGATGTCTACCATATCAGCACTCGCTTGGGAAAAAATGTCGATCAACGGCGTCATACCCTTGTTATACAACCACCCAAGAACACCCCATTTAGCACAATCTGCTGCACTATAGTTCTCAGCTTCCTTTGCAGTGCCAGTGCCTATGGAGATGACAAGAAACTTGCCATAATCCATAGGCTTGATTGGAAAAAAGTCAGCATTTTGCATGAAGATTTCCTTTGTAACTTGCGACATGGCAGCTAACGTCTGTAAAAATATTGGTGTGTAACTATCTATGTAAGTGTACCAAACGTTTTAATTAATTTTGCATATATATACTTAACTGGATTATTTGCAGCTACACCACCATCGACAAGATTGAAGTCTCTAGTGTTTCCTTGAGAGTCTTTGGTCTGGAAGTAGTGAGCAGGGAGATAGGTTGGAGCTGCAGACGTACTGATGCAAATATCAGAGAGAAGTGCATCCTTTAGAGGTACATTTTTTGCCTGCATTGATGAACTAATGCAAGTTAAAAGTGCCTCCATATATAATTGTAACACATATATGAATATAAAGTATATATATGTATATATTGCTTTATAAAATGTTAAGATAAGTAGCAATGAGAAACCTCGTAGGTTGAGAAGAGAATTGGTTGGAGGTATTTGATGTCAAAAGTTGGAATCACGACATTGGTTATAGTTTGATGAAGCTTAATATCACCACATAAACTTTGTATTTTGGAGTGCAAATATTTGCCGTCATATTTTGGCCCTGTGACTGCGCCAAACAAATTGGCTGCCGAAGAAAAGAACCCAGAACTGCATGCATATATGCAAGACAATTAATAAACTGAATTAATTCTAAAACTGTTCTCTTCTGTAGATGAACTGTTAATTTCTATAATCTACTGGACTTACGACTTTTGAGGGAAAATCTTCGGGCCATTTTCTAGATAGAATTTGTTGATCTCTTTTGCAGCAAAGAGTGGTCGGTTATCCTTGTCAGGAGCTGTGATCATTGCCGTCACAAGTCCGCCGGTGCTCGTACCGGCGATGACGTCGAAGTAGTCGGCGATCCTGGCATCTGGTCCATCGAGTTCCTAAAAATTATAATGTTAAAACTCTCTCTCTCTCTCCGTGTGTGTGCATACATATATTTATACATGATGCTTAGCATGTTTGTATCAGAGATGGATTTACTTGGAGTTTAGATTCAAGGAAAGCGAGAATAGTTCCCGGGATAATTCCCCTTATGCCGCCGCCGTCGATGCTAAGAACTGTGACCATCTTCCCCATGGCAGGGGGAGGATTCTGAGCAGGTGAGGCATCGTTGCTATCCATAGATACCTTCGAAAGCCCTGTGAGCTAAAGAGATCAGAGAGGAGTAAGAGAAGGAGATGGAGATTAATTAGCTCAGTTTTTGGATGCTATTGTCTCTCTTGTTATATCATTTTTATAGACATCAAGGGAGGTCTGGGAGATGCATGGAAATTGGAAAGAGCATAGAGTGCTCACTTATTATATATTTATTTATTAGTACATGATGCACACCTGCTTGTTCAAAACTCCAGTATGAATTTATTTATCTATCTATCTATCTATCTATATATATTAAGAGGTGAAATTGTTTGGATATATGTCTATACGTAAAATTAGGAAGTAGTTGTCCCATTATAAACTTTATAAATAGCGAAATATAACAGCTAGTCTTAGTAGAAAATATATGCATGCATCATGCTTTTCGTGAATCTCCAAGACTCCAACTGATTTGTTGCTCATATTGTTTAAAAATATTGTGTATATATATATATATCTAGAAAACAAATATGGATCTATCAGCCACCTTTTTCGCATTCATCTCATACTAAGTAAATGAAGTTTATTTATATCTATTAGAAAATCCGGAAAATAGAATGCCCACAAGGCACGCCAAAGGGTTGACTACTTGCCTACTTGCAATGTTAATTTATCAAGGATGAACTGGAAGATGATGTTATTTCGAATTAAGAAGCACTGGCATGTGTATAATGCTACATTTTATGCATTAGAATATGGGATGGTTGCAAGATCAGATGGCATAGGATAATGTGAATATGTGCATGGAATGCATCTATATCTCCTCACAATAGTCTTAGAGATCTATCATGTAATATAATATAAGAAGTGGCAGAGAACTGCCAGCTAAACATATTAATTAGAGTATTATCTAAGTTTCTACACATGCAATTATTTGTGTATGGTGACATGCAATTTAATTTGGTTAAAAATAAAAAATGTCAACGGGTTGTATTTAGATGATTAAAGAGGCTCGTATTATACGTTTTTATTTTTATGGATTCGGAACCCAACAGTGTGAAATTAATTAGGATATTATTAAACTTTTACTTCTCTCAATTAAAAAAAAATTCCGAATTAATAAAACTATTCACACAGCAATCACATTCTCATCTGGGAAGCTTTCTCCAACGTGCAATGTGCAATTTCCACTCGAGGAATAGAAACAAAGAAAGAAGCAGAAGTTTTTTAAATAAGAAATCACTATTACTCTCTCATAAGAGTGACAAATGTTGTTAGTACATGCATTATATTCTAGCTAGAACAACAAAATGCATACACCCAAAAGGCAAACTGGATAACGAGCACCAGCTGCTGGTAATTGTACTTCATCATGAATGATTGAAAACAAGCCGCAGAATTCTTTGATGACTCGCAGGAAACGAATTGTGATCTGAGCTGTTTGCTGCCAAGACATACAAACAGTGGCTATGAGGATCGCGGTCGATCGTCAGCCAAGTCTGGCTTGCCTACGGAGTACCTAAGATAAGATATGCATAGTTTAGTTTTCCTTAAATATATATACCGCCATATATTATACAGTAAACACCGCTGATGATTCTTCTTCTCTTCTTTCTCAAATGAAAAGAAAGGAAAAAAAAAGAGAAGAAAATCAGCATGTCAAAAAATGGATAAGAAGTCACTTTCTCATTTCTCAGGCAAACACTATGCAAAGAATCGGACTCAGAAATACGTCTTATTAGAATCAAAGGCAATCATAATAAAAAAACTAACCTCTTCAGCAAATTTTATCAAGATTGTGGTTCTTGGTCGTTGCTGACCCTCAATTGGTACAAAATGTGCCGTAACAACAGCAGGAAAACCAGCATTGTCCAAGACACCCTTCAAGAAAATCAGGTGTCAGTTACGGAATTCCCAAAATGAAAAGGTAAGAGAAACTAAAAGGAATTAATGGAACAGCTGCCACAAAGGCGATAGCACACAGCTGCAAGAGTAAGCGCCTCAGTGGTACTCACCCTTACTATACCAGCAACAAAAGCCCCACAGTTGAATGCCCCCATGTCTTTTGGCACGGATATGAATCTATTAAACCAGCCAAATTTCATCTCCAGATAAACATAAACAACCATCATAGCTGACTTAACAAGAGTTTATAAGATATAATACCGATTAACCAGAAATTCTTTCTCACTGATCATGTACTCGTCTTCATGTTCAGTTCCTTTCTCAAGTGAGTCAGCTGCCTGTTAAGGTGGCAGAAACAAGAACAAAGCAAATATAGAGAGCCTAATCACAATAAAGATCACAAGATTGCTATTCCAGCTAACAAAGAAATTGTTCTAGTTGCACATGCTAATCTACAAAATGTCATATTAGGCATTCAAATATCCTTTAGAATAAAAGTTTAAAACTTTTAACATCTTCTGTTGGTTTATGGATATCCATGTCGTTTGCACCAAAACTTATAATATCTTCAGAATTATCAGTATCTGCACTTTGTAGTTTTCGAGCCTCATTATGTCTACCATCATTTCCTATTACAAATGTAAGCATGCTAAAGAAGAAGTTACAACAAACTCTGCTAGTTCTCAGAGAAACAAATTAGAAATCTTGTTCATCTGTCTCCACTGTCCACTTTATGAAAGGTAAAGGACCCAATGAAATAGCATATATTAGCAATATCATATCTAAAACTTTTCAGAAGCTTGGTTAGAATTCCCAGCAGAAATGCTACTGCAACAAATAGCACATGTTCAACTGGTTATAGGGGTGAAAACGGATCAAATACGGATTGGATAGTGCTCAACCTATATCCGGATCCATATTTTTAGTCCGGATACGGATTCAGATACGGATATTGGACGGATAGCAAAATTTAAAACCATATCCTAACTAAACGGATACGGATAATTTTCGGATAGAGGAT
The DNA here is from genome assembly GCF_019914945.1 of Typha latifolia. Lineage (NCBI taxonomy): Eukaryota > Viridiplantae > Streptophyta > Magnoliopsida > Poales > Typhaceae > Typha > Typha latifolia. Next base: position 16,791,983 of record NC_133089.1, read on the forward strand.
CGGATCTTAAACGGATATTGATTGAATTTAAAATAATTATAATATTTTATTTATATATAATTAACACAAAATTATTAAGAGTTTTATGATAAATAAATTTTTTATACGTCAAATTTATAAAATTAGAGAAATTAATCTCTATAAATAATATATAATGTATTATTAGCAATAATATTAATATTAATATTTACTATTTAAATAAGCAAACTAAAAACTGTAAATTATTTTAAAAAAATATGCGGATAAACGGATATCCGATATCCGTATCCGAATCCGAAAAATATATCTGACCCATATCCGAATCCGTATCCGAATTTTTTTCAAAAATTCTATCCGTATCCGAATCAGATAGAAATTTTTTATCCGAATCCGATCCGAATCGGGTCGGATAGCGGGTCGGGTCGGAGTTAATCCGACCCGTTTTCACCCCTAGCTGGTTACCAATCTCAAATGCACTGTCTCACTCCTATATGCTCACAAATGGAGGAACTAGCTCATGAATTTCCTCTGGGCAGGCATGCCATAAGTTTCATTGAATGTGCAAATAATGAGATAAGAATCTAAAACAGGCCTAACACTAGCAAGAAAACATATTATTCGTTTATCTAACTAGAACTTCTCACTTATTAGGATCAAAGGGTTTCTATATTTACACTTAACTGAGGCCTCAAACAAAGGCAGATTTGCCAAAAGGACTTTATGAGACAAGGTTTTCCTATGGCAGGATAAAAGTGTGGTTCTCTGCTCATATATCATAATAAGTCCAATGATATAAAATTCAAGAGGATGCAAGTCTATATCATAATAAATCCAATGATATAGAATTCAAGAGGATGCAAACAAACAAACAGGAAGGCAGTTCCAATGATACACATGATAAGATTTTTCTTTCATTCTTTGAAAGCTCAGGACATTTATGTGTTCAATAGTGAAATCAGCTTTCCTTCCATCTTAATATCATTCTAAAATCAATACATGATAAATGCTCGAGTCATGGAACTGATAAGGAATAACTTCAAAGAACAAATAGTTGAAAGTACAATAATCATGTACCCATGTATAGATAAACTACCTTCCCAAAGAGCACCTTCCAGACAGTGCTATGAATGAATGTTAATATCCCCACTAGTCCAGTCTCCCTCCTATTTCCCTGAAATATTGATTGCAACATTAAAAATCAATAACTGTCGCTAAACAATATAGCATCTAAATTGGAAAATAATGGTAGACCAACTAAGAGCATTGGGTACCACATGAAAAAGTAAATGGATATAAGAATTGGTCCATTTCAAAATTTGGTTGCATTTTATAATGTGGTTAAAGAAACAAGATGCAAAAAATACAGTATCCCCTTCAACTGAATACCAACTTACGATGTATACATGACGAGATATAGAATGAAAAGTATCAAAAGAGGGAGAAAGTGTGGGATTTAAAGAACTAAAATGAATTTTAGGCTACTGTTTTTGTTCTCAAGCTGACCATCCAGCTCGGTCTTAATTTTCATTCCAAAGATATACCAGCATGCTAACATATTAAGATCTACTACTAGAGTAACTAGACCTACTTCCACCACTCTTCATGACTGTCAAGTTAGGTAGGAGACGCAAACCAGAATCATTTATAGCCAGTCGTGCTTCTTAACATGAAGAAATCTGATCATGAAAATCCGACATCCATAAACCGATACAGATCATTGCAGCATACCACTATTATCTCCCAAACTAGGCCTATTCAAATTCTGTAGGACTAGCGTGGATTAATGCTATAAGCCTATAATATGCAACTCTTCACAGTAAAACATGTCATCTTTGCTGCTACAGAAATATGCTACTAGTCACAGCATTTTACTGTTATTGCGAAAGAAAATGCAATTTAGAATGCAAAGCCAAGTACAACTGCACAAGTATTTTGTGTCATTATTAGTCCACAACCTTTTTCCTATGAAAAATGCAATTCCAACTTGATAGAAACCACTTTAACAAAATATAATATCAAGAAAGTACACACCTTGTCTCTGTGGTAAAGGAGTTCGACCACTCTTGTTCCAACAGCATAACCTGCATCCTCTAGCCTACATTTATATGAAATATTATGAGAAACAAGTCAAAATCTCATATCAAAGAATAAGTAAGCAACATCGTATAATCACCGGGAAAGATCAAAATAAGGTACTCCAAATTTAGAGTAATATAATTAAAAAATTTCACTGTAATTTTCAATTAGTTTCAAAAAGGGAAACACTACCAGAAGAGTATATGCAGATGAGCATGTAATCATAGAATGGAATCTTAGGCGTTAACTAGTATTTTAAGTAACATAACCTTCTTTCCAATTCAGCAATATTATCAACTTGCGTCTGATTGTACTGTACCAATTCTGAAAACAAGAAAGCAAATGCACTCAAGCTGACCTGCAAAAATAGGTTATGTCAAAATGTTGGTAGGATGATATCCAATGAATGAGCACTGGTATAAATAGAACTAATTGACAAATGCAATATAAAAATTAGTATTGCAGCTGCATTACTTGTTGTCCACATTGAAACTAATGTGGAGAAAGAACTAATTAGTGATCTATAAAACTTATCCCCATCTGAAAACTTTTTTGGAATTTTATAGAGAACTAGATCCTTTCTTTTATGACAACTAATCTTTGAAAGTTGAAACAAGTAAGATGATCTCAGTAACATAGCAAAGTCCTATTTTTGGTCAATGTTATCCCTACCACCTGAATTCTTGCCCACACATTTCTCAAGATCTAAACCACCACACATTTACTCATATAAAAGCTATGACAAATGCTAAGTATAGAAGGAAGTTTTTTACTGACCAGCAAAATAAGTTATAGAGATATTAACATGAACCCATCAAGTATAAGCATTCCAATGAAGTAAAATAAGTGAATAACAACGGAAACATAAATCTTGAATTCTTTGTGCTTGTAACTGATGCATAGTCCTCCCGTAATCTTGAAAAAGATGTTCCAAATTGCTACACATCAAATGCCCTAAGATCTTTAAATAGCATAGCAGGCCTCTAATCACATACCAACCTACTCGATCTGCAGGGCCTATACTGAAGTAACTGAACTACTTGCCTTGTACGTCACAATCTGCTGGTATCAGTCAAACGTCTATCCTACTCGAATTTGTCATGCAACTTAAAATATTGCTCACTATTCCAGATTTCCAGTCCCACTATCCTCTCCCAAGTTTCCAAGTGTCCATGCCCTTCAACACACTCTGATCCAGTAAACTTGAAGTATTACCCCCTAGCAGATAAGATTCATCTCCGTCGACCTCTCGAATGCACGCGATCAACTACTTCGTCACCTTGACACCTAAATCACTTACTAATGTTTACGAATTAGGTGAAACAAGGATCAAATCGATCAGAATCACGAAATTTTGTACACAATTTGTGGTTTCCGGATCTGAAAGTTGCATCAAGTTCTTCCGCGATCTAGAGAAGCGGCAATTTTTTGATAGATAGGGATGATTTGAGAGTTACCTCTTGCCTGCCTCTGCTGAGGGGCTTGTCGAGGACGTTGGCGTACTGCTTCGCTTTCCCCACCCCGATCATGGCTTCGTCTTCTCCGAGCGACCACTAACCAAGCGAAGAAAAGGAACCGGTTTGCGTTTTTGCCCGATCGTTCGAGAAGAGTCTACGGTGAGGTGTTCATCGAGCAGGCCGAGTCGGGTCGGGTCGGGTCGGGTCGGGTCGGGTCCGAGATGAAACATTTCAACCCGTTATCAGTTCCCAATCTCCACTACTCGCCGTCGCCGACTAAAATTGATGACTTATTTTGGTTGTAATAAATAAACGTTGTTGCCATCTCCAGTCAAAACTCCAACTCCTCATTAGCTCCTTAGTTTTACAAATAATGCCAACTTTTTAACTATCGTTTAGTTAAATAAAGCTTATAATATAAGATAAAAAAAATTAGAGCAAGATGAGTCTCTAAAGGGCATCTTTTGCCTATCGTGAGAGTGAGAGTGAGAGTGAGAGTGAGAGATGGATTGCTTCTTACTAAAATTCAACGACCCCCAGTAAGTAATTGAGTGGAGTCTAAGTAGCTGCTGGGACCCATGACAATGAGTCAATGCTTGAAATAACTCAAAAGGGTCCAAACTCCGAGCAGTCCATTTTTTAGCATTTATTTTAAGGATAAGTATATTTCTTTTCTTTCTTTCTTTTTTTATTATAAAATAACGGAGTACATGAGTGTAATTAACCCTTCATTTTTTTTATCCAATTTCGATACTAACAAAGAAAACCCAATCCAGGCAGCAATATTTGTTAGATCCTTTCTTCTTTTCTCTGTTTTATTATTTTGAAGAGGAGGAGAGATTGGCGGAAGTAAACCCGGAAGGCAATTAATTCATGAACCTTTTTAAGATTCTCCTACGTAATCTTTCCGCAAGTAAAAGTCCGCAGTGTTCTTCTTCCATCTCTCTAACTGTGGCCCATTGCTTTTGTCATGATAGGCCACTAAGTCTCTTCTCTGTCCTCTATCTTATTATTGGTCTCCTCCTCTATGCCTTTCTGCTTCTGTTATAGATGCAGACAAGAGAAGCTCTTAAATCCATCTCCCTCTTCCTTTTCTAATTGGTTGGTTGTTTGGTTGGTTGGCTGGCTAACTGGTCTTATTATTCTTTTGTTCATTCAATTGGGTCTCCTTTATCTTACTCCAATGGTGAAATCCTCTGCTCTTGCTCTCCTCCCTCTTCTCTGCCTCCCTCTGTTCTACGTTAAGGTCGTCGATGCCACCGGAACCGCCGATGGAATGGAGCAATGGGGTTATGTTGAAGTCCGACCAAGTAATTTTCTCACTATATATTTGTTTTCTTTGATCATAGTAGCATATTATTAATTTCTTATGGCTTTGTTTCTTGGCACAATTCAGAAGCTCATATGTTCTGGTGGTTTTACAAGAGCCCGCAGAGGATCGAAAACGGTTCGACGCCATGGCCGACGGTTCTGTGGTTACAGGGTGGACCCGTGAGTTCCTCAATCCTTTGCTTAAAAGGAAAGAATGTGGACAGATTTATTGAGTCTATAATAAATCTAAAATAGCCTTCTTTTGATGAATCTGCATTCGAGTTATAGGGAGCTTCGGGTGTTGGATTTGGGAATTTTGAAGAAGTCGGGCCGTTGGACACTGATCTAAAGCCTCGGAATTCGACGTGGCTTCAAAAGGCTGATCTGCTCTTTGTGGTGAATCTTTAATTTACCACTGCCCTGTCTCTTGTTTGATTTATATTATGTCATAATTATCAATCTTTTTAAATGGGATTTTTATTGGAATTTTTTTTTTACGCCAATTGTAGGATAATCCAGTAGGCACAGGATATAGTTATGTTGAGGAGGATAGTCTCCTTGTTAAAACTGATGAAGAGGCTGGAACAGACTTAACTACCCTTCTGAAAGAGCTCTACAATAACAATGAGAGCTTGCAGAAGAGCCCACTTTTTGTCATAGCAGAGTCATATGGAGGGAAGTTTGCAGTTATGCTCGGTTTATCGATCGTCAAAGCCGTTCAGAAAGGAGAACTGAAGCTTAAACTTGGAGGTAACAAGTTATAATTTGATGACTGTCAAGATGGATGGATTTGTTTTTATCCTCACTGTTTGAATTTTATCAACAGGAGTTGCTTTAGGAGATAGCTGGATTTCTCCCGAGGATTTTGTCGTCAGTCCTGACAACTGAGCTCTTTCTACAGTTTGAAAGATTGATTTCATCTTTACTTAAAAGGTTTTAAATTTTTTTTTTCAATTTCAGTTCTCATGGGGGCCTTTGCTTCGAGATGTCTCCAGGCTTGATAGCAGTGATGCAGACAAATCAAACAGGTTGATACTACACCACTATGAACAATTGTCGAAAGAGAAGTTATTTCAAATTAAATTACTTTGATTTAATAGACTTTTCTTATGTCAGTTTCGCTGAAAAAATAAGAGAGCAAATATCAGGAGGGCGATACACCGATGCAACAAATTCATGGGGCGAGCTAGAGAGCCTGATCATCTCAAGTAGCAACTCCGTAGTAAGCAATCTTTAGTCCTCCAAACTTCAGTATTTTCTCCGGTCGTCTTATTTATAGTACTCCTTACATGAGATAATATAATTTTCAGGACTTCTATAATTTCTTGCTGGATTCTGCAATGGATCCACTCTCTGTATCAGCATTGCAGTTAAACGAGATAGCGATGAGGAGTTATTCGAAGTACTTAAGCGCTAAGGCATCCTCCTCTGGTGGTATCAGTGGTCTCATGAATGGTGCCATCAAGGAAAAGCTCAAGATAATCCCAAAGAACATAATGTAAAGACAATGTCTTGATCTATATATACATACCTTATTCAAGTACTGATATGATTGCTAAGACAAAAGAATTGCTTAATTCGCTAAACCTTGCAGTTGGCAAGAGTCATCTGAGCCTGTTTTTGATGCTTTGTCAAATGATTTCATGAAACCAAGGATCAGTGAGGTAAGCAGCTTCATGCATTAATTAGTCTTCTTTTTAATCCTCTATTTAGCCTCATAGAGATGTTGTAATGATCTCACACAGGTTGATGAGCTATTGTTTCAAGGTGTGAATGTCACTATTTACAATGGACAGGTATGGACTACACCCATTATGTTGCTTTATGCAAGTCTTTGCATGCCGATCTGCAAAGAATAAGATAGGCATTTAGCTCAACGCATAAAGTTTCCAACTTTGCAATTCAAACTTTTTTCCTTGTTGAGTGAGACTCACGAATTCTTTCAATCCACCAGCTATTGGATATGGTGGTTGAAAAGAATCCAGAGAACATGGCAACAGACTGCATTGCTGATATATTAGATGGTTTGGTGGTCCAAAAATTGACATAATGTGGTCCTTTTCGATTACTTTGTGGTGTTGATTTCCTCAATTTATGATATTGTGGCTTAACAAGGAATCGATATCTCTTCTACACTAAAAAAGCCCTTTTTTGTTAGAATTTTGCAGAGATGTTTTCAGAAATGCTCTGAATACTTTTCTGACAGCATATGCTAACAGAAAAGTTTGAACTAATTTTCTTTTTTTAATCGATGAAATATCTAAGAGTTCTAAATGGCTTGAACGACGTCCTTTTCCTATCTTTATAGTAGGACTAAAAAACAATTTCCAGACAAGTAGGCGAACAGTCATGCATGTTCCACGTACGAATTGTTCTTATATTACTTTTACAACTTGTTCTGTATTATGATAGCACAAGCAATAAATTTTGCAATATTTCCAGTCGAATTGGTTGTCCTTTGTCTTCTCCTGTGGAATTAGTTAAACAAAATATAAGTAACATATGGAGAAAGCAATCGACAATTAAGCGTGAGGTCTGAAAGACAATGATTCCTTTAAGAAACCATCCACAGATAACTTAGGGGCCATTAACAGACAAACATGTCATATTCTTTAACATGGATACCTTAATTCCTGGAGTTGAGCTTAGCTATGTGAGCAAAATATCATCAATCATTTATGGTGGTCCTTTGAGGACCACAAAATGAGGGAAGAAAAGAGTTGCTGCATTATGAGGTAGTCATGAAAGCATAAAATAAGAGCTCTTCATATCCATATGTAGAAAACTTGGACAGTTGGAAAATTAATCATGGAAGGTAATACAGCAAGTTGGTGTACAGTTGCATTGACTAACTTAGTTCATCAAGAAATGAGCATTTCACAGAAGTAGATAGTTTTCATATTTTTACTTGAAGAGCTAATACTGAGTATTTTTGGTTTTGTCAAGCTTGATCTAATTTGTGCAACAAAGGGCACTGAAGCATGGGTTCAGAAGCTCAAGTAAGCATCTTAGTTGCTATTTTTTTTTTCCTCTTGATTAACAAAACTTCAGGGCAATTAAGGAAGAACAGTGCCATCATTTTCTTCTTTCAGGTGGGAGGGACTGAAGAGTTTTAATAGCTTGAAGCGAACGCCTCTGTATTGCGATAGCGATGAGGCTGGAGGAACGAAGGGATTCATCAGGTCTTATCAGAACCTGCATTTCTATTGGATCTTGAAAGCAGGACATTTTGTAAGTATATTCTAAACACTATCTTATATCTAGCTATGTGTTGACTCGATATTCAGTGAAAAATAATACGATGCCAAATTCAGCAAACCAAAGTCTGAAAAATCAGAGATCGCCTACTGAAATCAATATTGACTTCCTCTCTATTACTCGATTTTTCTAAGTATATGTAGTTAAGACTACTTATAGGACTTGTTGGAATCTAAAAGATTAGTCCACTGTTCCATGACCACAAGAATTATTGCATCAAAAGAGACAGATCTGCAATATCTTTTCAATGTGAATATAGAAAAATTTAGCTTTTTCGAAGATTCCTATTGCTGAAATTTCTGTCATCTTTTCAGGTGCCTGTTGACCAACCTTGCATTGCATTGAAGATGCTGGGTGGCATAACTCAATCTCCTGCTCTTTCTTCTCTATAGACAGAAGGTTACAAGAGGAAAAAAAGAATAACTGCATCGACAATAATTGCGTTGACGAATTACAAAAATTGGGCCATGGGCCATGGTCCATTTTTACTTGATTATTGACTTTTTCTCTCATGAATGTTGTTCAAAGTTTCAAGGAAGAGGGTGTTGTACTTGGCTATGATAAACTAATGGAATGTCAAATTCCATAATATTTTTATCAAGAGAGTTTTTGGAAGCAAAGAAGGAATATAGTTTTAAATCCATCGATTCACAGATGAACACCAGATCAAAACCTTCTTGGAATTAGTGTTTCAGGATAAATTCAGATCAAGTAAATCAAATACTGGAAGAGAAAGAAAGGATATATATATATATATATATATTAAAAGATAACTGACTTGAATTAGTCTATCCCTATTCAGAGGAAAATATAATTTTTTTGAAAAGAATTTTTTTTTCAAATTACACTTACCAAATCCTAATGTACCAAATACTGAACAAATTGGATCAGAAATCTTCTTTGATGTGTTTATTTAGAAGGAATCATAGACTAAAATATATCATCACTATTGAGTAGACAAAAGTTGAAACACAAATATCTTTATAATATGCATGGTAAAATCTAAGTCAACTAAATTATTAAGACAATAAATCGTTGACCCATTATAATATGTCTCCATTTATAATTCATCTTTTATTTCGTAAGGAATTAAATTTCAGGATGTCATACGCAATTTCAAATAATATTATTATTGATTTTTTTAATAATATTCCCTTTGAAGGATGAGTCCTTAATATTTAACATTTGAAGGACTTAAATGAGAAGTTTCCTGTCAATAAACTTGCGAGCTGCGACGCGCGCCCTCTTGGTCTTCTCTCTTCTTTCGTCCCTTTTCTACCCCCAATCGGTGGTGTAATTAGTTCTCTGGGACGCACGATTCTTCGGTTTATTGAGGGGAAAAGGTATGCTTGGAACCCTAGATCTCTTAAATTGAAAATCAAATTTTATCCCTTTGATCTTGAGCTAGATGAAAATTGACTGCTAATTTATTGATTTCAATATATGTGCTCCTTGTATGGAATTGAACAATCTCAAGCTATAATATTGATCCAGAAAAAGTCGATGATTTCTTTTATGGGTAGTAATATTTCCTGTTAATTTGGCGCACTAGATCCTATCCGCCATTCTCATCATCAAATAGTGGGGCTTGGAGAGAAGAAGTTGGCGACTTGCAAAACCCCGGTTGCTCTTTCTTTATCATTATATACTATTACTCTATTAGCATATCGTTGCTTAAAGAACTTCATACGTTTATCCCAATGGTTAATATCACTTGATACCTTGATTTGTGCACAAAAAACAATGTATTATGGAGGCTGATGTGATGGGTTATGCAAGGGTAATTCATCTCCCAGTCGTTTTCTTCATTGAGTTCCTTGTCCGAATCTTCCACCGAGCAACTGCCAAGAAGCTCGGCACTGGCGAGCTTCATGTGCATGAAAGTACGATCTCATGTACACTTATGTGGTGGTTGGTTTCATGTATTTGAAGAAATTGATTCCATGCATTCTAAGTGTAATATGAAAATCAGTTTTTATTTTATAAATGCCATAATAGCCTTTTCAAGTGCTAAGTTACGTCCGTATGCGGCATCTTGACATCCGTTCAAGTTAAGTGGGTGTTAAAACAAGGTCTCTCAATCTTTGGTGAGAAGAAAAGAGAGAAGGATCTAATATTTTTGCTCACGTTTGTTTCTCATCTAAAACTATAGATGCAGTATCTAGAAATACATGGAAACAAACAGTCCCTTAGAATATATAGATGCTATATAACTATTTATATTTGGTATACATGTAGAGTATTTGTTGCACCATGAGATAACTAGGTGATTATTACCTACTTTACAAGATATATACCATGTCTGTTACTACTAGTAAGATGAGAATAGTCACACTATACAAACCTGTACATATGTATATTATGTTTGGATGCATAAATATTTGGACTCACTTGATCTTTCACCATTTCTGCTCGCTCTTAGTGTCTCATTTTCTAGTCCTTTTCTAATTCATGCATTTTTAGTTCTGTTTTATGTTTGGGTGTTTGTTATTTTAATACTTCTTATGGCAGGATCTAGGACTGCTGGATGATTTTTAACTGCTGAAATATCTGTATTACTAAACTTAGTCCACTGAGTTTTGTCACGTGATAATAAATGAAAATTATGGTTAGGCCAGGTCCTGTGGCTAACATGTTCTTGATGATGTACTTTTATTTTTCTGTGATCTGAGTAGGTCCTTTTGTCTTGAAACACTTAGTCCATTGTAGTTTTATCATTCAATAATAAAGGAAATCATGATTAGAGTCATTAGACCAGGTCCTGCAGTTAATGTGTTCACAATCATGTAATTTTGTATATTTTAATCTGAAATAGATCCTTCTATAGTTCTATATCTGGGCAAGATAACCCTACAATCTTGTGTTGTGTTCTGCAGATCTCACTAGTGCACGATGAGTTGGAGTTTTCCTTTTCTTGGGTAAGTCTTGAACTTCATTTAAATCTTCCAGGTTTTTGGCTAGCAATGTTTTATTTTTATACTGTTGCAAGTTTGTAGCCTTAGTTGATTTCATTATCTTCAACCTTGTGGTAGTGCACAGTCTACTTCATCATTGCACAATCCTTTTCTGGAGCTACAGTTTGTGAAGATAATTCAGCTCACTTAATCATCAGTTTTTAAGATCTGATTTTGAACAATTGTATTATTTTCCATGGCTGCACTCAATAGTTTAACTGTAATCGTACATAATAACCATTTTGGTATGTAGAAACCAATTTCAATTTTGTAAGTGTTCTTGGTGGCTAAACTAGGAATTTGGTTGTTTGATGAGTACCCAATTGAAAGAACTGACCTTCCATTAAGTATGATGTATCTGGTTTCCTTTTTTTTTGTGTCTTGGATTTTAATGTTTCTAAGTTTATTACATGGAAATAGGGGATCCCAACAGCAACAAGCTCAACCAAATTTTCCAGAGATCCCTACTCAATCTTGGTACCCTAATTCAGTGGTTACTTCATCTTCACGTCCTTTGACTCCAAGTAGTTCTTCTAGTCTTAGCGGACGCCAAAGAGTTTCAGAACGTCCTCAGTCGCCATCGCTTGGACAGCCATCACCTGCTGAGGCAGCAGGAATTAATGCTTGCTTGAAGAACAAAAGGTACTTATGCCTCCTTTGTTCAGTACTGTGCATTTATCTTTTACTTAATTTATTTTTGCAAGGTTAACCACATTTGAATCTGTTTTGCTAACTCATGGTCCTACCTATCATAGGATATTTGAGGCTTAAATGAACCAAACACTTATGTGCTACTTATGACTGTTTGCCGTCTGCCACCTTAGCTGCACATCTGTCTGTGCAGCTAAATGTGCATATTGTGCTAAGATTCATGTATATGCATGTAAACATACTACTCTTGCATGACTTTTATTAATTTTGGCACTTCTTATTGTGACTTACCTGCAGTGTCGACGAGTTGAGAAAACTTTTAGCTGACAAGGAGGCTTATACTGCTTTCTTCAATTCACTTGATGAAGTAAAAAATCAGAGCAATGTAAGTTGGGAAATCTGTCCCTCTATTTCTTGCTTTATACGACAACTGTAATTATTGTTAACATTGATCCTACTGAATGTTGATTGGATGTTTGAATAAATTTCTTCCGTTTCAGCAGTCAGGCAAAATGGTGAAACTGTTTGATTTAAGTATTTGAGATATATTGTTGATTGGATGTCTAAACAAGCCGTTTCAACGGTCAGGCAAAATGTTGGAACTGTTTGAGTTCAGTATTCATGATATATTGTACTGAAGATTACTTTAGTCAGCAGTAACTTTTTCTTCATTCTTCCGAGATCTTCCTTTGAGTTGTTGGGTAGATGTCTCTTGAATGTCAACGTCCCAAACTAGACCTTCTTAACTTGGAATCTTTTCGGATATTTTCCATCTTTACAGTGGAGTTTGTTTTATAAGCTCAAACCCAGTTCTCTGTCGTCTGATATCCCAGAATAAGAAAATCTTGATCAAACATTTGGTTTGTTTTCCTTCAGCTACATGAGGAACTTAGGAAGGAGACTCTGGAACTTGCTAGTGAGTTTCTTCTTTGAATTATGATTTTTTTCTTCTCAAACTATTTCATATATTAAGTTCATGCATTATTTTTCAGGGAAGAATTTGGAAAATGAACCACGTATTTTGGAGCTCAGGAACCAGGTATAGTTACTGAATCCTTTTCTCTGCATTCAGCATCAAGTAATTTTCTGGAGCAGTAATCACCTGCAACCCAGCATTTTAGTTGGCTTAAAGATGAAGCTTCCCACTAAAAGGAGGCTGCCTTGGGGGGTAAAAACTAAAAAGATGAAGCTTCCCACTAAAAGGAGGCTGCCCCCACACTCCATCTGCAGAAATTCTTGTAGCAGGTCTATAGAGAATTCAAGCTTACTTATATACCAACTAACACTGTTTTGGAAGTTATGCAGTATAAGTAACAAAATGCCAAAGCAATCGTCTAAATATGTCATCATAGCAATGCGGTTTAGCATCTTTTCTGTGACCCTGACTATGTCATTAACTCATTATGACTAATACATGCAGTGCACTATCATTAGGACAACTGAGTTGGCTGCTGCGGAAGAGAAGTTAGCTGAATTAGAGAGGCAAAAGGAAGAGATCTTAAACTCCTACTCTCCCTCCGCACTACTTGAGAAGTTGCATGGTAAGTAGTTTATATGCAAATACTATGGCAAGTATTATCAACACCGAACGAAGTTCAGTGATATGCCTGAATAAGATAAATAGTATAGTTTCATGAGTAATAATCCACAAATTTCAATTGCCCAATTACATCAGATGAAAACATATGCATTATTTTTGCATGCATGTATAAATTTCCATTGACGATTGATGTATCCTCGCTCCACAGAGGCGGTGAGTAAGGCGGATGAGGAATCTGAACTATTACAGACGAAGCTTTCCAACCGGGAGATTGATCTAACTACTTTTGTACAGAACTACAAGAGGCTCCGCGGTATTCACCACAGGCGAGCACTTCTCCATCTTGCTGCCAAGACTTCAGTTTTCTAGTGCATTTCTAGTGCAGTCTTTCTCATGTATCTAAAAACATTTGCTAGTTGTGGCTTCTTTTACTCTTAATCTCTTCCTCATCGTTGGTGTGCTGTTGTAAACATATTTCATAATTCATGATTGCTTGCAGTTTAATTATAAAGAAAACAGATTATATTGTTTGAGGGCCATCTTAATCTCCCACATTATATGTATAGATATATAGTTGGTGTGATGAAGGAAGTACATCCACGTGGCTTCCTTTCCCATCCAATCACGCAGTGGCAAGTACCCGACTAAGGAAGTTCCTGCAGCCGGGGATGCACGCTGTGTCATTCCGTTCCAGACAAAACTCCCGCCGTGGTGTAGCGGATGTACCCAATTCTTACTATCCAAAAGTACATAAGATCCACGCTCATTCATGGCCCACATACCTCATTTACCGGCAGTCCGCCGCGCATCACGATACTGAGTATCCCCGCTCTATTTCTTCTTGTTTATTTATTTTTTTTAAATTTATTTTTTAATTTTTGGAGGAAAAGCCCGCAGGCGAACCAGTTAAAGTGTTAAACTAGCATTTAAAACCTTCACTTCCCACTCCCACTGGCCACTGTCTCCTCGAAAGACTATAATACCCTCACAAAAAGCCGTGCCAACTATTCTTAACCATGGTAAATCGAGTAAATGTCTCGTCCTATTTCGTCATTTTATTCCCCTTCTCCAATCTCCAACTCCCCTATACCCCCTTCTCCCCGGAGAGGAGTTGGAGTAGAACTCAAACCTATGGACTTCCTCGGCGGCGGGGCAGGAGGAGGCCGGGGAGAGGCAGAGCGTTGCCTCGACATCGCCGCAAAGCTCCTCTACGCCCGTGACCTCGTTGGAAGCAAGCGCTTCGCTGAGCGCGCGCTGGAATCCGACCCCCTTCTCGCCGGCGTCGACGAGATCCTAGCCGTATCCGACGTCCTCCTCGCCGCCCAGCACCGCCTCAACAACCACGTGGACTACTACTCCGTCCTCCAGCTCACCGGTGGCTCCGCCACCGCCGATCCTGTGACAGTTAAGCGTCAGTACAGGCACCTGTCCCTCCTCCTAAATCCTAACCGGAACCACTACCCAGGTTCCGACGTCGCCTTAAAGCTTGTCGCGGACGCCTACGCCGTCCTCTCCGATCCCTCCAAGAAGTCCCTATTCGACGCCGAGATCGAGATGGCGAAACCTTCGCCACCGCCAACCGGCGGCGAATCCGGCGACGATTTCTGGACCGCGTGCCCCACGTGCTGCCACGTGCACCAGTATGCCAGAACCTACCAGAACCGGTCCCTCCGGTGCCCTAATTGTTCCCGCCCCTTCAACGCCACCGAGATCGCCGAACCACCACCGGTCGTCCCTGGCACAAACATGTACTACTGCGCTTGGGGTTTCTTTCCCTTAGGGTTCCCCAACGGCTCCGATCTCAGTAACGGGTGGAAACCCTTCTATCCTATGTTCCCTACTGATACAAAGCAGGAGGGAGCACAACAGGATGGCGGGAATAAGCCGCCGGCGATGAGGAACAAGAAGACAATGGCGAGGAAGAGTGTCGGTGGCGGCTTAAAAAAGAGATCTTTTGGTGGGGAGAGTGAGTCCTGGATGGGAGTTGGGGCGAGGGTTTCCGACGGCGAGTTCAGGGGGATAAATATCAACGAGGAGGCCAAGGGTTGGGATGGCGGAGGTCAGATGGAAGGAGGAGGAGGAGGAGATGAAGAAATGGTGAGCTTTCATATTGATGTGGATGCTACTGATGAACTGCTGGGGAATTTGCATAACTTGCCATTTTTAAGGGAAGAGGAGATTCCAGGGCGGATGCCATAGTTGAAGATGGTGCATGTTTTGGGGCCTTGATCTTGTATGCTTTACTGGGATCAGAATTGTTTGTAATCTAGGGACGCCTGATCCTTTATAACTTATGTATTAGGATGTATAACTACTTGTCACACTAATTAATGTTTATTCCTATATTTTCGTTAGCTAGGGAATTTGGTGTTAAGAAATAACTGGTTTGATACTTGGGCAAAGATTTGCAGGGTGCTAGTGTTGTTCACAAAGATGATCTCTGACTCACTCAACACTTCTCTGCATGTGGCCATGAATGAAGCAAACAGGAATTACATCGAGGTATAAGCTTTTATAGCTTCTTCACTTTATACTTCGTATATGTTTTTAGGTTTGTTAGATGTTGCATAGAGTCAGTTTAGTGGAAATGTGATAGTTTGTTTGCTAGGGATATGTGTTTATTGTTATTTTTGTGATAAAATCGCATTATTTATTGACGATCTATGCAATGATTAAAACCTCTTTTTTACATGGCAATGTTCATATTTTTGGTCACTCAATCTATAATTGTTATTGGTCCTCTCTTCTTCTTCTTTTTATCCCACTGAATCCTGTGCACAATGCGTAGACAGCAGCAAATCCATCTTTTTAAATAGTTATTTGTAAAGTAAATTGCTATGCAGCAATGTGGCATTGACATGACACCAGAAGCATGGGCGTGAACAAGACTAGATCATTCAGTTGGTGTACCTACTATATATGAGTGCATAGCTTGAATTGTTTAACATTGAATAGTGAATCGTAAGTGGAATTTGGAGGTAAGGGAGCCTTAATTTCTGGCCAACTCTGGAAAAAAACATTGCTATGTCATCTCGCGTTCGTCCCTTGTTTCCTTTTGCTGTAGTCATCTTTTTGTGCTTGGAATACGTCAGTCAGTCGATTACAGCCTTCTCCAGCTAAGAAAGATATATACAAGATCTTCTCTTTAATGCTTTGAAATTATAACTGGATCTGACATATTCTCACTCAATGATATATAAATTAGAGGAAACTGAAGAAAAGGAAGAAAAAGAAATTTACTACTAAGCGCCCGATGTAATGATAATTTGAGCCACCATTCTCTTATCAAAATCAGAACATTGGTCCAACAGCAAATACATATTAATCATAATCCTGCAGACAGCTCAAGAACAAGAGAACCTCACATCTTGTATTATACTATGACAAATGTTCTGGCATATAACAATGGTAAAACATAATGACATGCCACCATATAAAGGTGAAGCAGTTGAAGAATCACTTGATCATCAAATAAATTGAGTTACAGAAGAAAATTCCAGCATCAGGCTGCACATGATGCTGCGAGTGGTAGGCAATCGTCTTGACGATATAATCAGCAGGGATCAAATAGGATTTCAACCATTTGCAGCTTCATATCATGTGCACTAACCAAGATACACATTGCTACTTAGCAAGCGATATCTCTAAGCATCAAAACCTCTGCTCCTGGATGGTCTTCAATACCAACAGAGAAAAAGTGCTACATATGACCAGCTGCACCTCCATGAATTCGTAATGTTTCTGTGCGCTTACTTCTTTCCATGACCTCCACTAACCAGTCAATGCCAAATTTTATTCCCATCCTGCACACATCTCAGACGATGTCGAACAATCACTCAATTGAAGCACAAGAAAGTTTTAAAACGTTTTGATAGGTAGTAGAAGTGAGGTTGCTTTACTCACCCATCATATGCAGATACAGCTTGGAACATGTGTACCCTCTCATCTAACTCTTTCAGATCCAAATACCTAGTCAATTCTTCAGCTGAGATAGCTCCAGGCAGATCCTGTTGAAAAAGAAAACAGAAAAAAAGAAAATTTTACTCAAAATTAAATTCTAGATGCCTAGAAACAAAAAGATATGCTTGGTACAAGAATTCGGAGACCAATAGGAGTATATGACCGCATGCTATTGCTAGGTCGACTCAGGAGGAAGGGGACTTTACATAAAGAACTAGATTGCATTAATTAGGATTGTCTAGTACCAAAAATATATACCTGATCACATACTACTTTATCTACCTCGGGCAATCTTTAAGGTGAGAGAAGATGGATGCAGGCCTCATGTTTAGCATATGACAATCTGGCTTACTTACGTTATGCGGATAGATATACAAGACTAAATGAGAAACTCCATAGCATCTTCCAAAATAAACTAACAAGCCTTAAATAGTATAATAACCTTTTCCTGCCAATATGAGCGTAATATGTCAAACTCAATAGTATCCATCACGTATGCAACAAAAAATAGCAGCCAAATCGTTTAGATAATATGGAGGAGAAGAAATAATATACCTGTTTGTTTGCCAATATCAGAAGTGGTGCACCTCGTAGATCCTCATGTCGAAGTACCTTTTCTGTAGAGTTTTTTTGAAGATTTGTACAGATAAAAAAATATGAATCAAATTTCGGATTTCCTTGCTACTAGTTTAGTCAGAACAGAAACAGTTGCATGGAATTTGCTTCCTATAATATACAGAATGCACTAACCCAATGCAGACTTTGCATCTTCAAAAGATGATGGAGAAGAAGCATCAATAATAAATATTAAAGCATGAGCCTCCTCATAATATTTCTCCCAAATTGTGCGCAGGCCAATCTACAGAACAGATTAATACATCAAAATTTGGCTCAATTTCTATAACAATCCCAAATGCTGCACGTAAAAGATGCACATGTGATGAATAAGTCAACGTTCTCGAAATTTAGTAAGAAGAAGCACACCTGACCTCCTAAGTCCCAAAAGACAAGTTTTGCATTTGCAGCTTCAATACGGCCTATGTTAAGCCCAACAGTGGGGACAATCCGATCAGGTGGAAGCCCTTCTGTATTTGAATAGAGCGACTTCAACTTCTCTAGCAAAGTCTACAAATAAAGGCATACATTAAGAATCAATTATTTAGCACAGAGTGTGATCTAAGTGTAAAGCTTACAGTACTTACAGACAAGGTGCAAATTGTTTCTGGAGTGAACATAATGCATACTAGAGAACTAACAGGAAAAGGGTTAGTACTTATGCTAGTGCTAGAATGGGGTTGTATACATTGAATTTAGACAAGAAATGGCAAGTATCTTCTCATCAGTGGTGCTGCAACAGGTGTACGACTGAAACCAGTGACAAGTTCAACAAATCTAATAGAAGACCAAGCAAAAACATGTCCAAATAAATAAAATTCAAATTATATAATTAAGAGCATAGAAGAGAAATATTAACCTATACTTACATAATTAAGTGCATAGACCAAAAGTATTAACCTCAATGTCATGTGATTACATATCTATTGCATGCAAGCTTGATTCCTACCAAGAAGATGAGATCCTCACTGTGCATGAGTTCATCTAATAACTAACAGAAGTGAAAAAGATATTCACTATGCATTAGATAAAGTTCATAACAGTAGATAAACTAAACATCCAAGAGATGGACATAAGGAGGAACATTACAGTTTTCCCAGCCTTGTCTATTCCAAGAATAAGAACATGAAATTCTGTCTTGCTGAACATATACTTCCAGAATCCATAAAACAATGAGAACATTGCTGTAATGCTCGTCTTAACAAGTCTCTCAGCGGTTATCTTCCAAACGAAAGAGAGGACCTCCTAAAAATCATGTCAATATCATCTGTCTTCCGCAAATATCCTGCAAAATAATAACCTAGCAATCAACACCCAAAAAGCATGTACAAAATACAATTATCAAATTCACCAATTAAGGGATCATATAGAAAGTACTTTAACGAAGTGCAAATATCTTACATGTTAGCTAGACTATCAGTCGCAAAAGGATATCCGTAATTCAAACAGTTCTAGCAATGATTGGAGGGATCGTGCATCAATACTAAAATGTCTAATTAACCACCTGTCCTATATCACCGCATATTCACATACATAGCAACAGAAAAATTTGCATATCACATAGTAGATTTAACACCTATTTACACAGCCATCTAGGGCCATTTGCACGCAAGAAAATCCTATATCATCAAGATCACGAGGCGATCACTTCTAATATCATCTAGTTTCCAGCCATGTAGATTGTTTCTCGCACGATTTTGCGTTATTCTAACTCATACTGTAATAATTTTGGAACAAATTTCGTAGAATTCAGCCTAGGGCAGTATAAATCTAACAGGTCGCTATGGATTAGACATACTTCGGTGCTCGCACAAACCAAACAAGTGAGAGCAGAAGAGACATTAAGGCAAAATCAAACCTCAAATCAGATAGCAGAGAGACAGAAGTGGATCAAAGATTTGGAGATCCGACGCACCTGGATGGAGATCGCTTTCTTGGGACAGAGATTTTAGGCGATAAATACTGAGAAGTAGTGGGTTGCGAGAGAAGAGAAGGAGACGAGATCGAGAGAGAGAGAGAGAGAGAGAGAGAGAGAGAGAGAGAGAGAGGGCGTCGGTGGATCCAACGATGTCGAGGGGAGCCTGAACTCTGAAGTTGACCTGCTTCCGGGGTTGTAAACGGATCGGATATTGGCGTACCCGGATTTGGGATCGAGGTAGAATAGTGGCAGAATGGTAATCTTACCAGAAATTAAACAGTGGCAAAATTGTAGTTGCATGCATAGTAATATAGTATATTCTGTAATTACTCTTATTTGACTCTATTTTTATGATACTTTAAACTATGTTTAGATTATGAGATTAATTTCTTGGTGGATGCTATATGATATGGATACAAACTAAAACAACAGTGGAATGATATACTAATAAACAAAGAAGTTGAAGGACCTTAGAATGCTATATAATAAACTTATAAGGTCTCTCAATGCCAACTTACTTCTTCATACATTTGTATATACATATGAAAAAATAAATAAATAAAAGTATTAATCTCTCTTTCTTTCCCTCATCTCTTAGGAATTTTTTTTGTTGTTTAATTTCAAGAAGAACCCCACCATTGGTGAACGGCAACACTTTGGTCCCTAATCCTGCCGTAGAGGGCGAGGCATTCCCAATATGCCCTCCTGCTTCCAGTATTGCCCTTCTCCTCCCACTGGTTCTTGCACTCGAGGAAGAGCTCGTCCACCAGCCGAATGGCGTCTCCCTTCCTCACCACCTCCTCCATCACCTCCGCCTCCGCCTTCACCACCACGTAGTCCTCCTCCCTCACGTTACGCTCCAACCACTCCGCCATCCCGCCGTCCTCCTTCCACTCCTCCGCCCCCACCTCGTCCACTCGGATGATCTCGAACTCGCGGTCTCCCCTCGGGTAGTGCCGCTCGAACCACACCGCCGCGCTACCGCCTCTCCCCGCAGGTGCTACCTCGACGAACACCCGCCGCCGGTAATTATCCAAGGAATCCCCGGTGAGCTCCGGGAGGTACCTCGGCCGCCGCCGCTGCTTCCTCCCTCGCGGCCTCGGCGGCTCGAGGAGGGCGTCCTCGAGCAGGTTCAGAGCCTCCTTCTTCGCCTCAGGCACCGCCAGGAGTCTCCGGCTCAGCCTACGCTGATCGCCGGCGTCGGCGATCTTTTGTACAGCTACGACGCTGGGGCCGAGCCGCCGGATATACGCAATCCGGTAGTTCTTCGGCGGGACGAATGGCTCGTCGGAGCCGAGAACGACGGCCGCGAAGCCGCCGATCTTGACGGCGCGATCAATGGAGTCCAGTCCCTTCCAGCCGGTGGCGGCGAAGACGAAGTAGAGCGACGAGTCGGCGGCCGCCGGGTACCGGTCGTCGGATATCAATTCGAACCCGCTCCGCTCGAGGAAATGGAGCCACGACCCGGGATTGCCGAGGAATGCTGCGTTGTCTCCCGAGCGAAGAAGGCCATGGTGCCTCAGGTCGGCGAGGAGGAGCGGGAGGTAGAAATCATCCCCGATTGCCGGCGACCTCGATGACGAAGGATCGCTGATAGCCGATCGGAGCAATGGGAAGGAGAGGACCGCGACGGCGAGGAGCACCGACCGGCCAATGGTGCGGATCACGAAGCGGTTTCCGGCCATTGGGATGACCCTCGTCTTCTTCGTCTCGAGATTCGCGTAGTCGACAAAGTCGTTTTCCTAGAAGAGAATTTTACGCAAGAGAGAGGGAGATAGGGAGAGAGGGAGAGAAGAGGAAGGTGGGGTGCGGTTAGCGAGTGCAGAAGCGGGCAGCGGTGTGGTTACCGCCTACGAGAGCCACACGTGTGCTTTGAGATCGGAGGCAAAGGAGCAACAGCTGTTCCATGCGCCGCGGGTCCATCTTACCGGGTAGCCAGGAATGAACGGTGGAGATGAATCCGATTAGATCATCAGGAGAAGGATAGAACGATTAATGGCCTCTTTCTCTGTTTAATTGAGATTAATTAAGCAGAAGAGAGAGGGTTAGAGAGCAAAGAGACAACGATGGGCTTTCCTCATTATATAACGTAACCTGGCCGTAATGCACGCCTTAAGGGGGGAAAAACACGGTCTATTTTTGGTAATACCGGGAAATTAGTTACACCAACGGTAACAGGCTAGGTATGACCCCATTAACCGTTCCTTATTACCCTCTTAACTATTTTGGAACTCTTCTATCAGAGGTTAATTAGCTGGGAATGAGTTCGTAAACATAGAAGAAGTTTGCTTCTTCTAATTTTAAACCGATCGGCTCATTTGTATGGACTATTCCTGGCTTCACTTGATCGAGTGGATCCTAAGTTTTTTCAACAATGGACCAGTACTTTCTTACCTTACTATTACTATTATAAATAATAATAATAATAATTATTATTATTATTATTATCATCTAATATAGTCTTCTTGTGGTCATAATATTTGCAGACGTTTGAAGCCCCATCATCGAATCTGGAGCCTGGTCGTGGTGGCAGACTAAAGCCAGGTTGGTTGTTGTAGGACATTAAGCTATTCACGAGTCCTGCGCTTACTCCTCCGTATCCACAGTCCACTTGACAATTTAATGTTCCAGGCTTCACTGCCATCTTATACCTGGAAGGGATAGTCCAGAGATTGGAATTGGAACCAGACAAAATCGATGTAGAAACAGCATCAACTGCAATGGATTTAACTTTTCCTTTGCGTTTTGGCCATTTATTTGTTGGTTTGCTACTAAAATAGATCAAATACCTCCACATTTTTGTTGTCTTTCTACTGCAGGAATGGGGAAAGAGGAAGTGATGAAGATTGGCGACCTTATTCATTTTGCCAGGGCATTGGGTGGGCCTGCCTTTATTATTATCATATCAGTGTTATTTATATGGCATATTGGTATGCATGCCAAAGCAAAGGACATAACGTTAACTGGCTTTGTCTCATTCCCTCTGCAGCCAAGCAGTGGTGAACCTGACAGGCATCTCTCTCTTTCTCTCTCTCTCTCTCTCTCAATATATCTCTATATGTACTCTACATTAATGACATTATCCATATTGAGTCATGCTAACTTAAAAACTAAATCTTTAATGAGGAAAAAAAAAACTTTCCAGAAGATAAACCTGAAGAACTCTACTAGGCTTTGTCCTGGCTTAATTTGGTATAATGTCATTGAAATATTGAAATATAACTCCAAAGGGAGTAACTTAATGCTTGAAGGTTGGATCTCAAGGAGTACTTAATCCTTAGTTGTCTACTCTATTTAAATAAGAACAATCGAAGGATAACATAAATAAGAAACCAAGCCAGAAGTGGAACAATTCCATCATCATTGTTTAATACTCCACAATGAATGCTTGAAGTTGGAAATTTTCTTTTTTCTTTTTGACCAAACCCAAGACCTGCACTGGTCATTTGGGTCTTTTTTTTATTTTATGTATTATAGAGGACAACAAATCTTGGAGTATTAAGCAGACAGGCAGTCAAATAATTGAAGGGAATACATATAGTACAAACATGGAGAAACTGACCATGTAGATTTTTTTTTTTAATTGGATATCTATATCCTTCAGCAATTCTCCCATTCTAAGTCATCTGGTCTTGGTGGTTTAGATCCCAAAAAGATTATTTTACTAGGTCTCAGATCTTTTGCACCTCGGTTCTCTTCCTAAAATACTAAGCTCTCTCAATTATCACAACTCCTGAGACCATTTTGACAACTGATGATGGCTGCTTCTTGTTAAATTGAAATCTTGAATAGATCTCCCCTCAGCTACTCATTCCTCTCTTCTTTTTGTCACAATTTTCTAAGTCTCATCCATGTTTTTTTTTCCTTAATAATAAAATTCCTCCTGCAAAACTGAGGCAGCACTAAGCCTCACAAGTCACAAGAAGGTGAACACTACAAAATACAAACAAGGCCTCTTCTCTCATGAGGTTATGGTCTGCATAATTTTCTCCTCTTGGAAGCTGGGGATTGATTTGCATCTGACCCAACTAGTATATCGTCACTCTTGTAGGTCAGGCTTGAAGTATCCAATACACCAATTGGGCTCTGTGGCATAGAAGCAACTAATGGAGTAGCTATTTCACTGCCCCTCCTCTTCACCATTGTTAACTTTTGGATCACTTCATAACACCTGAACACTCTCTCCTGCAACCAAGCTCTAGGTTAGAACAAAAGAAAACCTTTACATAATGACACAAGAATGTAGCCTCACCTTATCCACATGGATGCAACGGCTCAAAGATTTGGTAATTTCTTGATCTCGGATTTCTCCCACCGCTGATAATGCCGCTGCTGCAGCAATCTCAGAAGGCCTGAATTGTAGAAAAACTATCCCTGCAGTTTAAATTTACATTCACATTAGGATGTCAGTCAATATCTAAGAAGATATACAAGTAAATTTTCTGACAAACTAACCTTTGAGTGTGCTCAATATGAGCTCTACAGATCGAGAAAGCGTTGCACTTGGCGGTGGTTTACCGTCATTGTACTTGGTAAGAAAGTAATCGATGAAAGACAACGGTGTCACAGCTTGCATCCTCCATTTCAGTGTGCTCAGCACTAGAAGCTCCATTCTTTCTATAGTTCTAGCTTCAAACACATATTTTGCCTCACCAACCTGTTGGAGTTGATCAAATTCTGTTGTTATCATTATGTTGAAGTAACAGTAAAAGAACATGTAAAATCTACTTGCTGTTTCTTCTTCACCTGCAAATCTGGACATAGAGGACACTCAGTCTCCTCCATCTTGACAGCAAGAGATAAGCAGGCCACAGATAGCAACTGTGTCATCCAAGCCTTATCTTGCTACAACACAGACACAGACACAGAAAGATGAGAGATGGCATCTGTGTATTATGTCAAACTAGACCAACTGAACTTCACATATCTACAATATGGTTGTCTTGAAATATCTCTTACAGGGAGTTCATAAGCGGAGAGAAATCTATCCAGGTAATTTACAGACAAATAGACACTCAGTGGTCCAAAATTGCAGTGAGAATGAACCTGTCCATCAAGAAAACGAGCCATCAATCAAAAGGTCGAAGATGGAGGGAAAAACATATGAGAAGGGATCAGGAAAAAAAAACATTAAGCAGGAGAAAGATGAATCCTGATACTGTTTCATTGGATAAAGAAACAAAATGAGGGAAATAAACTATTTCCATATAGATAACAAAGATGCTGAGTAATGCAAGCATATACTTCCATAAACAATTTAGCAAGGAGTACAAGCACTAACAGCATCGAAAGCAATATTGTAGGAAAAACCAACTAGGAGATAGAGAATATCAACAATAGTCCTCGTGGAGACATAAAAGATATGCGTCCAAAATGATCAGAATCACATCCTATTTACTCAAGCATCACTAGATATGAAATGTAGACCAAAAGCCATCGACAATATTCATAAAGAAAAGAAAGGCCAACTCAATCCACCTTCCAGATCCAATCAATGGCATCTCTTCTAACAGATAGTTTCAACGCTCCACTTTGCAACCTCTCGGCATAACCATCTCCAGGAAGATGGTGAAACTCCCTCTCAACCAACAAGGCTATGCACTCCTCCGATTGCAACGAGAACTCAATGAGAAAATCCCAACAAAGACCACTTTTTAGATCTCTAATCCGGTCAAGCTCATGGTTTTCAGCTTCTCCATGAAGACCCACCTCCTCTTCTTCCTCAAAGCAGAGAATGCTGTTGTTGTCCTCTCCGCAGAGGAGGGTAGAAGAAGCAAAGTCATATGTATTCACCACCATTATAGATATTGATCGAGGTATGGAGATCTCAAGGAGCAATGAGACCAAAAGGAGGAGTTTTTCTTCTCCCCTTGGAACAATGAGATCTCAAAGAGGAGCTTTTTATGCTATTAATCTTGGGAGAAGAGATGGAAGAAGACAGGAGAAGGGGACACTGCCCAATAGAGAGGACAGCGGGCTCTCTCAGTAGAGGCATGGGCAAAACAAGTACTAAGTAGTAAAGACCAAAGAGAGTCGAGGAAAATATATTAAGTATATTGCTCCATAAAAGTTATATTTTGGGTGTTAGCTATATTTTCTTTTCTTTAGGGTGATTGTTAAAAAAATTTGATAGGCTTACGATCTTGGGCTTCTATCGAGCTTATTAGATTGAGCCCACTCCAAACTTTTAGTAGTAGCAAAAATTGACACCATCGGATGGTTCGATAAGGTAATTAATTCCCTTCGTAAACACGCTTTGAACTTAGTTTAATTGAAGTCTAACTCGTCTAATCTAATTATTAAACCTATCGTATCCGTGTTTAACATTTATGATCCGACCCGTCAATTTATTTATGGTGTGACAACTCTTTATTATGATCTAACTAGCTCATTTATAATTTAAAGAATTTGTGCCAACCCAATGATCAGTATAATTTGTAACTAATCAACTTAATTGTCACCCCCCATAACTAGAATTTTGAGTGAGCTCGTTCAGTGCTCACCTTTTGAATTCGATTAGAGCCATTGAATGTGCTCGATATACTAACCAATATACTATTCTCCATAATAATAAGAAGAGATAATTCTATATTAATTTTTTTATCAATAACTTTCTAAAATTTTATTTTTTAGTACATAATAACTCAGGTGAAATACTTCTGATAATTCAAGGAGTCGTTATATTAAAAAAAAAACAGTGATAACTGAAGAGGTGAAAATAAAATTATCACTAATAAGAATTTATCTTCTTTGCAAGAAAAAAAAAGAAAAAAAGAAAAAAATAAAAGGAGAGTGAATGAGAGTAGTGTTGACATCTTATTAACCTTTTGAATGTAAGACTTTGGGAGTGGGTGTGGGGTTGATGCAATTTGTCAAATGGCGTTACGCATGAAAGCATGGATTCCTCTCCACTCCTCTCTTTTTCCTTTTTATTTTATTTTTATGTTAATTTTCTTCTCCCCTCCTTTCCTTTCCTTTCCTTTCCTTTCCTTTCCTTTTAGCTTATCATAAAGTAAAGAGGCATGCAGTGCAACTTTTATACTTTATTTTTGGTAGTGTGGCACTCCAAGCATACGTGGTCTTCCTGTTTGGATTATTCCTTTTAACTCATAACTCCATGGCTTCTTCATTCTTTTTACTAGTTGGGTTTTTTTTTTTTTTTTTTTTTTTTTTTTTCAAATTTTATATTTGTAGGGTTGCATAGTATCATAATATAATGATGCATAATTTAATATTTAATTTGTTGAAAAAAAGAATAAAGTGAGCATGACTCGACCCATGGTTCGAACCCAATCTAATCTGGTCAACAAGTCACTTGACCCATACGAGACAAAATAGTTTTTAAACAATATTACACTAAAACCACTTTTTGATAAGCCGTGAATTAGTCCAACTTTTGAGGGTATTTACGTCCTCGTGGGCTGATAAAATCTCCTCGCCTCCGCTATCCTCTTATTCCGCCCTGGGAATTCTCGCTTTGAGAGACGGCTGCCTTCGGTTTCTACTCCCTTTCGGCCATCTTTCCTCCTCGCTTCGTGCTCGTCTCCCGATCCCCGCGTGGAGTAGGCTTTTGGGCTCTTTCTGCTGACCTCGGGCCAAGAGATCTGAGGCTTTGCGCGCGGAATTCTTACTCTTGCGAGTTCTTTTGCGGTGTAAGTTGATGAATCCTTCAAGATTTTTGATCTATTTTCTTCTTGATTGTTCTGGTTTAGTTTCTAGTTTGATCAGTTTTTTCTTGGATTTTACGCTCAAAACCGAATTTTTTTTTGTCGCAAAAGCCATCTTTTTGTGCCCCATTTCCATTTGGTTGCAGATTTATGACCATCTTTGAGGGATTTATGATCAGAAGGCCGATTTTAGCTTCAGATCGCTTCTAGTCCGTTGATTTTCTCTTGGATTTTGTGTACAAAGTCGGATTTTTTTTGTGTTTCCCTTTTCCATTTTTCGCGCAGATTTTAGATCCTTTTGAAGGGATTTGATTGAGATCAAAAGGCCATTTTAAAACTTTTGATCTTCTGCTTTTCGCCTCTTTCACGAAGAAAGTTATGATTTTTCTTTGCAGTTTGCTGGAAGTGGGAATCGAAGCTTCTCGTGGTTTCAGTATAATGCGGTGGTTGAGCCTCTCTGTTGAAGTCCTCCGGAAAGGGATCTCCTTCAACTTATATTGTTGGGTTATCCTGTAACTCTTCTTCTATTTTCCTTGCTTCTTCCTCTGCATTTCTATTTCGGTGCCATATCAACTCCCATTTTCATTAGAGTTGCTTAGTAGTCATTGGATTCGATCTGCTATAGTTATTTGATCTTCAAGGGCTACTTGGGTTCCTTCCTCCCCCTCCTCTTCTTTCTGTTTCCTTCTGGGTTTCTGCGGATTGGTCTGCTTAAGGGAAGAGAAAAGTAGTGATGGTGTGCCAAGGAGCAGGCCAGTCGAGATTCCGAGCACTGAAGCATGAGAACGGGATTGCCGGTAGTGACACCATTATCGTTAGGATCATAGCTTGTTTCCAACCATTACAGGATTGCCAGGTACGTTGAATGATAATAGAATTTTTTCTTTGCGAGTACAAAGATCTTAACTTTCTCGTTATTCTGCACAATCTTATATTGCTTATCTTTCACTAGGCTGAGTACTTCCGCCAGCTTCTCAAGCCGGTCACGTAGCTTAGCTCCGTCTCCTGCTTCATTGAATAAACTTTTGCAGTTTGTGGAAGGCATTCTTGTGGAAAATCGTCAGATTGTTGCAGACTTCTAATAGTATGAAACTGGATAACATCTTTTTGTTGAACTATTCTTTTTTATCGATGGGATAACGCATTTGCATGCTTTAGTTGCAGATAATTTCTTTGGTGGTTTATTTGGAACTTTGGATGGGGAAGGATCTCGATCCTCAGTGCCATTTGCCTCATTCGGCATGGCAAGTTGGTAATTTGAACTATACGAGTGGTCTCAGGCTGCCTGATATGAGCCAACAGAACACCAATTCAATGGTGTTTCCTACATACTCTGACACCTTTCGCCGTGCTTCCTCTGGAAATCATCTGCCCTTTCCAGGGTTTTATGCAAACAAATCGCTTCAGAATACTTCAGGATTTGTTGCATCTTCAGTGCCCACATATGGTACGCCAGGAATTGATGTGACTCAGAAGAGATTCCTGGTTTTTGATCAATCTGCGAATCAAATTAACCCAATATATAGTTCTTTTGTTATCCATCAACCTGTTCAGGGACCTTCGAATCCAGTGGTGGATTTGCAGGGCAGCAATGAAACCAATGTAACAGATGGACAAGGTGGTGAGGAGATGCACGAAGACACTGAGGAAATCAATGCGCTGCTCTACTCAGACTCCGAAGAGGACTTCGAGGAAGGAGAGGCTAGTACCGGGCATACCCCAGTTAAAAGAGCAGCTGAGACCACAGAGGAAGTTGCAAGTTCAAGCCAACCAGCAAAAAAGAGGAGACATGATTCTGAACTTGATGCATCCATTCTAGACACTGCAAGCTCAGCAAGAGCCCATTTCTCTGGGGACTACGAGTGTACATACGTCGATAATGATGCGCAGTCAAGCTGTGTGGGAGGAGGAGGAGATGAGCATAGGTTATTGGAGGAAGAAGAGATGCCCAATAATACTGATAACAAGTGGCTGAGGAGGGAGAGGATACAAGAAACTATTGGTGTGCTCCGTAAGATCATTCCAGGAGGGGAAGACAAAGATGCTGTTAGCATCATCGATGAGGCCATCTGCTACCTGAAGTCCCTGAGGATGAAAGCCATGACTCCCGGAGCTCTCTCTCTGTAGCTCCACCAACTACTGTGTCCATCTTCATCATTAGTTCTAGTATCATATATATTAGAGTTAATAGTGATATTAGCAATAGCAGCAGTGATTAACAGTTTGCGAGTGTAATGACAGGAAAAAGATGCCCAAAAGAGTAAAGAGCTGAAGATAAAGGCAAATGGGCTCTCACACGGCTCCAATGATTGAAGATAGGAATCAGTACTCTGATGAGCATGGCCTTGGTGGGTCAGTGAGACCCCTGTACCTCTCCCCCCTTTATCCTCTCTGGGCTTTTGATGGTGGTGGTGGGGAGGGGAAGAAGGAGAGATATGATGGTCCAATAAAGCAAAGAGAGCAATGATACAGCGGAGAGTGATGTGCTTGTGCTTGTGTGGGTTGTGGTAGAGTAGATACTCTCGAAAATGATACAGCGGAGAGGGAAAAAAAAGAGAGATGGATGGCATTCCCTTTTGACCCAAAGAGTATGATGGCAAGAACAAAGCTTGGTGGGTATGCACAGTTTTGTGGTTCATGGAAATCAGGATCCTGTTCCCTTTCATGATGTCCTATAGGTTGGATGTGGATCTTCCTCTTCCTTTTTTGACATGGGAGTTGAGCAGGTGACACTCATTAGTCTTGCATGGTTCTGATGCATGTAATGTACACAGTATGCATCATATCTTGTCTTCTTAAAAAAAAAAAATTTGTATGGATGCATGCGTGGTTTTAGGTTTGTGGTCCTTGTATGTAAGTGGTAGTTTGCTTCTGTTCATGGATTGATGTTGATGCTCTTTGTGTGAGACCTCTTTGCTGAGCTCCACTAGAGTTTGTTCCTTCTTTGGATTAGTAATATCTTTATCCCATGTTCCCCAATCTTGTTATATAACTTTAATTTGTTGATTTGTGGATCAAATTACTATGACCTGCTTTTAATTATTGCCTTGCTGTTGTGCCTTGAAAGGTTATAAGGAAATAAAGAGATCCTTAATCATTACTAGTGGGCTCCTGTAGTCTTGGAAATTAGTTACCTGTTACTTTATCAAAAGTTATGCCATTATTAGTCTTAGAAATCTTGTGAGGAGATCTAGTTTGAAGTTAATGTAGATCCATCCGAGAGAATTAACAAGTGATCAGCAAAACCAAATAATATTTGGTGAAAAGAGATTGTGTTTTGAGTGCGATCATATCAACACTAGAAAAGCATCGAATCTTATCAAACCTTTGCAGTTAAGCATGCTTGAAGGCATTGAGAGATTTTATGAAAGTGAGAAATCGTAAGAATATATGGTTCGAAACTGAATAAGTTCATAATGCAAGGTGCAAAATGAAAAAATAAAATAAATAAATCCAGTACTACCAATTCGAATCGTTTCCCGGAACTTGGATCTCTAGCGTTTCCCTTTCTCTAACCCGACTACTACCCAAAAGACTACCACACTTTCGACTACCTGAAAACCCTACGTCCGAGATGAGGAGGATACCCAAAGCTCGTTCCTTGAGCTCTCTAATCTCTTCCTCCTCCTCCTCCTCCTCTGCGATCCCTTTCAGCCAATGGAACTCCCACCTCCACAATCTCTTCCTCTCCGGCGAGCACCAGTCCTTCCTCTCCGCCTACAAAACCATGACCCAGATGCAAATCCCACCCAATTACCCAACTCTCACAGCTCTAATCGCCTCTTTCTTAGGCGCCCAAGATCCCAGATCCGCGTTCTCCGCCTTCGCTTTGGTCTTCAAGTTCGGCCACCCCGTGAGCACTTATCTACTCAATCTCCTATTGAAGGGCCTCTGCAAAGCTCGCAGCGTTTCCGAGGCAATCGATCTGTTTCGCGAAGTGGGTGGGCGTTGGATTCCTCGGGACGTTATTAGTTACAATACTCTCATCAATGGGCTCTGTAAGGAGAAGAGGGTGGAGAAAGCCATCGACTTATTGAAGGAGATGGATAAAGGTGGAGACTTTGGTTGCCGTCCTAATGTGGTGACGTATACGATATTAATGAATGGACTCTGTAAGGTTGGGAGAGTGAAGGAAGCTGTGGTCTTGTTGGATGAGTTAAAAAGGCGAGGACTTGATGCAGATGTTGTTGCATACAGTTCTCTTATCAGTGGATATTGCGATATGGGTCTTTTAGATAGAGCCGTGGAGCTGTTCGATGAAATGTTGAAGAGTGGTATTTTGCCAAATGTGGTCACTTACAGTAGTTTGATTCATGGTCTTTCCAAGTTTGGGAGGTGGGCTGAGGTTAACGGGATGTTGAATGGCATGGCAGAGCGTGGAATTCAGCCTGATGTAGTCACGTACACCGGTTTGATTGATGGGCTATGCAAAGAGGGTAAGGTCAAGGAAGCAATGAAACTGTTGGGCTTGATGGTGGAAAGGGGCAAATACCCAAGCATTGTGACGTATAATGTGTTGATCAATCAATTGTGCAAGGAAGGGTTAATTCAAGATGCTTTTGAGCTACTGGAGAAGGTGATTGCAAAGGGAATTAAGCCAGATGTGATTACTTGTAACACATTGATTGTGGGCCTTTGCAATGTACTACAGGTTGATAAGGCAATGGAGGTGCTTGATGAAATGCTTGAAGGTAGATTTAAAGTTGAGCCGGATGTGATGACTTTTAACTCACTTATACATGGGCTATGTAAGAAAGGTCGCATCAGGCAGGCCTTGGATCTCCAGAGGAGGATGGTCACGAGAGGTTATCCTTGTAATCTGGTGACCTACAATCTATTGATTGATGGACTTCTCAAGATCCAAGGAGTTAAAAGGGCAGTGCAGCTGATGAAGGAGATGACTCGCTCTGGTTTGAAGCCCAACTCCTTTACTTATAGTATCATGATAAACGGGTTCTGCAAAATGAAGCAAGTTGATGCTGCAGAAAGGATTCTGTATGAAATGAAGGATAGTGGAATTAGTCCCAGTTTATTTAATTATAATCCATTGATTGCAGCGATGTGTGAACAAAATATGATGAAGCAGGCAATGAGTATTTTTAATGAGATGACAAATCACTGCAAACCTGATGTTGTCTCCTTTAGTATTCTGATTAATGGAGCCTGCAAATCAGGGCACCTTATTACAGTGAAAGAATTACTTGAAGATATGCTGCAAAGGGGATTGAATCCTGATTCTATAACATATTCCATTCTTGTTAATTCATTTGCGAAATCAGGACACTTAAAGGAAGCCAAGAGAGTGCTTAGGCAAATGATTGCTAGCGGCTTCTCGCCCGATGTCGTCGTTTATGATTCGCTTATACGTGGGTACAGTGCAAAGGGTGAAACTAATGAGATCATTGATTTACTTGGTGAAATGGCAGCTAAGGATGTGGCTCTTGATACAAAAATTATTTCAACTATTTTGGATTCTCTGAGTAGTGATGGTGATGACAACACATTGTTGAAATACTTACCTGCCTTCTCAAATGAGGTGTCAAAAGGAACAGTATTTTCATTTCATGAGCTAATGAAAAAGCTTCAAAAGCCTGTCCATTCACTCCAGCTAGAAGCTACTTGACAAGGCTCAACTTTGGGTTGCCTATTGTTATCTTATGCTCCATTCTGATCTTGGTAAGTGGATGGATTCTATTTCTTTCACTTTCCTGTATAGTATGTTCGACTTAATGCATGTTCAGCTAAATCTTTGTGACTGCTGCATTGATGTTGTGTGTTCTTTCAAACTAAATTATGCATCATTCTCTACTGGCACTGGCTTAATGTAAAGAAATTGTTCTGAATTATGTATAATACCTTCTATAGTTAATGTATGTAAATATATAGGGATGCCATATCAAGAACTTCTCATTTTTATGTAAATAGGTATACATATAAAGCAGGCCAGCATTGAATTTATTTATGTCAAATCCATTTATCTAGTCGGAAGGGATCATTGGAGTTTGTCAGTATTTGAACTAGCAAAGAAACAAAATCACATCTAAGCAGTAACTCTGCTCCAGCTTGGCAGATTGATGTTCAGAAAACTGATGTTTATCCTGTTTAGGTGCATGATAGTCTTTGCTATGAAACTTGCATGAAGAATTACCTATGGAGCCATCCGAAAGACGAGGCAAGTTGCCAACTAGTAAGTGCTGCTTCCTGATCAATTACTTTTGTCATCTGGTCTTTCTGTATATGATACAATAGTTCAAGCTAATACTTTATATTGCTTGCCAGGTGCACCTAGTATATTTTTGTTCTCGGGTCTAGTTCTATGAATAATTATTCTGTATAATCTAACTCTTAACTAAATTCCTACTAATCTCAAGCTATCTCCCAAGGATTTTGGGCTGCAATGATGGCAATGAAGTGCTGTTCAAACACTAGTAATGGGCTTCCTTACTTCCTGATGCCATTGGCAAGGTGATGCCTGAAATACTATCCTTACTATTTTCGTAAAAAGCTCATCTGTATTGCATTCTAAATCACTTGGTACTTTTTTCTTCAGCTACCCCATGCATTGAGAAATGAATAGACTCCAAAATTAACCATTATACACTCAGCATACTACACGAAGAGCAGCAGGGAGAGAAGTCTTCTCCTCCATCTCGTTGTGAAACTTTCAAGCTCCCTCGATTTGGGTACATACAGCTTTGCACCCAAGGCACCTTGCATTGTGTCGATGGTGGAAGCATCAATTGAGTCCACAATGTTTGCTAGTGCATCTGTCATGATCCATGCATATCCTTTGCTCATCATTCCTGCGTCTTTCGGCTTTGAGAAGAGGAGGGAGCTCATAGAGTATGACATGTGCATGATAAATACTCTTGTTGGCATGGTCATTAATTTGTAAAGCTCTACCATAGTTTTGATCATTGGTTAGAGATACAGGAATAACACTGCAATAGGGAACATGAGCACTGATCTCTTGGAGGGCATCGACGAAGAATGGGATGATGCCCCTGCCAAAATCAGTGTCCTCGCATATTGTAACCACCTCTCTCCATCCATACGCCTTTACTAGAGCTGAGATGCTGTTCACCTGAGCAGGACCGCACAAAGTACGGTGAACTGGAAGAAGAGAGAGATGGGCTTGTTAATAGGAACCTGACTTTTGTTACTGAGATCAGAGATGAATGCAGCTTGTGAAGAAGCAATAATGCTAACATTAACAGTGTAGGATGTTTGCAAGAAAAGGCCGTATAGTTGAAGATTGTATTACATGAGTTGTTGACTGGGAGCCTTGGGCCTTACATATACTTGTTCATCTTCCCATAGCATTGGTTACAGCTAGATCATTTGACACTCCTGTTGAAACCATCAATTGGACATCATCAGTGCTTGAACTCCATAATCCACAAAGATGCATCAAGATTACCCAACTTTTGTACAATTTTTGCATTATGTTACACCTTTTGTAAAGTCAAAATCTCCTTCAAAGTGTTAAAACAGGTGCATTATATCAATCAGACAATTTTTTATCTCTTGCCAGGAGATGGAATAGCTAGCTTTATCTGAACCAAAATAAATCAAATAACTATCTGGAAAGTAGAATCAAACTGTACAAAAACCATATCAAATTTCAACGCCTTTTGAAATCATCAAATTTTGTTGTAACAAATTCAAACCCATTATTATTGGGGAGCTGGGGGTGATTGCAGAGCAGTCGAGACCTGGAATATATCGGGGTTCCAATCACTTGCTGCCACGTCGCCTTGAAAGACAAACCCGGTAAGGGTCACGGTATGTGCATAATATCTTTCCGGGTGGGATCCGATTACGTTAGCGGATTCAACGTTCTCACCTCCTCCTCCGCTATGCTCACCTATCGGAGTCCCGTTAAGGGGAAAGATCCGCTTACACGACCCCTCTCCCGCCTCTCCTTCTCCTCTCTTCCTCCTCCCCGATACCGTCCTCAACGACGAGCTACAGTGCCCGTTCCCACTCCTCGAGCTGGCCATTCCGGCGAGGCTCGCCGCCCTCCGATGCCTGACCTCCTCCTCGATCTCCATCCTCACGTGTTCCGGCAGCCGCAGAGTGTACCTATCCTCTCCCTCCGCCGATTGTGACCTCCGACGCGAGATCCGGTCCAGATCCGGCCTCTCCACGTCGATCTCCTCCGTCTCCACCGATACTCCGATGTCCGGCGGAACCGACGCCTCCTCGCCGACTAGGCAGCGATCGGCGGCAAGCACGGCCGGATCGGAGAGGTTGGAGCGGCACACGGGGCACGTGACATGGGAGGCGAACCAGGGGTCGATACATTCGGCATGGAAGACGTGGCAGCATCCGGGAAGTAGTCGCAGGGTTTCCTCGTCCGACTCGAACTCGGAGAGGCAGATCGCGCACTCGAGTGGGCCCTTTCCCGCCTTGATCCCCTTCACCGCCGCGTATACCATCGTCGGGAGCGACTCCAACACCTCCGGATCGAGGCCGCGCCGCCGAACTCCTCCGGCTCCACCGCCGACCGCTGCAGCCTCGGCGGCGGCTGCGGAGGCGAGATGGTTTTCGGCGCACCGGCGGATGTAGACGGAGAAGAAGCTGAGGAAGAAGAAGGCGAAGATTAAAGTTATGAAGATGATGGCGGCGGAGAGGGTAAAGCTGGGGGAGAAGCGGGCGGAGGTGGGCGGTGGGGGTAAGGGTTGGGATGAGATCGACCGGGCAGTGACGAGAAGCAGGAGGAGGGGAAGAATCGGACGGCGATCGTTCGTCGGCATTAGAGGATTCGGGAATCGTGCGGTGGCGCGGCCATTTTGAGGTGTGGGAGTTATATTGGGAGGAGGGGATCGTGCGGTGACATGAATGGTGGTGGGGGTCAAACTGGATGAGGGGGAGGAGGGAGGGAGGGAACTCGGTCACCGGCTTTTCTTGTTTGACTTTTGTGGTTCTTGAGACGACACGTGGATTGTCAACAACTAATCAGGTAATTTATTTAATAATGTAAATATTTTTCATGCATTTCAAATATTTAATTGAAGATGGGAACCACTACTTGATAAGTTTTTTGTTTAAAAAAAAAAAAAAAATATATATATATATATATATATTTAATACTTGATAAGTATTTAATTTTGATATGGGAGTAATAAGCTATATGATTATGAACTTGACGATGTCGACTGGCATCATTAGCAGCTAATGGATCGACATGCTAAATTAGCTTCAAAGGCTCATCCATCTGGCATTCTGGCTTCAAGAGAATATTTAAAGTTTTTGGATCAACGGTAAGTAGTACATTGCTATTGTATTTTCTCAAATTTGAGCCAAATTTTATATTTTCATCTATACAGGACTTGTTACTTCCATATGTGCAAAATTACTGTGGATGCAATTTATGTTTAGTTAGTGAGCCTTTCTTCCGTGCCATAGTGGTAATAGGAATGAAAGATATTAGAGATAAATTTTTTTTAGATATATAATCCTGCACATTATATTTTGACAATTATATTATCTTAATATTTTGTCAAGTAAAAAACATATATATCATAAGTGAGAGTAATGTATATATATATATATATATATCAAAATAAGGGTATTGATGTCTTTTATAATTAACTTAATAAAAATGTAATTATATTTTATCTTTTTAATTATTTTGATTATTTACATATATCTTCCATTAGTTTAAGATTGATTGAAATTAAATTTTAATAGATAAAAATAGAGAATTATATTTAAATTAAAGTTTATCTCCAAATAATCAAATTTAAATTATTTAATATTAAATAATATCTCCTATAATTAAGACATAATTATATTTAAGAGAGAATAAAAAAAACGTGTAGAACACTTCTTCCGTACTGTAAAATTAATTATTTATCAATTAATTTGATGAAGATCTAATGATTAAGATTTTCAAGAGTATAATAAGAAAATTGGAAAGTTAGGCACACGTAATTAAATTTTTTTAACTAATATACTCTTTTTCTTATGTAATATGATTTTGGAATCGAAAATCGATACCGGGTATAAATTGAATTAAGATTATAATTTTTAAAGGTGCATTGAATATTATATTATATGTCTTATTAGTACATTGATAAAAGAAATTTTAGCATGGTATCAAATACGGGTAGGGTAGGAAACAGATGATCAGACAGCCAAGTTGGATTCAATTTACCAAAAATATATATAATCTAGTAAAACTCGGCTGACCTAGCGGTTGAAACGGTGAAGCATACAACCCAATTGAGGTTTTATAAGTTGATTGAGTTATTTATTTTTCTTAAAAAGATTATTTAATTATCGTTACTCTTTGATTATTTTTATTATTTACCACAAAGGGTGCTTTAGTCCTAAAATAAAAATAAAAATATTTTAAAATTAAAAGTGTAATTAAGATATGATTTTGCACAAGTCATATGATTTGATGTACTGAAACCTAAATATTAATTACTACAATTGCATTGCTTTTATAGGTATTTTTATTTTAAAATAAATTAACATTGGATTTAAGTATATATTAAATCTAATAATCGTGATAATAAATTGGGCTAAGGTTTCGGGCCCAAAAGGCCAGGAAAAGAGATTTATTGCAATTGGGCCGAAATGAGAACAAGTACGTTGCTATCTCCCGTATTGTGAATTTGTCGGTGCCATGAAGCATGGCATGATTCCTGTCCAAACCAAACCCAAGCAAACGTACAAGAGATAAGAGTCCAAGAAAAAAGCTCCACAGCTCACCACCGTGCATAAGATTCACACACTCCAATCATCCCCTTCATGTGAATTCCCAATCATCTCAAACTCGATAAAACCAATGTATCACGGGACAAAGGAGCAAGATCCAAATATGTAGGTGCACAAAGGTACTTGTGTTTTTATAGTACGTACTACATTGACAGTATTATTTTTATATTTAGAATAATTGAGCCCTATTGTTGCATTCAGAACAGCATATGATTTTGCTGGGGGGAATATTTTGACCGATGCTACCTTCCCGGGTTTATTTATTTTCATTTTATTTTATATATTATTTTGTCTTGTAATCCCTGCACAGATGTACCCCCAATCCTTTCACCGTCCTTTCATTTCCCTTTTGTGAAGGAAACCCAATCTAATCCACCACTACCACCCAAGGCCCCAACCCAACTCAACTCAACTCAATGAGCTTTTTCACTTACTATGCGAAAGAGTAGAAGGTTAGGTGGTAGGTAATTCGAGAATGGGATTGGGAATGGGATTGGGAGGGAAACAGCTTTTAAGGGGCGGTTTTGAGAGTTGGGAAATTCTATGGGCCAGGAAATGGACCCACGGCCCCATTCGTCAACGCTCCAGCCGCGTGGTTGGCTGAGAAGGGGTTCGGAGGAGCGGTCCGTCCAAACGCGTGGCGACAACGCCACGCGTCACGTCGGTGGCTGCGCCTCTTGCCGCGTGTCTCCGAATCTATTCGGGGAGTACAGATCATGATGAAACACGGCGAAGTTGTAAGTGGTTGTTGACGAGTTCTCTCGCGCGTAAGGAATGTTTGGGAGGCTTTTAGGGGGGGGGGGGGGGGGGAAGAAAGGAGAAAGGAGAAAAGAGAATGGGGGGAGACAAAATAATTGTTATGATTGATATATTGGAATCGTTTGTTGGGAAGTAGGTGAATTGAAGGATTCCAAAATATATGTAAGCTAAATTGCTCCCAAAAAAATTAAATTAAATTAAATTAAAAGGATATATAGGTAGGCTTCTTTTCTCTTTTCTCTGTCTCCTTTCCAAGTTTAGATCTAATTAAAAAGTTTTGATTCTTTCAAAGTACTTTGATACTTTTATCCCCGGAAGGTTAGGAAAATGAAAGTACTTTGATGATGACTAACAAGGATAAATCATGGATATGGACGCTAATAGAACTGAACAAATTTCTTCTTCTTCAATCTTCTATCATTTGTTCATACTCTAATTTGTCACAAACTATTATGTCTTGGCTACTTTTGGAACACCACATTTGGAAGCATATTGAATATTAGGTCAGATCAATGGATAATTATGAGGCTTGAGTGGCATGATGAACTCTTCATTTCTTTTGCTTTAGCATGCATGCAAACTCTTCATTGTTTACATTATCCGAGGCATTTTGTTTAGCTTTCCTAAGCACCCAGACCCCATAGAGACAAAAATGCCTTCTGAAATTGCATCTGTACTAGGCTTAGTAAACTAAGCCTGAGATTCCCTGACAGTTATATGGTTCTTAAAAATTAGTGCAAACCTTCATAAACTATTAGGAAGATATCTGGCTGTTTGACAAAATAAAAGAAACGAAAAGAAAAGAAAATTATTGTTTGGATTAACAATGGCGGTATGGTTTACATAAATTGAGGAGGAAAAAGTTGCCCAAAAAAATTTCAAAAGTTGGGAGGTCTTAATCAGTCATAAGGATCAACTATACCCTTGTAAAAGGTTGATCTTGACCACACCACACCATAACTTGTTTTATTTTTTTTTATTGGGTATGGTACCAAGTTATTTATTGTGTCCATGTTAGATTCTTTCCATAAGTTTTTTTATTTTCTTGAACATTAATATTTTGCACTTTATTGATTTTTTCATGGCTAACACCTTCTTCTTCTTCTTTTTTTAGCAGTTACAACAAAAAGAATATTAACAATGGCAATAGAGCAGGATAAAATGCTGTCATTCTCAGCTATTCAAATGGTGTGCATCCACAGACATCCTATATATGACTAGGGCTGCAGGTATTAATGCTGTTTATCTAAAGCATCAAACATATTTAAATATCTTGTTGTATAAGAAAATTAATTGTGGATGATATGGAGGTTTCATGTGGGTTGTATTGAGATGATTGTGTAGCTACATTAATAGGACATCTAAAAACCTAGCTCAGGATTATTGGAGACCTAGTTGTTATTGCTATTAACAAGTTTGTGGATCTTTGCTTAGCTGGGTTAATATGATCATGACAAATGACACACTCAAAGTGGCATAAATGTCGGAAGTTGATGACACCACCATGCTATTCTTTCTTTTGTTCTTAGGCCTGCCATTGATGACACCATCAGGTTATTATTCCACTGGCCTGGAATATGCATTGATAGCAAGGACACAGTTGCATGCATGCAACTTAGTGTTTTTGGGATGCAAATTTCAATGCCCGTAGTCTAATGATGTCTGCCGGATTGTGATGTAGCTTTCTAGGTCTAATCCTGGTTTTCTGGAGTTGCACAAAATTCCATCACCATTGAGTTATCATGAAGAATTATTAGTGGATAACTGGGAGGGGTGAGAAAAGTTTTGTGTATGAATGTCTATTGGGTATTGTAAGTTAAACTGAAAATGTGTTAGCATCAAGAATCTCATGTAGGGAGACCGCAAAATGGAGAATTCCACATTGAATTGAATTTAAATTTATTACATGCTTGAGTCCAAGTTTATCTTTGGATTGCAAGTTGCCATGCCATCATACATTCTACATGTGTGTGGTGGAATGGAGATGATGCAGTAAGGGGGCTTCTGGATTCTGTGCTTGGTGTTGGGAGATAAGTAGTGGAATGTGAGCCTTTGGCTTTGCAGCTTGATAGGGCCCAGAGGCAGAGGAGAAGGAAAGAGACAAGCCAATCTACTGGATTGTAACCTTGCTTACAAGTTATCATCTTTTCCTAGACATGATGATGACAAAACATGGTAGCTCTTGTCCAGTCCCCTCTCACACACATGCAGTGTTTGGTGCAAGTTAAAACTATTTCAAGAGCATCAACATTGTTACTCTCTTTTTTATTGTTATTATTGTGATTATGATTATTATTTTTATTGTTACTCTCTTCTTCCCTTTACCTTCTTTCTTCTATTCTTATTCTAGTTTTTTTTTAAATCAGCTAGTTAAGGAGAGTGAGATGTAAGTGAAACACTTGGAGCTACCATTATCTAATTAAATTTTTTTTTTTAAGAATGAGATCATTACTGTATGTGATGACTTGGGTGTCCATATTTTCATATATTATTTTTGATGCAAGAGGATGGATATCTGAATGTCTCCATGACTTTATGAGATAGCTGGGGGACTGGTGAAAATGATAAATTATTCATGCAATAGGCACAACTTGCACCTATGTGCTTATGCATACACAATGAGAGAAGATCTAGAAAGGATAGCAAAGTTGTTGATGAAATTGACTAGAAACAAGACAACAAAATGTATAGAAGATTATGTGATCTGAGACGCAATATATATTATGGAAAGAAGAAGAAGAAGAATAAGAAGAAGAAGAAGAAGAAGAAGAAGTATAGGGTAAGCAAGCCAGTCATTTTCTATGCCATGCTTCAATTGAATCCAATTTGGGCCCTACTGTAATCTATTTAGAAGCTAATTCATATGAGAGAAACACATTAGAAAAAAGAAGAAGAAGAAACAGATGTATTAGCTGCAATTGGTGAATAAGTGAGGGTTATTTAATGAAAGATGAACAAGTGCAATTACCCCACATAAAGATATGCTGTCAATTCTGAATGGTCCCTCACTAGTTGAAGCCCTTTTCAGGAACACAGGATCACACAGTAGATTGCTGAAAGTGAAATGACAACGTATTAATCCATCATTTAGCACCTGAATGAAGAGTATGGACTCATATGTTGCACTCTAGAACACGTAAAAGGAGTTGTGGTCTGCTGCTGTCCATGGCAATTTCATCTCATCCCCATCAGATCATTAATAGATATGCTGGGGGAGCCACGCAATCTATTAGCGAAATCTTCGCATTATCGAATTAATTAAACGGGCCGAGAGTAGTATGTTACTTGGAATCAGATTAAGGAATAATTAGTAGGGGGGTCCACCGACAGGGTTTAATCTTTTTGTTTTTAACATGTCAAATGAAAACAGTAGATTGATTAGTTTCTTGTCTTGACCAGGCTATTAACTACTAATTGTATCTGCTAATGATCTTTATGTTGACATTGGAATACTAATCTTGATTTTGTCACTCTTCCCAAGCAGGCATAGGACAGAGGAAGAAGCCACTTGCTCTGCTGTTAGTTTAGTTAATTGTAACTCAAATCTTTCATCGAATCACTTAAACAAGGGGAGATTAGGAATAGACTAAGATGGGGGGTCAGTTGGGTTTTCTCTTTTAATTAGAGCAGCTTGACGTACTTATGCGTAGTAGCTCTATCAGAGAATACTACCTTGCAACTGAAAATTCCCAGTCGTACAAGAAACTATACAAAATTCCAAGCCTGTCAGCTCTGCAACATGTTGGGTTTTTTTGTCGAATTCGACCAAGGAATCATAAAAACCCGGTGCTCCGCCGCTGATTTTTTACTTGTTTTTAATCTATTATTTCCTCATAAGCATGTCAAATGCAAGCAATCCTTCCTTGTATCAGAAAGAACATGAGCTTAACCTTTGAGAGACATATCAGTCAGTGTTCTTGACACTGAGCAGCAGGGACTCTGCACTTGAATAGTTTCTTTCTCTGAATCCATACTCTTTCTTTGTTATCTTGTTCAAACTTCAAACATTATAAAGTTTCATAATATAGTTTTGATATAGCTTTTTACAACCTGTCTTAAAATGACAAAGAATGTATTTCATTCGCGTTCGCATGCATGCAAATATATATATATATATATATACACATATTTTTTTGCATGCGGAAAACTAATATTAGTGTTCAACATACATAAGAGTAAAAAAAAGAAGATTAATTTATATTATATAGAAATATGAGGAAGACAAAAGGCAGAGAAGACTTATTTCTCAAAAAAAAAAAATAATAATAAAAATAAAAAATGCAGTGAATAGTGGGACATTATGTATAACTAAAGCTTGAGTGTGAAGTTGATTACCTTCATAACCATCCTCTCCCTACTGCACAAACACATGGCTTTCTCTGATACCTCCCTTCTTCAAGGCCAATAGAATCTCTCATCCTGTTCATCTGGCAGCCTTTTCAACTTTCCTCCCAACCCTCTTGTCTCCTGATTTTTTTTTCCATATTAACAAATTAAATTAAAGCCTAGCAAAAATCGAAATTAGTAGTTAATATGGTATCAAAATAGATATTATGAGTTTAAAACTTCTATCCATTTAAGTTAAGTCTTTTTTAGTCCCGTTAAACATATTTTTAGTTCAGAAGTTAAAAAAAGATGTTATGATATAGATAAATAAAAAAATCCATAGTTTTCTATTAGCTTTAAAAGCTTTTAAGCTTTTTAGTTGGTGACTTTACAATATATATATATATATATATATATATATATATATATATATACATGTGTTATTATAATATACTATTACTACCTATATGATGGTAGTAGAAACTAGAAAGTAGAATGATACTAAAAGTTAGGACATGAAATAAAATCTTTTTGGGAAGAATCTAATCTCCAAGTAGTCCATCTTTTCTTTTTCTTTTTCTTTTCCTTGTTTAGAATTAATCATTGCTAACAGAAGCTTTTCTCCTCCCTCTTGCTCTCACGTGGCCAGTCGCTGTTGGTGTTCTCTCTGTGTCTCAGTTGCCTTTAAAAAGCCCATCTCCATCCCTCTCCCATGGAGGAGGGTAAGGTGAGCTGCGCTAGTGCTGGTATTGAAGCTTGTGCTTATGTGAGTGAGACCATGGCATTGGAAGCAGTAGTATTCCCCCAAGACCTCTTTGGTTACACTTGCAAAGACTTGTACTCCACCATGGGAGGAGGAGGAGGAGGAGGAGGAGGAGCTTGGGGCTATGAACTTGGTTTGGAGGAGAAGGATTTGATGATAGAATGCAACATGGGCAGTGGCAATTGGGACACTTCTTGCTCCTCCTGGGTGCAAAACCATGAAGAATGCAACCTGAATTCCTCGTCGCCGGATTTGGCAGCCGGCGGCGGTGGAATGCCGATGGATTGGGAGGCCGGCGACGGCGCAACCGGGCGGAAAAAGCGGCGGCGGGCGAAGAGCATGAAGA
Source organism: Typha latifolia (assembly GCF_019914945.1). Lineage (NCBI taxonomy): Eukaryota > Viridiplantae > Streptophyta > Magnoliopsida > Poales > Typhaceae > Typha > Typha latifolia. Next base: position 16,836,294 of record NC_133089.1, read on the forward strand.
ACAAGGAGGAGGTTGAGAACCAGAGGATGACTCACATTGCTGTGGAGCGCAACAGGAGGAAACAAATGAATGAGTACTTAGCCGTACTCCGATCTCTTATGCCACCTTCCTATGTCCAAAGAGTAAGTGTAGATTCATATACATACACATACACACACACAACTCCCCTAAAGTTCCTTGTATTCAATTTGGTGTATAGTTAGTTAGAATGCATTTGTTTACAATTTGTTAGGGTGATCAAGCATCAATAGTTGGAGGGGCGATAAATTATGTTAAGGAATTGGAGCAAATTCTGCAATCACTTGAAGTCCAGAAGAGGCTAAAGCAAAGGACGGATGCATCTGGGCTCATATCTCCTTTTGCAAATTTTTTCACATTTCCGCAATATTCGTGTTCTTCTACGAGTAGCAGTAGTAACAACAATAACAACAACAACAATAACAACAACAACAATAATGGTGGTAGTAATAGTAGTGGTGGTAGTAGCAAGATGATGGCGGAGGGCCATCCTGCGATGGCCGACGTCGAAGTGACGATGGTGGAGAGCCATGCAAACTTGAAGGTGCTCTCAAGGAGAAGGCCGAAGCAATTGCTCAAGATGGTTGTGGGTTTGCAGAATTTAAGATTCACACCATTGCATCTTAATGTCACCACTCTTGATCAAATGGTGCTTTATTCTTTCAGTCTTAAGGTATGATCAAACTGTGTTTTTTTTCTTTCTTTCTATTGTTCATTTGATGCTATGGATTGCAAGATAATTACTTCTTCTTCTTCTTCTTCTTTTTTTGTAGGTGGAAGATGATTGTCAATTTACTTCTGTGGATGAGATTGCGACGGCTGTGTATCAAATGCTAGGCAGGATTGAAGAAGAGGCTAATTTTCGTGATAATGTACATGATAATTGCCTGAAATAGTTGATGATGTTGTGCTTATGATATGTAATTGAAGCTCATTATTGGTAAGCTAGCCCATAAAAATCTCTCTCTCTCTCTCTCTCTCTCTCTCTCTCTCTCTCTCGATCTATTTGGTTATTACTTGAAAGATAGGTAGGTCATCCCCAGTAAAGAATCCAAGGAGCTAATAAACAACATTTGATTAGCTAACACCTTTTAGGTCACTCTCTGGCTTCTAATCTATGAGGCTATGATTACATTAATGGCCCATTCATTATCTGGCTTCTAATCTTAATACTATAAGTCTTGCCAATGTTTAATGCTGTCTCAAAAGAATCTAATTATGGTTTTTCTTTTTGGTTTATTATTGCACCTGCATTAATTAAATTCTTATATATGAAGCTATGCTGATATAGAAAAGGTTATCTAGTGGTCTTAGTCCTTGTACACAAATGTAGAATATGTGAAAGAAAGAGCTGTCACATGAAATGGTTTGAGATCTGTATTAATACTATATCTACATAGTGAGCAACATACTATTTGGTAAGCCCATGAAGCATAAGTTTCTTGCCTACTAGGGTTCAGCAAGAAGGTACAAGATAAGGGGAATCTTTTGAGTTAATTAAAGTCATCTAAGAAAGAAACAAAGGATATGCAGGTATCTCTCCAGTGAAAACTTTTTTTGTTTAAAAAGAGGGATACAAATGAAGTATTATAATAGTAGTTTCTAACAAGCAAAGTGGGAAGGAGATGGACAAGAAAGAACAAGCAGTACCAGTTACTGAATGGTACCCCATTGCATAAACAGGGAATTTAAGCTGTGGGTCTTTCTGCAGTACCTTAAAGGTATGATTAATTAAAGGATGAAAGGCCTAAAGAAATCTCCCATCATGTGATTCATAAAATTATATTGCATGGCATAAATGAAGAAAGAATGGACTAAAAAGTGAGAGGAATACATCAGTTAAGCATCACTCATCTACAGTAATCTCATGACAAGGTTGCCTCATATTGATGTTGGTCTGACCATATTCAGAAAATGTTCCATTTCAGATTTTCTTTTTAACAAGCTTTATCTGTTTGTTGCATTTATTTTGATGGCTAATTAATTCTGAACACCAGCAAGATCAATAGAATGTACAATTGGATTTTAGACTAGCCAATGCAAATCACTGCCTTACCAAAGCCACAGGCCAGAACAGTTGCATGTCAGTTGATAGAATCCCTTTGCAATCTCTCTCTGTTCACTTTTAAAGTGACCTTGGTTGCCGAGGCAAGTTGTTTTTTTTACAATGAACTGTTGTAAATTTCCATCTCACAAGTAAATGGTAACCTACTTCACCAACCAAAAACAATACATTGCACTTGTAATAATTCCAACTCCAGATTGATTAATAGACTAGTGGCATGGTACTATTTAACAGTTCATTGTAAAAAAACAACCATTAAGAGGAACTTATGGTCATATCATATATCCAAAAGTCCAACTCCAGATTAGTTAACAGGCAGGATGCTTGAGTAACTAGGGAAACAACCATCAAAAATGTGCTCAGAAGTGAAGCAGCAAGTTTGATGAAAAATGGAAGCAGCAATTTCTGTAAGAGATGCCAAGAACTCTACATCAGATGGATGTTCCAAATCACACAAATTGGATCATAAAATTTAAGGCATCTATGTTTTTTTTCAAGTAAGCAACTCAGTAAATTAACCCAGTAGTCAATAGATGATTCTGACTATGTTCACTTGAAAAAAAAATGAAGCATAGAGCATTCTAACTTCATCTTCCAGTGGAGGGTGAGGAGGATCTTTAGTGCTGGACATACAATGAAGCAGGAGAAGACTACCTAAAAATAATTGTGCAACCCTAATCAATTTAATTCTGGGTTATGTTGCTAAGACAAAAGCAAGGATTTAATTTGTCTCATGAAGAAATGACAAAGTAAAATAGCTGTCCAAATATAGATAGGTACATTATATGGATCAATCTTTGCTTCATCTAACAGCCAAAGAGACAGCAATGTGTTAGTTGTTTTGACAAGAATGACACATTAAATGGTGGACCTTTATAGAAAACAAGGATCTCAACCTGATCACTGGAAGACCAAAGGAGTGGAAAATAACCCCAGATAGATTAGAGCGAATGCATGGTGAACTGCTGTTTGACATGCACACAAAATGCCAAGCTGATGGTCCCTCCCCCACTCCCTCCTATTGTAGATTACAAGGAAGTAATTGCATATAGGGAAACTTCTCCCTGAAGGGAAAATCTAGTGTAGGAAGAAAGCAACAAATTTGTATGGCTAGAAGTCAAGAATGATTGGCGACATTATCGTCACTAGGCAATTAAATGGATTCATTCTCTAAGTTAAAAGGAGTATTAGGGCCCATGATTATAATGTGTTTACTATAGACATTGCTTCCAGCTACAAATGCCAATGCTTTTAGGAACAAACAATTACTGAGACCCCTCTTTTTTCTTCATCTAGAGTGGGGCTTTTCTAGCTATTTATCTTTGTCAAAATGATCCCTGGGCAAACTTGAATAAGTTTAATGGAGTATCTAAATTGTTCAATTTTGTTCCCCTTCTCAACAAACAATCACCAAGAAGCCAGAGCATGCAGCCAAGATTCACCAAACAATCTAATCGCTTATATCAAGGATTCCTAACTAACAAGAGAGGTTACTACTGGAGAAGAGAAGAAATCTTCTCATCATGTGCAAGGAATGACAAAATAATGCAGGCCAACCATCCTGACTGCAAGGCTAGAGATCACATAAATACATACTTCCTTCTAGGAACCCTCCAAGTCTAGGAATAAAACTAAGAAGTTAATCTAGCCTGATTTGACTGAGAAAGATTGCATAAAGTTAGATCTGATTCAGATACGAATCTCATAAGGTGCCATTTATACTGCAGAAATAAGCATTTCCAAGTTCAGAAACAGTAACAATGGATAGAGAAGTATCATATGGATCTGTAAATATTAGGATTATCCGGAAAATGTCAACTACCTAATTATTGGTTATCATAATCCGACGACACTTCGTCGTACATCCTTCTTACATAGATGGAGATATTAGCATGTGAATCTTGCATTGTGCCAAAACGCAGCACATGCAACAATCTTGTTGCAGGAATCATACTAATCCTGTCATAAAAGGATATTGTAAAGAACAAGGAGATGTCAAGTTTGCAGATGCTGAATTACTAAAAGAAAGGTTGATTTGCATGAAAGTTGATTTTCAGGAGAAAACTTTGAAACTTCATGAATATAACATCCAAATCAAAGACCAGCCCAGAGGATCAACTCAGCCCAAGGCCTTAAAGAGTTTAAATCTTTTATCCAGCCTGCAACACTTCTCTAGAGGTTTCTGATTAGAATAATCTTTCATGAATCAAAATAGCTTTGCATTTCTTGTGCAAATAGAATTGAGCTTATAGAAGCTTCGACTCCGAATTAATCGGATTCGTAATTATGCATTCTCTTTATAAGCATCTGTGTACACAAAATTAGGCTCAAATATTTTGGACTGTCAAGTTTATGAAAAATGGATCAGTGGGAAGCTCAGGAGCATTTGAAAGAATACTACAAGAAATAAATGCAGAAATAAATTTTGCTACATGATTCATATGTTTCTAGGAGAGTTGGTATATAACCTACCTCCGTATCAAAGTATCAAACATAACAGGAATGGCAAGTGCTTCAAGTTAACATATAAGTATGTAACCAACTGCTGCATTAGAATTTGAACTAATTTCATATAAACCAACCATGATATTATTTGTTAGAACACATATACACTTCAGAGTAGCATATGAATCAATCATTACAAAGAGCTCATGTAACACATTCTGAGAAGTTGTTTACGTGATTAACTTTTGTTGGTTATGTTGACATATAGTTTAATTCGTTAGGTAGGATGGTTGGGGGAAGCTCAACCACCTTGACTAATTTAGCCATAACTATCAATCATAATCTTCGATTAATCTTATCTAAGAACTATTATCAAGTATATATGTTAGGGAGTTGTTTATGCTTTTTAGGTTATATCAGTTGTTCCTACTCATGAATTTAATGTTGCAGATTAGTTTATTTATTTTGTTCCTATCAGTCCTTAGACAAGGCAACGAAAACTATGGAGGTCGGAAACCTGAATCATATTGTAATCTTCTGTGATGGAGACTTTCTCAATTCATCTTTCTCCTTTGGTTCTCTCTCATTCTACTTAAAAATTAAATTAAGTCAGAGCTAGTAATTATGAAATCCAGCACATAGTCCCAAAAATGGTCAGCAATAGTTTTATTTTTCGCCAAATTACTAACCATGAAACAACAAAAGTTTGTGGTTACAGAGTAGTTTATCAATATATCTCATATCATATGAATGATACTGCTAACAACAACCCATAGAAGCAAATAAAATTCTTTTTTGTTGTGCTCAAAAGAAAAGAAGGGTAGGGTGATCGAGAACGAGGAATACCACTGGAAAAAAGTGAGAATAAGAGAAGAAAAAACAAATCACCTAGAGGAATTGTGACAAAGATAGCATGGGAGAAAGGTGGAGAAAAGGAGGATAAGGATTGATAACAGAATAAAATATCAGCTAACAGGGCAATAAGTTATGAAGCAAAGACTTCAGAAGGAAATGTGACAAGGGCCATGACCTCATAAAGGATGGAAGACGTTAGGAAACTAAACAGTATAATATTGTTAGCTTCAATATAGAATTGCAGCAAGCATAATTTGCCTTTGATCAAAATGATAAATTATTGAAATGCAACTGAGGAAAGGTATGAGTTCACTGTATCTGTAAAATTAAAATGCTTGCAATTGGCTGTATTAATTTTCTACAATTCTGATAAAAAATTTCTTTATCATAAGAACTATATTAGCATAGACATCAATTTCCATTGTTGTTCTACAACTATTGAGCTCCTTAAAATATTCAAGACAACAACTCCTTGCTTGGTAGGGTAACAAACAATGAGGTCACGGTAGCAACTTTAGAAATATGGTTCATTTGTTATATATACCAAATCAAACAAGAGGAGAACAACTAAACCTCCTCTCTATCTTCCATACCACATTCCTTTAACTATAACTTCTCCCCATAAAACTATCACTCTTCTATCCTTGCAACTTGTATTCCATTACTATACTAAAAGGGAGTGATGGAGAAGGCCAAGACATGGCCTTCATGGCTTTACTCCCTTCTAAGCACATCTTTCTTCCATCCTTGCAAATCCCACCTGGATTCAAGCAAAAATGAATGCAATATGTACTGCTTGGATTGCACGAACGGCGCAATTTGCTCTTCTTGCCTCGTCTATCACCGTGATCATCGGACAATTCAGGTTCTTATTAACTTTCATAGGCCTCAATATGCTACAATTGTGTCATTAATGACCATGAACAATATTCTCATAGTGAGTTTTTCCTGATCATATGTTGAGATAGATTAGGCGATCATCGTACCATGATGTGGTCCGGGTTTCAGAGATACACAAGTTCTTAGATCTTTCAGGGGTGCAAACTTACATAATCAATGGCGCAAGGGTTGTCTTCTTGAACGAAAGGCCACAACCGAGGCTTGGGAAAGGCGTAACCAATACTTGTGAGCACTGCAGGAGGAGCCTTCTTGATGCCTTCACCTTCTGCTCCTTGGGTTGCAAGGTGAAAGTCACATTGCCACTTCTCCATAGGAAACTAAAGCTTTCAGTGAGGTTGAACAACAAAGCCACATTATACTTGCATTTTAGTTATAACATGCACATAAACCAACTTAAAACCCAGCAAGGGAATTACCACTACGCCTTGCAAAAAAATTTAACAAAAATATAATGCTGAATATATTTTCAAGCTTCTTTTTCAAACTGAACAGTTTCGTTTTTTGGGGGTAACAGTTGGCAATGTCTACATCAAATTCTGCAAAATTTTATGAGAACACTCAATCAAGATCTGAAGATGATTCATCAAAGCAATCAAAATGTTCATATCCAGATGGTCTTACACTAGGCTGCATCTCAACACAGAGGCCCGCTCCAGCTATCATGACATATAGAATGACAAAACGAAGAAAGGGGATTCCACATAGAGCTCCAATGGGAGTTTGTTAAGATAAAGCTTGTAACTTTTTGTAGCTTCTTCTCATTAGAGAAGAAAAGTGTGTATATCTAAACAGAAAGTTATTCATATCATCATCATTAGAAAAATGTATCTCCTTATATATGTTATTGTTGCTCTTAAATAGTTTATTCTTTTTCAAAAGAATGATTAGATTAGCAAGCAAAAAAACACAGTTTGTTTTCTGTACTTCCAGATATAAACATGATATAGTTTCCTGCTCGACACTAAAATATGAACGCAATCTGATTAGCATGTGAATTTTCTGACAACAATTAAAATACAGGACAAATCTAAGATAAACCATGAAGTTGTGCAAATAGCACGGGCATCAAAGCAATTTCTAAGATATCACCTGTCAATTCAAAACCAATTTGCAGCTTGAAAGCATAGAAATGTTGCCTGTCCAGTCCATTTGGAGTGCTGAGCGTGAGATTTAAAGGGTAGCCTGGTGAAAATTACAGTATTCATGGAGGTTGAGCGTGAATCTGAGCTGCAGAGCCAAAATCAACGAGAGCCTGCAATGCTACAAAAAGGAATACTGCAGGCAACTGGGCATGGGAGGGGAAAGCAGGGAGTACTACAACATTGTTCCAGAAATCATGGTTTTTGGCTTCAGCCATGTGGTTGGGAATTCATCAAAAAGTTCATAAAGAGTATTGATCTTCCATCTTGCTCTAGAAAGGGCTCAGATATACTGTTTAGAGAGAGAGAGAGAGAGAGAGAGAGAGGATCAAGTTTATAAAGATCGATCTCCAAAGCAGATATCCTTAATATGCACAAAGCTAGGAAGCAGTCTTCCTACTATGAGTCCACGCTTACATAGTTAGATCAAGCCTATATATGTATATAATGCACAAATATACCTGCCCATGTCATACTTACATATATTTATATACATCTACTATTCACTCAGTTTGTCAGTAGGACTGGTGCACAGACCTGAGGTGAGTGTAGCACTCGTCGCTGCTTCTGAAAATGTTCAAGCACACCCAGCAGATGTGTGTCCCACACTTGCACTCAATGTGGTTGCAGCCATCACTCTTCTCGATTGTATACCCACAAGAAAGGCAATTCTTTACATTCTCCTTTCCATGGCGCCATTCAAGTAGAGATTGGTCTGGATCTTCCTTGTACTCCTTGTATCTTTCACAGGATATGAATGGGTGGTACTCCAGATGGCACTTGGTGCATGTCTCCACAGTGCAAGCCCCACAAACAAAAGGTCCGACCTCGGCATCCGGTGAAGCTATCCGATACACAGACGGGCAGTCAGGGGTTGGGCAGAATCGGTAGGTTCCGCCACTTGATGCAACAAATGCACCTAAAGAAGCTCTGAAAAGTTCTTCTAGCTTCTCGCTCAATAACAGAGACCTCAGATCAACAAGGAAGATGAGCTTCTTGCATCCATCCTTAACACAGCAAAGCGGGAAACCATCACGTGATCTGATGGCAGATTCACATTGATCCACCAGGCAGGCCCGACAGAAATTATGCCCACAGGTTTCGAGCCTGTAAGGTTCTTCTAGCTCACACAAGCAAATAGGGCATGAGCCCTCTGATGTCTGTTCAACCAACCCAGTATGATCAATGGATATTGCAACTTCTGAGATTAACTCTTCCACTGTTTGCTTCTGCTCCTTGCTTCCTCGAACATAAAGGATATGGCGTCGGGTATTTAGAGTACACTCAACTTCAGGCACCTTTTCCTTCAAACCATGAAGATCTGGTCCGAACCTTCTAACCACCTCTTTCATCAAATCCGGTGGGAGGTTGCGACCCCGGAGACGAATCTCGAGTAGCTTCTTCTCATTAAGGAATAGAAGTGTCTGGACCAATTTCTCCTCAGCTACAGACACCTGCCCCGGGGGGCCAAAGACTTTAAAATTAAGGCTTTGCCTGTCATAGAGGATGTAGGTTCCAGTCTCTCGTTCAATATCTTTCAAATGTCTAATGCCATCATGGGACAAGTGTAGCTGCATCATTGTTGGGGTAAGATTGGGATGTCTTACAGTCTTGCCTTTCATTAGCTGTTCGAGAGGCTTCCTCAAATCTGCTATAGTTTTTGTGGCATTGGCAGAAATTTTTACTCGAAAAGAGCCGTATTCATTGTTTTCCAAATTATAGGAGACTCCTGCACATGTGATGCAGCAGTTAATAACAGATTAGGTTAAATAATGAGGGCCCGTGAGGTTTTGTGTAATTCAAAATGTAGCATCTATTGTGTCAAATGAAAAATTAATATAAAGAAAAGTTTTATATCTTTCCTCTTTCTTTTCCATTGAAGATTGAGAGAATGTGTTTTGACATCCACTTAATTGAAGTGGATGTCAAGATGCTGTATATGAGTCAATCTTCGTCCCTTGAAATGATACTCCATGCAATCCATAAACGAAAAACTGACTATTATGTTATACTTTATATGTATAGACGCAGTTTTCCTTCTCAAATACATGCCGAGTGTATAATGCACTTATCCACTCCCAATTGATATACTTCTCATATATAATTATCACAATGGATGCTAACATGCATAGTTTCACTGTACGAAAAGAACAGCTTCTCAATTAGAAAGAAGTTACATACATCCATTTTCAAGGTAAAGTGTATTTTACCAATGATAACTACAAAGGGATATAATGTTAAAATTTTCAAAAACATTAGCATGGAATATTTGCTTTACTTGAGTAATTTAAGAGCACAAATAAATCATTCTACAGGTTTAGAGCATCTCTAAGAATATTAGAAATCATAAATATGCAAGTTTAAAGAATCTGTAAGTTTATTAGAAATCATAATTTAAGGGCTCAAAATAGAATGAAGATCATATGTCAGGCTATATGCATGTCACTACCAAACACCAAAATAGAAGTTTGGTGAATGACAATATAACGCACTTGTTTAGTAGAATTAATTAGAGGGTACCACTTGGTGCAACAACAGAACTTGCCTCTTGCATCCAAGAGGTCATGGATTTAAGTCATGGAAACAGTGCCTTTATTAATGAAGGCAACGATGTATACATCTTGGCTCCAAACCTTGCATCACGGGAGCCTCATCCACTAGGATGGCCTTCAGGAGAATTGACTAGCAGATCAATGCACAAGCAATATAATGCAATAGCATAAAAGAAATTAGGTAAAAGAATGTTATAACTATATGGTATTGTAGTCATAAACATTTTATATTCTCTTTTTGGTTATATGTAGATGAGACATTTGCTAAATGGGCATATGCACGTACCCTTTTGGCGTCGAAAATATTGAAGCAGAGAATCAAGTTGCTGACTGATAACAAAGTAGACACGGGACGGACAGGATACAGAACTGTGGAACACATTCTGGCACTGTATAGTCTGCCACGGGAGACAACCAGGGAGCACTCTCCCTTGGAGGTGATCCAAAGCTTTCGCGGCCTCGAGATGCAGACTGCCATTAAAAGTGATTGAAGCTTTCATCATATAATCCCTCACTTCAGGTTTGAACACCTCAACACGGAAATTTTGGTCAGGAAACTTTTTGTTAGGCATAAAAGCAGAAATTTCTTTGACAAGTGCTTCTCTGCAAGTTGTAATCGAGGGGTCAGTGATGCCCAGCAATCCCCTCAACAAGTGAATGTCAAGGATTCTCCTATTTGTTGCATGATGAAAAGCATCACACAATTCAGTCTCAGATACATTCTTCGAAAGGCCTCTTACAAAGACACAGTTTTCATACTTCGTGCTGACTTCACATTTTATATACCGGCCCCCAATTTCCAAATTGGAGCAGTCCCTAACAATAAATTCTGCTTCCCCTTTGTCACATGTAATAAGTGCAATTCCCCTGCTAGGTCTTCGTGGCCAAGAAACTTTGACTCTTACTGCAGGAAATGGTAACACTCGATGATCATCGGTACAGACAGGGAGCACTTTCAGAATGGAACCATGATATTCTTCCTCATTCAGCATGGCAACAGCATTTTCTGCATTTTCAGGTCTAAGAAATGTAATCTTGCCCCATTTACTTGCATCTGCTCCCTCCCGGTCAGTCCCTACATGTTTATGAACATTAACTATACCAGACACGCGCTGGTCCACCATGAAAATTAGTTCCTTATCATCAAGAGCATGATGATTTGGATGGATTATCTCCACTGTTAAATAACGTTTTTCAAGCTCTAGATGCTTAATTTCAGCTCCAGAACCAAATAAAGCAATGGTGGGAGAGCTACCAGGTCTGCCAGGAAATAAGCTTTTCTCAACACACTCATCTCTTAACCATCTTGCTTCACATTCCAAGGCATCACTAACAGTTGAAGACACCTTTTCCATATCTTTTGCAGTAGCAAATACCTGAATCTCGCCATGGTCAAAGTCAATATCAACAACAATACGGTCATCCATGCAAACTTTTTTGATATGTGAAAGGATCCTCCTCAGATTTTGGTTTGACTTGCCACAAAATCTTCGAAGCAAGCTATTGCCCGCTCCAGTAATCACCTTCATCTGCATCTTTTGGCTCTCCAGCTGCTGAACATCAAACAGAGGAGGTTGGATCATATAGAAGTCATCATAATTCACTGCAGTTACACATACCAAATATTGATTTGGTATTGACAAGATTTCCCTAAATACTACCCAATTTGGCTTGTTGCTATACACAAGCAATGAGCTTGAAGGATGAAGTTGGACATTCTGGCCTGTCAATGCCACTTGATAACCAAGTCTATCACATCCAGAAAACATAGCAAGATTATCTGCAAGAGATGTGAGTAAAATCCTCTTTAGTGATTTATCATGCAAAGTCGGTTCATCTGGATCCCATAACCAATAACTCGGAATGATAATGTTGAGTTCATGTTTAAGACAATTTTCAAGCTCCATTACAGTCTCTTGACACCTCTTCATGGACTTAGCATTAATGCTATTCTGCCAACACCACTTACTTCTACTATCATGCTCCTCCTCCCATTTCTTGTAAACAGAGAGCAAAGTGAATATATCCCCATCCTTGTGGCAGAATGAGACCCTGAGGGAGTCAGCTTTATATTTGTCCTCATCACTACCGACTCTACAAAATATGCTGCTAGCATTTGCCATAACAGCAGCAAGAACTAGACCCTCTTTTCGCAATCCATAACTGAAACAATCAAGAATGATTTTGCCGAGCCGCGGTTCAACACCTAATTTAACTAAAGATCGACCAGTATTAGTTAGTTCAAATTCATCATCTTGATGAGTAACAGCGCCTAATTGGACAAGATTATGGATAGCCATGTCAATTGCCTTTGGACTTGGAGCATCTACGAACTCAAAGTCTTCTGTTTTCCTAATACCCAAAGCAAGGATTCTCAAAACAGCAGTTCCAAGATGAACTTTGCGTATTTCAGGCTCCTGATGCCTTTCCATTGAATGAAAATCACATTCAGAGTATAGTCTGTAACATTTTCCTGCTTCTGTTCGACCAGCTCGTCCAGCTCGTTGATTAGCAGAACTTTGAGAAATCCAGTTAACCTTCAGGATGTTCATGCCATTGCTAGGTTCAAACCTGCTTTCTTTGACCATGCCAGAGTCAACTACATATTTCACTCCTTGAATGGTCAACGAAGTCTCTGCTATATTAGTGGAGAAAATAACTTTTCTTTTCCCTGGATAGTTTTTGAAAACACGACTTTGTTCTATAGAAGAAAGCTTTCCATGCATTGGCAGAACCACTGCAGCAGGGTCGGTGAAATTTTCACAAGCCCACTCAACTTCTGCTTGAGAAGTCAAAAATGCAAGTATAGAACCATCCTCCTCTATCTTGTGAATTATCCTCACCATTCTTATGACATCACAAACATATGAAGTATAATTACCAGAAATCTGCTTCAGAATGGTACAAAAAGAAGGATCTTCAGAAATACTTGGAATATATTTAATTTCCACAGGGAAGGTTCTCCCCATTACATGAAAGGTACGGCAACCATAAAAGTAATCTGCAAGTTTGCTTGCATCAGCTGTGGCAGACATTATAATCAGTCGCAAATCTAAGCTTTCAATCAGCTTCTTCTTGATCAATGCCATAAGAAGATCAGTATTTAAGCTTCTTTCATGTGCTTCATCTACAACTATACATGAAATGCCAGCCAAACCCATACCATTAATGCAATGTTGGAGGAGACAATGGTCTGTCATAAATACTATCCTCGACCTGAACTCCTGAGAAGATGAATAGGTGGGATAAGACATCACAAAATCATCTGCGTAGCACTCATTACCTTCTTCCCCAACTCTTTCTGCCAAAGACATGGCTGCAATTTTGCGAGGCTGAGTACATACAATTGACCCATCAGCAGTTAGTCCTGAGTCAGCAAGAAACTGAACCAACTGTGTACTCTTTCCAGATCCAGTCTCTCCCACTAAGACAATAGCCTACGAAAAGCAATGATAGAGAATAAATATAGTTTTCAAACTAATATGCTTCCATTTGCCCATACTGACTTAAAAAGAATTGCTTATCAGAGCAACGAGAACAACTGAAGTGCGTCCTTGATCAAATATATCACAATAAGAAAGAACATATGATTTTCCATGTCATATAACTTTATGCATCCAAGGCACCAGTGCAACAGGCCTGCGCATAGAGCATACTGAACTCCTCCAACTCGCATGAATATGCAACAATTAAACTTCTTTTCAAGAGAGTGTAAAATGAATGAGACCACTAATTGTGAAATGCAAAATTTGTTGCAATCTCCATTGATACCTAATTCTGAAAGATGTACTCAGAACCTAAACCCACAACTATGTATACATGCAGCCAGTTTAAAATGTTATCAAGTACGATCGGTTACATAAGAAACATAAAGGATAGAATCTTTGACCAAATAAAGAATAATTTAAAGAGCACAACAAAGATATATCTCTCTACCTTGCTGAATCACGTACCTGGTTAGAGAAAATATGATTCAGAATTTTCCTTCTACAAGCATAAATTGGCAATCCATCCTCAAGCCTTCTGCACTCCCTCATCATCAATCCATGAATCCTGCCATAATCCAACTCATGCCCAAGGTTGAATATTTCAACCTTTTCCATCTCCTTCTTCCCCCTCTCTTTACGGAGTCTAGCAAGAAGACACTCCATGGCAGCCCTGAACTCCTCCAACTTGCATTCCATTTGTTCTCTCTCCATTTCTAACCTATTCTTCCTATCCTGGAGCTCCCCAAATTTCACGAGTCGGTTCCTTTGTTGGAGCAATTGCGAGACCTTCTTGATCTCAACCCCCACCTTGTGAATCATCTCCTCACATTGCCGCACCGTATCCGATTCAAGAAGGCGACCAACGTGGCGGGAGAATAGAGCACGGACGCGGCTCCCGTCCTCCGCAAGATCGGATGGCTCGAGCCTCGGAGTCATGGGGTGGTCTCCGTCGAGGCGGCGGCTCCAGAGGAAGACAAAATCATCGATGGCGTCGGATTTCCGGTGGAAGAAAAGCATGGCGGCAAGGCGGCCAGAGGAGGGTATCGAGTACTCCTCCGGCGGGGAAGGGCACGAGGCTATGAGGGATTTGATATCTGAAGAGGAGAGGGGTTTCGCCGTGGATTTTGGGCGGAGGAGGAGGACGACAAACGACGGCTTGGACTTGGGCCTCGGCTGCCATAGATTGATGTTGGGGAGGGGCCGCTGGTCCGGCGGCCGTAATGGCCTCGTCGGCCGGCGATCGTAGTGTGAGTATCCCTTCCTCATCCCCTGGGGGTGAAACCCTAACCCTAGAATTTAGGGTTTGGAGGGGTTTTGGGGGAAGAGGAGGTTGGAAGGAGCCGGTGTGAGTGGGAGGGAGGGAAGAAAGAAGAGAGAGAGCGAGAGAAGTGCGAAAGGGAAAGTTTTGGTGGGCACGAGCAAGCTCTCAACCACTGTTGCGAATCAGTTTAGAAAAAGACAAGAATCCCCTTTTTACTTAAGAGACTTCTTCTTCTTTTTTCCGGAGAGAGTTTCCTTCGAGAATTTCAAATTTTTTTTTTTAAATCTTGCTTTCTTTTTTTCATTTTTTAAAATTGCTTTATTTAAATTCCTAAAATTTGCACATGTGTATCAAAATCTTTCTTTTTATTTTCATATTGATCAGAGAGTTACTGTGATGATCATATAATTTAGAATATGAATACTTGATTGAAGGTAATGAATAATAACTAGAACCGGGTGGGGGTTAGCGGGCCGAGCTATTTGATGGGCATAACAGGGCCGGAAAGTTTTGTTTTCGGCTATTTCGTGCTTACACAAACACAAATTAAATCGAACAATAATCAAATTATATGATAAAATACTGAGATCTCTATACAAAGAGATAACCAAAGTAGTACTGTAGGATAAAGAATTCAATACATAATCTGTATCACATTCTCTTCTCGACCAAAAGATAAAAGAATACAATAAAGAATGGTGACTACTAACCCATATAATAACGAGATAAACTCCAAAAGTCCTAAAACGAAAAAAAAAAAAAATTTATCGACCACCGTCCAATAAAGAATCAAACGACTCAGAGATCATCTAACAAATCCATCAGATCTAGAAGGCAATCGCGGCGGCGACGGCACCGGCAGCGAATATCCAACTAGCGAGAGGCATGGAGGTTGCGCCGTTGGTGGAGGGGGGCTCCGACGGGGTTCCGGCGATCGAAGGGTTGGGAGTGGCACCGGGGGCGGAGGCGGGAGTGGCAGCGGTGGGGGGAGCCGGAGGGGAGGCAACCGGAGAGGAGGACGGCGGGGTGGCGGTGGTCGGCGCCTGGGCCGGAGAGGCGGAAGAAGGCGCAGGCGAGACTGGTGCGGGTGTGGGTACTGGGGAAGCTTTGGGCGCTGGCATTGGGGCCGCCTTGGGTGCTGGCATCGGGGCCGCTCCCGGAGCCTGGGCGAAGGCGCTCATGGCGAGGAATCCCATGGCTAGGGCAAGGATCTGGAAGCGGAAGGAAGCCATCACAACTCCTGAAAAATCTGAGAGAGAGAGAGTAGGGTTTTCGATCTAGGGTTTTGATCTATAGGACTTGAGATCGTAGTAGAGAAGAGAAGAGGGTGGAGGCGTGTTTATATAGGCAAGTAAGGGTAATGTGGTCATTGAAATAAGGAACTATTAGTAATGATAGGAGATTGTTTGAGCCGTTGGATCGTTTTTAAGGCGGTGGACAAGTGGCCGTCCGATGCACAGTGGTCGGTTTCGATTTGAAAGTTTTCTGAATGTCCAACGAGTCCACGCGTCTTACTTGAGTTAAACGCGTCTCGAAAGGAGGAGGAGTACCGTGAAGATAAGGTTAATACGTGAGTCTCCTACCGTCAGATCACGATCAGACGGCTGCTTTCGGGACGAATATGATCGTTGGGAAACTCCGGGCCTTTCGGGTTTCCTTTTGCCAGAAGGAGTCCAACTAGCCGTTGGACAACTGGATTTCTTCCATTCGAAAAAAATATCCTCACGGCTTGACAGCTGGCCTTACCAGTTGTCATGTTAGCTTTTGAATTCTATATTCTCTTTTAATCCTTCGGCCACATGCAGGTAGAGTAAGGATCACTATGGGCCCAGCCCAACTTATTCTACTGGGCTAAGCCCAACGAGCTCTTGTTGCTATCATTGGGCCTTATGGGCCTTAAGCTCTAGTGGGCACTTTATGGGCCTTGGAGTGAAGAAGAGAAATCTGAACGTTGACTAAGTCAAGGCCCTGGAATGAAACTTCGAATTGGAGCTCAAGGCCCAATTGGGTGGGCCGAGAGCTGAAGGCAACCAACTAGGCAAGGTTGGATAAAGAGGATAAAAAGTTGGATAGTGAGGAGAATAGCACATATTCTCAAATTTTGTTAGAAAAATTTCTCCGGATCTTTTAAATTCAACAATGTAGTACAGGTGTTCTCTTTAAATCTAAACCCAAAAAAACAAGTCTATGGAAGAAGTGGAAACGTGGACGTCATTTATTCTCTCCTCGTCCTTTCTTCTTTCCCCGCCTTTGAGGGTGTTTCTGAGTATTTATATTCTGCCAAAAAAAATAAATTATTATATATTTAGTTTACCTTCAAACTTAAATATAGAATTAACTGAATTTTACCATGTCAATAAAACTACGGAGCGAGCCAACGACCTGTGTAAGCTGCAACTCATAAGTAAATTATTATTTAAACTTATATAAGTCATCGAACTGGACACAACTTAGATTCTAAGTGAACTAAAAAAATAATCAAATCCACCTAGTTTTATATTTATTTTGAAGATGCCTAAATAAGTTCGGGAGGGCTAGTTTGGTCAAAATTCCACAAATTATTGTTTTTTTTTTCATTTTGATGACGTAGAATATAGTACAGTTTAGGAGTTAAGTAGAGTGTCACACGTGGATGTTTGAAAGGAAAAAAAATAACGAACACGTGTGCCTCGTACGACTTCTTTATTGCATGACTTCCTCATGACGTGTCATCCTTCATACTTGTCTCCCTTATCCCTCGCTTTCTAATCTTACTATTTGTCTACTAAAAACTAATCCCATTTGGACTTTTTTTTATTTTTTTTGAAGGCCCCTAACATTTATTAAATCTACGTCAAACATTCTTGTGCGTGTTCAAAAGAGAGGTCAACTTGATAGATAGGTGTTTGGCAAGCAAAACAGGTGTCCCAAGATGGTGACAAAGCTTGAAGGTGAGTAAATGGGAAAATTATCAGGGTTAATTTTTCTAACTAAAATTTTTATATCATTGATTAGGAAAGAGGAATAAAAATATAAGAATATAGGATTTGGTTTTCCAACTCGCTAGTCGCTACAACATGAGGCCTGGCCAGGTGTGCACGACTTAAGAGGCAACCTAATTGTGGTACAAGTCGAGCTCTATTGGAGGAGCTGGTGGAAATTATTATTAGTAGGCCGAGTGGGCCCATTTGACGGAGACTTTTAGTGGTGGGCATATACGATGAAGTCCGTTCACTGATCAAAACAAAATCGTGATCAAACGCCCACGATTAGTAGATGTGGAAGCAACTTAGAAGCAAGAAAAAGAAATATTCCTCTGCTCCTAATATAATATATATATATATATATATATATATATGTTCTTAAGAGAGAGAGAGAGAGAGAGAGAGAGAGAGAGAGAGAGAGAGATGAGGAAATCGGAGTGGGAGGAGAGGTGCAAGAAGCACCAAGAGCACAAGTTGTCCAAAGGGGTGTGTCCTTATTGCCTTGGAGAGAGGCTTTCTCACATCTCAGCTTCTTCTTCTACCACCTCTTCCTCTCCTTATTATTCTGACTCCAACCTGTCATCCATGGCGTCTCCTCCTCACATAGAAATCGACGACTCCATTAAGCTTGCTCAGTTCATGGAGAAGGTGACTTGTTTGAACAAGAGTAGGTCCTTGGCTGTTGCGTTCACGGAGGAGAAAGAGGAAGACAAAAGGAAGCAGAAGGAAGCGGAGAAGGAGGACAAGAAGAAGACGAAGAAGAAAAAGAAGAAAGCGATGCACTTGTTTAAGCTCATCACTGGATCGGAGAAGAAGAGGAAGAAGGAGATGGGTGACATGCTGCACTCCAGGACTATGAAGGAAAAGCCCTCTGCCAAGTGGATATTGTCCTAATTTCAATTGTAACCAAGAGAGAATTTGATAGGATATTAGGATTGCATCTTAAACTTTGATTGAGAATAATTTGTTTACATATGATGGTTAAAGTTAGTGTATCATATGTTTCCTCCTTGTTCTAAGAGATTCTGGAATGATTTGATGCACTGGAAGCTCATTCCTGCTGATCTAATTTTCTTCTTCAAATTCACTTTATGCTGCAGAATGCTCCTAATATGCCTATATATAATACCGGCATAATTGATATGTTCAAGATCAATTTAAAGGCTGCTCTAGAGGGCAAACAAACACAGAATATACGATTAATTGTTACCAGACTGGCCATCACGACGATAATCACGGAATGACATACTACCTGCAACTTAGACAGCAAATCGATCTATGAGTTATGAAGTCAAACAACTAAAATGTGAAGCCCACTAATTTGAGATATGAAATCAATCTCTGATATATGTTGAAGCTAACACTTCCCATTCGGTAGCCCAAAGATAAGAAGGCTTATCAGCTAAACAAATGGGGATAGAATGATACGATACGCATGAGAAGTAAGTATGAACCTACATCAATCCAAAGAGAATCTGACGACCAAGCATTCAAATTCCTCCTCTTTGACAAGAAAGGTGGCTGATCCAAATTAAGTCTATTTTCCATGGAGATAGCAGCTCAAATTCTTGACCACCGACCAACGAAAACAGCAGGGTTTGTATGCTAGTTTTGGCGGGCCAGATAATAGAATTTCAGGTAACTCATGAAGTGGCTTTCAGTTCAATGGTTAAGGAAGAGATTACGTTAACTAATTTCAGTTAATGACAGCTTGGGAAAATAATAATGGGTCATATTAGATCATACTAAAATAATGATCTTAGCATCAGAATGTTACTCATGCCACAGGAAGCAAACATGGAAGGTTCTATTCCAAGTCTTGTAATTAGCAAAGAAGCCGTTATTAATAATTATATCAACTATCAAAGAAGATAGCATGAGTTTGTTTACCTGAGGAAAAAAAGGAACTGATGGCAGACCAACTAAGAGTCTTTCTCCTTTTTTTACCTGGCAGTTGCAACATTCACCATGCACCTGAAATGCGCAGTTCAGCTACTTCATGGCAAGTTGGAGAAATAGTGGTATCTGTTTAAAAATTATGGCATAGCTTATTTTGCCAAAGAGAATCATAAAATTTTCTTCAGCTTACAACAAGCCAAAATAATTTATTTAATACACTTTGTGAATAACAGCCTCAGTAGTCCCTCAGTCTAGATAACTGTCAATTCCCGAACCTTAAGGTCGATGCAGGAAGTTGCAGAGATCTATATTGACTTGTTCACCTACAAAGGACCAGGGAAGGTCCCATTTTCTCGTTGCTCATTCCATCGCTCGATCTGCCAAAGAAAACGAACATATGATTAATAGTGATCAAGGTACAGTAGCATTGCACCAATGTAATTTTACTACTCTTTACCTTTAAGAAAATTTGATAAGATTCTCTATGATAGGGTAACTAATAAAGGCCTTTGTATTTTTCATGAGCAAAGGGAATAATAATACAAATTATTTGGTAGACTCAGATATACATAGAAAGAAACCAGTGATCACACTGCTGATACTTGCATATTTGCATACTGACTCTTAATTGGAATTTTAACATGACAACACAAATATCCACCAAATTGCAAGTCCCGCTGACCTCCAGTAATTCAAATCATTTGAATTCTAATGCCCAGGAGGTTCAAAATCTAAGGTGGTTAATCATTACGGAACAAAGATGTAAGCATCAGAGTAGTTTTGGAACATACATATTGTGTCCAAAGTGCCATAGGAAAAGTACCAGGTATATTTCACTAATCATATATCAAATTTGGCATATATAGAAGTACTAAACTACTAATATACTAAAATGCAATTAAGCATATAGTCTTAGAAGGTACTAAGGTATAAAAGAATGCATACCCATTCACTTGGGCAAAGTGACCTATAGTATTTACCAAACTTTTCACACTCAGCAGCACCCTCCCCTTTTGCGGCTACACACCTAGACCAGACCATCACCATTAGTCATGGATAACAATTATCAATCAAAGGCCACAGGTGCAGAAATTTTACAAGAGGCATATCATACCTATGATATTCAATATAGCGGGTAAAACAATGCCTCGTCTGATTTGTTGTTGGGAAGCGAAAATCTGCCGGGGCTGTTTCAATCTACATAGGCATAGAATTTTTGTTAACAACAGCACAAAATATCTGTCAAATACTAAACGCTGAAACCATACCTTTATCTCCGGCTTCTCTTCAGAATCATCTTGCTCGGGAGTTTGGCTGTTTTCCTCTACAGCAGGAATAGTCTCATCTGCAACAGGGGTTTCATCATTTTCCTTGGCGACAACTTCATCAGGAGTCGCATCAGTTTCGTTGTTTTCTTTAGTGACAACTTCCTCAGGAGTTGCATCAGTCTCATCATTTTCTTTAGTGACAACTTCTTCAGTAGTCGCATCAGTTTCACTGTTTTCCTTAGTGACAACTTCCTCAGGAATTGTATTAGTTTCATTGTTTTCCTTACTGACAACTTCCTCAGGAGTTGTATCGCCAGGTTTCTTGTCCTCAATAGTTTCCCCAACAGAGACCTCGCTGTTACTTGGCTGCTCCTCTTTTTCCTGGAGCGACCATTGCTGTGCATGATGGAATTCAATTTAAGTGTCCAATAAGTGTAGCAGATCCGTTATGAAGAAAGCATCAATACTATTAATACCAATTAGAGAAAATACAAGAAAGAAAGTACTTAATAATTGAAATCTAGAAAAATGAAATGTTCCATTTTAACACAACTGGTTTGTGCTATTTAAGTATATCACTATATCATACTAAATCAATCAAACTTCCAATATGAGGGCTAGAAGCCTAGAACTTCCAAAACAATTCCATCCTATTTAACAAAGATTGCTACTCAAATGCATCACACTTGAAGAAGATTAGTCAAATTTATAAGCAACTAAACTAAACAAGGCCTGCAGATTTGCCAACCTTCCAGGCAAATACGCCACAATCCTGAAGGCATCAGTTCTACAAACCTTTTCCGTCTCTCTTATATCCACTCACTTTGGGCCACAAAATTACTCCAACATCACCAGAGGGTTTCAGAATGGAAAACCACGACCAAATTCTCAGTCAAATTGATGCGTCATGACAAGCACAAGCCCATAAAAAGCAAGAAGCTTTACGCACCTGGGGTGCTTAAACTTACAAATAATCTGTTCATAGAACAGAAACATTTGAAAAGGAACTGAGCCTCCCTCTCCAACAGTATCCTGTGTAGAAATGATCAAAAGAACAACAACCATCTATTTCTAAACTGCTAATTTTACCATATTGTTCCCCACCACAACGGTCAGCATACGCAGATCCATGGCAGGACTGCTAATATACGCCGCTCTCATGTATTTTTACATGTAATCCTACCACAATTAGGAAAAGGATGATCCTAACACCTACTAAATCGTTCGAAATTACAGCGTGTATTGAGTAGGTGCATCAAGTTCCACAAAGTTAACTAATTTCTTCATCAAAATCTACAAGATCCACCGAATAAGCAACTATAAAGTAGACAAAAATCATCAGATCTGATGAGATAAACGCCGATTCATCACCCGAAAAGATTTAAACAGATCGAAATTGTCTAGCAGATCGATATACATGTGCAGAATGATCACTTGAAACGGGACTAAACAAGGAGAGCCCAAAAGTGTAAGCGATCAATCGACGGGAAAGAGACGAAGAGAGTTCATGCCTCGGCTAGGGATAGGGTTTTCACTTGCGCATCTTCCGCCATGGCGTGCGAGCTCGTGACCTCCGAAATCGTGGCTACGAGATGAAGCGGAGGTTTGCTACTCGCCGCAGTGCGAGAGTAAAGAGATACAAGTCTTCATGGGCTGGGCCTAAAAGAAGAAAGAAGCCCAATTATCAAGGCCCGAGTTGCACCTTTTATTTAAATTACGTGTGCTTTTATATATACACTTAGCCTCCGTTCACCTATAGAATAGGAATAGACTTATTCTAGTAGAGTAACTAAACAATGTCTTACATTATTCTAGTATACTAATTTAACATTCTCTCTCATCTTATTTCATACAACTTTCTAAAACTCATTTATTAATAATTCAAGATTATTATTTTCTCTTTTGAGATACAACGCATAAGTACTAGTTATATTAGTTACAGTTAATATCTCCTCTCTAAAGTTAGCCCCGCATACCATATACCCGAGGTTAGAACCTCACACGGTATGGAATTAGTGCAAGATATAACCCTGCATACGCGCATAATACGAAAAAAAATTTTGAAATATTATTTCTCGCCGATTTATTAGTATTTTTGTCATTTAGTTTAAAACATCACAAATTCCTAATACTTTCGTATCAGTTTTATGTCACTGCCAATTTAATAATTACTCCTTATACTAGTACTGAACTAAATATCAGAATAGCTTCTACTAGTATTAGCTCTATTATTCTTATGACTATTCTACTCTTATTTCACAAATGAACATGGCTTATACACTTAAAATTGAGAATGTTTAGTTCCCACAATAAGACATAAAGGCTGTAACAGGAATTAAGATTATACAAGTGCAGAAACTTTTTATTTGACAAGCATAATAATACTCCTAGTTGAAATATATATTGGCAGTGATTTAGTCAACCCAGAGGAGATCCCAAAATTCGAGTTTGTTACAAATTTACCATCGTTTACAATAAGCAACTACATCTCAATCTTCTTCTCTTTCTCTTTATCCATCCAAATGATACACCTCAGACTCTTCCCCTGTTCCAATAATTCAAATGCTTTGTTGATGTCATTGAAGCCCAATTGATGAGTTATAAAGACGTCTAATTGAAGCTCCTGCACACACACATAAAAAAATTAAAAAAAAATTTATTTCAACAACAAAAAAAATTCTAATTAATTAGCTAACATTAGATGGCAAGAAAAATTCACCTTGTTCAAATATTGTTTCACTAGAATTGGGATATCTGTCTTACATTTGATACCTCCAAATAGCGAACCTATAACCGATTTTCCGTGTAATATTTCATGAGATGGTATGCTAATTGATCCATGCGCGTCGAGGCCCAAAATTATTGTTTTCCCCCAACCCTACATGCAAATTAAATATAAAATAAAAGTATCGAAATTATTTCGCAAAGTAGACAAAATCTTTTAATCCTGATGTATGTGTTATTATATGAGCTACTAATAGTTTTGATTTCCTTTTGAACTCATAGAACTTATTGCAAAAAAAAGCAATCCATTTTCTATGTTCTTATTCTTTAGAGAGTGAGAGTGAGAGAGAGAGAGACCAATCTGGAGCTTCTAAATGCTTCAGACATCAAGGATGCCAATCCAATGCATTCGAAGCAATAATCTGCACCTCCATCAGTCATCTCCTTAATCACCTGCAAGGTTAATTTAATAAATCATCTACTCTAATTACACTGCAACAAAGATATCTTAAATCTCGAACATAATGCATGAATAGATTTAGATTATACCTCGCTAACTGATTTTTCTCCAATTTCTCTAGGATTAATGAAATCAGTCATCCCAACTTTTTTCCCTGAGGAAAAAAAATTAATAATCATAATTTTAAGCCAAAGATAATTAAATTAAAACAAATTTGATAATACACGGTGATTTCACCGATTTCGAATTTATCCGAGTTCAAATCAACACCAATTATCCTAGCAGCTCCACGAATCCTCGCACCCTCGGCTACCTGTCAAGTAGCTATCAGCTTAAATCTTATCATCAATTTGTTATATATATATTTTTCTTAATACAATTGAATTTATAATTAGGGATATGATAATTAAAAAATTACGGCTAATCCGACAGCTCCCAGCCCAAATATAGCTACAGTAGAACCAGCTTCAACTGCAGCCACTTTCCAAGCAGCCCCTAATCCTGAATCAATTGTCAATATAAATATATATAAAGAGAAGGTGGAATTTGCAAATAATTCATAAAGATTAAAGAGGAGGTTTTTTCTCCCCCAAAAAAAAAAAAAAAAGAATTGTGAAAGGGAAAGAGTCACACCGGTGGAAACACCGCAGCTGAGTAAGCAAGCCTTTTCGGGTGGGATGGCCGGATCCACCTTGGCGATGTGTGCCACGTCGACCACCGTGTACTCGCAGAAGCTGGACACGGAGATGAAGTTGTGGACCGTCGCGCCCATCACGTCGGTGAATCTGGAGGTCCCGTCGCGCGGCATCCCCGGCCGGTAGGGTAGCCGCGAGCATATGTTACTCTTATCCGATCCACAGTCCACGCAATCGCCGCACTGTGCCAGGAATGTGGGGACCACCATATCACCAACTGTTACGTCCTCCACGCGTCCCCCGACGCTCTCCACCACCCTGTCACTCGCCCAACATATTATCAGAAAAGGACCACCCCTTTTGGCAGATAATTGGAATTTCTTTTTTCCAACAAAAAATAAATAAATAATAAATAATAAATAAAAAGGAGGTTAATTACCCGACAGCTTCATGGCCAAAGATTACGGGGAACATCGCAATAGAATCCTGCGACTAGAGTCATCTTTATGAATTAAGATCACGGTGGAGAAGACGCATCACATCCGTCCGATGGATAACCAACGATGGGAAGAGGCTTACCTTCATGCGCCAGAAGGTGAGATCGGTGTGGCAGAGGGAGGTGCACAGTATCTTTATGCGGACCTCGTAGTCCTTCGGCGGCGCCACCTCCACCTCCTCCATGCGGAGCGGCTCCCCGGCCGCTCTGCTCACCGCCGCTGTATGCATACCGCCACCAATCAATCAACAAGCAAAACAAAACAAAACAAAAAACCCCCCAAAATTGAGATTTTCGTACCTTTGCATCTGATGGGCTTTGGGGCTTCCTCCATTGCTTCAAACCAAGAGCTCTTGAACGTTAGAAGTGGGTGAGTTGGTTTAGAAAGTCAAGAAGAGTCGACATAAAATAATATAAGTAGTGCTGGATCTTGGAGACTTGGAGACTTGGAGCCTTGGAGTGCTGTGAGGGGGTGAAAGATGCTGAGATGCTAATTTGTAGGACGGCAATCTTTAGTGGCCAACGAACTAGTCGATGTGTTAGGTTCGGAGAGTAATTAATTATAAGTATTTTTTTTTGGAAAAAAATAAATAAATCAAATAGTAATTAACAAGACAATTTTCATATTAATTATATCTCAGCCTGGCCCAATATAGGGCCTGTATTCGTAGGACACAATGGGCTTTCGCTTTTATTTTTTGTTTGAATTAGTTTAAGCTCTCCCTTAAAACTTATTTTGTATTCAGAAACTAGTTTTAAAAAATGGGTTTAGGAGGCAACCTGCTTAAATCCATTCTTAATCTCTCATTTTCTAATCCATCTAATTATTTAATGCACAGTTTGGATGAAGAATAAGAGACTTTTATATATAAGTTAGAGATCATTTAATTTTTTTCCAAGAATAAGGTAGAAAACTCTCCATCATAGTATTATAACTGAACATTTAAAAAACATAAGGGTACACTTTGACTTCCTCGGCTATAAGAAAGAAAAAAAAATATTAACACATTCACCATCTCAATTATCTAATTATATCACTAAGCTCCTTCGAGTATAAATTTTATTAAAAAAGTATATTAAAAATTAAATTAACTACTTTGATAGACAAAAAATACTCTTATTTTTTTTTCTTCCTCTCACATATTAAAATTAAAATTTGAAGTAATTAAAAAAGATTAATTTAAAATTTAATGTTAGAGAAGTCTTAGAGGCTACTAGAGAAGATATTAAAATGATATGGAGGAAAGATGGGGCATTTTTGCATATTTATTAAATGAGTTAAAATTTTAAGATTATTTATATCAAAATTTATAATAAAGTATGATGAACGAGGCTTATCGATATATTTAAATAGTTTAAGAGTGTATCTTATTAATATATTTTTTTTTATCTTTTACGGGTGAAAGTGATACAAAATAATAGCCGAGAACGTCAAGATTTTATTAACCCAAAAAATATAATTTTTCTCTTGACACTATTCATAAATTATCTTATATTTCAACCAAATGAGAATATATATTTACTAATAAAGTTTAATCAACTGTTATTTCAAAAAAAATAAAATAAATTTCTCTCTACTCTTTCCTCTCCTCATCAATCTACTATAAATAATATACAAAAGCTCTTAAACTTATTACTTTTTTTTATGTCAGGTAATAACAATACCACTAAAAATATTAAAACCAACCATTCAATTTTTCAAACCCATTTAATGTAATCAAGGTTAAAGAGATAAGTGTAACTTAGGAGCTAAATTAATTGGCATATCCCATCACTTGAGAAAAATAAAAAATCTAGTTGGTAAAAATCCATTTGATCATAAAGTAGACAAAAATATTAACATGTTTGAATATTTAGGCCACAATGCTGGTAGGAAAAGTTATCGTAAATTAACCCCCTAAGATATATACCTAAGTATTTTGGAAGTTATGATGTTATCTTGACTAAGTCCTATATCTATATATTGTTAGATAACCAAAGTAATCAGTTAGGCTTTAGGTTGAACAAGTCAAAATGCTTCAAATGTTAGCATTAAAAACAACTGGAACTTTCATTAATATTAACCTTATCTTAGTCAATTAAACATATTATATCATCCACTTAGTTTGTCTTAATTGCCATTTAGTCTACTTCCTCACAAGTGGACATGAAAAGTCTTTAGATATGTTTTGAAAAAATTGTATCAACTGAGGAAGAGATAATTAATTTGATATTTTTCTATCCCCAGATTTGCTCTCCATGTCTTTTAACTTGTTGGATTATACGTGCAAGGGTTACTGTTGGACAATTAATTATTAAAGATTAGCATCCTTCATTTTTGCTCTAATCGTGCAAGGACTGTTCATTAAGCATCGATACCTCACCTCCATTGGTAGAATTCGAGGTTAAATCTCATTAAAATATTTATTAGTAGTTAATACGATCACTAATCATGCATCAAGCTTTGAAAATACCTGCTAAGTTCCTCAATCATCCAGACACGTGCAAGAAGCTGAGTCAGCTATTATCATGTTCCAGTAGGCAGTCCGTTGCAGCGGATCCAGAAAACGACGTGGCATCCACAATTTTGTCCTCGTTCGGTATACGGATTCGATCATAGCCGTTGAGTAGATCGGATCCTGTCATCGTCGGTGTGATAGCCGTCTGATCATCATCCAACGTTTCTAAAGCACGATAAAAGCTCGGTCAAAAGGGACGCTTTCCGGTCAAAGGCATCTTTAATTTTCTCTTAATTATATTAAAAAAAAATGTGCACGACTTACGAGATGAAGGCTTGCTCACGAGTCTTTTCTTTATCCCTGGGAAGCTATCCGTTACCTGTCGTCTCTGAATCCAAAATGCGACCTTTTTGACGGATAACGAAACAGTTACGACGGATAAGAGAGTAATCTTATCCCGGTTTGGAGCTTATTCTCGAATAAGACCCTAAATTTTGTAACTATTCTGATGGTTTTTGGCCGCCGTACTCCTCCTCTTGCTCTACATGGGCACCACGTCTCATGTGAACAAGTTTGAAAACAACCCTAGAAAGTTTTAAATCTTAGATTTATTAATCACATGGAACATTAAACCGTATAGGATGAAATAATTTCCAAGTTATCTTGCAAAAAAGTTTTTTATTATACCAATGTGAGGCCCATTACTGCAAGCACTAACTATCCATAATTCCACATAATCTTCTAGACCCCCCCCCCCTCTCTCTCTCTCTCTCATTAAAAATCCGAATACTATTTATGCAATTCACACCTACCAAACTCGTATTAATAGTTATCTAGACCACTATCCATCTCACCTTAGATAGCATAAGATTTCATCCATTTTTAGGCAAGATCCCAGTGGTGCGGATAACAATGGAGAATAGTTCACAATCCTCCACCACCACCACCACCACCACCTCCGCCGCCGACAAAGTTATCCCTATTACCGCCGATAGTGCTGATATTATTCCCGTTAATAGTAGTGCTTGTTCCAGCTCTATCTCCACATCCTTGAAGTCGCTCAATAAGGCGTCTTATAAGATATCTAAGCCCGTCTCCAGAAACTCTAACCCAAACCCTAGCCCTGCTAGGCCGGCTCCTCCGCCGCCGGCGAGCGGCGGAGGCTGCGGGGTAGCTCCGCCGCTGCAGCCGCAGCCTCCCGTCTACAACATCGACAAGAACGATTTCCGCGACGTAGTGCAAAAGCTCACCGGCCAGATCCGATCGCCGGCGCCGGCAAGGGCGCCGGGTCCGCAACCTCCTCCTCCGGCAGGTACAGCCGTCACCTCCCGCCTCCACCGGATCCGGCCGCCGCCGCTAGCCAGCCTGGCGCCACGGCCGCCACCGCAGACTGTGGTGGGTTGGACGCGGCCGCTTCTATCGCCGCTGCCGCCGTTACCGGCGGTGAGCGCCGCCGCGGAGTCCCCGATCTCGGCGTACATGCGCCGACTCCACAGCGGTGGGATTTCGGCGGTGGCACCGTCGCCGACGGCGGGGACGATGGTGCTGCCGCCGCCGACATCGCCGCTAGGGTTCGGTTGCCTCCCGTCGCCGTTGACGGCGTACCAGATGATGATGATGCTGCCGACGTCGCCCGGGGTTCCGATGCCGAGCCCGAGGTAGGGAGGAGAGGCATGAGATGCGTCCTTGTTTTTTGATCAACTAATTAGCTAAAGCTAAAGGGAAGGTAAAAAGGTCATCTTTTTAATTGGAGATTTGTTAGGGTTTTGATTCCATATCGTAAGTCCTTTTGGACTTCTCATTCAGGTCTTAATGTAAATACGAGCTTTTGGAGGACTAGTCTGCAATTTTTTTTAAAAAAAAAGATCTTATTGGAAGAGATTTGATGCTTATAAAGAAGAATGCTAATGTTGTAAATGGATCTGAAAGACTTGAGAAGATTTAGAACTTTTTAGATTTGATGCTTATTGTAAAGAAATAAGAATTGACCTGTAGTTAAAGATTGAAGTCCCGTTCTTGCCAATGCTAAGAAGTTGTTATCGGCTTCATGTCTGAGTCACTTGTTTCTTGCTAAAGGTTTAAAATTTCCACATTCTACCATTTATGTAAATATTTCTGGATCTTGCGAAGTGAATCCATTTATCATATAAGGCATTGACTCTGACTTGAATTAGCTAGGACATGCAAGCATTAATGAATTATTATCTCATGCTGGACCAGTGTTTATGACTAAGACACTTATTTTTCTTTGATTTAGATATTAATGGATTATCTGTGGGAAGTTCCTAAACACAAAAAACGGGGGAAAAAAAAGAAGCTTGCAAGATCAACCTGTGTAGCTTTAAATATAGTGATAAATCAAAAAAAAAAAAAAGAAAAGGAAAAGAAAATGATGATAAATGATTACTTTGTGATTACTTTTTAATGGAAGAATCTAAGAACAGGGATGCTTGCTCAACTCTGTCTCTATACGATAAAAGGGAGTAATTATTGTCCCTCCTAAGTTGTGTTCTTGTCAGTATGAATTGAACCATCTTCAAGTTTCATTTGCCTTTTCCCCATCGTTTTAATCCGTGAGGTTAAAGAAAGAGACTGATCATCACTATCAACTTTTATCCACCCACATGTGAATAGAGTTGAGGAAAGGGAGTACTGAACAAGGCACACAGTAGTTCCTAATAAGTTCCTACGCTATTCAGATGAGTCGTCACTTTTCACGTTGTACCAAGAAAGGTTACCAATTGCTTACGATATCGAATAATTGGATGGTCAAATAGCATTACAACTTGGTTGGTCTACCCACCATTTGATCAGGAAGGAAGAGGAGATAAGACCAAAACGATGCATGACGAAGAGGAGGTACGTACCGTGGGAACCACACCACGTTCTGAGCAACCACCAAGAATCTTGAACAGATGCTGCTATTGCTCGTCTGACCCATCCAATACTTTTGTTTTGCTGCTCATATCCTCTTACTGTAGATACGTCCTGCACACAGCACACTCCATCGTTAGTACTTCACTGCAATTTTCTGAATATTTTGGAGGTGCTTCTTCTCAAATCTCATACTAAATTCAGAGCAAATGCTTTCCCTAATGTGTTTCTCTTACTCTGCTGTTCTTACCATCTCGCTGGATCGAAGACATAATGACCACAGATTGATCCTTATCAAGAAGAAAAGAGAATCGTAATTTTGACCATAGTTATGCATACTGCGGAATCAAGCACAACCTGACCACGAAACTGGCTTTATCTCCGACGCCAAGCAGTACATTTCGAACATAAAGACAGTGACAATCTCCGGTACCTCGATTTCGGGAAGCTTTTTGATGAGAATGATCGAAGAGAATTAACACATAACAAATATCAGAGAATCTTTGGCGGAAATAACTTTGCCATCCAACCGTATATCTAGTAATATGCATCTGGATCATAGGGATTGATACTATTGTAAGGTATACATACTAAAGTAAAGTTAGAAACTCCAATTAACATAATATTATGATAAGGTATCAAATAGAAACTCAAATTAGTTTTCAGAAGATCTAATTAAACAACAGATGGGATATATGCTTGATGAAAAGCTCTGAACAAGGAAGTTTTACCATGCAGTACCCTGAAATCATAGAGAAAAAAAAAATGCAAAAGAGAGCTAATGCATTATTGGAACAATCAAGAGAGATTACTTTGTAGTTACAGATCAAGCAAGAGAGCAATCAGAGCCCACCAAGGACGGGCAATTGCGTCCAACATAGACGAGCTGTAACATTTTCCAATCAATACAGTGGCAGCAAACCTACTTATGTGAAAGAGAGCAGAAAGAGACAGAAGCACTCGGGTAACTCAAAGACACAAACAAGATGAAGCAGTTACCACTGCAACATCTTTAGATCACAAGGAACAAAAAACTGACGAAGCAAATGACCGATTCTTCTCTGCATTCTAGGTAGGGCGAACCAAAGGGAAATCTTCAATCAGGAACCTATTTTATCTTAGCTATTGCTCGTCATCATGCTTAGCTGCCTCTTTGATCTCCTCTACTCCATCATCCTGTAAAGGAAATAGATCAATCAGTCAGCTAGTGTGATAAAATATAAAACGGATGAGATTTACAAATGCGCTTACTGTAGATGTGACTAAATTTCACATACCTGCATGTCTGATGTCCACAAGGTCAGGTTGTCACGTAAGAGCTGCATTATGAGAGTGCTGTCCTTGTATGACTCCTCTCCAAGAGTGTCCAACTCTGCAATTGCTTCATCAAATGCCTAGCAGTAGTCATCAGAAAATTTGGTAAGATAAATGCCTCGTGAAACCACAGTACTTGCTCTTATCACAGCACAAGGCATTAAGCAACAGGTTGACATGATCTTCATTCAATGTCAGAAATCTTTTAGGGGTATATGCTGTATTATGCCATTAAACATAAACCAATGTAAATAATATAGAAGAAGACAGTTTATTAGCAGACTGGGACGTGACATCACAGGTTATCATTAATGAAACTATGACAAAAATCACTTAAATTGGAGTACCAACTTTACTAACATGAGGAAGTTTCTGAAACATAGTCCACAAGTAGTTTGCACTTATAAGCAACACTATTCTAATTTACTATTTCAGAAAATTTGGTTCATTGGAACTGCAATAAATGACAATGTAGTACCAGAACTACTTCCATCGACAACAATCACTTAAACCATATCTGGTGCTAACAGGATGAAGTACAGTAAATGAAATCCTAGGGCAGATTGTGATATTTAGAGTGCAGAAAACACTATTCACAGATCTAAACTTATATAATGATGAAAATTCCTGTATACATATTTGTTAAAGTGGAGCCTAAAGGGATAAAGCGAAAACAAGCACATAATGTTCAATTTAATTAATGTGACTTGTGGTTGCTCTATATACTTCTCCCTTTTGCTCCTCATTTACATTATACTTGGATGAATAAAATACGAGAAAGAAGATGAAAAGAAATAATAAAATCATTTTCTCTACTCGTGTTTGGATACGAGAGAAAAGAGAGAAAAGAAGAGAAGGTTTGAGAAAATTTAGGTTTTATCTTCCTTTCTCTTCCTCTCCACATTTGGAGAGAACAAAAAGGTGCCAATTTCTTCTCCATTTTCTCATCAAATTTCTATCCAAACGATAGAAAATATTTCTCCACTCTTAATTTAGTTAATTATATTCTCCATCCGTCGAAACAGGGTGTACATATCATTTACCTTCAACAATCAACATAAATTATGCAGAAATCAATCATTTTGTTTTAAATCTTGAACACTGGCGACAGTGAGAAACAAATAAATTTCACTTACAAAAATATAATTAACTAAATTATTCAACCTTTATACTGCGAATCATCACCTCAGAAAAGTGGCACCGCAGTTATATTACATTTATTTAGCCATTTAGAAAGAAAAAAAAGATTTCCGTTCAACAATATAAACAAACTCCATCGCAAAAGAAACATAACATCTAGCAAAGTTAACAGCCACAATAATTCCAATCATATATCCATAATCCGATCTCCATACCTGCTTCGCTAGAGTGCATGCACGATCCGGCGAGTTCAAGATCTCGTAGTAGAACACCGAGAAGTTCAGCGCCAGCCCTAAGCGGATCGGATGCGTCGACGCCAGATCCGACAACGCTATTTCCTATCCACACAAGAACCACCGGATCAGATCTAAAACCCTAAATCTAAGCCTAAGAAGATCACGTTAAATCATATCTTATACGAACCTGAGCGGATTTGTACGCGGCGAGGGTGCTCTCCGCGGCGCTCTTCCGATCGGACCCGGTCTGGAATTCGGCGAGATATCTGTGGTAATCGCCCTTCATCTTGAGGTAGAACACCTTGGAATCGGGGCCGATAGAGGAGGGCACGAGGTAGGAGTCAAGTAGCCGCAGGATACCACCGCAGATCGAAGTGAGCTCGGACTCGATCTTGGATCTGTAGGACCGGATCGCCGTCACGTGCCCCTCGTTGCCCCGGGACTCCTCTTTCTGCTCGATGGAGGAGACGATCCGCCACGAGGCGCGCCGCGCGCCGATGACGTTCTTGTAGGCGACGGAGAGGAGATTGCGCTCCTCGACGGTGAGCTCCTCCTCCATATTGCCGGCGGAGGTGGTCACCTTCTCCATGAACTCCACCATCTCTTCGTACCGCTCCGCTTGCTCCGCTAGTTTCGCCATGTACACGTTCTCCTCCCTCGTTGCCATTGGAGATCGAGATTGATAAAAAGAGAAGGAATTAGAGGGGATTAGAGGTGATGAGAGGTGAGGAGATCAGGAGAGACGACGAGAAAGAAAGGTGGGAGAAAACAGGAAGACTATGAAGAAGGCGGAGTATATGATTTAAGAGCGGTATTTTGCATATCACTGCCTATAGTTTCACCTTAATGCAACAAACCACCTCCTCTTCATATTCACAAAGGCACAAAGCAACTTATTTTCTTTTCCGGATCTATTTGTAAAATACCACCTTTAATTGTATCAAAATTAATATTATTAACAACCATTTTTTCCAGCCAAAATATCCTTCTTTTCCCTCCTTATTCCCATATTTGCTGCAACTTATCAAAAAGATAAAAGATTCTAGATATATCTATCTGAAAAAGGAGGACGGACGTTTTACCAATAACAATAAAATATAGGCGGTGATATGCAAAAACTCGCAAGAATCTCCGGAAGGTGAAATCTTTGATCGGACGTTCTCATAAAATATTGTATGCGTTTAGTGCATCTGGACGTTGGTTTTCTAGTCTAAACCACCTTATCCGTCAGATCACCGCGCCGCACCATTAAGAAAAGAAACGCAGCGATGCTGGTAAGGAAAGACAGCTACTCCAGCCATTTAATATTCGACACGTAGACGTTAAACAACTGAATCACGCCATAGCCGACCTCCGACACAGCTGGCAGGATGAGTCATCCGGATATTAAACTAATAGCGCCGAAGACGACTTTGAGAAAAAGCGTCTGACATTTTGGGCTCCTTCGGCGCTTTTTTTGATAAGGTTTGAGACTTTTGAGCTCATCATAGACCATCCGACTCTAATCAGACGGTTGATGTAGGTCTCAAGGTGAACATTAATCCAGTGTATCCACGAAAGAACTCCAAAAGTGACCAGCAATGGGAATTGTGGGTCCCAAATTGGTTGGGTTTGTCATTTATGGCCTGGGTAGGAGAGTGTGAGAGAGTCTCCTCCTCTTCGAATTTTTTACCGAATTTTAAAAAGCATACACATTGGTCTTGCCCATGGTTTTGAAGTGCTTGACAACAAGATGAGCAAATGGAGTTAACTAAGCTGTCAGATGATGAAAAAGAAAGAGAGCCAAGAAGCAAGGCAAAAAGTAGAACAATAGATAGAATCTTACAACAACAACAAAAAATAAAAAGAATTTTACTTTATGGAACTTAGTTTCAAATTAATCCAGACAATGTTTAGACTATAATTTCACGAGTGTTACAAGAACAGTTTCCAAAGGAAGAGAAAAGGTAAAAAAAAAAGTGAGATTCATTGGCATTGTAGGAGGAATCAGATCTGCTGTACATTGTGTTGGTAATTATTCAACTCTCCAAAGATTGTTTCTTCCACAACTTGCCAAGATGTGGCTGTCCTCAACTCCTTCCATAAATTAAATATGGCTCCCAAAACATTCTCCTCATGTAAGATACAATAACACCTGTTGAGGAACAGAAACGTACAGTGGAATCAGCATCATTTTCTAAAAATCAGCATCACAAACAACAAATGGTGATCATGTAGCATTTAATTTCGTATAGATTCAAAATAGAGAGAAAGAGCGTATAGATGATAGTGCCAACAAGAAAAAGAAAAGGAGTATGAAATGCGTCGATCAATATCTTTTGTAGTAGCTGTTCTACAGGCCCAATTTTCTCTTTATTAGAACTGCAAGCTTCCAGTAAAAAAAATGTGGTTAGTTTGATTTTGCAGCTGTTTCTTGGCAAAGCAACTATAGGTGCAAGATCGGAATTTGTATTATGTCCTATAACTCTAGACATTCTCCTTTCTTAAGAGAGTGAAAAATGAAAGTGATGATCATGTCTGTTAAACTGGTCCATGATGCTAAAGAATCAAGTACAGACAACCTTTCTGTTGTTCAGACATAGTACGTAACATTTTTAACAGTAAGAAAATTTACTTCATATCTAATAACACTAAGTCATTGGTTGCATGAAACATTTACTTAACAATCTTATAAAGGATGAAAATACAAATTGACCTCTCAAAGTATAAATTTTTTTAAGAAGAACAATATGGCCAGAATCAGAAGAGAATGCATATATAAGTACTGAGAGCACATACATTGCGCGATATGATATCCTTCTGAACTTGCTTTTTTCCACTGACCCATCAGAAAGTATATCATGATCTGCTGCTCGTTTCGATAAAGGAAGTCCATATGATTCTAGAAACCTCCTAAGCATACAAACATCCCCTCGGAAAACATCCAAGTATAATGGAATGAAATCGTATAATGGATCACCTGAAGAAGAATTTACAAGATACTGAAATTGTAAGCAGCAATAAGTAAATATTGCATGATCACAATAACAAAATTGTTTGTATGTGTAAGATAACATTAAAACAATAAATTTAATTAACCAATGTGCAACATGGTATTACCAAATTGTTCATAAATCACTGTTTTCTTTCTGTGCATATTGTTAGAGCAGTTATTCCCCATAATATTAGCAAGTAGGATTATTTGTTCATCTACCCAAGATGACAGCGTAAACAGCTCATTCTTATGATAGCGTAGAAAGGCATAATCAAAACACAAAAGTAACACAAAAGTAACTAGGACAATAAGAATTTTCATGTAAGAAAATGATGTGCACAATTCAAAGTTAATTAAACCCATCTATCCCAGAACAAGAAAGGAAGTAGTATTGGGCAAAGTTCCCTTAACCAAGGTTCGGTTATCTGATAATTTAACTGAACGACTCTGGCTTTTTTCCTCTCTTAATTAAATCAACTAGATATTATTATACTAGGTGTACAATTAACTTATGAGTGGATACTTGAAACCATTAATATATATTGCCATAGTTGAAGTTTTACCTCACTAGGGTCAGGCAGACATATTGAAGAGGAGAATTGTATAATATGAAGTACAACTGTATAAGATATGAATGAAAAGTTGCTCACCTATAGAGAGATCACTGAGATCAATTATGTGAGTGGGATTCCACTTTCTCAGCTCTCCTTGACAAGGTACATTTTTGCCATTTATATTTGGGCCTATGTGTAGAGCACCCTCATCATAGCAGTGCATAGGCAGAACTGGTTCCATGTGAATGTTATCGTCCATAATATCAGAATGGATCCAAGAAGGTGAACAACATACTCCATATAAACCATCATCACCCTGATGCATTCAACCAAAGGAGTGTCAATTCTAAAGTTTGAGATGCAATGCAAGTAGAACAAAAGGAAAATCTTGAAATTACCTTCACCAAGCCAAGCAGAAGGACTACATCGTGTGGAAGATATTCTTCAGCTTTCTCAATTAGAAGTCCTGGAATGGGATCCCCCCTAAATAATATTAATCAAATAATGTCAGAACATCTAGATTACTTCTTTGGTTCCAAAGCTACATCACTTTTGAAAAAAGCACACACAAACTTGTTGCTCAGAAAGAATCCAGTTTCTTTTGTTGTACATTCTTTATCTAAGATCTCCAAATAGCATATTGCAAGAATTTTCTGCTAGCGTTGATTGCATTATTATCGTTTATCTTCCATCATCCATGTCTCAATCTCCATTTTCATTGCAACATCACATTACAATAAATTTCTTACTCTAAATAGATTACATAATCTTCATATAAATATTCCAATAGGTATAAGATCCTGAGATGAAATGTAGCAAATCAATCTTTAACAACTGTCATCCCAGTTTCCAACAAGCCAAAATAAAAGGAAAAGGAGACCCATTAAAAATAAAGACATAGGTGAAGTATGACTTTGCTATGGAAAGTGGTTTACTATTTAATGCAACAAACACTTACCACTGAAGAAGACGTTTTCTCGTGTTCTTTTTCCTCTCATCTAGTGCAACAACAGTAAGTTTCCATTCAGGTGGAATATTAAAAGCTCCGGATAATATTTCTGCAGAAGCATGTGATATAGTTGTCTCAGCTCCTTCAGCCAGATTACTGGATATTCCTGCCATCAACTTTATCTCATTGATTTCTGATTTCAATCCATTTTGAATAGGTGGAAGGGGCAAAAGATGAAGGCTCCTTAATTGGTCTCCCAAGAACGAAGCAAGATGCAATAAATCATCCTTTGACAATGTATCCCTTCTGCAAATAGAAGAAAAAAAAAAAAGGTAGAGGCAAGTATGTTATTGTGATCCACCATCTTTCAAGCACAGTAAATAGGATACAGTAAACAAAATGATGGCTGATTACAACATTTGCAGAAAACAGAACTTACATATGAGCAAAAATATCCCCTTTACATCTTTTAGTTACTATATACGGCCACATTATTGTGCTTGAGAAATCTCCTGAATTTTTTAGCTCAAATATTTTTTTGTTCCATATACCAAAAGGAAAGCAATCCTCAGGATAGGAGTTCTTTGTAGGATAGAATTTGGCAATTACTTCTGGGACTCCTTTTCCATCCCATGGAACTGCTTTATGTAAACCATTTTCAACCACAAGAAACCCACTGGCAACAACATCTGGGACATGCTCTATCAATGATGAGCCAACTTTGCCAAGAAGATGGTAGAATTCAAGCTGTAGAAAGGAACTCCATGTATAAGAGAAGAAACATAGTTGGATATGTAAAGAATTGCAGGAACTAAAGTAAAACCTCTGTGCCCTGGCCATGAATAGCAGATTCAAACCCTCCTTCAGTGTAAATTTTTATTACATTGTCAGAAATGAGGAAAACCTGTACAGAAAATAAATTAAAAAACTCGTATTACATTTTCAATTGTAGCTACAAAAGTAAGATGGACAGAACTTTTTATAATGAGGTGTAGTTTAAATATGTTTTTGATGACCAATCAGCAAAAACAAGTCTCATAAGTGTGCATTATTGCTTCCCTGTAGATTATCATTCCTAACATTCAGCTCTATGCAAGTTAGCATTAACCTTTGATCCATCATGCCTTTACCGCTGCTTCTGTACAAGCTTTAACACCAGAGATTCAACCTAGAGCAGTATCTTGTAACTTATAACATCCTATCATATGGTTTCAACAAATGCTGATACAATTTTTGGCAATACTGTAGGATGCTCCCCCTGTTCCATGCCTGACACATGCCTTAATTGGTGCAACATTGGCTATTCTTTAATGGATCACCTTAAGAGCGCTGATGATATATAATAGAGCAGTCCTAATCTTCATGGTTTTATTGTATCATGCAAATGATAGTGTCAATAAAGACATCATGAACTATTGCCATGCAAAAGTGGTCACTCTCAAATCCAAAAGATCAGCTTTCACTGTCATCCTGATCTTTATATTTCTTGACACCCTCATAGTGACAGGAAAGACAAGGTCAAATTCAAATAACTGTAATTGGAGATAGGCACTGACAAAAATGAAAATGATATTACTTACAGGGTTGCTACCTGTGCCAACAGGAAGCTTTTCATCATCTGAGGGAGATGGCAAATTATGGGATGCACAAATCTCCAAGAGGTATGCATACCATTTGTCCACATTTATAGCTAGGCAAGCACCCTGTAATAATAATCCATGTTCAATATAGAAAAAGTAGAGTTGGTACTTAATATAAAAAGCTTGAAACCATGATATAAAAATTTAGAGAAAAAATATTAATAATGTAATGTGCAGTAACAATCAGATTGAAGACAATTTTGCAGCACTGGCCTTCCATATTAATTTTCTCATTGCTGGTTTAACAATCCATAGTTTATGCAACCATTCTCTAAATTCTCTTTGCCCAATGTAGTTGCTGGAGCTCCAAATGGAACAATAGTGATCTTTTTCTTCCTCCAAGAATTTAGATAAGAAATCTATATCATATGAAAACATTTGATACTGCAAACTTTTATCAACTTCCAAGAGCTCATCTACAGCATGCCCGCTGCAACCATTTCTATATGGTTCTTTTACAGGCTCTGGACTTTTGTGCCTTTTCTCTTTTCGAGTCATGTCAGAGTGATTCAATTTGTTTATTTCAGACAATGTATGATCTTTTCCATCTCCAATATCCTCATCACGAACAGCCAGCAATCCTGCTCGACAAACACCTTTATGACGGTGTCCAGGTGCCACATCCAGACATACAAATTCAAAATTTGATGGATTTACAAAGTTCTGTGTGACAGCTATAGTTGTTTCTAGATTCAGAACACAATGCCACCAGCCACTGGGAACAAATATAGTCTCTCCTGGAAGTTGGGTACATTCGAATGGCTTATCATTGTCTGCGAGTTGAGGATAGATATCGAGCCACCACTGCAAACAACAAATTTGTGCCATATGAGACATAAAAGACATGCCTATGATAGAATTCGTAAAGAGACAGTAAATAAGTCACCTGCAAGGATGTAGGTCCCTCAATATTAACATCACCATCTTCCTCACTTACATGTACAGTAACACCTGCAGGTACTCTACCAGGGGGGTACAAAGCCCATCTGTAAAGAAATCATCATCACATATTAGTTGATTTTCAGCGGCTAAACCTACGAAGATATACAAAAACCATCATCACACACACACACACACACACACACACACACACACACACACACACACACATATATATATATATATATAAACGTAACTAATGCTTCCATTGCATAGATTCTCTTTATGCATATTATGTGCCACATAACTGCTAGGTGCATAAAATAGATTGAAAAGGAAAGAAAAATTTTAAGAGAAGAAATTTATCTTCATTTTTGGCCTTGACAAATTAGCTATGTCAAACTTATAAAATAGTGATCTAATACTCTGTGATGTAATTTTTCAGATATATAAAGGTAAACAACAAGCAATTGCCTAGAACACTCAAAGAAATATAGATTTCAGAGGAACTGACAATCAGTTCATCATATGAATTTCCATCTTGTGATTGAAATATATAAGTACAAGCGAAATGTGCACAATATCAGATATGTTCTAGGTTAACAAACAGCATGCTTTCTCAAAAAGTTAACTAACCTTTTCCTCCCACAGAGAAGAGTATTCCATGCACTAGTCAAGCCGGGATCCACATGCCAAGATGCACCTGACCTCTCCGGCCCTATAATAAGCCATCTAAATGGAGGTCGTTGATCATGATCTAGCACATCAAAGAAGTCCTCTTGAAACAAATGAGGAACACTATAATCTTCCAATAAAGCAGGTGCAGCTTCTCCAAACTGTAAAATCATATCCTTTTAGACATTGGAAATCAAGTTATAAGTAATTTTGGTTAGAGCTCTCTGGAATAGTATAGTTACATTGTCGTCAAAAATGTAAAGAGGATCTTCATCATGCTGGATTTTCATGTAGGAAACATAATCCTTGAATTTCATTTTTACTTTTTTTGGAGTTCTTTGTGATATCCTAAATGCAACATCTCCACAATTCAACAATAATTGGTCAATTGTCCATTTAGATTTTGCTGGCCAAGTTTCCGCCAACTCAGTAAGCAGAACCTGAAAGTAAAAGATGCTGCATTATAAGAAAGCTAGTTGAAAAATCGTGCACAATACCCGAAGTGCTTCAAAAGTCAAAACTACAAATTGCAAATTAACAAGGAAAAGACTTAAAGCTTAAAAAAAAATGGTTCCACATACAAGGCAAGGGTAGACTCTACAAAGGACGAGAGAAGGCCAAATAAGTGCATGACTCTCCACAACAAAAGAAAACTGCCAAGCAGAATAAAATCCTCCATGAACAACACTGAAAATCTAGTAGTAGGTCTTTACCGGCTTTTTGCCATCATATTGAGAATGGAACTCATCCAATGAAAGGTCCTTCTTTCTTTCCAAAACTCCATTGTCTAAATAAAAGGCATTCAACATTGTAAAACACCTATACCATCTCCTATATAAGAACAAGGAGTTGAATCCTGCAGGAAAAAGAAATAGAGAAAAAGAACAAGTTAACTCCTAACAAAGGAAATGTGTAGCTATAATAGCAAAAGGCACTAGAAATGCTCTGTTACCATCAAAATGTAAAGGTTTCTGGCAAACTTCTTCTTTCTCAGCATAAAGATTTAGACTGCAAAGTAGAAATCTTTAGTAATAAGACTATTAAAACACACAAAGGCTCACACAAACATGTAAGATCACATGAGACTATACAGACACGAAGTAACACAGTAAGACTACTAACACATGCCTGATTGATGTAAAATTCCTTGCATTACCTAGACAATGTAGTCTTCTTCCAAGATCCTCTATACTCAATAAGACCACCAACCGAGAGGCATTTATTCATCCAGAGTGGCTCTTCGTTGCACAGTATGTACATAACACTATGAGCAATTCAACAGGACATACTTTAGTTAAATATACAATCTTGGTAAAAGAGAAGGAGCTGAACTTTCGGACCTACGAAAATTATCAATCCACACATAGTTCACTAATTCTGATTCGAGCACAACCCTTTCACTATTTCTAAATTTGATGATTGATCAACAGAGTACAAATTCGAAGTTTCACATAGTTTTTTCTTGTTCTTTTTAAAAGATCTCTTAAGACGATTCTGAACAGAGAGAAGAGAGAGAGAGGAGGACCTGCTGACACAAGCGAGGCGGCCGAGATCGGAAGGGGAGAGGAGGTCCAGGATGGCGCAGATGACCTCGTCGGGGAGGAGTCGGAGATCGCCGAGGGCGTCGGGCCGCCGATCTCTAGGCGGATACTGATCCATTTTTGGGTTATCGGATTCGTTACTGGATTTGGGGGATACCGTGCGTTGACGAGATCTCGTAGATTGAGAGAGAGAAGAAGAATAAAAGGAAGATGGAGGAGGAAAGCGAAGAAGGAAGAAGAGAGCGCGTAACCTCGACGCGCGAGAAACGCGGTCGGAAACCCGCGGGCGGATAGGTATTATGTAGCCGTGTACAGACGACTAGACGAGAATAATTAGAAATACTCTTTCCTTTGTTATATATACATAATTGAAAATAAAATTAGAGCTATTTGCACCAAAATTTTCTTAAATTTTAAGTTTTGATAATAGTAAGATTAAGCATTGATAAAATTAGGGCTATTCATACTAAATTTTTTTAAAAAAATTTGATAATAATAAAATTAAACTCCTGTGGCCGTCTCTAATATATATTATGTGCACTCTAGAAAGGTATATATTTAATCTTTAAAAAAACCACGCTCAAATTTTAATAGCTCACTCATATTATTACCAAAACTTTAAAAAAAATTGGCTTGATTTAACTAATATTTACATAAATACATTGCAATGAATCACCTTTGAGTAATTTTATGGAAAATACCACTGAATAATCGATATATTTTAGTACAGCAGAGAAACAACCGATACTCTCTTCTTGATCTAGACACAACCATAACCAACCGATGCATGAATTATCTAACCAAGTTCAGCTATTAATTCCCTCATACCTAAACTATACCAATAGGATATACAACTGTTACACTTAGAGCACAAGTAGAGGAAAAGGAAAAAGAATTCATGAAGCCTGGCAGCACATCTTATTCTTAGGGATCTCTTGTGCTGGACCAGGGACGACAATCTTCTTCCCTGAAAGAGCAGGACCTGGAAGACCGTTAATGTTCTTTTGAGGGTCGGCAGGGAGGTTCTTCTTGTTGACAATGTTGAAGATCTCAGTTAGAACAGTCTGGAAAGCGGCCTCAACGTTGGTGGCTTGCAGTGCCGATGTTTCGAGGAAAAAGAGGTTCTCCTTCTCAGCAAACTCTTTGGCATCTTCGGTGCTTACAGCTCTCTGATCCTCGAGGTCAGTCTTGTTGCCAATCAGCATGATCACAATATTCTTGTCAGCATGGCCACGCAGCTCATCCAGCCACCTAGATATGTGGTCGAAGGTCTGACGCTTTGTTATGTCATAGACCAGCAATGCACCAACAGCTCCACGGTAGTATGCACTTGTGACAGCCCTATACCTACGGCCATCAAAACCATCAGCAACCCTTGTTATGCACTAGATTAGAAGAGAGTCAGGACAATAAAAAGGAACCACAAATATGACAAAGACAACAGATCCAACAATGTTAAAGAAAATGTCAAAATTTATTGATGCAAACAACAGAGGGAAGTACTGGTTAATCTTTAGTAACGGTCACCAACACAGTTAAAGAAGCTTACTTATAATTCTCTACCATAAGCAAATAGCAATCAGACTATCTCACTTATGATTCTCCTCTATATGCCAATGGCAATCTTTAGCACCAATACAGGAGAGTCTTCTCCAACAGATACATCCTTAAGCATATTCCAAAACCTTCCTCAGTCTCAGATGGCACCAAAAAACAGTAACAAGGAAATGGAAATAAAAAATTCTGAGCTAAGAAATGTAAACATGGGAAGTGGTTCAGGACGGGTCCTCTCAAAATATACTTGCTAACAATAACAATGTTACCATCAATCACATATTATGCGCTTCCAGTTTCTCATAATTACACTATCAAGTTGCAAACGTAACCACACTGAGGTGTTGAAACCTAAGAAGAGCAGAAAGATGTCCGATTGAAGTACAATTCATTGAAGCATCAATTTTTGACGAAGAGAGTCCACATTT
The DNA here is from genome assembly GCF_019914945.1 of Typha latifolia. Classification (NCBI taxonomy): domain Eukaryota; kingdom Viridiplantae; phylum Streptophyta; class Magnoliopsida; order Poales; family Typhaceae; genus Typha; species Typha latifolia. The sequence continues at coordinate 16,880,658 of NC_133089.1, forward strand.
CCCAAATTCATTAGGAGAAAAGACAAAAGACTGCAAAGAGAAGCAGATATGCATTTTTACCAACAAGTATAATATGTTGACAAACAATACTGCACTGGTGTCACAAGTGCCTCCTATCTATGTGTGATCTAGGGAGGAAACATATATGCACCCATATCCATATTTTTGGGGATGCCGTTTCCACAACCTAAACCAAGACCTCTTGAAAGCAAGGGAGAAGAATTATTATTGCACCATGTCACACACTCTATATAACTAAATTGAACTTTGGAATGAGCTTCAGGCCATATCTATGTTGACATATCCCAGAGAGAAAATATTGTCATAGATATCCATTTTTTTGCAATAAAGTGTACCTCTCATTGATATCCTTCACATTATTGAGGCTTATTAGCTCCATAAAACAATGACTGCTATTGCTTGAAGAACAGCAACCACAAGAGCAAGTATTTAATCCTCACTATTTAAGACCAGATATTTGGATCCTTAGTAGCAACTGGAAAATCTTGAGGTAGAGAAAACGAATAGAGTTGCATTCAAGACATTTAAAGAAAGGATTAGTAGCTCTAATCCTGCATCTTAAATTAATTCTAGTTAAACATCCCCATAATCTCTACTTCCACAAGTCACTATCATTTCAATAAATTTATCCTTCAAAACCATTCATCTCTGTGCATCAACATCCACTCCTCTACTATAATTCTTCATAAATATAAAATATTTGAAATACTCAATGACCTTCCATAGTATCACAGACATAGCACCTATAAGGACACAGGAATGCAACACGAGCACAGATCCAAACACGCAACTAATCGAGGACACAAACACTCTCATGGATCTCTCATTAGCTCTCCAAACACCACCACACTAGATCCACCGTAAGAAAACAATAAATCCAAGCACAGATCAAGGAGAAGAACGAGAACGAGAACGAGAATGTAGGGTTAGGGTTTTGCGCACCTCTCTTGGCCGGCGGTGTCCCAGATCTGGGCCTTGACGCTCTTGTGCTCGATGACGAGGGTGCGGGTCTGGAACTCGACCCCAATGGTGGCCTTGGAGTCGAGGCTGAACTCGTTGCGTGCGAACCGGGCCAGGATCTGTGACTTCCCCACCGCCGAGTCGCCGATGAGCACCACCTTGAACACGTAGTCAATCTTGTCCCCTGCCGCCATCCTCCGGTGACCGACAGCACCGGACGCAGCAAAGTAGCGAGAGGCACGGGATAGAGTCGAGCTAAGGAAGAAGACGGTAACGGGGGAGTGAGGATCTAGATTCTGCTATAGTAGAACTGATGAGCGACCGGATAAGGTCGTGTCTTAAAAAGAGCCGGGGAGGACGAAAATGCCCTCTCGCCTTCCAATCGAAGATTTGTCGAGGGACGAGGGGTACCGTATACTGTTGTTAATTTGTTATCGGCTCCGGGATCCGGCGAAATGAGGGGTGTTTTCGTAAATTGGTTGCTTAAGCGAGTTGTCACCGGACATGATCTGAAATAGAAACGCCACCCTATACACTACCGACTAGTGGGCGATATGTCGCATTTGAATCCAAAGGTCATAATGCAAATTAAATGTTTGTTAATTTAGCTGCGATTAGAATGCTTGGTGCATCATGATACACCAACAATTAGCAAATCGATTCCACCGAACGGATTAATAGGGTCCAACTACTAGAAGTCCGGGAGAAATCGAGTTAGATTAGATCTGATTCGATTGGATTTCATATATAATAGAGATATAAAAAACTGTTTTTGTATTTTGTTATGAATTTAGAATCTATTGCGTTATAGATTTCAAATAGTTATATCATATGTTTTTATGGATTTAGATAATGAATACTGATGTATCTGACCCTTTTCACTCGTAACCAGAGCCCAGAGGAGATAAGTCGAAGAACAAGAGGGGCCAGCTCTTCGACCCAGTATGGTTTTAAGCTTCCCTTGGGCCTGGCCCCAGTTTCCATGCACATTAGATCTAATTTTCAAGAATAAAAGTTTGAAATGTTTTATGTTTTGCTTCTAGTCACGTTGCGAGCGTTTCCATGACTCGATATTAGCTTTCTCTAAGACACTTTGACTCCACTAATAGTTTTAGCTAATATAGTAAATTATATAATCTAAGTTTTAAATCATGTTAACCACTGAACTATTATTTCAAATTAAACACCACCGAGATTTGCTAGTAATCGTGCTGGCAAGCTACTGCTTTAAGCTAACTGCAAATTAGTACAGTCGATCTTGATCATAATGGTTGCTGCCAATGCCAAATAATTACTAAAACAATGGGGGAAGGAAGTATACAGAGATGTACAAATCCACTACAATACATTGATCATTTCTATCTAAGCAAATGTAAATTTTTAAGAAGCAGGTAAAAAGTTCGCCACTGGATAACTTAGTAGTAAAGCTTAGGATACAAACCTATTGAGCATTTAACTCGACAGATTAAAAGACATATAAAGGTACCCAGATACCCTAAGCAGCCGATATCTTTTGTTGTGGAAGGACAAGAACTCAGATCCGTGGTGTACTTACTCATACATACACTAATACACATAATCCAGGACAAAAGTAGAAAACTACATCTCCAGCACATATGAGCTTTATCATATAATTTATAACACCACCCCCATCAACAAATGAAGCAAACAATAAGATATATTTCTGACTTCTGACACTCCTCTTATCACCTTAGAAAGACAAGGAAGGTAATGAGTTCAATTGGTTGGGCAGAGTCGACCGGATCCTCCTCTTCCTCAGCCTCTCCGCGATGATAAAGGCCAGCTCCAGTGACTGAGAGGCATTAAGTCTTGGGTCACAGTGGGTGTGGTAGCGGGAGCCCAGGTCATCGAAGGTGACGGTCCGAGACCCACCGATGCACTCGGTCACGTTCTGCCCAGTCATCTCAAGATGCACACCACCGGGGTGGCTTCCTTCTTGCTCATGGACATCGAAGAAGGCTCTTACCTCGGCCTGTTAAAGAACAATATCATTAGTCGTTAGATAATCAAAGCAAACAATACCAATTCTTAAGGTGTATGTCCCATAGTTGAGCATAAAATACTAATTTAGGTATATAAGAAGCATAACACCCATTCAAGAAGTCCTACTGAACAAGTATGACTCCCATCCCAAAATTTTCCAGTAAAAAAAGTAGCACTTCAATATATAATACGGGCCCCAGTGTTTCTATGTTAAACAAATAAGAGCTTAGAATATAATATGAGCCCTAATATGTCATGTCTAACTAATATTGCATTAGTAATTTATAAATTGTCATGCAGATTCGAGGAAGATGCCACTATGTTTCTTATAACAAATCCTAATCAGTTTTATAAGAACGAGATGCGCTAGCATCAAGCAAATATTCAATAAATATATAACTCTGACCGTCAAAACTTTTTTAGCTTACTGAAATTAGGAACCACCTTCCTTCCAAACAACCTTTTAATTAATAAAAGCCTTCAGTGTGGTGGGCATTAACTCAGAGAAGAGGATGACATAAGTTTTAACAGGACAAGAAAACCCAAAGAAGCACCAACTTATTGTATTCCAAAAGAAACTATAACAATTTAGAGCAGGTTGGATATTATATGGTATATTACCTCAATAAACCATCAAGCCTAAGCAATTCCAATTTTATGGTAGAGCACTCAAAGTAAGCCCCACCAGTTTCAGGCCTGAGGTTTGGTAATTGTGGGCCATAGCCACGATTAACTAGGATCATCAATTTTGAGCATATATGGACTGGTGGACCCATCAATTATTCCATCCAAACACTAATTGGTCCGGTACAGAGAGGGATGAATTATTTTGACAACAACCTACCAACAACCACTGCCATTTCCACATTTTTGTGAGTATGACTGGAGTGGACTTCAGAATTCCATGGAACTACAGAGAGTTGTACCTTAAACAAGAGTCCCCTTGTTTCCTACTAGATTTTAGTTTAATTCTACTAAGTTAACATGAATGCATTATAAGAACGATGCACAAATAGTCTAAAGAATTTTTCTGACCCATCACATAGACTAAACTAGTAATGTTACATAATTAAGGTAAAGTGCAGAGAAGGGAAAAATGCCATACCAGGATGGAGTCGAAAGGGCGAGTCTTTAGACCGCAGGGTGCCTTAATGGTGTTCCCATGCATGGGGTCACTGACCCAGGTAACAATCTGGCCCGCTCCACGGACGGCCCTGATGAGATGCGGCAGCTTCACTCTCATGTTCTCAGCCCCCATCCTCGCAATTATAGTAATCCTTCCAGGCTTGTTCTTGGGGTTTAGTATCTCTATCAGCTTCACCAATTCCTTTGGGTCCATCTTATCGCTCACCTGCACAAACCAACCATCGAAACAAATTCAGCATTAACACCAAGGGTTTTCTTTATAAATATACATCTTGTAATTTTCTTTTCCAAATACATATCGGCTAAACTTGCTATTTAGAATGTATTCGTCTAAGAATGCGGTATCAACGTGTACAATTCAAATCTCTAATACTTTGAATGGATCTCTCAGAATACTTATGACTAACCAGCACGTCAAAAACTTCAACAATTCATAAAGAAAAAGAAAAGGATATTATGCAATTCATTTTAAAAGTAGATTATCAGTGAATGCATTGTATCTTTTCCTATTAAGCAATCGAGGTTAGAATAGCATACTAGCATGCAAACACAAGAAATCTTAATTTTAATCCAGGTGCATAAATTTGTGCTAGTTTTGGGGGGTATTGTGCCAATTTTACCTTGATGCCAAGTGGATTGGCGACTCCACGGAGGAATTCAACATGGGCTCCATCGAGCTGGCGAGTGCGCTCCCCAACCCAAATGAAATGAGCAGAGCAGTCGTAGAAGAGCCCAGAGGTGGAATCCTCACGTGTGAGGGATTGCTCGTAGGGAAGAAGAAGGCACTCGTGCGAGGTCCAGAACTCGGTCGTCGTCATGATCGGGTGGTCCACCGTCAACCCCGCCGCCGCCATGAACCCTAGCGCCTCGTCCACACGATGCGCCAATTCACGATACCTAAAAATACGAAACCGAAACCATTAAAACCTTATCAAATCTGAACTGGATCAAAAAATGAAGCGCTAGATCGTGCGGCTCACCTGTCTCCTTGCTCGCTGTGCTGCGTGAAGTCGAGATTCCACTGCGTCACGCGCTGCATGGCGGCGTAGCCTCCAGTGGCGAACGCACGGAGGAGATTGAGCGTGGCGGCGGATTGGCAATACGCGCGGATCATGCGTTGGGGATCAGGCACCCTAGATTTCTCATCGAAAGCGTCACCGTTGACGTTGTCTCCTCTGTAGCTCGGAAGCTTGACCCCATTCTTCTCCTCGAAGGAATCGGATCTAGGTTTCGCGAACTGCCCCGCCATTCTCCCCACCTGATCCAGATCAGACAGTCAGCAACTCAGATCTGAAATGGAGTTTAACATATCTAGCTATAGGGTAAGTGTTCCGTACCTTGACGACGGGCATCTGGCCGCCGAACATGAGGACGACGCCCATCTGGAGGAGGATACGGAAGGTGTCTCGGATGTTGTTGGCGTTGAACTCTTTGAAGCTCTCCGCGCAGTCGCCGCCCTGGAGGAGGAAGGCTTTCCCGACGGCAGCGTCGGCCAGGCGCTCTTCTAGGCTCCTAGCCTCGCCGGCGAAGACGATCGGCGGGAAGCTCTCGATCGTCTTCAGCACCGATTCCAGGTCCTTCTTATCCGGGTACTCCGGGAGCTGCAAGGCCTTCTTCGATCGCCAGCTGTCCACAGTCCACCTTCCCGGGGTCGATATCGTCGGCGCCGGCTTGTCGGCGACGACGGGGTTCTTCGCCGGATCTGCGGCGTGGACGGCGGAAATGGGACGGACGGCGGCGGAGAGGCGGGGTTTGATGGGGAGGAGAGCGGCGCCGCCTCCGGAGATGGTGGAGGCTGAGGAGAGGTGTTGGTGGGGTTGGATGGAGAGAGGAGAGTTGGTGGCGAGGGCCATTGCTTTCTCTCTCTAGATCCTTCTTCTTCTTGTGGTTATAAGAGACAATGAGAAAGATTAGAGATTGCCCCTGAGAAGGGTAGAGAGAGAACGGGAGGGGGATTTATAGAGGTGAATGGGATGAAGAGGAGGAAAGCGGAGGGGGGTTGGTGGCGTGGTAGTTGGAGAGAACGAAAGGAGGGGTGTTTCGGGTATAATGGGGAAAAGATTTAGGAGAGAGACGCTAATTAAGGGAGTTAAATAGCTAAATCTTCGATTATAATTTATTACCTAATGAAGATTAATGGAGGCTTATTAGAGATCGGCTTGGAGTCGAGTTGCAAGCCGTTTCGTAAATTATACTCTTTAGGCTTTACCTCATCTAGTAGTCGAGTCGAGTAGGTCCGTAGGTGAGAGCACTAAACATAAATAAATATTATAATAATAATATTAAGAGTAGGTAAGAGCACGTGTTAAACATGTGCGTTAGAGGGTTGGTGCGACTCGTGGCTGCATTATTCTACGGTTCTACCTCAAATACACACACACACACACAAAAACCATCACATTTAATAAAATAATCCCCAATCAAGTTGACAGCCTCTCTTACGATGACATTAGTGGCTTAGTAGCATATCCTGGATATCAGTTTCCTGTCATTATAGATAAAGCTTGCCGATTAAATTTCAGCTACTGTGAGTCACAATGCTAATAAGGTTAGAATATTTTGGTTCATATTAGATTTTTTTTTTTTAAAAAAAAGACCTCACATGTAACTCCTGAATTTTTCAAAGGAAACTAAATAATAGAGCTAGGAAACCTAAAGATGTTAGAGTTTACTAAAATTTGAACAAACTAATAGTGATTTAGGTCTAAATTTAGCTAATCTAATTTAGGTCTAAAGTTAATTACCGACTCGAGCAAACCAAACATTGACCAAGACTTTTCAAAGAAACGTTGCAACTACCATCCTCTATTCCATCTACTCCAGGTCAAAGTAGTACAACAAAATTTGTCTCTTTACCAAACTCAAAACGAGATTATTTTGACTACGAATTCCGAGTAGCAAACTGTAGATAAAGCCAAAGCCAAGCCGAGCGGAGCCGAATAGTTGGAAATCCATCCACGTAGGCGGCCACTGGACCGTATGGCCGCGTCGTCGCTTCGTAGTTCGCACCTACTTCCTCCTGGCGTTTCAGCTGCGGAGGTGCAAACAGCATTCACCGATCCATATTTGCAAATCATAACCCGCAATTTAGCCTAATTGCAGATCGGCCCTTCTTGTTTATATATTGCTTGTTTCCTCCACCTTACCAGCTTTTAATATAAGAAAAGGAGGGAGGTTTTGGCAAAATGACATCCAATTTTGGGTAGGTTTAGGTTGTTAGCCTACAACTCCAGAAGAAGTAGACAGCCGCGCCACGTGATGAGTGATGGTAAACGCTGTTTGATACGGGAGAGCTGCTCCTGACCATAAGGTTTCAATTACATTTCGGCGCACTGTCCCGTTGTGCGTAGATACACTGCCACGTTTCCGGTGTAGGACAGAATCATTTCGCGAATATTCGCGCACAAAGATTCCCACGTGTCGCGTGACACCAAATAGATAGCTCACTACTCGAATCTTAATCCACGTGGGCCGGGTAATCCTTTTACTTAGGCCCAAACCCGACCCGATAAAGTTTCGGATCTCATCTTGTAATCTCTATTTGATCCATGATCCCAGTCAATATGGATTCGCTTCAATTAATGTTACTTATGGGCCGGCCCATAACCTAAATTCCTATAGATGAATATAAGACTCTAAAATTTATATACTGATTCCATTGGTTAATCTAGCCCATCCAGCTATAGGAGTTTAATAGGAATGGTCGGTGATGGGGTGAAATCTAGGTCATATAAATTAAAAATTGGATTCATACCAAACCGACCTTAGCTCAGTTGGTAGAGCGGAGGACTGTAGTTTGGATGCAACCATCAGTAATCCTTAGGTCGCTGGTTCGAATCCGGCAGGTCGGATTTCTATTTTAATTAGTTCCATATTTTTTATGCTGTTTAAATATATATATATATATATATATATATATATATATTTCAAATACTTCTTGAATTGAGTAATGCAACCTGGAATTAAAATTGAATAAAGAAACTGATCATCAAATCCAACACATCTCATTTGAAGCCCTACTAATTTAAAACACTTAAAATTGTTATAAAGCAATCATTCACGCATTTCTCATATTGCTTCAATGCATCCACATGCTAGGAGTAAAACTGTTGCAAATTAATCAGGATCCTGAAAGCATTTCCTCAATATCAACTTACAATTGAAGAGCATTACACCATCTCATTGGCTCACACTAAAAGAGGAGCAAATAGCATGATATCATAATATTCAACTATACTTCTTGCTCCCTCCAAAGCCATTATTCAGACTACTCAATCCTCATTAAATACCAGAAGAATATCAATTGCGTCTCTCAAGGAGAAGCAAATTCAATCTTGAGAACATACATGAACACTTGACAATTGTTAATAGTTTATTGCAAACGTTGCACAAATGTGCACATTTTATTTCTAGAACTTGCAGCTTTCAGAAATCCAGAAATTTTCGCTTTTATTTCCTTCCAGAGGTTGAGTTTTGGTGTTTGTTCTTTGATCTGTACCTGCTACTCTTTTGCCCAGAGCCACTGCCCAATCCCCTGTGGCTACTTACCTCCCCAACCCTGCTCTTCGCAGAGCTTGTGCTAGCGCTCACTCGACGAACTGATTTCTTCCGAGAGCTCCACCTGCTGTTACCCAGTGCAGCCTTAGCGACATCGTTGGTGGCCACCTCCCTTGCTCTCTGTGGCTTGATCGGTTGCTTGTTTAGATAGGCTAGTTGCGGGAGGAGGCCCAAGACTGCCTTCCGGAGCTGATCATCACCAATGTTGCTCTGGATTGGGTTTCCAAGCAGGTTGAGGGCCAAGAGTGAGTTGTAGTTGGCAACAAGTTGTCCCAGGGCCTTGGCTGTGATAATTTTGTTGAAGCTTAGGTCTAATATTGTCAGCTTTAGAAGCCTGTGCAACCCCTCCACATCACTAATTTTGTTCCCAGAGAGATACAGTTCTTTGATCCCAGTGCAGTTTGATAGTCCTGAAATCACAAAATATCAGTTATGCCAATTATACTTGATTTTAAGTATTGCCAAAAAGAAAAGGCTTACATCTTACATCTCAGTAGAATGATACTATTGCATAGCTACTCATTTAGTCGACTTAAAGTAAGGCACCCACGAACTCACTCATAGCTGCATAAATAGATCTGCCAAGCTAACGATAGTGTCATTTTCCAAATGCTAATGTACTATATCATGGTACTTGAATTATGGAATCACAATCCGTAGTATTGCTGGTGCTCAAAATTCAATAAGATACAGTGGAGTAGAACACCTAGTTCACCATTGGAAGATATATCATTAAAGAATGTGAGTCATGCTTGGACACTAGAAGGTGCTTTTCAGTAACTGACAGAGGTCCATGTTAGGTCCATGTGGATGTACACTCCATCCTGGACCACAGATTTCAGGGAGCAATTAACAGCCTAAAAGCATCAAATATCTCAATAAATTTTCTGTTTTGTTTTTCCTTGCAAGGGGAATTTTGGAAGGCAGACCAACAAAACTATTTTTGCGGAATGATCTAAAGAGAATTACTATCGCCAGATTCTTTTGTAATGTTATAAATCACCACCATCAGAAGTGCAAAAACAATCACTATGCAAATTTAGCAGCACATGGAACGAGCAAAATGTAAGCAAGATGACATGATGAGAAGAGCTTACCTTGTCCGATTCTTGAAATTCTGTTATAGCTGAGATTAAGAATTCGCAACCTTGTCAGTTCCCTAAGTCCCTCAATGGTAGCAATTTTATTCCTGGACAAGTCTAGAGTGTGCAGACTCTTTGGCAATGATCCTGGTGATATGTGAACTGCAGGAAGTGCAAAGACTTTAAACAACCATACATAAAGGATATGTAAGGAGATTCATCATCAGACTATACCTATAAAGTTGCTGGATAAATTAACAGCACGAAGGCTGGAGAAAGCCGAAATGGTAGGTATAATCTTCAAGCCCATGCCTGAGATATGAGCTACAGAGGAGAAGGTATTCAAAGATTGGATGATGTTATTAGCTTGGGCAATTTCTTCAAATGCATGCCGCACACTTTGGGATGGATTCTTCCCAGATGAGCCCCAATACTCGGCAGAATTTGGGCAAACAATAGTCCCTGCAGCTTCCTCATCACCATTCTCATTGCCTTCATTATCATCTGGGAAGAAAGAGCCATCCTCAATACTATTCACCCAAGCATTTACTCTATCTAAAGAAGATGATTCTGCCGAGAAAGCAAACCACTGGTTCTGTGTTTCCTCCATTACCTTCTTGTTCTTCTTATCAACTGGAGGGCTTGCCTCAAATGTATCAGTAGCATACCCATCTTTTGGGTTGGCAACATCATGGGCCACTATGAATGTCTGTGGCTTAGATGTTGAAGGCTTGTGCAGATTTCTGTGACTCCACAGGAAAAGCTTCCACCAAAGCTTCCTGCTCCTTGATGGAAGAACTTGACTTGAAGACCTCTTCTTCAGCATAACACGGTCTGCACTGAACGAGGTCATTGCTGATAAGGGGCTGCCCTGAATGCAATTTGGAGCCCCCTTTGCAAAATTTCCTGATAAATTCTGGAGATCATAGTATGAACTAGCCCTTTTAGGTGATTCAAGCAACCTACTAACTCTCCTCGTCTCGATATTGGAACACGAACGCTTTAGGCTAGGAGTATCCCAGAAGGTCGTCTTCTGTCCCACACCTGGATCACTAACATGCCCACTCCTGATCATCAACTCCAAGGACATTGTTTCATCTCTCTCGGACTTTACCTCCACCCTATCACTGTTCTCCCCTGGGACTGATCCAATTGAATCGTGAGAATGAGAATTCAATTCTACTGCAACTTCGGCTCGTGCTTGGAGATCAAAGTCGGAATAATTTCTACTCATCGATAATATATCATCCTGCTCATCTCCCCCCTCATAAGCTGCCTCACCTCCTGTTTTTGTTCTCACTGGGGTTGCATCTCCTATTACTTTCATATTATGCAAGAAACTTTTTTCTTCATTACCAAATGGCACCGATTCATCATGTACAGATATCTCCTTCTTGTATTTATCAAAGAATTGGACGACAAATTCTTCTGGCTTCACACGCAGATCCCCATTGCCCTTCTCATTTTTAGCATCCAAAGCTTTGGGCGTGTCCTATAGACAAAAACAATAACCCAAATAAGACAAAGATCTCTGCTATACTTGATTCACCGCAGTGATCTAAAAAGAAGCTAAAAGAAAGGAACCGAATGGCTGCTCACCTTGGATTTCTTCTTCCTCGGAACAAGAAAAGCTGAGAAGCAGCTGATCCTTGCCATCTCGGAATATAGATACAACCACAAGCCAGACAAAGAACACAAGATCTAAAAGGATCCTGATGCTTATCTTCTCTAGAAGGTTCCCAAGTGAAACTACTACCAATACTGAATAGAACAAACAAGCGTGCTCAAGGCCAAAGGAGATATATGGAGAATTACATATGCAAAATCTATATCAAATGATTTTTCACAGGTCAGCCATTGTCGAAAGGAGATCCTTTGACAATAATGCAGGGGAACCAAAGCAGTAGAAGAGCAGACGGTGGAATGAAACAGCAAGGATAATTCTTATCCTCCTGAACCCACACCTTTCTCAAGGTGCGAGGAGATGGGTTCCCAGGGACGGCCAGAGTGATCGGAAAAAGGCTTTGATGTCAGCGGGAATCCTGAAGCGAATCCGTCTCGATTACAACCCCTGCCAAGATTGCAACTTTTAGATCTTAGAGAGCCCAAATCCACAATTTGCAATATAAAAAAGCAGTCCCTTTAGCATCTAATTCTAGCTCTGGAAGAGAAGAAGCTTTCAAAGTCAATCGTGGGAACATAAACATTCATGTTTCCAACTTATAGTCAAAATTAGAAGGTGCCCAAGAAGAATCGAGTAACTTGTTTGATTCTTGCTTCTTTTTTTTTATAGAAAAACAAAAGGAAGCTTGAACTACGAAGAAGTCGATAACGGAAAGGTTCTGTTTCTGGTCCGATCCCATTAAAACATCATTGCTTGCATTCCTGATCTCAAAGAGAGGAGAGAAGATAAAGCTAAAGAAATCGCCTGGAGTTGAAGAAAGCCATATAAAAAGGAATCACACAGGACTAACGACGAATAAATAGCTCCCAAAGGCCCAAGCATTGAAAGATCCCCAGCAGCCTTTTTTTCTTATTCCTAATCCCAAGATGTCACACAAAGAAGAAAACCAACATTCTAATCTCAATTTTGCTCATGAAACGGAAGAAATCCTCACCTTTATGCTTCTTCACGAATCCCCTTCATCTCCATAACAAAACCCAAATAGGAAAACAAAAAGAACCCAGTAAAATGGTTACAGAAAGGAACCGATTTCCTCCTCTTCTCCTGTCAGCATTCGACAAGAACAGGCGACCAAATGCTTTCGACCAATGCTTACGAACTACAACGCCATCTTGGGAAGAATTACCTGCCAAGCCAGCCAAGCCCGTGCCAGATTTAGAGAGAGAGAGAGAGAGAGAGAGAGAGAGAGAGAGAGAGAGAAGCGGTCGAAGAGGAAAACTTGAAGACGCCCTTGACACGCGGATGGCTTCGTTTATAGCAGAGACAGAATAATAATTACATTGGTTGGTAAGTTTTGACCCAAACCATGCAGACAAAAAAAGAAATACTTTATTACAAATTAGATTCACATCATAGATCATAAACGAGTTGACGTCTCAACACTGTAGTCAATCCATGCGATCCACCGTTCACTATCTATTCCATCTCCCCTCTCACTATCCATTGATCATGAAATACTTATGCCGGTAATATATATATATATAGAATATGTTGTTGGTGCATTATTAGCAAAGACTTTTATACTATGTTACTTTCACCGTGATTGAGAGGAATAGTAGTTCCAAAGTTTCTCATTATAAAGTTCGGACCAGATGCCAAGTATCTATCCTTCATGGCTGCAGTTTTCCACTTGCTAGGTCGGCAAAACCCTTCTTCCTTCTTCCTTCTTCCTTCTTCTTGCCGCTATCTGTGGGCCTTATTCTTCACGGGCTCCCAGTTATTCTGACCACTTATCCGACTCTGCGGGTTACTGCGGCGGAGTTATTCCACATGGCTGGCGTAACATCCGCAGAAGAAAGCAGACATTTATATATAAAAAACCATTATAATGCTACTTTGCTTCTATTTATTACTTAATAAATATTAAAGTGATGTAGTAATAAAAGGTAAAAGTAATTTTTGTTTATAATAACTTTTAGAATAAAAAGTATCAACATTCTTAACTTTCGAGATAAAAACATAATACCGCATCTCAAAATATTTATGGAGCTAGTGATAGCAAAATAAAGTTTAGAGGGATTAAATAATTTTAGTTCTAGTAGGGTTGGACTTGGACCCCACCACGTAAACTCTCCAGAAAGTTCCATTCTTAAAATCTAAAGCCGAGTAGCGAGATATGGCGTGAGATTTCCTCGTCGCCATCTCACATTGCTGCTAAGCGCTGATGGATTAATCGGCGTTCGAGTTATATATTTAATAAATTTGTTATTAAATATTATATGCATATAATTTAAATAGGTTGTCAAAAGGCTAACCCTTTTATCTTAATTTATAATTTGCCTACGGACCTGTGAAGTTGTGATCTATTGAAAAAAAAGTGAGTAGAGAAATTGTACTAAGATATAGACATATCTTTTAGTTTTGTTGTTATTGGTATTGTGGTTTAGAATAACTAATAGAGGATTGCACCAAAGATGTATCATAACTAATTCGTGGATGAGAACAAATGCACAAGTAATTCAGATTCTTTTGATGACCCAAGAGTTTTTTTTTTTCTTAAAGAAAGTCTGTAGATCATATCATTCATTTTAATATACCGATTACAAGTTGATACAAAAAATAATAAGGGAAAATTTGATAGCAGCTCTAGAATACTACAAAACTGAACAACAATTAACACATGTATCATAATAAGAACTCAAACACAATAAAAACGGAGGAGATAGAGCAAAGCTCTAATAGCAAGTCTCTCGCTTGGCCAACTGGCAGCATTACAGGTAGAACAACATGAGTCTTGAGAAGCTAAGCATCCAACTAAAAAGCAAGCTTCGATGGGATACATGCACGCCAGTGATGAAGTCTGATGAATTTAACGAAACACCTGTAAACACCATTTAGGTAGACATGTGAATCCAAGAACATAGAAGAGCAAGTATATGCTGCCTATTACATCCCATTGCATCCACACAGATTTAATTAAAAAAAATAGATGGCCCAAAATATGAAGAAACTGGGCAGATGCTAGCTTTAACGGTGATGAAAGCTAAGCGAGGCGAGTCCACACGTAGCGACAGAGACCGAGGTGAGACAAGGTGAGGCAAGGCCCAGTAATGGATGTTGAGGCGAAGCAAGGCGATGACACAACGTCGGAGGCTGAGGCAACACGGTGTGAGGAGCTAGCGCATGACGAAGGATGCCGTGAAACGTGGCAAGGCACAACGATGGAGGTCAAGGCGAGGCGCTACGACAGAGATAGCAAGGAACGAACGAGTAGAGAGCAGGGCTAGATAGATCCACAATCTTCAACTCCGACCGTGGTGACTTAGAGGTCGAGGAGAGAATCAGATGGGTACCACGGTGCTTAGACAACGACTATGCCAATAGCAGCGTGGATGAGGGGTAGCAAGGAAAACCCTCTCCCATCCACCTAGCCCTTAATGATCCAAGAATTGAGAGACTGTTATCCTAAGTAATGTTAAATAAAAATATCAATGCAATATATTAATCTATTATGAACATCACTAATATAATTATGAGTTTCGTAACTATCATTTTCTTATTAACCACATGAATAAATGCAAATTCATAAAGTATGGAAGTCGTTAGGCCTAAAGATCATATATATATATATGTATATATGCATATGTCTACAACAGTCCTCTATTTTAATATTAAAGAATTGGAAGTTTCCAGGTACTAGAATTGATATATATATAAATACATTATTTCAACAAATTTGTGGCATTAATCAAGGTGATATATATGTAATGCTAATCCGTTGCTCTTTCTAAAATTAGCAATCCCATAAAACAAGAAGCAAAGGTCATCACATATACCAACCAAAGACTAGGTATTAATTGGTTTAGGATGAAAAATATAAAAAATATTTGGGCAATAAAATATCTGCCACGTTGCAACGTGGAAACTAGCAGGGCCGATCATATATAATTAAAATGTGATGATGGTGAGTAGGAATATATTGGAGCATGTCCTTCTCGTATGACATGTTTGACGCTAACATCAAACTTCATGAATAATTGATGGGTACGTATCAACCAACACCAAAATGTGATCCTTGGCGACTTTGAACCACCCTAGAATTTGACTATCAATGGAAAAAGGATATATTGATTCATTAGCCAGTATGACTAGATCAAATGCATCTGGTGATACCACGATGTGAACGATGCGGTCGAGATAGAACGAATCTTTATGTGCAAAAAAAATTACTCTGTGTTAGATTTAGACTAACACCATGAGATATTATATATTTGAAATGACTAAATATTCTTATTTTTAAAATAACTAAAAAGAATGACTTGGTTGATTATATTTTTATAATTTTTTAGTATAGTTAACATAACGCACTAACGGCAGAGTATTTTATGCACGTATTCGTTAAATCATAGAGTTTGACTCGTAAATAGTGTGTAAATTATAATTTTATTAAAATAGAGGGTATTATATGCAAATTTCTCTTAAATTTTAAGTGAGCTACCTCTATTTAAGTGGGCCGGCCGGGCTTGGGCTAAATCTCTTGGGAGAAATCTTTCGCCTAGAGATTCGTGCCGTCCTATGTTTGGAACTCTTTGCCTTGATACTCCCACAAATTGGTAAGGTACTATATATATAAGTACACTGATAGATTTTGGGTTAGTTTTTGGCATAATTAAAGATAGAGCCAAAACGAGTTTGATAAGATGGATTAAGCCATTAACGGAGTCGTCTTACATGCTTACATTTGTAATTTTGTTCAAACTGTTGCATTTCACCATATAACGGTAGGTAGGAATATTAGACAGGAAATAAGTACTATTGATGCTGGTTCCAGTTTCTAGTATGCTTTTTGAAAGAATTTTACTTGTTAATGGCATGCTTGGCGTTGTTCATGTTTATGTTCATCAACAATTGTTCCAATATTCTTGGAAATTTTTATATATAATTCTTTAGGAGATGAATGAGAAAGAGAAGCAACTTGGGTCAAGGAGCATTGAACTCAGCAGTGCTTGGGATTCGAGTTGAGGCATCGCTGACATCCGCATTCAATATCTTTCCAGTGCACCTTATCCTTCACAGCAATTGTTCAGTTGTTAGTGCTCTAGAGAAAGTAATTGGCACTACGTACTCAGCATCCTATTCTTTACCCACTCATGTCCGTTGGAATAAAGGTACCGTTTGCTTCTCTCGATTGGAATAAAGCCTGAAACGGAAGAGAAAGGCCATCCATCGGATTGTGGCTGTGTTTTAGGAGAGAAAGGTGGCAATGGGAAGCAGGAATAGGACTGCGAGGTGCAGTAGATGCGGTGTGCAACTGGTGGTTCCGCCCTTTGCTCGCAGCATCCGATGCGCCGTATGCCGCTCCGTCACCCACGTCGGACGCTCGTCGGACCGTGTCGGAGAAGCGGTGGGGTTCGTCAAGTCCATCCTCGGAAATATCTCAAGCGCCGTCAGTTCTCTCAATCACTCATCGAGCTATGGCGTGCAGTCTTATGGTTATCCGAATCCTCTTCAGTATTTTCCACCAAGCTATCCTCAAGTGCATGGAAATAAGAGGGCTGTTCTCATCGGCATAACCTACACTTCGAGGCGGTATGAGCTCAAGGGGACTGTGAATGATGTGAACTGCATGAGTTACCTGCTATCTGAGAGGTTCGGGTTCCCAAAGGAATGCATCCTCGTTCTCACTGGTATGAAAAATATTCAACTATTACTCTTTAAAAATATAACAATAGTTTTTATATTTTTAAATTCCAACACTTAATTGTGTACAGAGGAGGAACGTGACCAATTCCGAAAGCCGACCAAAACCAACGTACTGGCGGCCATGCGATGGTTGCTTTCTGGGTGCTCCTCACGGGATTCTCTGGTGTTCCACTTCTCCGGACACGGAGCGCAGAAGCTGGATACCAGTGGCGACGAGATAGACGGCTATGACGAGGCCCTCTGCCCTCTAGACTTCGAGACCAACGGCATGATTGTCGATGATGAGGTCAACTCCATCATCGTACGTCCGCTTCCCACGGGTGCCAAGCTCCACGCCATTGTGGACACCTGCCACAGTGGCACCATCCTTGACCTCCCTTATCTTTGCCGCATCTCCAGGTACACGTATTTATCCATATAACAGGACCGATTTTAATGTGAAAACTTCATTCTAGATTCTATGAGAATATAAATGTGGTTCTTCATGCAGTTTTAGCTCAATCTGCAATCCTTTTGATTGTTTCACACGCAAATTTTGGCTAGAATATGCAAGCCAGTTATTTCTATTTGCAGGACAGGATATTGGCAATGGGAGGATCATAGCCCACCAACAGGTGAATACAAAGGCACTAGCGGAGGTCTCGCAATCTTGATCAGTGGTTGTGATGATCATCAAACCTCTGCAGATACTTCTGTGAGTATATATATATATATATGATGCATCCACTTCCTTTTCATTAATACACATAGAAGGCCATAACATAAGCTTCAATATATCCTTTAGTTTCCTTCTTAACTGTCTAGATCGAGCTGTAGTGTGTAGTCTAACTAGAAGATTATAATTCTCAGCAAATGGACTTCCTTTGATATTGCGAAAGAAAGACATTTTTTTCCTCCATATTTGAAAAGTCTAATCGTTTTGATTTGCATGTACTTTTGAAGAAAAAGAAAAACATCTCCTGTTAGTTCATAAGGAACTTTTAACATGCTATTGTTGCTGACTAAAATATTCTTCCTGTCCCTGCCTTTGAGGAAGAGGAAATTGAACACGTATATATTTTAGATGGATCGGGAAAAGAAGAAGAGTATTTGATGTATTTTAGTAAAAGGAAGAAAGTCTCAACCTTAATTGAGCAGTTACTGAAAGCTTTTACATTGTCTAGTCGGGTAGGGGTCAAGAAAAATATAGACAAAATAATTCGACTGTAATTGCTCTGTTCTACAGTTCTACTACATCCTTCCTGTTGCAAAACTTCAACACAACCATTTTAAGTTAACAGAAGATAAATTCAGAGATGTTTCTTTTATCATAGTTTTTGTTCTTTATAGTCTTTATTATTAGGAGAAATAGAAGAAGAAGAAGAAGGAAATTTTTTTTTTTTTTTTTTTTTTTTGATCGCAGTCGTTCAAATTACCACCAGGCTTTCGCTGGTTCTACTTCAACTGGTGCCATGACATACAGTTTTATCCAAGCTATAGAATCTGAACCTGGAACTACTTATGGTCGCTTGCTTACCAACATGAGATCCGCAATCCGTGACACCAACACGAGCATTCACCTCAATGGCCCAATCGCTTCTCTCATCCGAAGGGTTCTCACTTTTCGCACTACACAGGTGAAGCTTGATAAAATTAATCCAGCAGTCCTGATTCCTTGATGCAATTTGAGGTCTTCTATAAGTTTCTTAAGTAATATATATATATATATATATTCAAGTTGAGATTGAGATTAAACTCTACAAGACAGTGCAATGCAACACAGTGAATCAAGATATACAAAATTCTTTATATCATGTTCTTAATAATTGGTGCTAAAAAACTTTAGGTTCTATCTTTTTGTTTTTTTCATGAGAAAATTGATTCCTGACATCAATTTTATTTGGTTTGCAGGAGCCTCAGCTGTCTGCTTCAGAAATGTTCGATATTTATCGGAAACCGCTCCTGTTGTAATATGCTACTAAGTATCACACATCTATGTCATAATATCAGTGAAGATGTTAACCTATTATTGCTTCACTGTTACCTAGCATTGCTGCAACTTGTATAACTACATGTATCACTATCCTAAAATAAGATTTCTTTTAATTTCTCTTTCTCTTCTTGGGCTTTGACATCAGAAATTATCTTGTATTGCCTTCCTTGCTCTTATAACCGGGCTCCAAATTTTCAATATGAGACCAAGTTAAGCTCTAAATTTAGAGTTTGCTACAGTATAACTTTAAGTTCAGAGTTGTAGAATTGTTAATCTAGAGACTATTTGATATATTTTTTTTGGATAATTACTTTGTTAATTTTTAACAATTAAATAAAGAAAATAAAGAGCTCTATCCATAATAATGATAAAGTTAATAAGAGTATATATATATATATATATTCTAGTATCGGTTGCGAGTTCTTCATATCTTATATAATTTGAAAGATTGAGTTGAAGGAAGAGACGATGGCTTCAAGTTTTGCTAGGGGACCGTCAGAATTCCCGTCTCTCGAAGCTTTAGCCATGGTAGGAGCTGACTGTCATGAAGTTAATTTCCCAGTAACATCTTGCATGGAGAAAGTTATCATGATCTGCAGGAGTATATGTAGTCAACTCGTAGATCTATTCTCCATCTGCTGCTCCCCACCTCGACCAGAATATCATCTTGTTTCATAGCACGGCTTTCGATGAACTTATCTTTTTCGTTGAGGTTTAAGAATAATTAAGGAAAGCTTTGGCTTTAATATTTTTTTCTTCTCTTTTCTTATATTTAGTCAATGAAGAATTATTTATTTAAAGATTTTTTTTTTCTTTATGTAATGATTGCGTTTATCGATTTATTAGATTATTAGATAGATTGGATTGGAGCTTATCTACGATTTGATTGATTGACCATTAGTTTTCTCTTTGGTAGATCAATTTACTTTTATTAAAGAAGATTAAAGGTACTTGTATTTGAGATCATTTATGCATGAGAAGAGAAGTTCACTACGTGGATGCCGAAATCAACCAGGCGACTAAATGAAAAACCATCCACAGGAGTACAAGCAGAGATGAAAACAGATCTGATTTAATCATTAAAGAAAATCTTATCAAATCCGAATATGGATAAGATTTTATCAAAATAGAGATACAAATATTAGATATTAATGTGTCTAAATTTTATGTATGAGTATATGCATAAATTATGCGATGCTTGATATTTTAAGTGGAAGATTAATTTTAAAGTCAAAGTATTTGAAATAATTTTACAAATTATGTTGAATCGTTCTCAATTTTACGCATCTATATCAGATGATCTGAAAGAACTAAGTCTCGAATGCATCGCGAAGTTTGAAATTTTTCCACGTAAAATTTTTTATTTTTATGATTGTTTTTTTTTACGCTTTATTTTTCACATAAATATTATTATCAATAGCGTGATATTCCTTACGTTTTTCAATAGATACCGTAGTATGTTTAAGTATACACATAAGTTTTAGTTTTTTTTAATGCTTGTTTAATATTCTAGCGATTATATCTTTTTTGCACTCTGATCATGATTATCTTGATTTCGATTGATTTTACGGGTATGTTATGCTGATCAATTCTCTCATTATTGGCAGAAGAAATTGAAGCCAAGCAATTCTATTTATCTAAAGTTCATGCGTCCTATATTGTTACTGAATATTTTATCAAGCCATGACATAATATAGGCCAAGTTTCTACGTGTTATCGCAACACGGTCTTATAGCCGGATTCTTTGAGCTTTCGAGTTCTTCGTGTTTGTTATAAGTTCTCTGTGAAGGGAAGCATTTGCTTCGTCTTGTGTTCTGAGATTTGGTGCACTTTGATTGCAGATATTTTTCACCTTAAGGTCAATGGGGTTGCCTAGATTTATCCTAAATTCATCTGTGTATTTATTGTTGAGGATAGTAAACAAATAAATAAAATTAAGCGATTAAGATTCGATCCATAGGCTATCGACGACAACACTAGTTCGAAACCCTAGCTGACGGCCCGCGGTGCACCGATCACTTAAAAATGGTGGCAGGCTTCAGAACATATATTATGTTGATAAATAAGTAAAATAGGATTTTCTGAAGTATGATAAGAGATTCCTATTATTCATAACACAAGCATTACATTCAAGAAGCAATATGGAAAAAAATGACCAGGAGACTCAGAATGATCAGCAATAGAGCTTCGATATATTGAGAAAAAAGGCAAATGATTCCACAGATCATTATGCAAATTAAATACAGCTTTTTGGCAAGCTGCTTCCTCACGAAGCAAAAAAAAAAAAAAAAAAAAAAAAAAAGCACTGAGTTTCGATTAGCTAAATGCCCAAAAGGAATCAAACAATATATCACTCACCTAAAATGATAGAAGAGACATTTACAAGGAGGGAGGGATATGACAACAAATTGCCTATTTGGTAGGCTTCAGCTGATTATATCAGACACATCCAACTTAACAATTGAGATTTTTGAGATATATATTCAATACGCTTTGTATTCTTCATGTCTTGAATCTGACAACAATGCATGATATATCATCCTTGCTTTCTCTGTTTAATGCTTCGGCAGTCAGTTGCCTGGCTGCGGCTTGTGGGTCCTTAATCTTTCTAGCAATATCCACTGCCTCCTCATTGCTCATCACCTAAATACAGTTGACAAGAGGAATAAATTAGCCATAACAAGTGTAAGAGAAGATGACTTCAAAGAGAACCATCACTGATGAAGGCATGAGGTGTAAGAAACTAACCTTCCATAGACCATCACTCGCAAGGATAAGCACTTCAGTGTTATCATTTGTATCCTCATAATGTATATCAGGATCTGATCGCAAATGCAATTTCAGGCTCTTATCTCCAAAAGCACGCGAAACAGCTAATTGGCCATTAACTCTTGGGACATCTCCTGATAAATAGAGTAGTGCAAAAAATTGTAAGACTATTTCTTGGTATCATGTGATGGCAATGACATTTCTGGTGTTCTCATGTCTCATGTTACATGGTGATGATAAAAAGAAAAAGGATTATCCTACTGATATCCCAAATTTTACTTTCAATAAACTCCTAGTAGTAGAACTATTCCAGTCAACTACAATTTGCAGAAATAGTTAATCCAAGTGAGAAAAAATGAGAATGAAGATTCTTGCTCAAAATGCCACACAAACCATACAAAGAAGCAGAGGAAGGTACAAGAAAAGAACATGAATATATCATACTCTTATGCGCCAAAGTAGGATGAAATCTACAATTCAGCAAAGGGTGTAATAGAAACCTGGCATATTTGAAACAAAGCCACCTCTATTCTCAATTATCCCACGCTCAGCGCTTGGTTCATGATCAACTGTCAACTGCATTACTGCTCCACCTTTTAAAAGAACTGCTCTTGAATCACCAACATTAGCTACCCACAACTTCCTACCATTTATCAGAATAGCAGTAACAGCAGTGGATCCACCTCGTCCCAGATCAGGACTGTGAGAAAGAATTGCTTTGTCAGTCTTCTCATAGGCTCTTAAGATAGCGCTATCTGGATGTGTCCAAAACTCTTCCTAAAACAGAGTAAACATAGAAATTAGTTTAGCATGCTTTTCCTTTTGCTGATTTGTTTTGATTATCCCCATTATGCAGAAAAGGAACTCATCAAGGTAATGAGATGGAAAGAAATATAGAACAAAACAAACTATCATCACACCTCTTTCAGAATATTGGTGAACAAGTTCTTCTGTAGATATGCGGGTACACTGTCTCCTAAATGACCATCAAAAATAGCAAACAGGCCAAGCTCCTGTGCTCTCATCTGTATAAACTTGGCAACATGATAATCTTCCATTGGATGACTTGCCTTCCCTTTTACAAGGCTAAATCCATAGTTGACTTTTGTGTGGCTTTGGGAGCTTTTCCCTTTACCCGCATCACTGGAAGAATGATCTATGAACTATACATAAAAAAGTAAGTTTGTTATGAGGGGCACATAACTAAATCAGCTCATTATTTGGAAAAAAATAGTAATGGAAATTGTTTGGTATTTAACAAATTATTAAATTCTAAAGAGGTAGAATTAGCAGTTTCCCTCACATAAGCATATTTTCACAAGAATTGCAGTCCATGATTTTTATGATAAAAAAATGATTCTGAATAAGTTGCACTTATAGTGAGTTCAAACTCCTACAGTTTGAAAATGAAACGAATAAAACAAACCAAGAGATCGGACTGAATGGATCCAAAAAAACATAGAGTAATGCACTGCATAGAATTACATAGAGTTCAATGACAGAAAAGAGATCCCTTGCAGTCTGCTTAAGTTGTTGGACTGAAGACTGAAAATGAAAACATATAGCTAGGTCTTGGGGTGCTTTGATCAACCCAGAGATGCCGAGCTACTTGAAATACATTTTCAGCAGAACTCTTGATATTTCCAGGATATCTGTATTCTAGATTTCATCTAATAATTTCAGTTCTTTTGATATATTTGACTCTTTCTCTGACATTACAATAGATCATTACTGGCAACGCGTCAACACCAGTAAAGTATAAAAATGAACATTTGTTCTCCATTAAAGATTCATATTTGAAAACAGTATGCATGCTATTCAAGTGAGATCATCAATGAATTCCTTCCTATTTACTGTTATTCACTCCATAATGAACCCAATTTAACAGACAAGAACATAAGCAGAAAAGATGCAATATATTCTGGCCATCTACTCGGTCAAAGTATGGGTTTCCCAAATCCAGCAACAAGCAAACAACGGGACATACACAGATCTACACAGGATTTAAATCAAGAAAGCACAAAGAACATAGTTTAATAGAAGTAACTCCAGACCAAATCTTCTCTCACCTGAGAAAAGTAATTCTTGAAGCAGCAGAACTTCGCCATACTAACCCTGCAGTTCCTCTAATCCTTTCGCAAAATTCTCCACATATACTGTTCCTTCCAATCCAAAGGCGCAATTTTGATCACAGCCCACGTCCCAAAACCTCGATAAACTCCAGTCCCTGCGCTTCAAAACCATAAAATCAGATCGCCAAAGTGGAAATTTACTTCGAGAGTGTACAATCTAAAAGTCAAAATCCCATATGGGTATTGTGTAATCGAACTCACTGATACAGCCGGAGACGAAGAAATAGGATTTCAGATAGATAGACAGAAGTCAGTCCTTCACTTCACCACCAGCTTTTTGAATCACAACTTGAGCGTGTTAAAGAGTTAAAAAATTCAATTTTTCCGCAGAAAGAAATAATCGAACCAACGAAATAAGAATAGGATATTGGAACGAGCTCGAGGAAAGTTATAAAGGAATAATAAGGAAAGGTGAGAATAAAAGTAAGAACCCGGGAAAAGGTAACACTTTCCCTATGTTGACTTCATTGGCTACTAAACACACATAGGAGGATGACCCCACGACTGGAAGAAGGCAGCGAATTTATTGGGAGTTGCACCTCTCACCCTCGCTGTTTGCCCACACCACCCGTGCTCTTCTTTGGCTACATGCCCACAATTACACAAATGAGAGGGTTGACTTGGTCTGACTCATTTGGCCCATCAATTTGTACCATGGCTATCTCTAATCATGTCTGTTTGTAAAAGCTTTTTGATGTGTTGTAAAAGCTTGTCGGGTCTCAGAATTCATTGTCGATAGAGCTTGGATTTGGGGCTGCAACTTGCAAGCGACATCATGATTAATAAATTAAGTCTAAGTTTGAATTGAGCCAAGTTGATAGATAAAAAAGGAGCTTGAGCTTTCTCCTGTCTAGTTTGACTAAGCTAAAACACAGAAGATCCAAGCAAGGAGCAAATTAAACTTACTTTTCTGTGTTCTTGCATTGAGATATCTGAGAATCATGTACTAAGGTAAAGGTATTGTTTAACATTCATTCAATCAATTTATAGCGACAATAAACTTTAGAGGCATGATAATGCAAACTGAAATAGTTTAAATACAATGTACACATACAGCTAACATTATTATGCCAACGGCGAAACCCACAACACGTGGCAAATACTACCTTAAGTATAGTTGAAACCAGAATGTACCACAAAGGCAGCAAATGAAATAGAAGATCCTGGAGATAAGAATGAGAACATTTGATAGACAGGAGAACATCCAAACTTTATAGTAAGGTTCAAAATTCTTAAGAAAAAGGTCTGTAACACAGGTGGTATTAGCTAGACATTCATAAGAAGTTAAATTTTCAGTATGATGGCATTTTTGAAAGTGTTGATGTAGGGAGGCCAGAGCCACCACCTAGCTAGATATGTACATCCACCACTTGTAAAGGCCAAAGCCATAGATTGTAGTAAGCACAGCAACCCTTAGTGGATGAAACTTAAATCTGCAGCAGATAATCAGAAGAAAACAGTAATTAACTTTTCGTACTGTAAAAAGATAAATTTTACTGCTGATATATTGTTGTAACTCATACATTCATTAGTGTTAAAAGGAAACGAGGACAGGAAGAAGAAAATTAGCAGAGAGCTAGACAAAAGTCAAAACTGTGGTATTACACTATTACATCGTTGAAATCCAGCAAGCTGACCCTTTTTCCAGTCTAATTTCTTCTATTCTGGAAATTTAAAAATCTACAGCTCCCGGAGTGTTACGGGTGAAAAATTTATTCAAACATTGCAATTCACAAGAGGCAAAGCAAAAGGAGCAACATTACAATGTTGAGGATAGGCCCAACATGAGCCTTTCTTCTGTAAATAAAAATAATGCATGCATAGAACCAGAATTAAATTGAAGGTATATTTCCAAGGATAGAATATAATGATCTCTGATATTCCTGAGACTAAAAGTAAGTTAATATATTGGGCGACTTATCACCAATCCAGTAGAAGCCTGGGTAAAAAGACTTGCTTCCTTGTGAGTTATGACTTCTTCAGTTCAGCAAAAGCACACGTATACAGCTAGCAGCTTAGTGTGACTGCCCATAAACCTAAAAAGTAGGCGCAGATTTTGTCAACATATGGGTGCAATCTTGCTGTGAAGATATCTGGTTTTCCTATTTGGAGATGACTGACTACATATAATGGTTGCATGGTATTTCCACAATGAACTATTTCAAATTGTCTCTCTTCAAAGGACAAAAAAGTCAGTGTTAGGTGCTGATATTATCATATTACCAGCTGACAAGAACAAAGAAATAAGCACAAAGAAGAGTTGACCAAAGGATCAAAAGAAAAGGAAAGCCAACTAATATACAGCAGGAAACCGGTGAGATAGTATACAAATTTAAACCCTTATTAGTATCAAGCTCTTTCCTGGAGACAAGAGTTGAGCTTTTGAAACAAAGTAGCTTCACTAGAGTAAGTTATCATCATGGAACCATAACACACAAACAAAATGTGCCCATGATATAATTTTGGTTATCACATGGACGTTATGCTAGAAAAATAGTATGAACGTAGACACAATAATTTAGTTGAATTAGGCTTGCCAAGTGTTGGGGGTGATGAGGGACCAAATCAATGAAAAGGCGTTAAAACACATGTTAGAATTTTATACAAAATGAAAGTAGGTTCTGCTCAATAATGTATATCACTCCATTTCAATTTACTCCGACCTTAGAAATATTACTCTTCGTGCATGAGCCAACTAGATCAAATACTTCCTCTCAAGTTTGATCTGCCACTCCGTATTGAGCTCTATGTTTGATTATGCTTTCCAAGAGTACTCTTCTAAAAAGTATAATTGCTCTTCATGAGTCATAATCTGAACCAGCATCCCACAATCTACAAACATTTACCTTAACCTAGGATTTGCTGCATGAAATGCTGCCAATTCAACACAGGTAACTTGCAAGTCCCAAAATCTTGCCCAGGTCTTGATTCCAGTATCTCCACTAGATTGCATTATTGTGAACTCTCCCCAAGAGCTAACATTTTTACAATAGCTATCAAATTGGTCACACCATATCACTTAATATAGTAGTTCAGGATACTGAAAGTCTGAAACAATGAAGCTTGAGACCAATTTTTGGAAGAAGTGAGCCTGAACCAATTTAGTAGGAGTTGAGGCATATACTAGAGCTTAACACATCCAAAATCTTAACCTCTAATTTTGGGTCCAATCATGTGGGTGAATCCTTTTCACTTCGGCAATTTCAGTCCATGTGAGCTATTCTCATACATAAACCTCAACACTATAACCTTTTAGTGTACTTTGCAATTATAATTTTCAGTATATTAAAATATGACTAAGCTAATTTTTTTCTTGGAGGGTAGACAGTAATTACAGATAAAATACCAAAGCAGCATTTACTTCATAAATCGAGAAAGTGGGAGTATTCCACTCTCACAACTTCAAAGCTGTGTCGTCAAGCTCTTCTAGGTTTCATTTTCCAAAAATTGATCGTAAAACTAAGTTTTGGACAAGAAGATCTCTTCTTATGTCCTTTTCCGTTTGCAAAAGTGACCTTAAACTTCGCATCCATCCTCCCTAGTTGCTGTTCCATCTTCCTAAATTCATATTGGCAAAGTGAATATTTAGGCCTGAGACCCATCCTTTTCATTGGTCAAAACTATTTAGCGTGCATTTAACATAACGTTCTATATTAACAATTCCCAATTTCTGTCTACTATTCAAAAGGATACATACAAACCTTAAACCTCAAAAATCTGTCCTACTTACTTATTATGGCAGAGAACAAGTTCAGATTCCATCGGATTTTCCATTTTTTATAAGGACAAGAAAGTTTAAAAAAAATAATAAGAGTGGGACACACCTGCAGGAAAGCCAACATTGTGCATGTAAAGGGAAATCCAACATTGTGCATGTAAAGGGAAATAAACAATAGTATGTACTATATACTATGCGTATATGAAACATTCGCCAAGCATCTCCAAAACAGAAACTGATTTATTTTACTTTTTTTTTTCATTCAGGCAGAAAAATTCTAGTTATTATATAAAGTAATGGCCTTAAATCCTTTGAGATTGAAATCAAATTCTTCGACCAGCACCATAACCATGCCAATTCTCCATCAAAGATGCTCCTAATCCAACAAGTTCTTATACCGACATCAAGAGCAACTAAAATTAGAAGATTATCCTTCAGTTTACAAGAATAAATTCGAGAAAATAGAGATCACCTCCCAGCTCCAGAAGCCCAATCGGCTCCCGATCTCCTCTCCACCGGCACAGGCGTGAACCACTCGGAGAAATCCCTGTCGAAGAACTCCCAATCGGGCAATACGATCCCAGCGATCCCCAATAGTCCAAAGAAGTAGGTAACCATCATCTTCTTAAACGACATCGTCCAGATCCCGATCACAACCATCACCGCCGCAAGCCCGAGCAAGCTCGACTGCAGCGTCGCATCCCTCCCCATCTCTCCAAAACCCTAGCCCTAACCCTAATTCTTGAACTAGAGAGTGAGGAAGACGAAGGAGGAGAGACGGAGAGTTGCGAGCGGAAAAACGAAGAGCAGCTTCTCCTCCGAAGCGTCGCAAATCTCACCTGCCCCGCGCTCTTTCGTACGACCCGGTCACTTCACGAATCTACTAACAGAGCGACACGTAACCCCTGCGTTGGTCCCTATCCACGTGGCGAGGATATTGACGGTTTCTAAATTTGAATGTATATGAATCTTTGTAAGGGATCCATTCCTAGAGACGGGCATAGGCTACCAGACGGGTTATTGGATATTTATCACCATGAGAAGACCCTAAGTTGACCTACAAGTTCTAAAACACGTAACAACAACAATAAAAATCTTCACTCTTAACTATTTACTTTGTGTTATTTAAGCTTCTCTTTCCTCACTATGATTGATTCAATGCAGAGTTGATGGGTGTATAATTTATCATTTTGTTGATTTTAGTGTGATTTTTTTTCCAGAATAATATATATTTTTGATCCATTACTTCGAAATTTAAAGTTTTTAGTCAATTGGTGTCATGAGATTTCTTTTGTTTAGAGGGAGGAGAGTTAAAAAAATAAAAAAACTGTACATATTTTAACCGCGAAACAGGTTGTTGTCTTTAATTTCCATTTAATTCTCTTGCTGGTGGAGAAGTTGACAGTTGCTTAGGTTGTGTTAGATGAACATTTATTAGCACCGGAGTAATAAAAAAATTTCCTTAGTTTTTGTGGCCATGGCTTTGCCTTTTAGCTACACATACATCTAAAAAAACCTTGTTCTTGTGGATCCCAATCTGCAGAAAGGAACTCTCCACTGGATTCAGACAGAGGGAAGCATTCTTGACAAGGATAGCCCATCCTTTGAGACACCCTGTCTCATTGCATTTAGAGATGGTCCATGTAACATTAACATTTCAAACTCTGGTCAGCCTTGGCCGTGGAGATATCATTAAGGCTTTTCATCTTTATCTTGTTTCAGTAATATAACATAAAGTCCATTAAATCATAGAGGTAGAGTGTCAGTGTAATGCTAATAATATCAGTAACCAATCAGTATTCTGGAATGTCAATCATTTCAGTGCAAATGCTATCAGAATTTATTGTACATCACATTAGTCCATGTAGACAAAGAATCCAGGATCTGAAATCAGTTGGCGATAAAAACTGCTGCACAAATATGAAGTAGTGGTTTTCCTCCATATGGACTGAGATCTTAGTAGTTTGGTAGATGTTCCAATCAGCTTATGTATATTAGTCTTTGATCCTTTAAGGCGAGATACTATGTTACTATAATGTAGTGCTGACAAGTACTTTGCAGTTTGCAATGTCATTACAAGTTTCAATTGCATAAAAGATCCCATGATATGCTAATATTTATGTTATTCCAATGGGATGCAGCAAGTTGGCAATGAAGAAAGTTCAACTGATACAAGTTGACAATTAATAATTGATTGTTTGTGGAGAACAGTATTCTAGAAAGAGCAGTCATAAGACCTAACACAGATATTTTCTTCTAATTCCTTTATTCCATTGCTTCCTAAGTAAATAAGTATCTATCATCACTCCCAATCACAGAAGGATTTGGTAGGAAAATTCAACTGCTTCTTCTATTGTATCAGAAATAATAACCATACAGAAACGTAAAGCCATACGAATCAGAGTTCAGGGCCAAAGTCTTCAAGTGTTGTGCTTGTTATCATTTAATTTGCGTTTATAGTTATGGGTTAGACCTACAGAAATATTATGCGACCCTTATTCTGGAAGTCAATTATGAAGTGAAAATTATTTCTTAGCAGGGATAGAGCATAATTAGCTCCATAATTATCCTGTTGGAATACGCAGAATCATGGTAAAATTCTCAAATAATCGAAGTAAGTTGTATATATTGGTCAGTCTCATTTTGTTCATTCTCTCTCTCCTTTTCTTTTCTTTCTTTATAGAATTACAGTAGAATGGCTTACAGTTGAGTGTTCTATTAAGTCAAGCAATTTTATACACCCTAAATAGCATAAGATTTTTCAATGCTAACTAATTCATACAATATTTTATGTTGTAAGCTAAGATTTCTTCACTGCAGATGGAAGACTATTGCTTGCTTGACAGATATGATAAAAGTAATGCATTCAACATTGTGAAGTCCCTTCTCACTAAAACTTATTTGTTCATCCTTTGTGATAGAATTTGGATGTGAAACAAGGTAACGGGAGTGAGAAGCATGAATTCTTCTGGCTGTCAAGTGTTTTTGAGTTGCTAAATATTTTTCTCTCTACCCTTCTGGAAAACTATTCTTGTTGCTCTTCTACTCTACTCTTTTCCTTTATCTATTTTCGAGGCAAATCTACTCCTTGATGAGTTATTACCATCAAGGGGACACAAAATTAGTTGTTTTCAAAATTATTTATCCTTCTCATATTTTTTTTTTTTTGCATCACCACTCTAGATATATCACCATTAGGATTCTACACAAAAATGTCTTTATCCTATTGTAACAATCCTGGAGGACAAGTTCTTTAGTCCCTGATGCAGACAGTTCCAAACTTCGAAATTTCAAGTCATAACTACTAAGCTACCAAGATCAACCAGGCACGCAAACGAGAGAGAGAGATAGAGAGACAGAGACAGAGATAGAGACAGATAGAGGAGCTGAATACTAAGAATGTTATTATTATTGAAAGTTTGAAACTGTAATGAACCTATGATCAGTACTAGATCTTCAAGATAGCACACACTCATGTTGGAAGATCTCTTGGTTTCACATGAGGGTGGGAAAATGATAGTGTGTAGGATAATATCCACTTATTCAAATACTAACTATTTCTATTCAATAAATTGACTGCTGATGCTGATAATCCATCTACTTATTCAAATACTAACTCTTTCTATTCAATTGTTAATTTAACTCGTAAACCCTCATGATTACATCATACAAACCTATGGATTAATAATTAGATCTTAGCTAGCATGAATTCTTTTAGCCATATCCCATCATTATGCATCCATTGTGATGCCAAAACACATAGAACTAGATATACAACTCTTTTGTATATATATATATATCCAAACTTCGAAATGATAACGAAAATACTTGATGCAAGGTCTTGTTTTCTCTGTTTAATTTTTCAGTGCCCTTGTTAATGGGCACTAGGATAGCAAATCCTACTTGTAAATTAATTCAGGAAGTGTTCGCAAATGAAGATTTTATCAAGAAATTTTTTTTGCATAATATGAGGTGAGACAAAGTCTACAAGAAATAATTTGGTTACTTGAATTAGGCATATATATGTGTATCAGAAAAGTGACATCAGATATCTAAGTATGGCCTTTCACACATCTTGTTGGTGGTCTATCCGACCAGAAAGATTAGCAAGAGAAGATATCTTAGTAACATTAACTGACCTCATTGAGAGGTCATCACTATAGTTTTTCTTGTCAAAGAAATTATCTTTATTGCATCTGCTTTAGAAACAGAGGGAAACAGAAGAAAAGAAAAGAAAATAAATGTACTGTTAGAAAGTGATGATGGTGGTAGAGATGTTTCATCATGTCTGGATCAATTTCATTGCTAGTTCTGCTCAAATATTTGGAAAGAAATATCCTCTCAAAATTATTACACTAACATCTGACTGTCATTGAATAAAGGAATTTCTCTGTGGCTTGGACTGGGAACTTAAAGTTGCGTTAGTTATGTCAAAGTTGTATCTCCATTTGGTAATAGATATAAAATCTTGACCTTTTTTCTTGTCCACTCATATAAAACCACCATACTTCCAGACTAATAATCTGTCTCTGTAATGCCACGATCATGTATCTATTTGTTTTAAGTCCATCCTACTAGTTGTCTCCTTTGTTCCAACTTGCATGCTCTCAAACCAACTCTTCATTCATTCAAAATCGTCAGCTATTACGCAGATCGATAAGCGACAAACATATTATAATCCATTGTTTACTGTTAGTATTAATTGTTTATCTACTCCTATTCTCTTCTCTAACTTCCATTTCCCAGAGTCAGCGTCAGCACACTCTAGCTTGGCTAAATTACAACGCCAATAAGATTTTATCTCAATTTTTTTTTTCTGGATCACAACAATAACAAATGCTAAGTAAAAGCTTCAACAAGGAAAAAGGTGACAGAATTATGTTTTATAACCATAACATAACAGACTTCGATTTGATTTTGCGCTCAGCACTGTTCAACTCAGAGTAATTTTCTTGTAATATCTAAGGTTTGGAGTCATTGTTTTTTTGCTTCGTACTTCATTACTAAATATTAGCAGGATATGACACTTTGATAAACAATGAAGAGAAGGTATACATCATGTGTTGACATATGATCCTAATATGAACTTCTATGCGGGTATATCATTATATTTCCTACCTAACAAGTCATTTTCTAATAAATAAGATAGAACCAGAAGAGAAGATGGTGTATAAAAATTAGCATGTGTCGTAAGACATAGCAGTATCTACTTACAGTTCCACCACTTCCTCAAAGAAAGCCAATAATGGGCAGATCTCCAGGCTGTGATGATTATGGAATCAAGAAGGGTCCATGGACACCTGAAGAGGACCAGAAACTTACTCAATACATCCAGAATAATGGCCATGGCAGCTGGAGAAGCCTTCCTAAGCTCTCTGGTCTCTCTCTCTCTCTCTCTCTCTCTCTCTCTCTCATGTTTGTTTGTTCATCTCTTACTACATGACTATATGTACATCTTAAAAGCTATGCTTTCATCTATCTTAGGCCTCAATAGGTGTGGCAAAAGCTGCAGGCTTAGATGGACAAACTACCTAAAGCCAGGCATCAAGAGAGGGAGGTTTTCTCCTGAGGAAGAGCAGACCATTCTTGATCTACATTATGTCCTAGGAAACAAGTACTACTTCTCGCACTATATAAAGACCTTTATAACTTATAGAACATGAGATGCCAATGATCATCTTTCTATGTATTTCTTAGGTGGTCAACAATCGCGACACACCTCCCGGGCCGCACCGACAACGAGATCAAGAACTTCTGGAACACACATCTGAAGAAGAAGTTGATCAATATGGGCATCGACCCGGTGACCCACCGACCGAGGATCGATCTCCTCGCCACTCTACCGCAACTCATGGCCCTAGCTAGCCTCAAAGATCTTGTAGAGCAACAACCTTGGGAAAATTTTGCTGGTCGGTTGCAAGCGGAGGCAGCTCGGTTGGCAAAGCTCCAGAGCTTTGAGTATCTTCTCCAGTCTCCTATGTCAACCATTAGTAGTTCCAGTACCAACAGCCTTAATAGCATCAGTTCTGGCATGGAGTCTATTGGCTTGCTGAATTCAACAACGCCAACTTTGTATCCTATTCCTATTCCTCTTCCAAGTCCTTTGTCAGTGGCTGGTGCTCAAATTCACTTATACCAGTTACCAGAGATGCCATACAGCCCTGACATTAAACAAGATTCTAGTTTTATTCAGTTAAGCGAGAATAATTTCAATGGAGCAGAAACGGTATCACCTTCATATTTTTCTCCTCTTGTCAACACTTTGATGAGCAAAGGAGATATGTGTAGCTTTTCAAGCTATGACAATAATGCAGCACCTTCTTTCTCTCCTGAGCTCTTAGTTGAGGATCCCTCTTTTATCTGATACTTCTCCTATTTATCTTGTGTGCAGTACAAGAACTAGGTCTGAAAAGTTTGCAGAGAGTAATTACCCTTCTTCTATAGTGTTTCTTGTCTTCACCATGCATAGATTCTTGGATGTAGATGTAGTGGATCTATAACCAGTGAATTGCATGTATGTACAGAACCATTCAGTCTTTCATGAATACTTATGCTGGATTATACTGCCACTTCTCTGTAATATTTTCTACTTTACAGTGGATGATCTTGAGATTCTGAAACTTACCTATGCTAATTCACACAGTTTTCAATTACAACTATGTTAAGAAAAACCACCATGCATTAGAATATTAGCAATATTGTTAAAGATGGTTTGATGCTGATAGTTACAATAACAAATAATATAGAGCTAAGCTAACAAGTGACGACAGAATACAGCACAAAGGTGATTAATATATATAGTACTAACAGTACATTTACGATGCTTAATTTTTTAATCATGCATGCATTCATAAACATTGTGTCAGTAGCCATGCAAGTAGTTGTAAGTGTGCCTTTTTTATTCTCATTTATAAATTTGTAAAGATCTTCTACAATGATTAAGGCCATCCAAACTCTCTCTCCCTCTCAGTTTCTTTTTCTTTTATGTGCTACGACAGGGTTGAGTTTCTTGGTTTTATTACCTTAAATATAAGTGATACAAACTTTGCTGAAGATTCTTTCAACCTCAAGAACAAAGAGGTCATCACAAACTAGCATCATGCCATCATGCATATAATCGACTAAGAGGTCACAAAATTTCTCAAGTATTCAAAGACCTCTTCAACTTTGTATTAATGAAATCACTTAAAATATAGATCTGAACAATAAAGAACTAGACACCCTTGCATCTTTAGCAGTTAGAGAGTTGACAACAAGTTGCCTTACAGGAAGGCGACACATGACAATCATCATATTGTATTAAAGCTCCAAAATCGAACCTAGAAAAGGCCTTAATTGTCCAAACCGACAGCCTTATTAGATATGTTGACCACAATCTTCACTCAGTCAACATAGGGACAGATACATATTAAAAAGTGGCAAACTAAGGGGCTTAAACAGGTAAATTATTCTCTGATTAAATTACAACTTGCCCTATTTTTCTTTGTGAGCAGGTGGACATATCTTTCTCTGCAAGGGACTAACTACTATAAAGCTATAATAGGGCAACCATTATGAGAAACAAGAGTACTTGGACACAAGGACAACAGTGGGGCTGCAATTGGTTTCCGAAGAAGTTTGGGAAGTAGCTAATCTAAAGCACCTATAAATGTGAGCTCCGTACGTTTGGTACGAAATTAGTATAGATCCTTATGTCACTGCAATTGTAAAAGTTTGTACAATGGTCTTCCTCATGATAGCTTGTAAAATAGTTGGTGGCAGTAAGGAAACAATTGCTATCATATGCAAGTTTAATTATTGGCCATTGGTTAATTTACAAATCAGATGGTCTAATCTAGATGTAGATATATAGATTTGAATATTTGTGTATTGAAACTACTACAAAGAGCATAATAATGGAACATCTTTTTCAATCACCAATTAACTAATTTCTCAACATGTAATACTAGTTCATATCATTATATCAAAAGAAGGGAAAGAGTGAAAAAAAAAATCATTTCCATATACAAGCAGTTATCATTCCCAAGAACTATTGTGTTGAATTAGATTCTGTAATAAATATTTTTATCCCCAAAGGGGTACAAGAGATACGTATCTCCATAGTTATAACAACATCCAGATTCCAGGCCTTTGCTCCCAACCTATATCAACCTATGCAAATCTAAAACCCCAGAAAAATCCATTAAATAGTCCTCTTTATTGTCAAAATGGTCGAATTCGCGTTCAACCATTCACTGTACACTTGATGATCCTT
The DNA here is from genome assembly GCF_019914945.1 of Typha latifolia. NCBI lineage: Eukaryota > Viridiplantae > Streptophyta > Magnoliopsida > Poales > Typhaceae > Typha > Typha latifolia. Next base: position 16,916,600 of record NC_133089.1, read on the forward strand.
TGCTCAAGCTCTATGCTCAGATGCCTGAATATTTCTCTAAATCTTTTATTGGAAGAAAAAAAAAAAGTGAACCAAAGGAGGAAGGGCAGAATTAGTAAGTCACTAGACCCCAAAAATATAGAAGCTTTCAACTCCTTCCACCAATGCTCTCATAGAAGAGGATGTATCCGTGATCCGTGTTACTAGAATATTCCTGTGCAGACCCAAAGAATGTTTGAACATTTGACTCATCCACCATTTCCACGTTCTCATCATCAAACTGCAACCAATGGTTGTGACTCTTGATGAGGCTGACATAGTGACCATGATTGGGCCCGCTCCCGACATGGACCACGACGGCAAAGAGAGAGTACTCGGAGTCGGAATTGTCCATAGTGTTAGTAAGCTTCAGCTCCAAAGGAAACACCACCCGATAAGACAGCTTCTTGTACCGGCCAAGCTGCTCGATGTACTTGAAGCGCTTGAGATGAATAACCAGAATGTTTGGTGGCTTCTTAATTTTCATCCTCTTCTGGGCCTCCTGCAAACTGAACCAAAGAGACCAGATATAATTAAGTTCAACAGCTACCACTTTGATAATAATAGAGAAGAGACGAGCAAAGTTAACAGACAACAAAACAAATCCATTTATCTTAACTGAATGAAGCATATTATAGATTAAACTAATTTCCCGCCTCCCTAATATGCTTGGTCATTGACCTACTCTCAACAAAAAAAAGGCCACATAAGACAACACAATTGCAGATTCATATTTCCATTAAATATCATTTGGTACTAATATTGGTGATCAAAGGAAAAAAGTTATTATTGCTAGTTAAAACTGCATTCCAATACTTATAATTGGACCAAGACTTGTTCATGGATTCAGGAATGCCAGAGAGAACATTCTAGGATAGTTGATCAGCATAATAACCGTCAAAACATATTTGGCAGCTTGAAATCGATGGAGAGACCGGTACTTCTTTAATGCATGATTCACCTAAGCTTCAAGCAAAAAGAAAAAAATTTGAGAATTTTAGGACCCCCCCTCCCCTTGCGCTTCCTGTGTGCATGTTATTTCACTGACAACCACAAATATGAATTTTTTTTTCTACAAATATGAAAATCAGCTGATAAAAAAGGGGTATCAACCAAATATTCAAATATAACTGCCATCTAGAATGTTACTTAAGATGAACCATATCAAGCAAAGAAAATAACAGCCTTCTAGGAGTTGACTAGTAACAGCAGGTTCTTGTAGGACTTGGGGCAAGTAAATATCTAAAACAGATGAAACCAAAAGTTACCTGCAGCATTTGTCACAGAAGAACTTATCCTCAGCATTCAAAGTCTCTGTTGAGCTGAAATTTTTGAGACAGCTAGTAATTGAAGTATTTTGCTCAATGTCGACACTTAGGTCAAAAAATGCTTCATCCCTTGCAGTAACAGTTTCACATCGTAGACACCGTGTCTCATTTGTTAATATACCCTACACGTGAGAAAAGACAATTTTCAGTACAAAATGGGAAAAAATAAAGATCATTGTTTTTCTAAGACCATTGTTTTTCCAATGAATACAACAAATAAGATATAAAGTTCTGTTTGGTTTCCAATTAAGGGAAAATCTATAGTAAATTCTAATTTCTTACTCTTAGAATTGTGTCTCTAATCTAGAATAGGATATTTTGACATTTGGTTGTAAACTAAAATAGTGGTATAATAATTATCTTTGATATGACATAACGTTAAGATAAAAGTCCAAATAAGAAGTAAAAATTGACTCCAATACACGATTTGACATATATATTTCAACTAAAATGTTGACATTTCTTATTGGTATGCATTGCATACTAGTGTCAAAAATGGGATAATTATGCAGTAGGAGAGATGAGACAAGTAGGAAGATTCAACAAAATTGAACGAAAACTTTTGATTTGTTGATGTGGGCATCATCTTCAATTTGACCAAAATAAAATTACTTGAGTCCAATTTTGGTCTAATTGATCTAATTAGGCTCAACTTATTTTCACATTTAATTTGTTGAGTTAATTTTTAATTTAAATAATTAATTAAATTAGTCAATTGATAGATATGGTAAGCCTATATGCGGAGGATGTCCGCATTGAGTTATTACCTAAATTGGGTTAGTCAATTTAAGTAAGACTTAATCAATTAGGATCCTATTAGGAAATGAATTCTTATTAGAATCTCAATTGATAGATATGGTAAGCTTATATGTGGAGGATGTCCACATTGATTTATTACCTAAATTTGGTTAGTCAATTTAGGTAAGATGATCAATTAGAGTCCTATTAAAAAATAAGTTCCTATTAGAATTAGTTAGAATCAAAATTGTTAACCTATTTAAGGGTTATTACATGAGAAACAAGGAACGATTGGAATAAGATTTATTTAAATTCTCTTATTTTCTCTCATGCAGTCTTCTTCTTCTTCTTCTTCTTCCTCTCTCTCTCTCTCTCTCTCTCTCTCTCTCTCTCTCTCTCTCTCCCTTTCTTCTACTCAGTCTTAAGATTCTTCTCTAATCTCTTCTACTTCCTCTCTAAACCTCTCTCCTTCAATCTCTACTTTTTCATTGGTTACTGTTGCTGTCCAGAAGATTTCAGTAGTGAAACAGAATCTTTGAGTGCCCGGGCGTGAAGAGGAGGACTTGGTTTCAAAGTAGAAGCACTGCTATTCTATTTATTGGTAAACATAAACTCCAAAGTTTTTTCTTACACCATATTTCAGGCCTTTCTACTATCAACGTACTTATTTGAGAGTTGAGGAAGATACTGCCTTATCTGAGTGGTTTTCTCTCTTATCTAATAGTGATCTTTTTAATCAATTAACTTCTTATCAGTTATTGCTTACTATATTTTACTTTAGTTACTTGTTTAAATCGATTGTTCTCCAAAACATTGCATTCATACTAGATTTGCATCATTTGTAGAATGAGATAGGTAGGTGGTCAGAAAAATGAGAGAAATTTTTTGAAATAACTTTAGTCAAATCAAGCAAAGATAAAAGTATAATTGAGTTTATATGCAGAATATTTTTGAATAATGTTTCTAATCTAGAATATGGATAAATTGATATTTAGTTATAAATCTAGAATGGGAAATAGGGAAAAAGATAACCTAAAACTAAATGGGGGCTAAATGAATATGATGTAAAACAAGTTGTAGTGTGGAGTTATGTTCAATGACTAGAATCACCTGAAAACTTTTATGTACCCATGTAACGAGGGGCTCTTTCCGGACTCCATTGGCTTCAGGATGGCTAGGACTCTTTGCAACCTTGTGCGACAATGAGGTTTCAGGGGATGCTTTCGCAATGTTAGACTCCTTCTCAAGGATGTCAACTAGCTCATTCAGCAAGAAGTTCAAAAATTCATGAGCATCCTACAGTTATAAAGGGAACAGCTCAGATTTACCAAACAACTTGAATTGTAAACCATAGGGAAGGAGGTAGCGTAACAAGCCATCAAACAACAGTATCTAAAAGCAGGCTTGTCATAGTGTGTTCTCAAATCTAAAAAAGAATCAGAACAAACAATTCAAACCCAAATTTGAAGGTGTGGATGTATGCCACTTATGTAAAAAGAGAATTCACAATGCCCAATTCTTATTCACCTTGGGTACAAGTCATGGCCTTATGGGTGCCAAGTGCAGGACATGCCCAAGTATAAGATCCTTCCAGACCCCAAATATTTCCACCATTGGCTGCTTAAAAGGTGTCATACATATTCACTATTTCAGCAATTGCAGTGGTCCAAGTGTAATGCATTTCTTATGTTCATAGAGATCTCTATGTGGCCTACTGTTTTAGATAAAATCACATGGTTATTCAGGGAAACAGGCTTCATAACCAGGGAGACAGGCTACTAGTATATTCAGCAAAACAATTAATAATGTAATTCCTCATTAGAATGCATCTTTTGAACTCTTTCAGTCTAAAGAGTTCACATCTAAATGGACCTTGGCAACCACCTAAAATGTGGGATGCCATAGAATACAGAGATTGAGTAGACAACCTTATTGGTCAACAAGCGTTGGATGGAAATTGAATTATTAAGCCTCTAGGCAAAACAGTTCTGTCCTAAAATGTGCTTCTCTGAAGGAAAACAACAATAATACTAATATACAAACAGAATAAATTGGATTACCTGGTGCATGTAGCTACGGAAAAGTTCATTTTGTTTCTTCACTCTTTGCACAAAACGCTTCGGAGCAATAACACCGGTTTTCTTTTTCTGGGAGCTGATCTGCAAAGATGAGCACAAGATTAACTATTACTGTGATGCCACGTTCCTGGAACATCCACAAGTGCATTTTCCAATTAGCAATTAAAAATACCAACTCTAATAGAGAAAAACATCAATTCTGGGAAGCTGACTAAAATACTTAACCATATGTCAGTCAAACTTCCAAAAGATATTCCTACCTGGTAACGAAGAACAAGAAAATCATATATAAATTTCAAACCCTACTTATGTTTGCAACCCATATAATTATTAAAAGGATCAGAAAGATGACAGTAATCACAACCAAGGTTCCAAATTTCACGATCGGGATCAGCCGACTCTTGAAAAAAAAAATTATATATATATTTGAACATATTTGTTGTTTTGGCTGCTAGTGTCAGATTTCGATATCGGACAATTTTCTAACTAGTAAAAAAATTCATTATTTTCAAATACAAAAGTTATTTGAAAAAATTTCTTGAAATATCAAAAAGATAAATTGCTTAGATATTAAGTTCTAAAATAAAAAAAAATCACTCCCTATCTTTATCTCACTCTCTCTCTCTCTCTCTCATTATTTCTCTCATACCCACATCCCCTCTCTGAGAGGAGTCTAGAAAAATAAAAAATATCTTGTTCTCATCCAGTCTCTCGTTCACTCATCTCTTACTCCCTCTCTCACTTTTTGTCACTCAGTTTCTCATTCTCGCTCTCATCCTCTCCCTTTCGCTCTCTCTATCTTGCTAAATAGAAAGGAAGAGCAACAAGGAGATAGAGAGAGAAGTAGGGAGGCCGCTAGGGAGAGAAAGAGGTATGGGAGGTTGCTGAAGAAAGAGATGAGGTGAGAAGGTCGCCAAAAAGAAATGGAGAAAACCAAAAGAGAGAAAAAGGACTTACCTGAAGTCGTCGGAGGCAAAATTCATCGGAGAAGGTCGTCAGACTTCTATTTTGACGGATCAGTGTCGAAGAACTTTGCTAGAGTCTTTGGAAAGATGAGATGAGTTTCATATTGCATTGTTTTTGCCGAAATGGGTTCAATCCGGACTGAGTATTGACTAATTCAACCAGTACCCTAATGTAACCAGTCAATAGGCTGGTTTTTGGGTGGAATCGGGATCAACTATGAAAGATCCAGATTAGAATCGACCAAAACTAGGAACTTTGATCACAACAGATAAGCAATTTATCACTCACACTTGATTCACACTTCATATACCACACATAGCTTTGGTTTTGCAGCAACAGATGTAACAACTATATATATAGGAGTGTCAAATAAACTTGTCAGCTTGTGAGCTAAACAACAGGACATCCATATGGTGTAGAGTTTCAATTATCTCATGGTGTTCATGTTTGAATCTGTCGGGCTAAAAAAAGCCAGCTCAAGCTCAGCTCCATCTACGACCTTAAAAACATGTACTTGCTGGACATGTTTCAGCATGGTCCAATCAAGCAGAAATACAACTCTTACACTGCAGAAGCAATGCCCTTCTCTGCAGATCATTTATCGGTTGATTGGGAATGAAAGATAGGGAAAGTCCTTTCTATTGTGACAACTTCAGAAAAGCACATGAAGGAGTGAAGTGCTCGGTAGTTGTTATGATCACAACAGATGAACCGACAGCCATAAGCGATCTATATAAAGGAATTGAACGAAGTTGATCCAAAGCACAGAAGGTACTAATGTGCAACAATATCTCAGTTTACCTTGTCTTATAAGAGAAGCAACTACTATCCATATTTTATCAACTAGTGTCATGTTCTTTGGAATATTCTGTTCAAATTTTACAGCTGTAAAATGTTCTCAAACAAAGAAAAAGCACTTATTTTCAGCTACACATCTGACTAATTTAGAAAATATAGAATAAGGAATAAGGAAAACTAACACTACAATACATAAAATGTTGCAATGACCATTTCATTTTCTCACTTTATTCAGTACCTACAACTTTGATACAGGTCCACAATGATAGGTTTGGTTTGGGACTGCAAAAAATAGTATCCTCCTCAGGCATTTAACTTGCTTGGGTCTTGCTCTACTTTCAAGGAGACAAAGAGAAGCAATTAGGAACATGAGACTCAATTGATAAGTTCTATTGAATGTGATTGGACTCCGTCCCCTTCAGAGATAAAATAGTGCGGAAGCATGTTGCAGATGAGCCAATTATCATAGAAAATCAATGCTCACAGAAAATTGCAAAATTCATTGTTTTCTTTGCTACTGCTTAAGAAAAGGAAAAGCTTTCAATGGAAGTGGAGCAAACAAAAAAACTGATAATTACCTGTGTGAATAGATCAGCCAAGCAAGTTAGAAGGTTCTCATCCGGATCTGCCATGTTTTTGTTATTTACGTAGTACTCAAGTAGTTGCTCCCGGAATGGGATACAAAAATAAAGTGCCTGCTCAAAAATGTGATCTTGACATAAGATAAAATTTGAAGTTAAACAGAACATGATTGAAATTACACAGCATAAAAGTCTTCCATAACTTTCTAATTCAATTACCCATGTCATGCACATTTCAAGAGCTTGTCTTGTCCGACAGCAAAGAATGTTGAAAGAAATAATATGGGTAACTAATCTTCATCATATGGAAGACAATACTAATTATAGATATTACATTACTTTCTGAAATTTATTTTTAAAAGTTAGGTGGTTACCAATTACCCATATTAGCTCATATGCTAAGAAAACAACCATATTCCATTCTAGTCAATCCTCCGAAGTGATGGAGGTCCCTTCAATAGGTCACCTCTGACCAAAGGAGTGAAAAGGAAAACAGCACTAAATGTTTGCATTACCACTTACAAGCTTCATAGACCAATAAAACATACGAGTGAGAATCAACTTCAATAAGAAACAACTACAAAATAATAATAATAATAATAATAACAAAAAATGCTTTCAGTATACTTTCATTATCTTCAAATTAAAATCTATACGCGAAAAAACTAAAAGGACGGAAAAAGTACAGAGCAGGATCAGAGGAAATAAGATCATCTCATTGCTTCTATAAGATGTTGATCTAGACTGGTTGGGTTCCTTATCACCATGATGGCAAACTTACAATGTAATGATGAACATTGTATCAGATCCATTTCTGCATCATCATTTTAAGGGGTGCATACATGTATAACAAGCTGGTAGATCAATTACTGATTAAGAAATCTCACTTCCATTCTCAGCATCATCACCTGCCCTAGTCAATGGATGCTAATCTCTTAAATCAAACTGTACAATCATCCAAAAAAGCAAATCAGGAAAGTATCAAACTTTCCTCCGAGACAATGCCAAATTCATAAAAAATTGATAGGTAGATATAGGATCACGTATCGACTGGTTAAGTACCTGCAAGACGCTGTTGCAGTAGCACGTATTCCCGAAGTTTTCGAGGCCAAAGTAGCGCTCGCCTTCGGGGAACTGGTCGCCGAGAGCCTTCTCGAGCTTCGAACCCGTGGCTCCCATGACCATCCAACTCCGCCTTAGCGCCTCCACCGCGAACCCTCCAAGCGCTCCCCCCCTCCTCTTCCGACGAATCGAGACCCTAATCCTAACACTAGATCTTGATCTTTCTATGGTTTCAAGTTCTAGCGTTCCGATCTCACTATTCTCCTTGGAGAAGGAGGAGGAGGAGGAGGAGGAGGAGGAGGAGAGAGAGATCGGGACAGAAGTGGACGACGACGATAGAAAGCGAGAGACGCAGTCAAATTTTAGGAAGAAGACTATTGCGTGCAGAAGTGAACGGTTAGGATTGCGTGGGAGAGAGATCAACGGTCTCCGATGAATCGCACGGTTGCACAGTGTTATAAATCAGAGAAGCGAGCGCGACTTGCGTGTGCGTGCCAGCACAGCGACTGGTTTAATCCAGCGAACTTAAGACCAAAGGGATGTCCGAATTCTATTGTCTAATAAAGTCGCAGATAAATGGATAAATGAATCAGATAAATACGAGTTATCAGCTAATTATCCAAACCATTTACTTATAAGACTCTTAACACTATCTTTAGAGGGTACTTATATGATATGATAGAGAAAATCTTTTCCTTTTTCCAACTTTATCCAGGTAATGAATATATAATCTTATCCTACCCTCCTCTAATGTCTCAGAATATGCAAAAGAACAATTAAATCCTTCTGTCCATCTATTGATGATAACATATCAAGCTAGAATAAATTGCAAACAGTATTAAACCTTTTTTATATGCCTATGCAAAACTGGTGGATAATTAATTAACATAAAAGTTTAAGCTATCAGAATAATAAACTAATCTTGTATATTATGCTTAACATGCACACCCCTTTGCATAAGGGTGTAAGAGTGCTAACTACCTATATTGGTAGACTCATCAAGGAGTGATATCATAAATTTGAATTAAGAAAGTGTAATATTTCAATAATAAGATAGATAGATTAAATTGAAATAACTTTATTTGAACGCTTAAAGAATGTTTCACAGTAGTTCCAGTGAAGTTGACTAATAAAGATTGCATCTTCGCAACCCTAGACAAAAAGGTCTTCAATGATCTGCAAAAGTTCCTAGAAAAAATACTACACTTTTCTTTCATTGCTAGATGCATTCCTCCCAAAATATAATGAAATTGAAATCTCAATTGCGCGGTGCGGTGCACAGAGCTGCTTGGAAACTTTTCTTGATAATAGATGAAATCTTAGAAATATTTCCCCCTGAAAATGTTGATCATTACATGAAAGAGGATGAAATACTTTTTTAAGTGACTCAGAATCCAGAACAATGTAGGCTAGAAGACCTTTTGCCATTGTGTATTGCTCTACAGATTTCCTGCTCCGAGTGCCACTTACAGGGCATTATATAGGTACTCAGTATGGTATTTGATTGACTAATCAATTACACACAAATCTCCATGTGTTCCAATACAAGGTAACGAATCTTGATATCCTTCAGATAAGCCATTATTGGGGCTTTTCTGGTTACTTGCTTCTTGACTTAAAGAACGGTACTAAAACATCTGCAAAGTAAAGGACAGCTCTCTCTCTCTCTAGGAACTATCTAATTGCTGCAGTTAGCATTCTTTGCTATGTTCATCATCATATATAGGAGGCACACCAAAAACCCAATCGAGCACATTTAAGTACTTTGACCTGAACACCTCTCTTTCCTGTGCATAACAGTGCATGATGATGGCAGTTGCAATGCTAAATATAGCTACATCTGCTCGTTTAAGTTTTGCCGCTGGAGGACATAAGCCTGCGTCAGACATACACATGAAGAAGCTCTCAATGGCTCTGGAGAGGCAATATAGAGATATCTCAACTCTCCTACTCTTCTTCTCAATTAGCAATGCCAATCCTGTTGGAAACTGTCATTAAACAACCACTTAGTATCCCAAAAAGAAAAGGGGTTTATCTACCCCTCATGTACTGTAGTTCAGGAGTCACTTACAGTCCCAATTGCAATCATTGGAATATTACACCATTTGAAAGCTCTGAAAAGTAGGCAGGTCCAAGCCCTGCAAAGGAAACCAGGAAATTTCTAATTTTCCTGTACAGATGAAAGAATCGAAAGAAATAGCTTATTCTGTAAACATTAACTATTATTGTTCCAACATCCAAAATTGTAGGACAGAAAGATGAAATATACTGTGCTTATCCTATTAAATAGTTGCACTGGTACAATGTATACTAAGAGAGCTCATTTCTATTTGCAAATGAATTTTTTGGGAAGGTCCATGTCCAATAAGCACCAAAGACAATATGCAAAGGGAAACCTGTAGAAACCACAATCTTATATGTCAAACTTCATATCGATTGTGATAAATTTAAGGGCAATCTGTCACATAAAATTCCGACCATTGATGGTATTGGGCTGGCTGACAGTCACAAAGAGACACCCTTAAATCCAATTTATTTATGACAGACCCAAAAAGGTGCTCTTCTATTATAATTTGTTAAGGGTATGCCATCCTTGGGCACAACAACTTGCAGTAGGAAAACGATAGATTCAAACATTTAAAGGAACCCTCAAAGTCCTCATAGCAAAGTAGCTTACCCTACACAGTCTTACACTTGATTAAAGGAGTATTCTGTTAATACTATGTCAATAAGTGAAAGATAATCTTATGGATCAAATCTTCCGTCATGCATGACCTGTTAGGAAGTACGAAAGGGTGAACTTAATCTTTGCTAAATAAGTTGTAGCTATCAGTTTTCAACCTCTGAGGCAGCCACAAGAAATTACTCAAGACGCCTTAGTATTTTGTTAGCATTCATATAATGATCAGCACGTCAACATATATCATTCACAATGGTCAGATAAATTTTCATTCAAGTAGTAAATACACATTCAGGAGATATAGAGAAAGCAAAATAAAAAGAATGTAACTCACCAGGCAGAGGCACAATACATTGAGAGAAAGAAGCTAGATCGTGCAGTACCAAGAAGACTTTTCCCCAGAATTGTGTAAGGTCTGCGACCGAAATAATTGTCCATTAGTAGCTATCAACTAGATTCTGGGTGGCATTTCTAGCAGTTCAATATATTTATCAACTACATCGGTGCTTGGTTTTGATAATAGATAAAATGATAGTCATATTACATAGCTGAGCAAAGGGCCGTTTGTTGCTTATTGTCCAGGAAAATACAATATGAGCTAAAGAGGAATAAAAAGAAACTACAGACTCTCATGAGATTCACAGTAATATCTGAATGCCTCGATAAATCAACCAACAGTCAGAGGGATTCCGATTATAAACCAATCACAAAAGCTGAAGTTGAAAAATAAAAATATTTCATTGAGGACATAATAGTAAAAAAGAGTAATTCATCAACTTGCTGCATGTAATGTGATCATATAAGCAGGAAAAAAAATACTAAATTGCATAATGATTGTCTAAAATGCCCCTTAAACAGCTACCATTTAAATATTAGCCTGAGTAAAAGCATAGTTCAGAAAATTAGTTGCAGAGTTCCTTGTAGAAAAATGCAGCAAGAGAGCAAAAGAGTAACTTTTGTACCTTTTCAAGAGGCCCTTACGGTGAACTATTAGTGCAGGAACCAAGTAAACTGGAACATAAACAGGCAATGCTCTTCCATATGCTTGAAAAAGGAAATAAATAAAATGTCCAATACATGTTTGATTGCCATGAACAATCTGCATGAAAAGTTATGGGGTTCAACAGTCAGTTATTAAAGAGTCAATTGCATTACTAGACAACCTTTCAGGATCCCAAACTGCTCTATATATGAATTCAGCCGCAATTATGTGGATAAGCTACATATACCACCCATATCGCAAAGCAACCAAGCATGGAGATATGAAATTCTCTTTCTCGTCTCTTTGCATTTCTTTCTCAGGCACTTATGTGGCCCTCTTCCTTCTAATTTTTCATATGCAAAAGATAAGAGCAAACGAAGATGAAGAATCCTTACCGAGCATGGAATTTTCATATTAGGATCTAGCTTTAGATCAACTCCCATAGACTTGTAATATTTCTCAATCCCCTCTAAATTAGTGAAAGAACGATTAGAGCAAATTTCTTTGACACCTTGAAGAACGACAACATCTTTCCCACCGTGCTTATTTAAAAAAGATTTATATGATGATGGCAGACTGTCTTGTTTTAGAATGTAAGCTGATCTGCAAAAGAATTTGATGTGATAGTTATTACATGTAGATCACTATAAACATCATTCCCACCAGACGTAGGGCAGTATGTCAAGAAAAACTGTGGTCAAACAGAGTGTTTTTATTGGATAAGGAAATACAACTATAAGGCATGAGTGAACTGTTCAATTAGACATACAATGATTTCATTGACAGATATTATAACACTGCACTTTCTGCAGCTTTGCTCTAAAATCTTAAAAATTTATGCATCAGAGGAAAGAGAAAGGGATTAACATAACAGCAATATTAAATTGATCCAAGTTGTTGATGGTAGCTCTAATTACTTAAAAAGCAGTCAAGAATAAGCCTCAATAATAAGAGTAATTGAGCATTCTCGGTTGGGAATCTACTGTGATTTTGATTTTTGAGTACCTCTTAAACTCACTCACATGTAAGGATTGGATGGATAAGTGGGAAAAGTGTCAGGGTTTGTTACATAATTAAGTAGGAACAAGGATTTAGGATTATACCAGATGATAATTGTGATTTAACAAAGAGGCATGGTTTCTAATGTCTGCCTTCCAAAATTTGAACTTATCAGCGTTAACTATAAGGATTACATCAAAAAACTACGTGAGCATAAAAAAATATGTATAGCCAACAAATGAAATCTGCTATCTGGTATTTGCTTTCAACTAAGTTCAATTGTGTGAATATGTGCATATTTTCTTGAGTTCATTATAAGTAAATGACAATTACCATGATAATGTTCATGTAATCACATCTACCCCTCTTTCATTGTGGTGGAACTGCCCTGCTTTACCAGGAACACTTTTGCAGGAAAATTAATTTTGGAATGTATGACAACCTAAAATTACCACAAAATAAATAAAATGGGATATGGAGAAAGAAACGTACAATATCTGTGAAGAGGAGAGACACATAAGAAATATATCACCATATGACCAAGTCAAAGGTTTACAAATGTTTCCAAATCTCTTGCTTTTTATCCCACAGCGAGATGCCAATACAGCAGCTCGCATGAGAATGTAAAGGGCCAAGCTGGTGTGCTGTGTATCTGATCCAGTCAAGAGCATTGATGGACCAGCAATTGCCCCCGCTAATAGCGCCCTCCATCCTGCTGTTCTGCAGCCAAGGGAACAGGAAATCTATTAGTGGTTAAAAAATCACTAGTAGAAAATTCATTAACATATGAATTTCTCCCAAGTAATCAACTTCTTCACATTTCCTACAAACTAGAGTTTCTAGATGAAGATTGGCGCAGAAGGTTCACCAGTTGATAGGATTTCATTGTCTATGGACTGAAACCAAAAATAAAAAAAGAATAAGGAGAAAGAAAGAGATAGATAGATGATCGCTTTTACGTGATCAAGCCTCCAAAAATGGCCTGAAGCAAATCTAAAATCTCATTAACAGTTCTGTCATAAGGCATCTTCTAAGGAAATATTCTATAACTTCCTAAGATTATACTTACTAATTCCTCAAATTCCCAAAACTAAACACAACAAACAAACAAATTAGTAAATTATGAAACTTTCCACCTCATATGCATAAAAAAGAATCAAATTCAAACCTTTTAAGCCCCCACAGAGCAGCAATGCCCTCATCAACAGAAACAAAAGTCCCAGCGAACGTTCCCAAGAACATCCCATATCGCAAGGTCTCCTTCAACGCCATCACCACTGCCTCCTCATTCGTTAAAGCTCCCAGCTTTCTAAACATCCAACAAAAGGAAACCGAATTATTCATCGAGGATGCAAGAACAATGAACACAAACTCTACCAAAAACCTTAATGATTAAGTAATGAAAAGAAAAACCTCGCGGAAAGACCCAAAGATCTGCGTTTCCTCAACCGGGTAAGGATTGAGAAGACGGCGAGGCCACCCTTGAGACCGGCGCCGATGGCGAAGCCCTTAGCGGCCGCCTCGACGCAGCGCCGGAGCCATCTCCACTCTTCTTCGGATCTCAGATAGAGATCTAAGGTAGAAGTAGAGGAAGAAGGACGCGGCGCCGGGTGATCTGCTTTCCGCCGATCGCCGCAGCACGGTTCGCCGGAGTCCGGCTTAGAGTATCCATTGACGATGCCGTTACGCATCGATGTGGCATCCACGCCGGCGGTGCCTTCGCCGTTGGCGTGCGGCATGAGAAGAAAAAACAAAGGCAGAAGAGAGAGAAGCGAGCAAGAGATTAAGTTCGACCAATCAAATTTCCCTTCTTGGATCTATTTAAATATTTAACAGCCGTGCGTTATTTCATAAAAAGAAAAGGACGTTTTTGTAAATATACTTCTAAAGCGATACGAATTCTAGATATCTCGTAAAAATCGACTTGATGTTACAACAATTAATAACATTTTGACCCTCAACTATTGTAAGAAAAAAAATAATTGAATACATAGTAGTACCTCCGGTGTCCTAATTATCTTATTTTATTACTCGGCTACTTTCTTTGGAAATTCTGTTAAAAAATAAATATTAAACCCTTAATTTCCCTTCATTTTTTCTATTATAAATTATTTAAAAAAAAAATTAGAGAATATCAATTTAGAATTTAATAGTAGAGAAATTATTATAGAGATGATTGGAAGAGAATATAAAAAGATATGGAAGTAAGGAGCTTTTTTTTATTTATTTATTTAGTTAAATTTTTTAAATGATTTATACCAGAAGTCTTAATAAAATATTAATGAAGGGATTAATACATGAGTTCACTTTGTTTTAAAAGCGGTGAATTAAGTCATATTATAATTTAAAAAGAATCATTAATTAGTTTATTATTTTCAACTAATTGAGTTCATTTCGTTGGCATCATTTATTAGTTCTATTATTTCCATACTACTTGGATTTTATATTTGAATCGCTGTTTTAAGTACAAAGGGCGGCAAAGTTGGTTGGACTTGTTGGATTTCCTTTGGAGAGATGCAACACTAATCAACTCGGAGGTAGATAGCATTAAAAAGTTAATTAAATTAGTTCTCTTTCGGTCACCTAATTTTACGACACGACCGTCTTTGGCTTTGACCTCACTTATTAATGAAGCAGAGAATGTTTATTTTTCCAAAGGGAGTTGTGGATTAATGAGTTGATATCAATGGGTAGGTAGGTTTGTTGCAATTGTATCGAGGATGCTGTAATTTATAAACCATTATATATATATAATAAAAATATTAATATATAAAGTAATTTAACATTCACTAAAAAATATACCTCAAATTAAAAAAGTTTACATTTCTTAGGTCTCATTTGATTTGAGACTAACTTCGAACTTGATTAATTAATTTTATTTATTAATTTTAACTTTTTAAAAAATAAATTTAATTTCATATAAAAAATATTTAATTAGTAAACCAAATTCTTAAATTCAAAGCAATCGAGGACTAAGTGTTGTTTATATATGTGTGCATATTCTAATATATGGACATTTATATGAGTTAGTTGGGGTAGGCGGTGAGGATATCATGAAAGAAGGAACAACACGTCAGTCCTACACATTCCGAATTAGAAGACTACACCTGTCCGTGTTACTCCTCCTAGATCCTGTACAACTCCTGTCAGTTGTCACAACATCTTTGAAATGTGCCAATATTCACAAGAGTTTTTAACCAAACTAGCCCTGTTCCAAAAAAAAAAAGACTAAGCCATTAGAAAAAGGCCACGTTAGCATTTATGACATTATAGAAAATTCGACCTGAAGCGTTGCGTTATGTTTAGTACTTGTAGTTGATTGCGAGATGCACATCATTCAAACTAGTTTATCATCATGCAACTCCTGAAGCACTTCATTGAGAACGAACACAATCACATCTTATCCTGTAATGGGAAATATAGGAGTGTATAGTCATTCACAGATGTCCAGGAATACGATAATACCTGGAGTTCTTTTCCCATGCACCGCATGAATTTTGCAGCCTCGGTACTCAATAAAGCAAAATCTGGCTATATATTAATATACCCAACAAAGATGATGTACAAAGATAAATAGGGAAATTATTCAACCAAATCCACAGTTTAGACCTATCATTTAGTGTTTTATGTCATCCATAGTATTAGCATGGAGTATGAACAGAATACAAGTTAAACTTAAAACCGTCCATCAGCAGACAAACATAGCACAGAATTTACAACAATTTGGACTCTACACGCAGTCACAGATCTCCTGAGCATATGATCTTCTACAAGGATCAAAAATCATCAAGAACTGGGCATGGGAGTGTCATTTCCCCAGAGCTCTTCTAGTTCAACCATGAGATCACTGGCGTCAGCCCCCTCTAACTCGTTCAGTATTTTGTCCTGCATGCTCTGGACGAATGACAAAACATTAGGGAAGATTAAGAAAATTAAAGTACAGGGCGGTCACATAGTTCGAGGTATCCAACATATGATACAAATGGTTGGTCGATTAATTATGACGAATTCAAGGAGCTGTTACATCTAAATAGTTACCCTACAGAGTCAGATGGAAATTTGGAATCCAAGAGCAGCATGTCACTCACTAAACACCTAATCACAATTCAAAGTCTTCCCAATCTTCACATGAGATTACCAAGTCCATACCTAATGGCCCCTGTCTGTCTGCCAGAAAGACATATATATCTCAAACCTCTTTAACACCTGACACACTCGGCATCTGATTGCCTCCCTCATGAGATTAACAAGTAAAAACTATTAAATCAAACAGTAATCAAAGTCTATGCTTGTTCAAATCGAGTAAAGAATTAGTTCAAGTCAGATGACCTTGAACATACAAAGAAGAAAAGACTTAAACCATCCTTAGTATTAGTTTTGACTTGAACCAAGACCTTTATGTTTGGCTACAACAGTTCAAGCTTTTACTCTGGTCCTACGCAAAACAAATTACGTTAAGCTGCATGCATGAATATGACAAACAGATCCTTACAAACATCAATATCTGTGGCTTTCAATTAACTACATCTCCACCTTGTTTAAATAACAAGAATAAGGGATGGGTAAGGGTAAAAGAACCCAAAGGGATACGAATGCCGGATCCATTCCACTATGGTTCTGCTCCATAGTGGAAACTAAACAGAAATTCCATATTGTAGGAAGTACAAAACAGAACATTACCTTGGACTCTTGGAGTTCCGTAACAACAGTTAAGAGCCTTTGGTACTGATCTCTTGCTTCTGGATATTGGACCATGGACTTAACCCTGGCAAGTGCTTTCTGTAGCCTGGCTTCAGTCTGTTTTCTGCCTTCTTGCAAGAAATCATAATCATCATCTTTAGCAGGTTGGTTTTGCACAGCAGGGCTTTCAAGTAGGCCTTCAGATCGAAACCCACGTAATCCACTTCCTTTCCGCCTCCAGCGAAGTATAGCTTTTTCCACAATTCCTACTGACCAGACAATTTTTCGAAACTGTTTCCTCACTTGATGACCTCGTACATGGGCCTAATCAGCAAAAAGAGACAAGAATCAGGAATGCGATTTCAAAAGTGATGATAGATGTTAAAGATGCTGTGCATATGCTAAGTGCTAACGAATAAAATAAAGCTAATACAAAGCTGATATTCCAAATGAGAAATCAAATAACAGATGCTCAAAAAATGTAATTAGGTACCAAAATTGGCAGGCTAAAAAATGAACTTCAGAAGGATCACTACTTTATGACGTTACTACTTTGCAAGATCGAAGCGGCACACTAGAATAGCATAACTACCTTGATTATTATGTAGCCATCCTCCTCTCCCTCCTATTAGATCTTACATATATATGTATGCATGTATAGAAATATTTATTAGATATGTGTATGTATGCATGTCGTGCCACCATGCTGTTCACACAGACTTGCTTGCTTACTGTGGGCACGGGTTTTACCACCAACACAACTACCCCCGTTAAATGGCATTCTTAACTTAGACAAACTGCACAGATGGCCAATAAATTATACCTGGATCTTGACAATTCGCTGACGAATGATCAGAAACTCCTTTCTCCCTTTCCATCCTCGAAACTTGTTTTGTATACGTACTGCAGCAGAATGCAGAGGCATATCATGCTGTCCTGGTTTGGCAGTCTTAACAGAAATGAGTGAAAGGGCTCTCTCGTCAGACATTCCACACTTGTCATCTCCATACTCAACTAACTTCTTTCTGTGGAAAGACTGCACCCTAAAAACTTGATATATCCTCGCCGCAGCTTGAGCAGCATTTCTAACAGCAGTTAGTGAGTCCTTCATTGATCCAGACTGAGAATCTACGCCAGCAAGTTGAATAGCATTTGTTTCTGCAAAATCTTCAACACTGGGAAGACCAGAAATTTCTGCTATATCACCACCTTTTGAATCCCTTAAAGTGAGGGCTGAAAGATGACTTGTCAATGAATACTCTGCAAGAAAACCAGCAATTCCTTTATGCCCATTTGCAGATGCTAAATCAGCAGGTGTTCTTCCAGAATGAAATTCAGGAGTTGGGTCTGTCAATGCTCCAGGAGCTGCTCCCATCGCTATAAGGGCGACAACTGTCCGCTCTCTGAAAATACAGGAGGTCAGATGGAAGTCTAGGAAAGTTCATTATCAACAAAGATGTTATTCATAGGAACGATAAATTGACATTTCTCCAAGTTTTACCTGCCACAAGATGCTGCCCAGTGAAGTGCAGTCCACCCATGGACATCTCTGAAATTTACATTGACACCAGCAGTAATTGTTGGCCTTATAGCCCAGTCATAACCAAGCGCAGCTGCTAAATGAATTACACCCTGTCCTTCCTTGCCTAAGACGTTAGGGCCTTTGCCATCTTCATTTACTCTCTGAAGAAGCCATGAGTGCAACTTATCTTTCATTAAATTTTCAACTAACTTATCTGTCGCATTTTCAGTGGAAAGCTTTTTCTCCTCAGTTAGCTTTAGCAGATTTGACCATTCATCATGTACCATCATCAAGGAACTAATCTTACTACTTAAATCAGATTTCTCCTTCGTAATGCTAAATGCTTCTTTTTGTGGACCCAAAGCCAGTAACTGTTCAAGACGAATGCTGAGATGCATTTCATTTATACCACCAACTGGATCCGAAGTTTCCATATGTTGAGCATCAGTTGCGCGGTATTCAAATTCTCGCACTTCACTACAAGCCAATCTGTTGGAGCAGGTGACATAAAAAGGAACTCCTCCAGCTTTATGTGCTGGAGCATAGCAACGAAGAGTTCCATCTGCTAGAACTTCTGCTGGAACTTCGACTTCTCCAAACATACATGACCATTTATAATTTTCAATTTCCTCCTTGTTCTTCAAGAATGTACCCGTAACTAAAACCTGAATGTTAAGAGGGTATCATGGTTGGAAGGAAGAAATAGAAGAAGACTAGTTTCATTGTAAAATTAACCACAATATACTCAGCATGGATAGCATGGATCCTCTGATACTTGGGAACTATTCAGATTTCTGAAATAGAAGGTAAATTTCAAGTAGCATACCTTGGTCTCCAAGCCCACATATGCCCAGCTAGGAGAGAAATCAATTATACTGAAAAGCTGGTCTTGAGAAAGCGAGGGGCTCACGGTGTATGCATCGAGGTGCTCACGATTGGAAATGCTAGCATCTTCAACAACACTTTCAGTTTCTGCAGTACTCCAGCCTACCCCAGAACTGGGTTTCATCTGTGCATCATCTACTTCACCAAGTTCTTTGCTCATCCATCTCGAAAAGCTATCATATTTCTTCAAGCCATCTACTTCCAGGTTAGAGAAATCTAATGATGACTGTTTTATGATGGATGGATAACTGATGTTCTCTTCTATGGGTCTGTCATTTTCAATATTGTTACTTGGTGGAACAAGTGAATCATCAAAGGAATTAGAAAGCTGCAACAGGAAAACATTCTGTCAGAAACCTTCCCATATGGAAGCCTACATATAAATACGTTTACATCCACTTACATCTCGCGGAGGAGACAATAGACAGGATAGTTGAGCCGGTCGACACGAGGATGCTGACCGGCACTTGTGCCAATAGAGTATTGGCACTCAGCAAGGATTGTGCCAGTGGCACAGTCAATGCCAGGGTATGTCGACCCGTGCCGATAGGGTATCGGCATGATTATCCTTCAGCACAAGTCTACCAATTAGTGCAAGGATAACTCAACAAATCTTGCTCAAGAGTTTCGATGATTACAGAGAAAGAAGAATTAAGTTTTCCTAAAAATATGCCTAAAATTATCTCTCAATATGTATGTATGTGAACCTATATTACATACAACTAGGCAAACTACCAAGTGCAATTGTCATCAGAGTGTAAAAATATTTCTTAACTGCAATGCTGCATAGAATGATACTGCACCATATTGCACACATTTTCAGCCTTCCTTATTGACACCCTAACAATTCATTCATAGTTAATGCTGAAGTACTAGTCAGATCAACATCACCTAGAATTCCTTCTCTGCAGTGCAATATTGGCCAACAAATTCAGGTTGGAACAGCCCCACATGCATTTCTATAGCAGAAATAATCATCTAGAAGTTTTATTTGTTTTCATACATTTGCAAATCACTTCTTTCCATTATAGTAGCTTCAAAAAATCTGCATTACTGTCTAGAATTTTGCACATTGGATCAGTAGTCTCAATTTTTAAGGGTTTAAATATATAGATAATAGAGAAAATGTTTAGCCAACAGTTTCATCTTTTTATTGGTGTCAACAGAATGAAACGTGCTACCTGTGATAGTGACTGGCCTTCAGCACCAATGACACCCACCTCATTGAGACTGAGGTTGTTGTCGTATGCTTCTCCAAATGTAAAAGTTTCAAGCCTAGAATTATCCTCCAGAATGGTCGCCTGTGAGGCAACAGAAGGGTGGAATGATGGCGTCTGGAACCCAGTTGTGAAATGTTCAAGGACTTCATTCCATGATGTCAAATCAACTTGTGTTTTGGATCCACTAAATGCTAATCCAAGACCCGTCTCATCAAAAACTTTAGTTATATCCTCTTGAGCAACTGAATAATAATCAGTGTTAGGTGTTGTAGGTGGTATTCCCTGATAATAGCCTGGAAGAGCTTTTCAACAGAAATACAGGTTAATGAGCAATCTATGTTTTAATTTGCAAATAAATAGAAGAAGAGAGGACATTCTCACATTGGTTATTCACGGAAGGAATTGGAACATTGGTGTTCAACAGTGAAGCATCCATCACAAGTCCATCATCATACTGCTGCATCTCAGGGAAAGAGTAGTATCTGGAACTTGTTGGATAATTATCTGCTGCACCGAATTTCTCTTTAGATACACTGAAAGAAGGATGCATTATTGAAATATGCATCAGTGAATCTATACTGTAAGTGATGCACAACAGATTAAGATGGAGTGACAGCTATACCTGATTCAGCATCTTCGTACTCTGATGTTTGTCCACTGTTTGGACTTTCAGCATCAGTATTTTGTGAAAGCAGCTGGCTCTGACTAGTGAAAGAGTTAGAACAAGCTGGACTATCAATGTGAGATACTTGTGCATTTTCTTCAACTTCTCTAGTACGACTAGAACTTGTTTTGCCACCCTAAAAATCATAACTTAAGTAGTAAGAAAGATGAAGTTTCCAAAAGAATTGGATCCCATTTTCACCATATGAAAAATCTAGAAGGCAGGTATCTTAAATTAAAAAAAAAATGAAAATCCTAAAATATAGTTTCCTCAGACCTCTTTGGTCATTGAATCATAGTTTTCACTATGTCAAGAAATAGAAAGCAGGAATCTACTTGGGGGTACAAAAACAAGTAATCTAATATAAAAGTACCAAAGTCAAATAGTGTTCAAGAACAATATGCATAAGCTGAACATACCTTGACTTCACGATAGTGCACAAGAACAATATGCATGTAATCCCTGCAAAAAAAAATCAGTAATTAAGTCTTAATATGATGTTAAATGTCCTTATTGCATGCACTATGCTTATCCTTACTCTTTGGGTCCAAAATGTGCCACAGTATAATAAAACATCGCATCGAGTATATAACACGCAAGTTTGGCTGCAAAGAACACACAGAGAAATGCAACAAAAGAATTTGAAAACAATCATGAGAATTTCTTCTTTCTTTTTTCTTTGCACAATGAGATTTACAAACTAAAATATTCTTCTGCTGATTTACTATGCCCATGTATGAAGATCAAGTTTGTTAGAATATAAATATAAAAACTTTCATTCTCTAATAGCTTAAATTTTTAGAATACTTGGTAAGTTAACATAATATTAGAGCAAGATATTGTGAGTTCAAATCATTGTAAGCGCATCTTTCTATAAAAATATAAAATCTTCACATATTTAATTCAAGTTCACTTCTTAGATCTATTAAAATACCTCGACCCAAGAAATGAGAGAGAGTGTTAGAATATAAATATACAAACTATTATTCTTCAACAACTTAAGCTTTTAGACTAGTTAGTGGTTTAATAAAGATCATTGCAAGACAAGTTTCATAGGAGGCTTGGCAATAAGCTCTCAGTTAATCATAGAAATCTGTTCAAATCTTCAGCAAGAATATTTAAAATTGTGCTATAGCAAAAGGGGATGGAACTCCGGATCTCCCAATAGGGGACTGAGTATCACACAGTTAGTTATTGACATTATACCTAATGAGTTGATATACAATCCCTATGAAATGTGGCAAATGCCTAAATGAGACAAAGGAAACAAACTATCTCAAGAGGTTCAGCAGTTGGATCAAAATTAAATTAAAATTTTAATTATGACTAAAATTTCAAATAGATAGTCTCTAATTAAAACTAATTGTAGAAGCGAGAAACACTTCTTCGTTCACTCATTAAAATGTAAAGAAAATGCTTCATATTTCAACAAAATAAAGAAGCTCTATAATCATCTCACAAATAATAGAATACATACTGTGATCAAACAATGATATTAAAGGTCTGAGATTCTGAACATGAATTAGAAGAGGGAACAGCAAAATGACAGTTCCTTAGGCAATCAACATTGTTGAGTCCGAAAAAATATGCAGTAGTTGAAGAAGAAAAAGAGATAAATTATGAAACAAGAACTTCATAATATGACATATGAGGACATGAAATAATTTTTTTCTTCCAAACTCACTCTTCTAACATCCAATAACTCCGCCTTTGGAAGTTCTCATTCTCCTCTCCATGAGCATAGTAGCAATGCAGCACATCAACACTTCCTGCCTGAATTTGCAGACAAATAGCAGCCATATTAGATTACTCATGTTCGAAAAACTAAAGGCTCTTTACTGATAATGCAGGTTTCTTCCAGACATGGTGACAATGTACCACCAAATTGATTTTCAATGGTGAGATAAAAAAGCTAAGTATATGAGTGGGACAACTCCTTTGCTGTAGTTATATACTTAGATAACAAATCTATATTCTTAGTAACAACATTCAATTTCACTTACTTTTAGCCTCTCATGAGCTTCTTTAACGGTCTTCCCATCTTTTTTCTTTCTCCAATTGTGTCCATCCTTCCGAAAGTATCTTAATACTTTCCGATCAAAGAGGAAAAGGGAACCACCTATACCACATGCATGACAAGAAAGTAAGACGAGCAAAACACAAAATTGTTTGTTCATGAACTGTTTTTGTTCACCATATTGTCTATATTTTCCTATATTACAGCTAAACTATAGGTCTCATGACGAGATCCTCTGGAACAATTAGAGGGCAGCTCCAGTGAATTTATAACTAGGTTCTCAAAGCCAAACATGAAGATGGCAGAATAAGTATAAATTTGATTAGATCAATTAAACATACAGATTTTCTTTAGGCAAAGAGTTCCAAAACAATGGAAATAGTTTAAGATGAAGAACAACAAACAGAAGTCATACTGGAAGGTCTATTTGGCGGCTCAGGGGAAATTCGGAAATTCTTAAAGTTTCGAAGTATTTCACAAATTTCAGCAGGACGCAACCAACGATTCTGAGCCTCCTGCAGTATCTGTGCAATATCTGTAGATCAACAATGAGATCAAGGAGTTAGCAACAGAAACATATTTACTTAATTACACAAGTACACCCTGCAATCACAAATACAGTCCTGTTGAAAAGAAAATTCAATAACATTTGTCTGCCTATGGAACAAACAGCTCCTCCATCTTTGAGAAAAGACTTAAGGAGAAAAACAGATAACTAGGGCTTAATCACAATCACTATGTCAAGAGGAAGCCAGAAGAGGATTTCATATCACTCCATAAGATACCGAACCTGACAATCCAATCGAGCACCATTTGCCCCATCAGATAATTCAGAAATAAAAATTAAATCTACTAAAAAGAAAAAAAAGTTATAGAATTTCCCAATTCCCGTGACTTAGCAAAACAAAACAAGTGTCGGAGAGCAACTAACTGGGGCACTAACGAGCAATCCCAGCTCACTAAAATACAGAATCAGTTAAGTCGCTTCTCACTTACCGTCAACATTTACCAACTATAATCCATCAATTTGAATCATTCAAGTTAGATTACGTAGTAAGCCAGCTAATATCGCTATCCTTATACAAAAAAAAAAGGAAGAGGAAAACAGAGAGAACATACAGTACTCCAAATAAACAAGATTGAAACTAATCAGGAACATCAGATCAGTCTCAGCTATGTGAAAAGAACAAATAAAGATTAGATCGAGGGGTCACTTCAAGAGATAATCCCCCAAAAGACCGCCAAATAGAACAAAACCTAGACAAATACCACGAAATCAGCACAGATCGAAAGAACCAGCTACGCAAATCCTCACCTAACTGGGGGGTCAATGCATACCGCCTTCCTTCCGCCATCGATCCACCCCGAAAACACTCGGAGAAGCAAGCAAACGATCTCGATCAAGGATCGAGCCTCCCTAGCATCAGAATTCGGGGAGCTCGAGCGAACCACTGCGACAAAGAAAAAACAGCACAATCTCCGTAATCACGACCTAATAAATAACGTAATGATTTCCAATCAACGAATCTTCCTCGAAAGCGGATCTCGAAATTAGGGTTTCGAGGGGATCGAGAGGTGGGAGAGAGCTTTCCCAAAAAGAGAGCCAAGAAGAGAGAACCTTCGAAGAAGGAAGGATTTTAGAGGAGCCGCCGAGTTGGAATTTGGGTGAGGAGAGAGAAAAGCGACGAACGCTAAAGACGCAATAAATGCTCATTCCCCCATGCCAAATGACGGTTCTGCCCTTCATTGCCTTCGTTTATTGCTGTTATGCTCACCGCACTAGAACAATCTCAGCCGTTCGATAGAACTAAGGGTGCATTCAACGGAAATCCGATGGCAAATATCGGATCTTATATAATGTTCTACGCGGGAGATCGCATATAGAGGTGTTTGTTTAGCTGAGTGGTGCCCGGCTTATGAGGTTGTCGTCATCGGAGTCAATCAATGCGACTCCAAAAGGAGTAGTGGCACCTTGCTGACTTTAGATTGTTTGAGGGTTTTGGACCAAACTAG
Organism: Typha latifolia; assembly: GCF_019914945.1. Classification (NCBI taxonomy): domain Eukaryota; kingdom Viridiplantae; phylum Streptophyta; class Magnoliopsida; order Poales; family Typhaceae; genus Typha; species Typha latifolia. Next base: position 16,941,831 of record NC_133089.1, read on the forward strand.
ATAATTTTTCAGTTTTATTTACTGAAATAGTACCGAAATAGCTTACATTCCAAATTTAATATCAAAATGAGACTGTTTTACTATAATCCTAAGTAAAACATTAAATCTTTAAGAGCTTTACTTTAATGCTAAATAATTCAATATTTTATTAAAAAAATAATACATATAAAATACTGAAAATTTAACTATTTTATTATAAAAAAAATATCAAATAAATTTTTTTATAATATTATAATTTTGTACTTGGTTATTTATTTTAATCATAAAATATATCATTGTGAAGATATAAAAGAGCTTTAATTAGAATTATAAAGTTATTCTCCGAAGCTAACTAATCGCAAAAAGAAGGCTATAACTCCATTAAATTTTACTTCTAAATTTTTTTCTTATAAATCACTTAACTAATATAAAGCGATCAACATTTCACTGAGAAAAAAGTTTTAGAAGATGACTAGTTTGGTTAAAAAAAACTTTTTTGTTTGGTGGTAACGCAGAGGTCAGAGTAAGCTATCTATTACCGACTTGGTTGTATAATTGGGTTGGATCTTGGGCTTAAAATATTGAATTGGGCCGGAATGGGAGATCTCGGAGCTAAGCTGACAAAAGAGCTTTGGTGGTCTGGCTTAATAAATAAAGGCTGGCCCTTCTTGACTGACCCCTTAGTGGACTTTGGATTTTGGAGGTGCATATAAATGCCAAAATGTATGGATATAATAAGATGGGACTTGAGTTTCTTAATTGTGGCATATAAATTTCGTAGATCGATTTGCATATGATTTTTGCCACCGCAGAATTTGTATGAAAGAAATATGTGTTATTTTCTAGTCAAACTTTGGGGCATTTTTAATAAATAGATAGATGAGATAAAGTTAATAATGTAAGGTGTGAAATAAAAATTCTTATTAATAATAACGTTAACCTGTGCCGGCAGATCACTGAAGTGGCGACGAATCCCAGGAACAAGAATCCCAACCGTTTGCCCCTCTCACGATCGAACCGATGCCCAATCCCTATCCGCATTTATTCCCGCACCTTATTCCTATTCGCTTCTCCTTATTCTCCTCCTTATTCCTCCTCCCATGCCTCCCCTCTTCTACCTCCTCCTCCTCCTCCTTCCGAACCCTAACCTTGGAGATCTTCCTTAGCTACTTCCCGCAAATCTTCTCTCCTCTCGATCTCCTTCGCCATGCCCTGGTTGGAGCTCTTGTTCCCTGTCGAAGAGTCTGGTACCTTCTCAGCCGGAGGGCTCTTCCTCGATCCATTCGTGTCAAGATCACTCCTTTCCTCGATCCCTGCTGCGAATTCCTCTGTTCCTATAGTTAGATTGAGCTCTCCTTCTTGTTCTCGTCGGCGGAGATGGAAGGGTGGGGTTGGATTCATGTCGGTGAGCTTGTCAGTGAAGGAAGGGCAGGGATTCGTGCAGGGGTCAGTGGGGTTCTTGGGTCAGAGTGGAGAGAAGGTATTGGAGGAGAAGGAGAAGGAGGAGAGGGAGGTGGGGGAGGTAGTGGTTGTGGAGGAACAGCATGAGGTGAAGAGCAAGAAGAAGAAGAAGAAGCTCGGGGCTCAGGGGACCGGAGCCGGTGCAATGAACACCACCAAGCATCTTTGGTCTGGGGCTGTGGCTGCGATGGTTTCAAGGTAACGGGCTGCATGTGTTTTGGATTTGCATTGTTCATTTTTCTTCATTGCTTTCTACATTGTAATTGTTTCTATATAATGTACTTCGTCGGTAACATGAAAAGAGGGTCTCTTTTATTTTCATATGGTTATCAACTATTGTTAGTGAGTTTATGCAGTACAATGCTAGTAAGACCAGCCAATATCCTATCACACTGATTAATCCTATGTTAGGTCAGCAGTAGAAATTGTAGCTTGAATGTTGAGTTTATGGGAATTCCTATTGTTTTCACGATGCAGGTTAAATTTTACTTTCTAGATTTCAATTTCCTTCCGGGGTTCCAACTGGAGCATTGGAAGCATATGGATAACTAACAACTGAAGAATTATTTTCATTGTTAAGGAGGAAAGAATCTTCCAGTAAATCCTTTCATTTAGTCTAAGAATGTATATGTGCTTCTACCTGTAAACTATGATCTTGAGTATGGTTGCTCTCTAGATGTTTTGCATATAGAAATGCTAGAGATAGTAGAAGAGGTGTCTCGAAGATGATTGGTTATGACTTGTCCTATCTTCCTGTTAAAGTCAGAGCTTAGTTATGACTTTTGTATGGAACTTTGGACAGAAATAAGAAGAGGTGTCTCGAAGATAATTACCATAGCTTATCCCGATCTTGACCCAAACTAGTCTGGTATTGGTCAACTTCGATCGTATGGGCCGAAATTGGTTTTTCTAAATACTTAGGTGGGATCTAAATGAATCCGACATAGGGGGTATTAATAATTAATGCCCCTAGCTATCTTCTTTTGTATCTCTCATATACATTCTCCTTCCATCCTCATATTTTACCAAGTTCAGGCAACCGATCCGCTCAGCTTCTCAAGCTACTTCACACTTTCGTGAACTAGAATGAGTATTTTTTTTTTCTTTTTCTCTCTTTCTCTCCCACTCTTTAACTCTCTTTTTTTTTTGCTGCAAAACAACGGTGAAGAAAGATCTCTTCACTCACTTCTACAACAATAATTTACTAGCGTAAAAATTTATCAGATCCAACTTGAAACACATCATGATTTAAATGAGTATTTTTTTGTGGGGGCTTCTTATATGAGAAATTTTTATTTTCTTATTTTTCAGTCACTTTTTTGAAGTTTTAGAAATTTTCTTGCATTTTTAAATAATATTAAAAAAAATTGTATAAGTAAAAAATAGTACGATCCAATATAGGCGACCGATACACCTAATTCAGGTATCATTTTTTGAGCGAATTCCGGTACCAATCGTAAGTTTATAAACTTGATGATTACACTACTTAGTTTTGCCCTACCTCTTGAAGATTTGATTTTATGGCACATTTTTCTAGGTTCATCTTTAGATTATGAATTATGTTTACGTTTGTACAACATGGACTGAGATGCTCTTGGCTTCTGGTTGCACGGAAGAAACAGGTGAATATGCACATGTGCTTCAAGTTAGCAAATTAAGTTACAATGGTAACTTTGTTACCATGATTTCATGCCAGCTCTCTCATTCCAGAATTGTGCATTTTAGCAAACTATTACAAGACAGAACTTAATGGGAACATCTATGTTGGTTGAGTTAGTACAAAATTCCTTTTGTTCAAGAAGCTGATAACTTGCTACAAATGCTACTGGTTGTGCATTTAGGTGTTCATTAATTGAATTCTGTAACGAATAGGATTTATCTTCTGACAAAATATAAAGAGATTAGCGTCAATATTTATATGGAGCTGGTTGACTCTGTAATTACTTATGTTGCATGAGTGGCTAACCATTCATTCTAATGTTGCAGCTGTAACTGAATCATTTCTTGCTTCTGTTTTCCTGGCATCATTTCTGCAACATTATTAAGAATGAATTGTTGGCTTTTGTCTGTCTCTTCAAGCCAGCTTCCTTAAATCAACTTCTTTGGTCTATCAGGACATTTGTTGCCCCTCTTGAGAGGCTAAAGTTGGAATATATAGTTCGTGGTGAACAGAGCAATCTGTTTACACTTGTCCAGAAAATTGCAACAACTCAGGGTTTGAAAGGTTTTTGGAAGGGAAACTTTGTCAACATTCTCCGAACTGCTCCATTCAAGGCAGTAAACTTCTATGCATATGATACCTATCGAAAACAGCTGCTTAGAATATCTGGAAATGAAGAAACAACGAATTTCGAAAGGTTTTTAGCAGGTGCTGCAGCTGGCATTACTGCTACTATATTATGCATACCCATGGACACGGTATGTCATCTTACATGTCATTTAAAGTCATTTACTAATCCAGTACTTCATGACCTATTGGTAGAGAATAATTTATATTATGGATTTCTGTGTATAAGGTTACAGTTTCCTGGGTTAACCATGAGAAAATAATTGCTAAACAATTTCATGGATACTGTCATTACTCATCACAAGCAAAATCCAAAAGTAGGAAGAAATTATTGTTCATGAGAATGATACTAACAGTAGGGTGTCACTGTCACTATTTTTCATGTTATTTTTTTTACCCTGACATCTATGTTCTACATTTGATCTGATAATTTTCAGATTCGAACAAAGATGGTAGCTCCTGGTGGGGAGGCTTTAGGTGGCATCATTGGCGTTTTCCGTCACATGATCCAAACTGAAGGGTTCTTTTCTCTTTACAAGGGATTAGTGCCTTCTCTTATTAGCATGGCTCCTTCTGGTGCTGTTTTTTATGGTGTCTATGATATATTAAAGACGGCTTATCTGCATTCACCTGAAGGAAGGAATAGGATGTCTCTGATGGACAAACAGCAAGATGAAGATGTTAGTGCCTTTGATCAGCTAGAACTTGGGCCCATGAGGACCTTACTCTATGGGGCCATCGCTGGTTGTTGTGCCGAGGCTGCAACCTACCCTTTCGAGATTGTCAGGAGACAGCTACAAATGCAAGTCAAAGCAACAAGGATGAACGCATTAGCAACATTCCTCAAAATTGTGGAGCAAGGTGGAGTTCCCGCACTGTATGCTGGCCTAATTCCCAGCTTGTTGCAGGTACTCATACATTACTCATCTTTAAAACTTTTTATCATAATTTCAGTAAACACGTGCTGTTATTTGCTCAGTGTTTTATACCAAATCTCTCTTTTAAATCTCCAGGTTCTGCCCTCCGCCTCCATTAGCTACTTAGTTTATGAGTTAATGAAGATAGTCCTGAAAGTAGAATGACAACAAACTCATTTATTGCCCTCTGCATTTTGGAAGGGCTTCAGCTGCTTAACCTAAGCAGCTAACTCTCTGTTCCTCTACATTTTTTTTCTTTTTTCCTCTTGAGCTACTTCAAATAAACATCAAACAAGATTGTGGGATCAGAACATCAAATGGTGCGAGTAACAACACTGGTTTGAGCCATGGGGTTATAAGTGTACAAAATTGAGCTACTCAAGTTTATCCAAAGTATATATTTACTTCATTCTGCTTGAGGGCAGCTCTGCTGAAGCCAGACATTGGTGGGCCACATGATGTATCCTCAGGATATTTGTAAAAGTTCCTGCAAACTAGCTTGAACTATCAATTTTAACCCTTATCTGACAATTATTGGCACTTCACATTAATTGAAGACCCTATTTTTCCTTTTGCTTTCTCTATTTCAGTTGCAGCAAATGGCACTTTCTATCTATACTAAATGAATGTATATGAGTCAAAGAGTATAAAGAAATTAGAGAGAGAATGAAAGAGCTACTACAATAGCACACAAATGTATCAGTACCAGGAATAACACTTAGCCATCACATTATAAATGCAAATATATCTTTTTTTATTGAAAAAAAAAATTATATTCCACCAGTTGCTCAGTAAGACTAGAGAACATCGAGTCAAGAGTCATAAAAGAAGTATCTCATATCAACTCAAATATATAGACGGAAATCCACAATACTCCATTTGAACGATGCCGAACGAGATTAAACCGCATATCGAGCTTTCTACGTCATGTCATCTTGACCCACAATTCCAACGCGATGGAGACCAACAGCAACAGCAGGAGAAGAGCGAGGAGGGCCACCTCGACGCCTCCGAATCGCACCAACCCCCTTCTCTCCGATCGCTCCAGTGCCAGCTCCATTCTCAGATCGGCCACCGAATTCCGCAATCTCTCCCTCTCCTGATCCAAACCTCTGCCACAGTTAGGGTTTTCTTCCAGGTCCGATATCAAATAAAAAGAGAAGAAGATCAGGGATCACCACGCGAGATGCCTCGTCCTCCTCGGATATGGCGGTTCTCCTCCGGCGAAGTGACAGCGATCGGAGGGAGGAGAGGACGAAGGCAGCTCGGGCGCATCGGATCGCGACCTGGGGCTTGAGGGAGGAACCGGATTCGCAGCTCTTCTTCTCCATCTCGAGCTCTCCTCGTGTGGCGGGGCTCTTCCCCGTTTCAAATTTCGAAAATTGTGGGTATACGCCAAAATGTTGTGGAAGCCTCCTCTCCTCTCTTTTATAACATCACTATAAGTTTCAGTTATTTGGGAAAATTACATTTCACATCCTATACTTTTTAATCTACTGTTTATATTTCGATTTTCGAGTCCTTTGCTGTGGACTTTTTCCCCTCAAATAAACACCCTATGAGATGTAGATATTCTAAGAACAAATCCACAAGACCACAACATAGAGTAGAAATATCAATATTAAAAATATAGGAAATCCACAATTAGTATTGTTTACAACACCGAGTTTTCAATATTAATATATCTCAAATCTCACTTACGTGTATGCATACTTCACCATAAGATAGAGTACGTGCTCATTAAACTCCAGTCTGATGGGTTACATAAGGCCATGGCAATATGGCATACAAATGGAATACAATAAAGCCTCAGTCCTCTCTATATAGAAGCTTAACTCCCAGCTTACAAGGGGTTGGGGGCTGCACAAATTTACAATTCGGGCATGAGAGTGTTGCCTTGCTCATGATCACCAACATATGACATCGCAGACACACAGCGACTACCATCTCCGTATCAGTTGAGGTATATAAATAATTCTTCATGACGGACTTCCTCGGCGGAGGCGGAGGCGGCCCTCCAGCTCCGCCAACGCTGCCTCCCTGCGGTTGACATGCGAGATTAAGATCTAGATCTAACCCTTGGTGACAAATCGGTGCCTCTGAGCTCTTCATTGGTTCCTTGCAAGTTGTCTTGTAGGTTCTCGTATTGTAGTAGTGTATTCTTCCTGACTGCGTTATCGAAGCTGATACTATTATTATATATAGTAATGCTACTTTCGTCTAACCACGCTTAATTATTAGAATCTACCTGGAGATCGAGGCACTGTTGCCATTCCGATGGCAAGGGATTGTCGAGATGGATCTCGATGTCGGCATTTGGCTCTTCATCTTTTGATAAATTTTTGCAGTTGCTCTCTTCCACATCTTCCCATCTCCTTTTCTTACAAAGGAGGTTACTAAGATTGAGGCATGGCTTCTCCTCCTTGGAGGAGAGAGGTGATTGCAAGGATACCATTTGTTGTGATACTTCCTCCTCCTATCTCTATTCTTCTCTTTTTGCTAAAAATAAAATTAGAAGAACTATCAATAAAATGAACCTTTTTTTCTACCTCCTTGTGCAACTGGCAGTGGATTTTGCGTTCCTTTTATAGGCTAGATTAGAGAGATCATTTAAGAGCACAGGATGCAACCATGGATCACTTCATGGTATGAGAGAGAGAGAGCAGATTCTTTACAAACCGGATTTAGGAATTTCATGCAGTCACCCACTTAAGCAGACTTTGACCGACTGCCAACTTATTTGCTATCTTAATTATTACGATTTTTTTTACAAATCACACCCAACATTTTATATTTTCTATATTTTATAATTCATACTTATTTTTGAGAATTTTATAATCTAACCTCTTTTTTTTTTATAATTCTCATTTAATACCCTGAGTTAACTTAGACGGCACTAAAAAATAAATATTTTATTATAATATAAAAAAATAATTTATAAATACATAAATTAATTGTGCATTCTCTATCTTTTTTTCTCTTTCAAAAAAGAAGAAGGAGAGGAGGGAGAAAGAGGGAAAAATAATGAAATGTGGTGAATGTGACGTTGGAGGAAGTAGGTGAAAAAAATGATAGAGTTATATAAAAAATGAGAGGGAATTATTCTAATAACTTAGTTTACGTTAGTTAGTCAAAATAATGTCAGAGTATTAAATAAGAATTATCAAAAAAAATTAGGAGTCGAGTTACAAAATATTCAATGACAAAATGTGAATAATTATGAATATAGCTAACCATCCTTGTTGGAGGAACTTCTTGCATGTCCATCTCTCTCTTACAAGTTTCCAATTGCATGGCATTTGGTTTCATGATCGAATTTTAGTTCAATGACAAAATCGAAACTATTGATGAGTGCCAGATTGAGTAAAGGGTGAGATGAGGTACATGATAAGATTATTATTATTATTATTATTATTATTATTATTATTATTATTTAAAAATCCAAAGACTAGATGGCACCTGATAAGAAGGTGGCATGAAACATGAATCATAACGACATGCAGTTGAAGAGGGATTGAATGCAATAGGCTATACTCCATTAAATCCCAACATCCACATTTAGGTCACACAAAGGTGAGTCCAATTTAAAGCACCCCTCAACATCCTAATGAAACAATAATTTAAAGCAAGCATAGCATCTTGAAATAAACTGGCACCCTCCTCCTGTCCCCTTAACAACCCCCCTCATCTTCCAAAGGTCAAATTCCCAAATAGCCCATCTTATATCCAAATGTAATTACTTTTATACCATGCATAATAATTTTATCATTTAAGATAATTTTTGATACACAAAGACCATTTATATTATTAAAAACCTTATAAATACCGCTTTTATTAGTTTTATGTTATTCTTTTCATCCATGCGGGGGTCTAAGTATATAAAAGGAAAAGTTCCGATAATATTTGCGAAACTAGCTAATAGTTAAGAAAATCTAAGTAAAATTATTTCTTTAATTTACCAAAAATTATGATCACACTTATTGGTGGCATATTAATTGTTGGTGTAATATGACCATCCATACTTTGTGGTGTAATTAATAACACTCAATTGGCCTCCACCTACAACACCTCAACTCACCATCTTTCCTGAAATTTTTGATTGCTGATAGAGAATGATAGTTTAAATCTTTTTATACTACAAAATATGTTGTTAGACAGATTTTTAGGAGGCCTTAAGTTTGATGCTCACTAATCTCTGGTTAATCTCCATTTCTAGTTAAATGATTTAGGTTTGTGCAAAGATTAACATTAGGAATAAATATGATGAGAAATGGAGCCCTATAAATTTACCAACATATTTGCAAAAAAGGTGTACTTTAGAAATAAATACTGGGAGTTGGATGTCAATAGCTAGGAGGACCTATTCAGCTATTCTTGTTGTAGCATTTAATAAGGGAATTAATTATTACTTATTGCAGGCATAATTAGGTTTGTGATCAATATCTGTTATTCCAAAAGAAAAAAAAAAGAAAAAGAAAATATAGAATTTGCATTTGAATGGGTATAGGAGGCAAAGTTCCAACTCCCAACCTAGCTAGTAGAAGTTTGACCAAAATTATTTTTAGATTTTAAAGTAACTAATCTAATGTCCAAGACTACAAGTGGATGCTCAACTTGTTCTATAATTTGATTGGCATGGGCTAAGTTGTTAAATATTGTCCTTTTATCATCATAAATTATTTCACGTTTCCTTTCGAAATTCTAATATAGGGGCATTTTATTGTAGAGGAAAATTTTCAACTAGGATGTAAAATTTCCTACAATGGAACCAATGGAAACATCCCACAAGCATAGTTGAAGAAAATTCCAACAACTAGATTTGGGTAATCTGATCAAGTTATCAGACCATCCGAGGCGCAGTGCAGTTAACGCGAAACCATATTAGACCTAGGAAGCCAAGGAGCAGCCCGAGCGTGTGCCGTCCGACTCAGTGGGCTTAGCAGGTGGCGAGATGATTAATGTTAATATGGACACGTGTATACTCAAAGTGAACCCTAAGGCAAGATAGGGCTGTGCTCTGGGACATGACGGGCTTCTTGTTGGCGGCCGCATGGGAAATCGATCGATAAGGAATCAGCTCTACGAACTGAGAGGAAGGCCTTCATACTTGATTTGACGCTTGCCATGAGCCACAGCTGCGTAGAGGTGGAAAAGTACTCACATGAGTTCATTCCATATTGTCCTTGGGGTCTTAGAGGGTTAGCTACTGAGTGCAAAATTATACTCAACTCTTTTGTAAACAATCGATTAATACATGTTAGGAGAGAGGGTGATTGGGCGGCTAACTAAGCGATGGTTGGGGCCAATGAATCTTATACCTCCTGAACTATATAACCTTTGATCCTTATAGAGTGAAAATAATAATAATAATAATAATAATAATAATAATAATAATAATAATAATAATAATAATAATAATAATAATAATAATAAGACCAAGTCCGAGTATGGTGTAGGAATTTTTTTTTCCAAGGCACGCCATTCTTTGACGTACGACTGCCACGTTATTCAGAATAAATATTTATGAGATTTTGCAAAAACGAGATATTTGAGAGGTATACATATAAAAATAAGAACTTTATAAGGATATATATGCAAATGGATACCTTCTCTTTTTTTAATATTTTGGCGGGACATTTCGTGCGTCTTCCTTTTTCTCCATATATAAATACCAAATCGCACCACTACTTTTGACAAGACCTCGTCGTCGATCCGTTCTCTCTCTTCTCTTCTCTTCTAAATCGTCTTTGACAAAGAGAGAGGGGGAGAGAGAGAGAGAGAGAGAGAGAGAGAGAGAGAGAGAGAGAGAGGAGCAGAAACCCTAATGGCGGTGATATCGGCTTCGACGAAGTATAAGCTGGTATTCTTGGGGGACCAAGCGGTGGGGAAGAGTAGCATCATCACCAGATACATGTATGACAAGTTCGATCCGATCTACCAGGTGATCGCTCTTGCTTTATTCCGATCGTTTTCTGGTTTGATTTGCGAATTCTTATGATTTCTGACATCGATCTTGTTCGTTCCCGAGCTATTATGCTGCGAATCGACTCTGTTTATATTTATAATAGGTTTTGAGTTCTGCATCTTGGATTCATGGAGGTATTGTTTGGTAATTGAGTTGGAGAAGGGAATCGGGTGACCGATTGAGTCAAATATTGAATTACGGTTTGTAAATTGTTTTCTAGTTTGTTGGAGGATAATTTATATCTCTGTGCAGGGTAGAATAATGGAATCGCGAACTAAATTGCAAAGAGGAACACGGAATTTTTAGTTGAAATAATGGAATTGTGAGCTTGCAAATTGTAACCAAACGGAACCATGACTAGTTTTTATGCCTATGAACTAATCCTAACCCGAACCTGATCGTTGAAGGAGCTACAGGTAACAGAGGATGGCAAAAGGTGGCAGCCAGTAAAACATCACAGTGTTATTACCTTTGTTTACTAATGCCGTCAATGAAGACAAATGCCGACATATAAAACCCATTTGCAAGTATCATACATGAGATATTTTAAAGCAATTATTAAGCTTCACCCACTTTCTCTATTTATCTGATTTTATTGTCGAATTACTAATATTTCTGATAACTTTTAAAGCAATTATTAAAGCTTCACGTACTTTCTCTATTTATCTGATTTTATTGTCGAATTACTAATATTTCTGATAACTTTCAGCCAACAATTGGCCTCGATTATTTGTCAAAGACGATGTATCTTGAAGACCGTACAATTCGTCTGCAACTTTGGTAGGTGATCATCAAGCTTATATTTCTAGTGGCCACTAATCAGTTCTAAGTCTTTAGGTTTCATATTTTCCAAGTGTATCGGTATTCTAGATAACAAGTCTGGGAGTTCCATGGGTTAATTCAAGTCATGTTTTCGTATGAACTGTTGGAGACTGTATCTCAATTAGGAAAATTGTTTAATTCTTTGTCGAGCCCTCATTCTCTGAAAACATTCCATGTGCATAACATCAACATATAGCTGTTTCTTTTCTTTTTTTTCAATTTTTGCACCTGAATGTTGTTGAAAATATACAGAGGAGTAGACCTTGTAATTAGCATAACAGATAACATGATCTGCAGGGATACTGCTGGACAGGAGAGATTTAGGAGCCTTATTCCAAGCTATATTAGAGAATGTTCTATTGCGATAATTGTTTATGATATATCTAGTAAGTGTTACTTCCTGTGTTACTTTGCTCTTTTGAATATCTTATATCATAATTTCATTTCTTTGAATTTCAAGGATATCAGATCAAATAAATTTGGAGCAAGTATTGCAACATGAAATGTTACTGAGTTTTCACCTTCTCAAGAAAAGGAAAAAAAGAAGAAAAAAGAGTTTAAACTACAATTTAGAATGATGACATCTTGGTTGTTGGCACTGTTAGATTACTATCCTCGAGATGATTTTTTCCAGTCTTTAGAGAAGAGCATCTACATTCTCCTCACCAAATGAATGTCGAATTCGGTTGCCACAGATGTCGTGGAATCAGATAGCATCCAAAGTGTGATGCTTCTTCATGCTCACACATTTAGGCATGATGCTTATCATAAAATGACATGTCTATTTTATAGCCCTTGCATTTCCATCTAAGGACACTATACAAACAGAAGCTCCACAAAGCTTCCAATACATGTGTTAAGATAGGATGAGTGGTAAAAGCTAGTTAGGCCTTCGGCATGATTATCCATCCAGTTCTCCATCAGGAGCTTAAATTCTGGAAAAAAAAAACATTAAAACTTTATGTAATCTCAATAGCAGTTACTGGGATGTTCGATTTGATTATAAGTGAACTTAAATCTGGAATAAGTTGGGAACTTTGAGAGATTTACTAAGAACGAATCCAGAGGAAATGATCCCAAATAACTTCTGACCAGAAAAAAAAAAAAGGAGAATACTTTGAAACATATTAAATTATCAACATGAAGAAGAGTTAAGAGTGTTGTCCCGCTAGGAAACAGACAGGATAGCTATAGTTTAAAGGCACTTTGATCAATCCTACAGTCTGCAATATTTAAAATTTTCAGAGTTCTTCTCTTATATCCCCTTCTCTGCAGATAGACAATCATTTCTGAGCACTTCAAAGTGGATTGAGGATGTACAAACAGAAAGAGGTTCTAGCGTTCTCATAGTTCTAGTTGGAAACAAAACTGATCTTATTGATAAAAGGTAACATATTATAAATCAGAACTTCGTGCCATTCCTATTGTTTCGGATTGTTACATTGGTTTCTCAATATGTAAAATTTTAAATTTCTTGATGCATATCAGGGTGTGTCAAGCTTTTTATGTTCCGCAAAATGGATTGTGGATCGATGATCTCCTAAAAGGCTCTGTACTTGTAGTAGTGATTAGCATATAAATATTATGATCTTTCCCCACACTCGTTTGAGACTTCTTATCAACTTTCCTTGTTACTGCAGAACACGTTGACATCTAAACTGATGGTTTATATTGTTATTCTACAGTCATTTGCCTGTTATTAATTGAAGGGAAACATGTCTACATGTTAGAAATGTATCATTCTTCTGTAGTAAATAGTAATATATTCCCGTCTTTATATTTAGTTGTTCTTTTCTTCGTTGTTTGCTTGCCAGGAAGGGTGATGGGCACCAGATATGTAATGTAGCAATAGAGTGGCCAGCTGATTACGATAGATTTCGAATCTTCAGATCAACTTTTCAGATAAAAGGGGAAAAAATAGTTGCTTTTTGAAGTTATACAGCCATTCTTATTTTCCTGCATAAAAATCTCTATCCACATCACTAAACTAATGATTGTTCCACGCACTAAAATATTCGCTAATAAGATTTTCTACTTGAAATAATGAAAGTGTCATATTGTTAAGGCTGTTCTAGCTGGTCATAGTTTCTAGGATGAAGTTTCTGAATGCATCTTCCGTAATTATTATTCTCTTTACGGAATTGGAATTCATTGTTACTGCTATGATTTTGAAAGCCTTAGCCAAAACTCCTGGTCTTCACTTCACTTATTTTGACAGGCAAGTCTCCTTAGACGAGGGAGAATCCAAGGCCCGTAGATATGGTATCATGTTTTCAGAAACCAGTGCTAAAGCAGGATCCAACATCAAGGTGAAAGCATTCTTTCTTCATCATGGCCTTTTTTAGTGCACCAATAAGGCTAGGTCACATATTCAAAATAATTTTTCATAGACTACCATAGCAGGATCCAACATCAAGGTGAATACGTTCTTTCTTCATCATGACCTTTTCTTAGTGCACCAATAAGGCTAGGTCACATATTCAAAAAAATTCTACTATAACATTATGTGCATATTTTAAGCCCGTTGCAGTCTATTTCTTAGAAAATAACTAGTGTCTTTGTCCAATCTATAATTAACATATGTATATATGCGTGTGTGTGTGTGTATATATAACAACCTTTCATTGAAACTCCACAAACCCTACACTAATGGAGCCTATGCACCGGAATGTCTAGTGTTCTATTCCAGCGTGTTTTATTTTTCTTTTTTCTTTTAATTAAGATTCGTTGAGCTGTTAATAAATGAAAAAGAACATGAACATTTCAGCTACTATTCCGCAAGATTGCATCAAACTTACCAGGAATGGAGACTCTCTCTTCAACCAAGCAGGAAGACATGGTTGATATAAATTTGAAGCCTACTGTCAACCCATCACCAACAACAACAATAACAACAACAGAGCAGCAATCATGGGGTTGCTCTTGTTAAGCCTAACTCACTAAACAGATCGCATTCACATGGAGAAATTCCACATACATGGTGTTACTAGTGCTATGCACCCTGATGGTTCCTCGTTAGTTTCAATTTGGATTTATTTTGTGAATTTTTCTTCTTTGGTATGCTGTATAGAGGAAGTGTATATAGTACTCATGTTTGTTGCATAGTAATGTTTCTTTTTATTTTATTTTTTATTTTATTATTTTATTTTTTTGAGAAAGTTGCATAGTAATGCTACTAGTGTGAAAAAGTAAACGAAACTCGCATAGTCGCTAGAGTACCAATTATTCAACGACAGACTTGTGGGAAAGTCCAAGCAAATCTCCTTTGAAGCACTTGGTGCAGCCTTCGGTGCCCAAATTAGCTCATTGGATACCGGAATTTCCAAGTAAGATAAATAGATGATAGGATACGGACGGTAGCCGTGAAAACAACGGCTCAACTGGAACTATCAGATTTCCTCAACCCAAAAAGCAAAATAGGACGAGAGCTATGAGAGATACCCTGCTAACAACTCGGACCGTGACAAGTTTTTCTCATCTTTTCTTTTCTGTTCTTTTCTTTTGGTGACAGCTAAGATGGTCACAATTAAGCTTACGATGAAAAAAGTAAAGAAATAAGTCAAGAAAATTAGGGAAAAACTACTAGCATAATAATTAGGATAATATCAATCGTCTGGTTGTTAGACATTAGGAATGTCGCAACCAGCCACACACGTCAAATGTTAAATTAGATAATCACAAGCTCAGAGCCACTTGTCCACATCAGCATAAGGCAAAACAAAGGTTCAAATCGTGAAACATGAAAAAGCCAGCCATTTAATCAGGACCATATAGACACCTTTTATCCGATAAAAGCAGGAAGCTGATGCAAACTAGGTAAAGTTAGAACCTCAAACCAGAGCGATGCTGCTTTCACCGCCGGGGGGCTTGCGGACGCCGCCAAAGTAGTCCCGAGAAGCAGAAGCTCCACCATCTGCAAAAATATCACTTCCACTTATTTCTTTGAGCTTCGCCACACTCAGCGGTTTCTCCACCGACCCTGGTGGTGTGTCTCCCTTGAAGATATCATTCCCAGTGAGATCTGCAAATTTTTGAGTTGAGATCTTTTTAGCTGTTTTAACCACGGCCTCTGCATCCTCACCGAACAAGAAATTGCTTGCGCCGCCAGCAGGCTATACCAAAAGAATAAAAGTAAAATTAATATGGATATTAAAGTTAATATACATGAAATCTATCAACCCATGCATCAAGCAATGCAACAAAATAGAATAGCTTCTCTTTTCAAACATATTAGGCAGGGAGGTTGTGCTTAACTATAATTTCCTTGGGAAAAAAAAATCTAATTGAAAATAACATACATTTTGTTGTTTCTAAAAGAGAGACAGATTTATTACTATGCAAGGATGAAAGTCGTCGTAATCAGAAAATGACAGGAAAAGCATATATAAAATGCATTAGCCATAAAAGAAGTGACTGAAAAGGGCATTTATACGCATCATTTGACTTACATTAGAAACCTTCACAGATGTGTGTAATTTTCGTGGGGTTGGTTCCCCATCATCATTTTCCTTCATCTCCAAGTTCCGTGCTGCTAATGACCTGGGAGGGTCTTCTGGAGGAGGGCCAAAGATGCCATGCCCACTAAGTTCCTTGCATTTGGCATCAGATAGCTGCCTATTCATTTTATTTTCTGACTCACTTAGCAGAGTTCCACTTAGCTCTCGCTGCTTTGCCACCTCTGCCAATGAGGTCGGTTTTTTAGGGGAGACATTTTCTTCAGCACTGAATGAGATCTGGCTTATAGAACTAATTGTTTGCTGAGTAACATGAGCAAATACCATATAAGTCAGATATCCATTAGTATTGTATTCAACAGAAATACCACCAGAATAGGATATTATGTTGCCAAAGCAAAATAACATTTTAATGTATTACCATTATATCAACTGCAAGAGAAATCTGTTCCTAACTTGTGATAAGTTCATGAGAAGTTCAAATTTATTAAAATAACCAGACAGGCAGCAATATCTATACCTTTAATTCTGTGGGACAAACATCGATAAATGACATCAATGCCATAGACAGAGAATAAAGAAGGAAAAAAAAAGACATGAATTCCAATGTTGCATATCTTAAGGCAACCTCCGATTAATTATGCTTTAGAGCTTCAATTATTTAAGCCTACAAAAGCAATGAGGAACACACGTTAATATTGGTGTAGTGAGAAGTATAAATGAGGAGATCAATTGATGATCAGTAGATATTACACTGTTCTTCTAATAGAAGACAAAAATATATTCAAAAGTTATCAAACATTCTCAAGTTAATGAGAATGCTGACATATGGAATGGCAAATACGTAGAAAAACCTCTCAATTCTGCATCTACCCAGCAGTATTTCTCAGAGACATCAATATCAAAGGAATGATTCGAGAATGCACCTAGCTAGTGTAATAAGGGAGCTCTATACAATGAACAAATCAGTGAACCTTTTGGAAGCACTAATTAGAAGAAAAAACTTGACTAACAAGCTAGTCTATCAACTGCCTCATGTGACTTTCTAAATCACTGCATGACTGCACTTCCAAATTGCTGATAAATAAAATTTCAAGATTTGAATAGGCAAACTAAGTTTTTTGTTATATATCCCAAAATATAACCTGATAAAGTCGTGAATTTGTTTTGTTGTTAGGGGTGGAGAAAGCATTGTCAGATTCCAGTGCTTCTTCACTCTCAGCTGCAAATATACCACTGCCAGTCATTTCTTTCCATTTTGGACCTGAGCAAATCTTCCTGAAACACCAAGCAAATCAGAACATAACTAGTTTTGCAGGGCAAAATTTTCTGAAACAGAAAAATATAATAAGAAAATGCATTACATTTCCCAATCAAAATTTAGTCCACTATTAACCCACAATTTACATTTCTACGATCCAAATTGCCATCATCTGCAAAACTCCTAGCCGAAACTAAAAAGATAATGGTACCAAAGCTTCACATATTTCAACTGGATTTTGATCAGGATTATGCAACCAGCCTTACTCCTGATCTAAAACCTAAATACTGTACAGAGTATAACTTAAATCACAACTACAAACATTAAATCTCTCTTTACATCAATTGTGTGAGTACAATACATTTCAAATTTATATTATATAATTAATATATGCACTATATAAATTAAAACGGTAATAACCAATTATTCCCTCTGTTTTCATCAAATACTCTCACAACATTAGATATCTGAAGTAATCCAATCATACATTTGTAGAATATATCTTTAAAAAATCAGGAAAAGATAATTTACGATTATTTCATATACAAACGAGCATCTTGCGCATCTGATCTATTTGCCTCAACTTCCATATTTCTTATCACTATCTATCGAAATGTCGAGTAGTAAAAGCGGAGTAAAAATCTAGAAGCAAAAAGATAAATATCACTATAATCCATGAAGAATCCGCTGCGATAACTAACTGCAAACCCTAGCTCGATCAGATCTTACCTCTTGTTCAAGCTCTCCGCCTCTTCCTCCGTCACCTGTCCCCCAAACACAACCTTCCTGATCGCCTCCGATGGCTACACCATCAAACATAGAAAAACAAAACCAACACCATTAGCCTTCAGAAAGAAGCAAAAAGCTCACCAGAGAGCCACTTCGTCCCTACCTGATGCGGCCGGCGAGTCGCCGGCGACGGCGCCTCCACTGATGGCGGAGCCTCCGTCCACGTGAGCAGATCCGCCGTCGAGGTGTGCGATTTCCTCACCGGAGTGCTCCTCTCCATCTCTCTCTCTCTCTCTCTCTCTCTCTCTCTCTCTCTCTAACTCTGAGCTCTCTTCCAAATAGTAAACGGAAAGGAAGGTAAGGTGTCCCCTTTCTCTCTCTATATATAAAGTAGTGAACAGAGAGAGAGAGGAAGGAGAAATGAGGACTCGATCTGCGGAGTTTACCCTCTCTCTATCTCTCTCTCTCACTAGATCCCGTCACCGCTGATGTGAGAGTTGAACAGCTCCGGCTTCCGTGGCTTTTGTTTGTTTGCCTTCAGTTGTTGGGGTTGTTCTGTAATATGACGGTGGTGCGGTGTGCGAACCGGAGAGTGACGGTATACTCAGCTACGAGTACTAGAAGGTGGGTTGTAACGTACGTTGGCAGTATTTGAATTTTTGAATTGAGGTTCTCGAAAGCTCCATTCTTTTCTGTGACGCCAAAATCTTAAGTGCACTCGATTTTTACGCACCCACATTTATAGACACAGGGAATACTCTCTGAGTGGGGCTGCTTGGCAACTCAAAGCAGACGCTTCTATTTCAGTTTTTTTTTTATTTTCTAAAAATAATTTAAAATATATGATAATAATAAAGTTTTTTTATTATTTATTTATAATATTATAATCCATAAATATAATACAAAAATATTTAGGTCTCTAACCATATAAATATCGAATTGAATAATTAAATCAGCTCGCAAAGTCACATATGAGCTCACAATTTACGTAGACTTTGAGTCAATGCTGACACTCTATCTTCTTCTTAAAATAGAGCCAATTTTTCTTTCTATTAGAGTATAGTGGTGATAAAAAAAAGGGATTGGAGAGCAGCAAGAACTATTATGACACTCTCTTGTATTGTTTAGTTCTCAAGTTCACACAATTTTTTGTAAAGCTCAAATTAGAGTCAATTATATGTAGATAGATCAACTATTATATGGAGGCAAAATTAAAGCAAGGGAAAAGGCTAAGCTAGACAAAAGAAGGCACATGATAAGATGAGTCATCAGTTATCTAGAATTTTGTAGACCTGTCCCTCGATTTTTGGCACAGAAATGGAGTGGATGGCTTTACTTGCTGGTTGCACTTAAGACAAGCTCATATTGACTCATTTGAGTAGCAAAGACATCTCGAGTGGTTGTTTTAGTTAGCTCTATGCAAAAGACAAAGAAGGATACTGCGAGCGGCTCTGTCCTGCAGTAGTTCATCAGCCAATCAATCACCCACAAGATTAAGTTGCAAGCGAAAAAGCTCTACACAAGATGTGGAGAGTTGAAAGTCAAAGAATGCTGCTCATCATCCTCCAAATCCCAAGTTGTTGTCTTGCTATTTTCTAAATCACTTTAGCCTATAATCTAAAGTGTATAATAGAAAGAACTTAGTGTCCCACAAAGTCAATTTAATCGCATTCTAATTTAAATTCGTTGGACACCGATGACACTTTGATTTTGGTCAAAATTTTGATAAATTATAGCACAATACTCTAAGTCACACAATCAAAGCTTTAAAGCAGTTACTTCATCAAACCATTCTGCCCACTTCTATAAGAATTTTCTTAAAACTTTTTTGGAAATTTTCATTGTAATATTATTTTCTATTGAATTATTCCAGTTTTATTTCAGTACGAATTGTTCCATCCCTCAATCCAAGGATTTCAATAATAATTCTGCTTCAATCTTGGATATTCCAACACTTACCTCTCACATCTAGGCAGCTCATTTGCTTACAATCTGGAGCTCAACGAGACAATTCCATTCTTGAAGCACCTGCAATGTCAGAGAGACAGCTAATTTATAGCGTAAAGCAGTAAACTGATAAAGGCTTCAAAATTAGAGAGATAGAAAAGAAGAAGAAGAAGAAGAAGAAGAAGAAGAAGAAGGAGAAGAAGAAAAAGGTATGAATGCTCTGCTAAAAAGCTCTGAAGTGCATGTGCCACTTACTTTTCCAATATCTTCCAACTAATTTTAAGTGGATTTCAAAATTCTCATATACAATATTTCAATATTTTTTTAAAATTTTTTTTAAACAATTGCCATGTCTACAATAATTAATGCATCGAATTAATTTAACCTTTGCAAGTAGTACACAATAACATCAATTAGAGACTAACAAAGCATCATCTCTGCAAGCAAATCTCCACACTCACATCCCTCCGCTCCTTCCTTCTCCCTCCTCCTACCACCTCTTCCTCTCAACACTCTTAACTCTCATATTCACCACCAAAACCGGCGGCTCGCCGCCGACCACTGCTCATACGCCTCTCAGTCGACGTGTTCGACGTCGGCACCGGCACCGGCACGCCTCTCCATGCAATCTCAGCCCTACCCATGAGCTCGGAATTTGTAGATCTCTCCATCCTCCTACGTACTTCGATTAGAGTTGAAGGCCCATAGCAGCCAACTGAAGCAACCCCGGCCCAAGTTCGATCATCTTTCGGGTTTCCGGGTCTCTAAACTGTCGATCCGAATCCGCCTTCCATTTCCGGCAGAGATGTAGTTTAATTCACATTGGAGATGGAGAAGGAGAGGATCTTGGGATTCAACATCCATGGTTAGATATCGTTATAGCCTATAACATGATATCAATGAGAGTAGTATATTTATATATAGATTATAAAGTGCATGGATGATTAATTTAGAGACCACATCTTGTTTAAATTTATTAATTAACAAAATTTTGGAATTCCTGTGGGCTAGCCGATTAAAAAGCCTTTGGCAAACACAAAGGCCACATAGCCTTTCATAGTCAATACAGTATGTTACTATACATATGAACCCAATCTAGATTAATGGCTTTGTTCCCACCAATTACAAAGACAAAATTAAGACAAATTTAGGGTTAGTGGAGTACTTAACTTCTAAAAGTATAACTACATTAAGACACAACTGAGGATAGTTAGTAGTTGCATGCATGCAATATATATAGTACTTCGTAGTTTAGACATTGCTTTTTAGACATGTTCATCAATTAAAGAAGGCCCAAAATTTTCTTCTAGTTCTCAACAAGGAGTAAATAATAATTAGGAGGAGAGGAATTAACTTGGATGAAATATTGGGTCTCTAGAAGTTTCATGTCATTATTGAGTGAGCAAGGTCAAAAGGATGGATATATACTAGGTCTCCATTTTCCAAGTGTTACTTTTCTAAATAGTGAGTTATATTTTTTTTGATATATATAATAAGTCTAATTCTAGAATAATTTTTATTTATTTATTATTTTTAAAATATTTTATTTTAAAATTATTAGTTTTGTGTTTATTTATATTCTAAAATAATAGAGTAATAATTATTTTTGATGTGATATAAAGTGAATAAAAAATTTTAAAAAAATTATTTTTTTATAAAATACTATGAATATTTTTTGATTTGATATAAAGTAGGTTGCTAAGATAAATATTCAAGGTAAATTAATAATTGAATTAATACGTAGTATAAGATATAATTTTGATAAATAATATATATATTCTAAAATTATGACATTGTGGTGATTAACTGTTATTTTAAAATAAGAAAAAAGTTACGTCAGAATTGAAAGAGTCGTAATATTTTTGTATCAAATTATAAAAAACCAAAACCAAAACATAAAAGTACAAGTATACTGAAACATAAGAACTGGTAACACAAGTCAAAGAAGAACAGGAAACCTAATGAACTTATATACATATATACGTATGTATATGTATATATGCACCATTAATTGCAGGAATACAAATGGCTGTCGAGGATTGCTCAGAATAAATAGTCTTATATAAAGTCTATACTATCTCATACAAGGGAACAGGAATACATCTCTCACATGAAACCAATCGAGGAAAAGGATAAGCTTAATTTGATCGATTGAGACGTGAGAGAACCAAACAAACTCGTCAAGAGTTGTCTCCTTTAGATGTATTCTGGTGAATTAATGCACTTAACCAACTACATTTACATACGCACCAAAATGCGTACGTGCTCCAAGAATACCATCTCTATGTGTGCAGTAAGTAATCAGATAGCTAGGCTAAGTAGTAGAAGCAAAGAACAACTCCTCCTCCACAAACCTCGCCCTTTTCCATTTCTTTCTTTCTTTCTTTCTTTCTTTCAGCTATCTCCAATGACACTCGTGATCATCTCCTTGGCTGCTGGAGGTCGAGAACATGGCTGTCGGTCTCCGACGAAGAGAACCTCGCGTCGACGCCGCTGCTACTCCGCTGTGAGTTTATGTAATCTCTGATGTCTGGCTTGAATCGTGTAGGGGGGTTACTAGATTCCAACTCCAACCCTTCACCCCAAGTAAATAGGCTGTTAACTTGATCACCAGGATTTCCTAGGAAGGGAATATTAGGCTGGGATTGGAAATTGCTAAAGGCGGGGATGGGAAAGTCTAGTAGATTTAGTTGCTGATGAGCAAGAGAAGTGTTTTGGCCGTGAGCTGTGGATGGTGTTGGATTAGTGAAGAAGGAGTTCACATTGGTTGCATTAATACTATTCGTAGCAATAGAAGCAATAGCATCTATCATGGAATTAGGAAGAGAAGAAGTAGTAGTAGTTGGAGTAGTACTACTACTACTATAGATTGATGGAAAGGGAGGAGCGACTTGGACCTTATGAGGGAATGGCCGGGAAAGGTAAGGCGGGGCCGCCCCGCCGGCCTGCAAAGGCGAGACACGTGGCCGGACGAACGGAGTGGATGCAAAGTGCGGCGTGGGGAATCCGGTGAACTCCTGCACCATGGCGCGGAAGTTGGACGTGTCGGTGGTCATGACCGTCGTCGGCGGACGGCGGGACGCCCTCGACCGCTTCTTGGATCCACGTGCCGCGGGCTTAATCGTCGGTCGATTGGACGGCGACGGCGGCGGCTGGGGTTGGAGGTGGGCATGGTCATGATCTATGGATGATGATGATGGTGTTGGGATGTTATTTGCGGCTTGGGTAGCAGCAGCCATGTTGGTGTAATTTGTGGGACGTGGAAAGAAGTCGAGGTAGTTTGAGAAGGAATCAAAGGGGGAGGTGGAAGTGATGGTTAATAAGGAAGAGCTGGGCTCAGGATTGGAGGTATACTCTTCGTTGGCGGCGCCGCCACTTGAGGATTGCATACTTCCACTAGTAGTAGAACCCATGAAGTACTAATAATAATTAAGAAGCGAAGAGAAGAGAAGAGGAAAAAAGAGAGAATTTATGATGGAATCAAGAGATTTTTTTTTTTGTTGAGGAAGCCCATGGAAGAGAGAGAGAGAGGGTATGGTATTGTCTGGTGGATGATCTCTTTCTTGGATGCCAGTCTGTTTTATTCTTCTGCTACTTCTGAATAATTTTGCAAGAGAACCAAAGATGGATGTTTGATGAGTAAGAAAGATTTGTCTTTGGTGGGTAGCTTTTGGACAGGAAAGAGAAGTGTGGGAAGGAGAGAGAGAGAGAGAGTTACGTATGTTTTCAATTTGAGATTTCCGAGAATCTATTAAGATCACGGAGGGGGTGGGACCCGGAATTATTTACGATAGAAGTCATTTATCTCCATTTA
The DNA here is from genome assembly GCF_019914945.1 of Typha latifolia. Classification (NCBI taxonomy): domain Eukaryota; kingdom Viridiplantae; phylum Streptophyta; class Magnoliopsida; order Poales; family Typhaceae; genus Typha; species Typha latifolia. The sequence continues at coordinate 16,965,467 of NC_133089.1, forward strand.
GTTGCAGATTAGGAAATTCCCTGCAAATAAAAACAATTATAATTTTATCATGATTTGACTAAAATTATTTTACATGTCATGTCAAAAATAATCTCCTATCTCTCTCTCTCTCTCTCTCTCTCTCTCTCTCTCTCTCTCTCTCTCTCTCTCTCTCTCTCTCTCAATCCACCAAAAATTTCCTACTTTTCCGTAAAAAATTTCACTCAATTTTAATTATATTTGATATATAATACTTGTAAGTATGTAATGTATAGAATGCATATTTGTAGATATAGGATGAATACTTGACATGAGAAATAATTTAAGAATAAAAACTAATTTATCCTACTATCTTGTTCAAACTACATGTTTATGTTCAATTTTAATCATATTTGAGATATGATACTTATAGATATGAATGGCATATCTACAAGTATTTATTTACATACATATAAATATCACTATGTCAATCTCTACTCTTTAAACTAGAAAGATGAAAATTTGAATTTGAATTTATATGCTAAATCTAAGATGATTTATAAGAATATTTGAGTCAATTTACAGAAGAGAAGTAATTCTCACTAATTTTAGCTTATCTTTTTATCACATCAAAATTAATAGGTACCATTTTGACAGTAAGAGATGAGAATAGTTAAATTATATTTTCTCTCAGTCGGCAAATAGAGCCTTAGTTTCCACACAACACTAGATCAAGAGAGCACATTATATATGGGTAAAGATGAATTTTGGAAAGAAAAAAAAGGCATTTTATCTTAAGAGAAAAAGTTAGAACATTAGAGCATTTAAAACTTCCTACTGCAGTAAATTCCTGTAGTGGAGAATTTAGAGGAACTGCTGCCTGCCTAATTGTAACATCTAGTACTCTTACTGATGTACAAAGAGTAGAAAGAGAAGCATCAGTAAGTACTTTTTAATACTCTTATTTCTTCAAAATAAAACAAACAAAAAATGCTTCTATTTCTACTCTACGAAGGAAACTAATGCTAAGTTCAAAAAGAAACAAGACTCTCTGCAATTTTGTCCTTTATATTTCTCTAAACGTACTTAATTTTTTCTGGAGAAAGGAAGCTACCTGTGCTTCCTAGATACCAAAATTTTTGGTACTTATTTTAGTCTACCAAATTACTCTTTAGATTTCAGATGCAACGCTAATTTGCATGCAAACAAAAGGAAAAAAATTTGCCACAGAAAGAGAGAGAGAGAGAGAGAGAGAGAGAAAATGATTTAGAAGCTAATATGTTGGTTTTGACGAGTTCAAAGGGTACGAAGGTTGGAGCTAAATGGTGCGAATAGTTCAACCAAACAAACCCACCCTCACTATCCAGGAAATACTTCAAACATATAAAAAAATCCTTTTATTTTTGACCAATGTAGACTGCTTTCTTGCAAGGTTTGGAAGGTTAGATTAGTTGAACCATTGGGCATGTTGGTTGCAACCATATCAACACGGTGCTGCATTAATTTAATATATGTACATGATATATGATCATCTTTTTGCATAAATACTCGGATGAAGCTTTGTAAAATTTGAAGTGTAGAAAACTTTTGTTGTTATATGTCTACTTGGAAACTCTTCGGTCCTTGTCGCTGGTTAGGACAACCATCTCCACCACCTACGGGCAGTGGTCCTGCTTTATTTCGTTCTCATGGTTACTAATGAATAATGAAATTAATAGAGAAATTTTGTTACTCTTTCTTTGTTTGGCTTTATACATAGATACAAAGGAGCATTGTAAAGTAACTCTAGTGAAGGCAGAAAGTTAAAGAGTAAGGAGAGCAAGTTTTTTTAACCAACTTTATGTTCTAGTGCACGTGAATGCCACGTAGGATACGTACATTAAAGAGAATCGTTTTTGAGATAGCCATTTCACTAAATAGTTACAATTAAAGAGATTTATATTTATATATTTATAATATATATATTTTTCATCTACGCGTACTTAAAATCACTCAAGAAAATAATTAGGGATCATTTGATTTCATTTGTTTGAAGATATAAAAATTAATGTAAATAAAGTTTCATATCTTCTCTTTTTTTTTTTTTAAATAATAATTAAAGGTGAATAAAGTATATTTTGACACCCACTTAATTAAAATAAATTATGAGATGGTGGTGCACGTAAGCTCATTCCAAGTATTAAAAAGAGATACTACATGGGTTCTATAAATTAATAACTGATCTTTATATTACATTTTGTAAGTATAAATATAATTTTTCTAAATACATACAGCCAAACGACTCTGCTACAGTTCAAATAACATTTAAGTAGATTGAAAGTGATTTTACTCAAGTAAATAAATTTCAAAATCTCTATTTTGAATATATTATTTGATGTGAATCCCTATACCGGTCAACAATATATGCTAGACAAGTGGTACACGTTGTTTGATAGGACAATGGCATTAAAATCCCTCTCTCTCTCTCTCTCTGGTGACTATTCGTTGCTTCATCTCCAATCAGATGGCCCTGAACAAATTCCACTTGTTGTTTTTATAGTCCGATTGACCATTGAGAAGGGATTGACAAGTCAAGACAATGAGCCTATCTCACTATGAAACTGAGTGCTATCTAAGGAAACATACGTATTAAGCAATCCGCCAATCAAATCTCTTGGCAAAAGAGATTAGTCTGCTTTCGCAAGGATTGGAGCTTTGAATACGACTGCTGAAGTAACCAATAGTAGAGAGTTAGTTCCCCAGCATTGATAGTGGTAGGTATATTATTCCCTTCTTTGATAGTGGTAGGTATATTATTCCCTTCTCCGAGCTATGTGTCTTTTCTCAATGACTAGTCCTTGTGGAAATTTGGTGGCTCCCAGTGTTATTGAATTTGTCAACTGCTTACAATACACAAGTGATTTAAAGTTGGAACTGTTGGTTTCATCAAATCACAAGTCACGAAACTTCGAGGCTAACTTTTTGTTTGTACTACGATGTATTCTGACCCCACAAAATATTACATACATACATACATACATACATATATACATATTGATGTAGATAACATAACCATGTAGATTTATGAAACAACGGGGTGCAGAAACTACCTCAGTTGCCGAATGCCGACCGCAAACTTTCTACAAACTACACAGGCCTGCGCGCCACTCCAGTCGTACATACCTTTCTCTTATGATGGGCGGTCGTACATATATATTCAATCTTCAAACTGAAGTATTTGCGACCTATTTGTCCATAACTGTGACAGTTGAAGGATATGAGCTCAGAACTATGGACTCTAGCAGGAAACATAACCTAAATATTTTAAGTAACGGGATGGAAATGTACCTTTCTTTAATAGGACTGACGAGGGTCAGTCTATCAATCTTGAACGTTTACTCTTTTCTGCCCTGTAAATGCATACCATGACGTGTAGCAATAAAGACATCTTCATAGGAGACTAAAATGCGATGTACTTGTACAAAGCTAACAAAACAATGTATAACATCGTAAATAGTATCAATGAAATGCTAGAAGCATCCAACAATCACATACTTCATTTTAGACGCATTCCCATATAAAGATGGTCCAGAACAATAGTAGATACTATTGCAAGCAAAAGTGAACTATTTTCATTTAAATTTCTTTCCAGAGTAAGCTGGATAATATAAATACAAGCTTTCCTACATAGTGCATCAAGACATTCCATTTTGGGGCATCACATAGACATACAGGAGAATATTCACCTTTAAGCTGCAAACTGAATCTTCAACAATGTACAGCCAGCCACATGATAATATAACAGGAAGCTGAATCAAGAAGTCATACTTCCAATATAGTTCTTGCAATGAAAGCTTGCCATGGAGAGTAATATTATGAAGGTTGCCCCTTGTGCTTCCTCTTCAGGTGTCAAGCTAATACAAGAGACCGATACAAATCTTCGAGCAATACAACCCAGAGTTTCCACATCCCTGTAGAAATAATCGTAGAGACAACCATCTCTAGAATGCAACTTCTGCAACCCATTTTCAGGTTACCAGTCATTAGATTTTCATGTCCTTCAGCTGCAAAAGGCATGCAGTGTGTAGCATCTGTTGAACTTCCTCCATTTCTTGTATAATGCATTATGGCTTACGAAACCAGTTAAACTCTATCATTCTTCCATCTTGTTCTCATCTGTTTGACCATTATCCAATGAACCATTATCAGTATCACCATTCACAAGAGAGGGCTCCTCAGAATCCTTGATGAGGACTGGAGATGATGATATTTGAGGCCCATTTGGATGGGAAGCTATCTTTTCAAAAGATGCATATTGGTTCATGGCCTGCATCTGTTGCAAAGAGGTCATTATTAGGCTCAACTTTTCATAAATGAGCAGCACAATTCACTCATTCAGGATTGTCCTTGAGAGTTGACACCAACTACAAATTCAGATTCATTTCCTTATACATGTCCAAGATACTATACCTGAAAATCAAGAAAGACATACCTGGTAGAGTTGATGCATCCTGAAATTAACTAAATGCTCCATATCTTGAATCCCAGTAATAAAATGAATATTCCCTGTCTCACCAACTGGACGATCAGTATATGGAGTAACCTCCTCAAGATTCAAAGAAAGCTGATCAGGTCTCTGAAGTAGAAGCTGAAATGTTGGCTGCAATTCATAACACTGTTCAAACAAAGAACGCCGGCAGAACACATAAAGCCCCAGACGAGCTCGAGACATTGCAACAACTAGTCTCCTGACATCACGCAAATGGCCAACAAATCGAGTTCGGACGAGAGAGAGTAAAATGAAGTCATTTTGCTGGCCTTGGAACTTATCAACTGTAGTAATCTGTTGCACAAGAGATCATACTAAAAGTTGGTTAATATAAACATAACAGCAAGCATATTAAACATGCAAAAGGAAGAACAGCATTTAGGAAAGCATTAAGCAACATCTAGACTTGCCTTGCTAGGTGGATCAATCCCGTATGCTTTGCACCGTCTATTGACAACATCACGGATAAGAAGCTTTTGGCCATTGTACGTAGTCAATATGGAAATCTTGCTGGCCGGGTATCCAATTAACCGCATGTAGATATAAACACTAACAACAAATTCAGCCTCCCCTTCATTCTGATAGAACCAAGGAGAGGGAGCAGTCTCACCTTTCCCGTGATAATCAGGAACATCTATCAGCTGGTATTCATAAGAGAACCCAGCATTCGCCTTCTGGAAGATAGCCTCCTCAAGCACATAAGGGAGATCTCCCAGTTCTCGGTATCTCCAGTTGTAAAGTGTGGCTATACTTGGCCGAGCTCGACCCTGGGCATTGAGCTCAATATAAGGGACACCTAGACGAACGAATCTCGTGAACAGGCTTTGATCCATATGGCTGTATTTCTGAAAAGCCATATTTTTTACAACAGGGGGTAACTGATGGTGATCACCAATTAGTATACAGCGTTTAAGCCGAGCATAACCGTCTTCCTGTCTCTGCAGCAGCATTGGTATAAAAGTCTCTATCTCCAGTATCTGAGCACTTTCTTCCATCAACAAATTGTCATACTTGAAACCCAACTGAAGGAAGTCCTTCCTCTTCAGCGCTGCATGAGTACAAGTCATAGCAACAATCTTGGCTTGTTTAGTCATCAGATAATTTGCTCGATCTGCTGTGGACTTCAGCAACTCAAAGGCTCTGCATTCTTCCAGCTCTTGAAACATTGTTGAGAGATGTCGGAAGCACCCTTTTGCTGCATGCATGTCCTTCTCAAAGGATTCACCGGTAAAAACAGGATTGAGAGAGTTCAAGAAGAACTCCGAAAATGGAAAGCGGTCTTTCACAAAAGTTGGTTTATCCTGATTTTGTGCACAAGAAGCTAGGAACTGTTCCCACCGTGAGTAAACATGTAGCAACCAGAAATATCCAGCAGTTTCACATGTATAGCCTACATCTTCTGGCAGATGAAGCGATCTTGCCAGTCTTTCTACTTCACTAAGCAGCTCTAATCTTCGCACAAGCATAGCATTTACACGTCCTTGGCGGCTAAAATCGAGATCTGTTGCCAGCTCTTGTTCGCCTTGACCAAGGCGAAGAAGGTATCTAGCAGGTACATCTCTCTAACAGTAACAATATAGTCTGATGTGAGCAACAATAAGGTAAAAAGGCAGACAAAAAGTCTGAATATCAAATAAACAGTTATCCCATGTAACAGAAATCAAATAATGATGCAAAAAGCAAGTAGATAATCATCACCATACAAGAAACAGTAAACAAATTCCCGTTTAGAGAAAACAAACAGCACCACCATAATTGATATATGCAATTTAGGGTATCCATCCAGAAAAACTACAAAAACTCGCCGAGGATATCGGAAAACATATGAAAACTCGAAACCATTGGCATCATCGACTACACAACTACAAACAGAATTATGTTCATAGCCATCAATATTTCTTCAAATATTTATGATCTACTGAATCAATATTCAAATAATTGAGAACTTCCGATTCATGGAGAATTATACACTTTATTATTTATGAAGAATAATTGAATTTATCAATCAAGTATGATGATAACACAACATTAAAAAGTCTAAGAGACTTTGTGCTACTCAAAGATAATACCTGCATTATCTTCTCAAAAAGATCATTCAAAGCCTGGTTGGAGTGAGTAATTATTAAAGTTCTCTGAGAAGGACAGTTGTGATAAAGAACATTCAAAATTTGCACAGCTGTATCTGTTTTCCCTGTACCAGGCGGACCAACAACCATTGTGAGCCCAGGCTGAATGCCGGAAATTATAGCTCCAATCTGAAAGATAAATTTTTATCAGATATGTGAATACTAAAATAAAAAAATCAAGTTGCTTCCAGCAGCATGATCAGCATGCTATATAAATAATGACTAAACAACTCAATCCAAGCTCAGAAATGATAAATCAAACAATCATACATATAATTGCTATAAAAATGTAATATATATAGAGATAAATAGAGGAAATTTTGACAACTTCCGCAACATGATGCAATTCTCAAATGACCTGTACAAAAGCACCATATGTTTCAGAGTCTGGTCAAAATGATGAGTATCACATAAAAAGTAATTTGAGTTCTAAATGTATGCCCTTGGGGGCTAGGATATAGTTTAGAAGAAAAAGAAGAAGAAGAAATTACTGTTAATGATCACCCAGTTATTTACGTGCGACATTTTGAAAGCTTACAACCTATCTGAAGCCTCAAAACATATAAGAATACTAAATATCCCATCCCTCTGTTAGGATAGAGACTATGAAGGCAAAGCTTGATAATGATGACTTGTCATTTTATTAGTATGTGAACAAATAATATCACGAAGAAACATAAGTTTCTTCTCAAGACTTAGGTCACAGCTATATAGAGTCGGGGAGGACTTTATCTAAGCTTGAGTCAAATTGGTAATCACATAACTTCAGCTTTATACATTTCCAGAACTTCATTTCATTACTTCCGAAAGAGAAATAGTAGGACCTGTATTAACAAGTTTCACAAGATAAACATGACGGAAAGATTCAAAATTGTTTTGAGTACCTGAGTTGGAGTAAATCTCACTGAGTTTTGTTTTGGTTTATCTTGGGGGTATGGCCCCGGATCAGTAGGAATATATGCCTCGACTATCAACTTTTCCTTCTCAGAACCTTGCTCAGCCATGTGGTCATCATTTGAGGTAGTTGTATCACTGGACTTTATATTGCCTGGAAGAGCATGAGTGTTTCCCTTCATTGTCTTGGGGAGCCTAATTCGGAAGGGAGGACTTGGATGCAGGTTCGCTGTACAATCTGAGTTGACAAAAGAAACCTGCAATTAAGGGAAATTGTTAGTAGCTGGTATGTCCAAGAAAATAAACAAATTAAAGCCAATGCAATCAAGAAATGTAGAATTTAACATGTAAACAAATTTACCTGGTAATTAGGGAAGCTTTCTCTCAGATGATCAGCATCAAGAAAAGTGTCCTTGAAATCTATCACTTCCAAAAGATCTGGCATGTTTATCCACTGTGCAGCAGAAGGATTTCCATAACCCAAAAATACATTGTGCAACCACTCAGGAACTATACATGTTTCATTCATTAGGTCTCGTATGGATTCTAAAATTGCTTTGAAATTATTCTCTTTAGGTTTCCTTCTCATTAATATATTAAATGTCCCATATACATCTTCTGCACCTTTTTCAGCAATCTCAGTGACATCAATGTGGTACTGTGCTGAATCTAGAGCAACAGTAACTGTGCGGATATCACCCTTAGGTGGTTTCCACTCATCTCTTTTAATCCTTCCAGTGAAATCATTCATAAGAACTCTTTCCTCATCACGGATCTCGATTACTTCACATCCACGTACATACTGGATACCAAGCCTCTCTGGTACAGTTGATTTGTCAGCTTCCTCTGCGCTAAGGGGTTCAAACGATGGACGAATTGACAGTAAAAACAGGACATCATGTTCTTTAAGGGCATCCCACTCAGATCTTATTCGTGCTTTATAACTAGCTGTGCTGAAAGTAACTTCAGCCGTTACAGAGGAAGGCTTGACTTCTCCAATATTAGGCTGTTTTACTTCATTAATTTTAAACTGCTTGATCGGCACAGCCATTCTTGACCAACCACGGAAAGCAGTTTCTCCCTCATTATTGATGTAGGGAAGAAGATGAGGAATAGCTTCTTGGATATCTTCACGGATTTCATATGTTGATTCGAGACGGAAAAGATTGAAATTTCTCAACAGGTAATCATGGAGTGTCAAAAACTGGAGGTTAAGTTTTGGGAGAGCAAGACATCCTTCTCCAGAGTAATTGATACTTGGAACAAGGCTTTCATCCCACATTATTTGTTCGTTTGGATAAAGGGGAAGAGCATTTATTGCATCCTTTTGTGACTGACGTTTCTCAAAGAATGAAACAAGAACCTCAATGAGAAAATCACGCCTCCTACTACACAGGTCATCTTCTGAAACCAGTTTAAGCTATTAAAGAAAGAAATATTAGTAGTGCGAAAAGAACGCTAAGTTACTCAGAGAAAATCATATTATATTTACTCAATAGAATATATGACTCCCACTGACCTTCCATTAAAAGCATAGCTATTATGTACAACAAAACATATCCACAATGCAAGAATATAACTAATTACTATGTAAAAGTAGCATATTAATCCTCTTTACCAGTGGAAATTTTGACTCACACTATAAAGTACAACTCGGTTTTGTGGAGATAAATTAAAATATCATGGTACAATGTCGGCAGAAAAGTTTAGTGTGTAGATGGCACTTTATGGTTTAACTTTGACAAGTCATTCTCTCTTAAAGTCTCTCAACACAAGCCAAGAAACCATATTTCTACTGTCGAGAGATGGAAAGACATCTAATTTGTCAACTAGTATCACTAAGTAATTGTAGTGTAGCCCCTGTAACTTTTCCATCTTTAGATGAATATAATGCAGTAATTGTGCATGTGACTGTTCTCATCTTAAATGAACATTACACAATTATATAGAACCTGCATTCAAGTAATGACTAATGAGACATCAAGAGAAAGACTTAACTAACCATGATAAACCAGAGATGAATACAAGTCAAGGAAAAATTGTTCACTTCTGTCTCTTGGGCACAAGTATCAAATATTTATCGTTTTCATTGGTCTGTTTTGTAACAGTAAGCAGGGTATAGCAGTACAGTTATGAGAAATTGGGCACAGAAGTGAACCAGTAGGAATAAGGTAATCACTGGGCTCTGGAAGCAGTCATGTAGTTAAATTTAAGGACGATTAAAACCGAAGTAGATGTGAACTGTCTTACTTGTTAAGTTGTTTCTTGGAAGTAAATAATAAAAAATATATACCATGAAAGATAATTTGCTGTGACTTCTAGGTATCCTGAAAGTTAAGCATATACTATACCCTCTCCTTACATTTACATGATTTATTGCAAGACTTCGGTAGATAATTTTTAGATGAATCTACTAGGCACTAAAACGAGCTGGTAATATATAATAGCAATAATTCTCAAGCAGAACTCCATATCACTAGTAAGTTCTTATGCTCTATTATCTGGGTAAAGGGGCCTAACTCTGCTCCCACCACATATATAAACATGTCAGAACCAATGAAGCACGGTCACCTCTCCTAGGAGGTGTACGTGTCGGACACTTGTCCAACACGTGTCCGGAGTATCTAAAAAAATTATCGGACACTGTTGAGACACGGGCGGTATTTTAGATAATGTTTAACGGGTTGGGTCGGGTTCGATCAAATGTTGTTAACCCGGATCCAAACCCGATAATAAAAACAAAAACCAAAATCGCCGCCCTTACCTTCACTATTGAGCGACGAATCGACGATCGAAGCCCTAAAACCCTCGAGCGGCTGCCAAGCGACGATCCAAGGTGCGACGGGCTGCTGAGCGAGTGTGATGGCCAACGGGCTGAGCACGGCAAGGACAACAGGTTCTTCTCTGTCTCTGTCTCTTCCTCCCTCCTCTCTCATTCTCTCTCTCTCTCTCTGTGTCTCTTTCTCCCTCCCTCCCTTTCTCTCATACTCTCTTTGTCTCTCTCTTTTGTTCTCTCTCTCTCTCACTCTCGCTGTCTCTTCCTACCTCCTTTCTCTCTTATTGTCTCTCTGTCTCTTCCTCCCTCCCTCCCTTTCTCTCATTTTCTCTCTCTGTCTCTCTCTCTCTATCTTACTCTCTCCCTATCTCACTCTCGTTGTCTCTCTCTCTCTCATTCTATCTCTCTGTTAATCTTAAATTTTATTCTATTTTTAATTTTAATTATGCGATAAATTGTTAGTTATTTTAATTCTAATTAATGTGATAAATTGTTAGTTATTTTAATTTCTGTTAGTTATTTTAATCTTTGTTATTAAATTGTTAAATTATATTAAAGCTTCTCTATCTGTTAAATTGTTAATCTGCTAATATATATATCTCTACTTAGTTCTTATAGTTTGATGTATGTGTATTTAACACTATTAGATTGCAAACTTTTACTTTAGATATATCAATAATATATTATTTATTTATTTATTTATTTATTTCGCCGTGTCTGTGTCCTATATTTTCAAAATTTGCCGTGTCACCGTGTCCGTATCATGTCGTGTTCATGTCCAGTGTCCGTGTCCGTGCTTCATTGGTCAGAACGCACCTCTTGCTTTCTGGCAAGTAAATCAACTACTAATTGGACCTCAACATCAATACACATCCTAGGATATATATTTGAGTAAGAAGACTGAATACAAATTCAAAACACTCAAAAAATGGAAAATTGAATACGTGTTATCAATTTACTTCAAAAAATAAAACCATAAATCAATAAATTACAGAGACAACAGCATAATTCAATAGAGCTAAGCCAGAAATATATTGCACATTACCAACCTTATTGCAAACCAACTGTTGTAGCTCCTCATCAGATAAAACTAATAACTTCTTCGACAGATCAGCACGCTTGTGAATGGCGCCAATATTGCACAATGCAAAATCTCGCAACTGCCAGAAGATGAACTTGTATGAATCCAACTCAAGATGACCAAAATGTCAACTCAAGAGAAAGATGGATCAAAACCATTGAAAGACATACCTTAGGTACTTGTTTAAATGCGAATAGTTGAAAAGCTTGAAGACGAGAATAGTGAGCAAGCAACACATCATCATCATTGAGTTGTGTTCCAAAATGATCGTCAATCTCAAAACCTTCATAAAACTGTAGCAAGTCCACTAGTTGAGCAAAAAGGCGTCCCTTTTCATGAGTGTAAAGTGCACTTAAATGGCATTTAGCAACAACAGCAACATCAGCAACAAGAGGCTTTAGAAATCTGTAGAGAATGAATAACAAATTTGATGTCATAGGTGAGAATAACAACAAACATTATATGCTTATTAGGACAAATGTGGAAATGCTGCTTTTCTAAGCAAGCACACTTAACAAGGTCTGAAACAGAAGTGTACAATTAAATGTAAGATAAGCACGAAAATTCTGCAAGATCATCCTAAGTGAAACATAAATAAGATAATTAAAGACATGAAAAATAATCAAGACACCAAGCTCTTATACGGAATAACAACTGAACGCAACACCCAACAAAAATTACCGCAGCTCAGAAAACAATGTGAAAAAAAAAATTGAAAGAAAGTGGAAAATTGTGTAGGTACCTTCTAGTAGGCAGTTGGCTCAACAGATCGATCAGAAACTCCATGAATCTCTCACAATATAGAACACAAGATTCATCAACTTGCTCATTAAGGGAATTGCTGAGGTCGATTTCATCAGTACCATTGTTCTTTGATGGTATCACCTTTGAATCAAGAATCTGGAACGCACTCAAGTAAAAATCAGCAAAAGGTCATCATATTCATAATAGTAATATATACTACCTAAAAATAGATTCAAGCAGTGTACCTCTAAAAATTCTTCAATTAGATTCCTGAGAAATTTTACTTCAAGTGCTTTCGAAGGCTCAAATAATTGACCTCCTTTCTTAGCTTCCTTAGCTTCTTTCTTGGTCATCTTTTTCCATTTCTTTATCAGATGTGGGTTAAGGCATAGTTCCATCTACAGGAGATAAATACAGGAGATAATGTTTCAACAAACGCTAGAGCAAATTAACAGAGATTAACACCTGATAAAATGATCAAGACTGAACCTGAAATCTACCAAAAGATAGACTGTGCCACAAACGAAGGCTTACTAACTGCAGAACAGTTTCACTGACAAACTCATCTTCTAAGCTCTGCATCAAGAAAACAGTACATGAAAAAATTAATGGCGTAAAAAAAATTATGAACAAGAGAAAACATCATATTCAAGGAAATAATAAGAACTGCCACTTTTACTTTTCTTAGCCTCACCAGTAGACCACTTATGTTTTTCTAGTTAATAGATTTGATCCTACTTCCTAGGGTTCTTTGCATGTACAGCCCCCATGAGTCCCTTTAAGCATGTATACCTTTCTAAAGTTTGTATATATATAACATTCAAAATCCTTGTTTTTGCATGGATATCCTTCAGGTTATTTTTTTACTAATATGATTTGAGACCTGAACCATCTGACTGCAAAAGAGCAAAAATATGAATACAAGTTCGACAAGTAACACTGAGAGCCTGACTAATTCGAAGTAAATCATACTATTTAAGACATTTTATTGTGCCATCTCTATGATACTGTGGATGCCAAATAAATTACATTTAGAATTGACTAGCAGATGACATGATGTAAGGTGTGAACTCCAACATATTATTGTAGGATTTCCTTTGAAGACTACATTTCTTTAAATCATACCATCTCCTACTTCAAGATCTTTTACTCAAGTATAGAAATAAGCCTCTTGGAAGGTAAAGAAATCACATTAAGACAGACAATGTGGTAATTCAACGGAATATAGGGAATAGCTAGCATATGCAGTATGAATTGCAATTGTGCAATTGAGATTATATAATGATCTAGTAATGAACAGAGAACTGCATACCTGAAAGGCATTTATCATGAACAGCAGGTAATTTGTCTTCTCTGCCATACTTAAGGTTCTTTCCTATAAAAATTATGCAAAAGCATGGTAAGGTTTTAAGCAATAAAAAAAAAATACACAGATGCATGTCGCCTATATATCACAAATAAATATCTGAGACATTCAACAATAAATTTCCATGAACATGAAAAACCAACTAATATGACAGTTAAGAATTCTTTTTCCAAATGAGTATATTGAACGTAACTGTACTAAAATAGCATAGAATCGTTAAAGGCCTCAAATTTCACACACCACATAAATCAAATGAATAAATGAACAAGACCTCTTCCTTAAGTCGAAGAACCCTCCATAGAAACCCTTTAAACGCCTCCTTCCGTTGATAAAAACAGGTCCACGCCACTACATTCTCCCGAAACTAAAAGAAAGAGAGAGAGAGAAAAAAATAATAATAAGTCAAGAAATCGATACCCTATTATTTCACAATCTTCTTTATAAATTAGCCAGAGTTCTCCGAACGCATACCTTTTCATTAATCATAAGAATCATCGACATGATATGCTCAAACGTAGCAGTCTCCGGATCAAAATTAGGCCATAGATAGTTCTCCAAGTACTGGCTCACCTCCAGGATCATAACTCTCTGGAGTGGCACCGTCCTCCTCCCACTTCCAGAGACGCGTAGCTCCGTCTCATAGATCTCCCTAACAAGCTCCGGATCGAACTTCTCCCCCTCGGCGGACTTCCCCCAGTTCGCAGCCGCGATCTTGGTGAGCCGATCTCGCTGGATCTCGAGGAGTGTAATGGAACCAGATACGACGCCTCCGGGACGCTGCTCCGGCGGCTTATCCGTCGCGACGGTCTCCTCCTTGACCCCTCCGGCGGCAGCCGCCTCGACTGGGTATTCGGCGACGCGGTGCCGTCGGAAGTCGTAGATTCCGGTGCCATAGACCTTCGGCATGGTGCCAAGGGATTGGATAGAACCGAGGAGGAAGAACTAAGGTTAGGGTTTTGGCCGGTGAGGGAGAAGGAGGAGGAGGGGATAAACCCTAGAATTTGGGAATGGAAGCGGAGGAGGAGACGAATGCTTTGATTCGATTTGGGCTTATCCCTCGACGAAGTCTTTCTCCAAATTAAGATTAAAAGGGCCCAATTCAATTGGTAAGGCCTTGATAAAACTAGGCCTAATTTGAAACCTTGCACCCGAGTGCACGTGAGTTTAAGATCATGTTCTGGCCCGTGACTTGTATTTGGATCGATAAGATTTGATTCGATCCAATTTCTACCATGGGCTTCTCTTTAAGTTAAGAAGAACATCTCACTACTTTTGGAGTTTAAAATTAAATTACTTAAAAACCTCCCATTTGATCTTAGATTCTAATTATCACTTTAATTTTATCTTAATCTTAAATGCATTAAGGTTATTTGCATCTATAGTTAATTTAACTCATTTATCTGCCAGTAGTAGAGTATTTTTGAGGTATTAAAAATAAAAATATAGGATGTGAATAATAATAAAAGCAAAATAATTGCTGTTTTTGATAAATTTCACTTCTGTTTTTAAAAATCTGAACAGCCTTGAGAAACCTTTTTCTAAGAGATTTTTGTTATTGCTCAAATAGACATCGCATGTGACTCAATTTGCAATCCTAAGCAAATTAATAGCATTCAAAGTTCGAGTTCTGTTGACCTTCTCCACTAATATTTAGCGTATGAACTTATTTCATCACATTGAATCTCTGACGATTTACTTATTCATGGGTGTAGTTTCCCTTGAAGGAATGATGAGAATAAAGTTAAAGCTCTTTGAGGTTGATAGCGAGGAACCATATGCCCTGCTCCTCTTACAGTTGCAAACACCAAGCCTTTGTATTCCACAACATAACCTCCAACCTGCCATGTTAAATATAAAGTTAGAATTGGTTATGTTATTAGATGTGAACTTATGATTCTAAAAGAACATCAAAACTATCATGGAAGATGTAAAAAAACTGGATATATAATGTCTGTTGTTCAGTACCTCAGCGTCGTCAGTGTACCATGGACGCCAGGACTTTTCGACAGGAAGTCCAAGGATGTCTAATGAATATTGTGTTGAAGTAACCGGAACAATTGAATCAATGTCTCCACTGTAGGAACTAGTTTTATCATGTAATTGATCGGTAAAAGTGAAAGTAAATTTATGAGTGTGCTATATACCGTATATTTTTGTCGATTAATTACCTATAGAGCCATGTTCTTATGCCACTTGCAATGAGGTGCTTAATTGCAGGCAGCATAGTGATTGGTGCATCTTTCCAAGTTTCGTGTAGAACATCGCTGTTTCATATGATAAGAGATAGAAGGCATGTTTATCATCATCTGTAAGGATCTCCTCGATGCATGAGTGAATAGGTGAAGGCCTGATGGTTACCTGCAATCAATCCATGGGTAATTTAAACCAGTGGTGTTTGCATGAAGAGCCCTTTGCACTGCAGGAAGATTCAGATAAGCGAAGACATGGCGATCGGAGCAAGGATCGCCAACCATCATCTGTTCACTAAAGGTTGATCGATCATCTTTTGATATTTCAGAGGAGCAAGATTGTGGTAAGGTTAATTGCGTACCGAATTTTGTGAGTTTGATGCCTTGGATGGATCATGACATACAGGAGCATAGATGTTATAGAAATCAATATTCCCGACGTCTTGATCAGCCAACCTCATGGACTCCAGACAGCTTTCAGTATAAGTACCATCAAAGCTACAATTTGCCTTGATAGCATCATGCACTGTGCTAGAAATCATAGCATGAGTCCAGAGGTATTCATAGGTTGCCTTCGTATTTGTGGTATCATCAAAGTATGCATTTCCAATCTACAAGATTAACCAGGATCTGATGAGATATAAACTATATCGTAATTAATTTCAGATCTGATTCAATTAAGTGTTTAACAATTAAAGTACTTACAGCAACACCTCTAAGCTTGATGATGGTCTTATTTGCGACTTTGTTGTTAGCAACTATAGCATTAGCAAGCTCAGGTATGTAGTGACCGGCATAACTTTCTCCGGTTATGAAGAAGTCGCGATCCTTGTATTCAGGAAATCTCTCAAGCCAGTTAATGAGAAAGGTATAAGAGTCTTCAGTAGTTCTCTTGTCACCACTGGCATTATAGTCAGATGTAGTGTTTGAGTATGAGAAGCCAACTCCAGCTGGGCTCTCGAGGAAGAGCATGTTTGCCGCTGCCATTGATCAGGAAGCAACAAATCGCTGAAAAACTGCAAGAAATTTAACAGTCTTCCTATAAGGTTTGGAAGTAATTTACCTTTATTCCATGCATAAAGATTGATGTATAATGTTTTGTTATCGCTATTGACAAAGAAGGGTCCAAGTTCTAGCATAGCACCACCTCCCAAAGAAGAACAGCCAGGCCCTATAGGTCTTAAAGGACTTTGATCAGTTCCAACACAGGCATAACAATGAAAAGAATTGAAGCATTGAATTACTTATTATATGCCAAGAATATCGGCATATTTATCTTTGATTTACAAGTATTCAAGCATGCATTTGCGAAACATGAAGACAATTTGAATGAGGCTGTTGATTCTCTACAATAATTAAGAAGATTCAAACAAGGTCTGCAATATATATTGCAGCATTTAGATCAACACATGCTTGCAATACTAGGCTTGGTCAGGATGAATTTATCTTGGACTGTGGAAATCCATAAAAATGAACCTCCTATTTTTCTTTTTCAAAAAAATCTTCTGCAGTGTGATGCATTGCAGAAATCAGGGAAATTTTGTTATACATTGTGCTAAAATAATCGCAGAATGTTTCATGCATTGTATTAGATTTCTGATATCTGAAATTTACTATCTAATTACTTGCTTTCCTTTTGAGATACCCATGATTCTGATTCTGATTCCGTCTCTAATCACTGTACATATCTATCTAAATTCTATGTGCAACCAAATCCTGTTATTAATCCATAAAACAGAATACGAATTAAGAATCAGATACCAAACAACATAAAACCTATAGAACTTAAATTAAGCTATAGCTTGGCACATAAAAAAGCCAGCAACAGTACCTCCATTAAGCCACAAAACTATTGGCTTTTCTGATGGATCATTAGCAGCCTCTGCAAAGTAATAGAACAATGCCCTTCCAGCCTTTGGATCAACTGTTACATATCCTGCAAACTGATTAAATTCGACTCCTTGAGGCTGGCCGGGCAATTCAACAATCTTATCAGCCTCTCTCAAGCCATCTTGAAGACCAACATATACTGAATTATAGATGTAGTCATATTCAACTTTACTATCATCCCATGTACGATATCCGATAGAATTTTGGGACCTTTTTAACTTGATCATCTCAACGAGGCGCTCACCGTCATTGGCAGCGGTATAATGAAATGCCAAGAAGAAGAACAAGAAGAGCAGAAGAGATGTTACCACCTTTTCCTCCATCCTAGTTGACATGTTCAATGATAAGAATGTATTTGAAGCAATAAAAGTCTCAGGCTGGCTGCATTTATACTTCCTCTGGTGGAATGACAGACTACACGAGATTTGAAGCAAGAGTTGAGGTTAAAAGACAGAAAATCTTTAAATGTGGATAGTATCAATACACATTGGCGTTATCTTTGGAGTCTCTTAATGGTATGTAATTTTCAATTATAGTAGCTATTTTGAGGATCCGTATTGGCCCAAGTTGTAGCATTATACTATTATCCATCTATTCTTCCATATAAGACTCTTTCCTTTCGTTTTTGGAAAGCGGCGATCTTAGCTGCTTCGGCGCCGTTTTCTCTATAGTCTGCATGATTCGTCCACGACTCCGCATACGGTGCCGACTTCTCTTGAACCCTAATTCAAGATGGTCTTCGTCGTTATCCCAGGAACACACGGATTAAGAGCCAAAATTAAAAAGAAACAAGAGAGACAGAGGCCTTGCATCACTTTTTTTTTTTAAGATATAGCAAGAAATGCAACATAAGAAGCATCAAACTATGTGAATTAGAATACTCTTTTGTCTCTTTTACATCTAGGGTCGGCAGTGTCCAAACTACTTGATCCTGCCAACCTTTTCGAAAGAAGCCTTAAAATGAGCCAGACATAGGAAGACAGCAAGAGGGCCAAAGGTGAGAATTCCAAGCCGGTCCAAAGTAGTTTATACAACGAGTTCAAATTTTAGAGGCCTTGACGTAATTCTCCTCATACAGACATTTATACAAACATCTTGACTGCTATGCTCTGCACTGCTCACCAGTCACCACTCCGCGCACCACCACCATCACCATGTCCCCCCTCCCCTCCTCCAAACCTCTAGAATGGTGTTAAATATTTGGCTTTAAATAATTTAAATATTTAACTTTACTAGTCTCAGATGGATCATTCAGCTTAGCTTGGGTCAGTTAGAAAGACCCTTCCATGTATTTGCTATGTTCCTGGGCTTTCTTCTCCATGCTGGACATGGGCCCACATTCCTCAATCCAGGCCTAGGTGAAAGTTTAGCATACTCTTCTTCTTCTCTAGACTAACTTTTCTTCACTCCAAAGTCGAAACTCTCTCTCTCTCGACTAATTTCTATCCAGAGAACTCAACTTGCAACACTAGATCTTTATTTACATCCTAACTAGACCTAAACATGGTAGCCCGACCCGACCCGACCCGACCCGTTATTTTGGCGGGTTGGGTCAAGAAGTTTTATTTCATTGGGCTGGATCGTGTTTAAATTATGAGACCCGATCTATAATTTTAGGCCAGATTTGGGCTTAGTTGCAACTCTAATGACCTGGCCTACTGCACTAACAATACAAAATTATAACTTAATAAATAATAACATATCAAAATATAAGAATATAATTTAGTTATGGTTATAGATCCCGAAACCCGACCCGATCCAACCCAACACAAAAAGAATGCTCTGTTCTACTCCTAGAATCAACCAAAAGTGCCAGAAAAGATGGGGAAAAAAAGAAAAGGTTGAGAGTACTCTGAAAGATCCCTCCACTTTGGTCCCATTGCCAATTTGCCACTAAGAGGAGGACTCCTCCTTTGCATTGAGGACACTCCATTACAGGCCAGAGCAACACTTCGTGCAGCACACGTAGCATAGGACCACTCATGGCCACCTCTTGTTGATATGCACAGTAGTACTGCTCATTTCCTCCTTCAATCATGCATATGCTTGCTTGCCTTTCTTTTTCTTTTTTTTTGTTGTTGAGGTTTTATGATAAATTTTTTTTCCTTTTCTCCTTTGGATCAATTCCATGCATGTGATCTTGTGTAGGCTTGATAAGCGACATGTATCTTTTATGTGAAAGAGATCTACCCTAGTCCAACTAAACCATATTCTTCTGCAAATTGATCATTGTATTGAATCCCAAATTGGATGCCTTGTGAGTTGTGCCTCCAATAATGTGGAACTCTCCATGAACAGAGACTAGTTTATTTATCTAAGTTTAGGCGACAATAATGGCGGGAGAGAATGCAATGGACACCACCTCTTTCCACGTATGATAGTGGTGGTAAAGAGACTTGGAGACATGCAAAGGTCCCCACTCTAGACCCAGGTGTTGCTCAAGGTGAAGACTTGAAGTGGAATCCAACTCCTCCATCAACCATAGTTGAAAGTAGGAAACTTTTACATCTGGTACTGTGGACTGTGGTTCCTTTCATGGCCTAACAAAAATTATGGCCATGTAGAGTGAGAGGAGCCCTCTTTTGATCCAAACCAATGGTGAGAGTAGGGGGTTTTTGGATTCTCTTTGTGGGCTAGCTTGTCACTGTCATGTGCCCCAGGAGTTTGCCAATGTTCTTGGCTCAGAAGCATGGCTCCCCCTTGCTTTTGCTGTAAAGTGTCCACTTGAAACTTTAGTGGTTACTGGACACTGAGAGTTCCCTTTTCTCTTTTACCCTTTTGGTCCTGAGAAGAAAGTAAAAGGTACTAGTGGAGAGTGAGAGCTTAGCAACCTATCATTTTGTGTAACCTGAAATGGAATCAATTCATAATCTATAGTTTTCTTTCTTTTTGCCCAGATAAAAGTTTTGTGCTACTTATTATTGGTTATTGAAAACCTTTTGGTGCAACTATCATATAAGACTAAGAAGAGAAGCCAATGCGAAGTGAATCCCTTGTAGCTTTTCTGGTAGTTGCATCCAATATCAGGCAAATAGAACCAAACATAACTTGCTTTCCTAGCTTCTGATGTTGACTACTCTTGTGTGAAGTTAAACTTCATGAGTTCAGACAGACTCCAATCATGCTTGAGAGATATTTATAAAATTTGCAACATAAAGGAAGAGATTAATCTCTAACTCATTGTTTGTGATTATGGCAAAGTTTTATGGCATACCCCAGCCTTTGATGAATTAAGTTATGAGGTACAACTGCAGTTAGAGGTCTACCATACCACCTTACTTGTGGAACCAGATGAAAGAAAAGAAAAAGAAAAAGGAATCCAAAGAAACATAGAATTAACTAGATAAATCTAGATGGTAGGACTTTTAAGAATCCACTTCGATCAGAACTCCATGGTCTATAAAGAAAAAATATATATTTACTTTTCCCTCTTTCTCTAATTTTCTGTTCCAGAACTCATCTTGGCTCAAAAGTTATGCCTGTTAGAAATCAAATTGGTTGCCTTGTTCATTTTTTTTCCCATTCGTACGACCCAGTTTGAAACCTATCATTCAATTGGTTTGTCAACATAACCGTATTTTAGGACTATGGAGGATATGAAACTTCATGGAATTCTCACTTGCCATGTTGCTCATATGTTTATTCATTAGGGAAAAATATAATGAAGTTTCTTCGAAGCATCCAGGTATCAATTTGCATACTGTTCAATTTTAACTGCATGGTCTTTAAGATCTGACCAAAAATTTATGAAAGACTGCAACAGCAATGAGAGAAACACTGAGATCTTTTACAGAAGGGGAAGGAAAACTGCTATCTTTTCCTTTCTTGTACATAAAATTAAGTACAGGACAAGATACAAAAAGAACAAAAACTAAAAGAGTTTCCTAGTAGAAGTAGCTCTTTGTGACTTTCTCATCTCATATTCCCACCATGGAAACTTTTGATGTGGATGATGAACTAGGATCAGTTTTATTTACACTCTGTGCGACTGTTAAGCGACAGGCACTTCCAATCCACCAGGCAATGCAAGAAGTCCATGACCTATATAAACCATTATATACAGGGAGATTAGAATATTTTTGGAACATTTACTGCAGAACAACAACAAAGTTGCAGCAGATATACCTCAGCTGGTTCTTGGAGTGAATAAGAGGCACTAGTTTCCTTTGGAAATTTGGAAACAAGAATTCCGATGCCTTGTCCTCTGTCCCGCAGAACCTAAACATAAAATCAAAAGTACAACAGCTTCTTAGCAACACTTATCAAACTTGAATGTTTAAATACTGATTACAACTGAAACTGATAATTTACTTTGAAAGCATCTTCATCAGTGCGATCGTCGCCAATATATACTGGCATGACATCATTACATTCGTTGTAACCTATATAAAAAAAGAAGATAAGTAGTTATGGTTAGTTAGTTAGTTACCAATGCAACAGGAAGAATAGCTGGATGACCTTAAGCACAATACAAGATATACCAAACTGATGAATATGGTATGATGTATAATGCATGTTTAGGCTTACCAAGAGAGTCTAGCAAAAACTCAAGGGCCTTCCCCTTGTCCCATTTAATAGTTGGGCGAATCTCCAACACCTAAATTTAAAGAAACACACCAAGTCATTTTTCATGTAGGTGTAACCTTAAGTATGCAACTAAAATCTACAAATGGCAAAGATTCTAATCTATATCACACCTTTCTTCCTTGCGTAAGCTTGAGTTTCGGGTATTCCTTGAGCACAGAACTAACCTGCTGGTCCAACGTGCTCCATTTCTGGGATGAAGTTGGTAAAAGTAATGTAATTAACCTGATGAAATTTTCATTTCTGGCCAAAAAGAAGTAGGTTTTGTGTGTTCTAATATTGTGAGATCTTTACCTTTTCTTCGACGCAACGGTAGTGAACTGATACGCAGAACTTATTGTTCTCCACCATGGCCCCTGGAATTGATTCAGTTTTCTCCACCAGTCTTTTGTAAACCTTGAGAAGTAAATAGGCCATGAATTGTTCAGTTAGATATATAAATATGTGATGGTGGAACTAGAATGTGAAAATGTTTTCTGTGTGATGCTTCTTGAAGGGTATACTCATCAAACAAATAGACTGCAATGATCTTAACTCAGATGAGGTTTTTTTACTTTAACAAAAAAATAGAACTAGTCTGTTCTCTTAATAACTTTTTTGTATTTCTTTTTAAAATTTGAAATAGGAGGGAAGAAAATCTCACCTCCTCTATCATTGGCAGGAACTCACTTGCTGGTTGGAAGAGAACTGCCTTGGCCTTGGCCTAAACCATTCATTAGGAATTAAAAAGAAGGATCAGATAAACTAAACCATAATAGTTGAGAGGGAAAAAAAATTCACACTGAAAAATGACAAGAATTGTATCATACCCACCTTGGATTTTATATGCTTGGGCCCTCTTGTGGGACCTTTGATGTCCATCCCATGGCTCCCAGCGTAGTACAACTCTGCTAGTCGTACAAAGTTATATACCTTCACACAAACAAATTAAGAAGGATTAGATTAATATAGAAAGAACTATCTCCACACTTGGCAAGCAAATTAAGTTATAAAATTATAATGTACCTTATCTCTACATCTCCCACTCACAATTGCAGTAGGGAAAAACTTTGCCAATTCTCTCACAGCTTCTCTCATCTGATGCCAAGAAGAAAGAACCCAGATATAAAAATCCAACCTTTTAGTCTCAGTTGGTTTAGATTCATATAAGAAACAGAGGAGAAAAAAAGAAGAGTTAAAGAACAGAGCAAGGGATTATAAACTAACAGTTTCAGACATATATGCACGATCTGGATCATCAACTATGGGAGATAAAGTTCCATCATAGTCGAGAAACATCACAATCTGCTTCCCCTTCGACGCGGCGATGATCTCTTCAAACATCTTCAACGCGGATGGATGCTTATTCTACGCAGAAATAAATAAGTAAAAAATATTGCAAAAATGTTCCTACTAAAACCAACTCAAATCCAAGAACCCAAGACTAGAATTTGAGCACTTACAACCCACTCCGCGTAATTCTCTCCACGACGGGGCGAAGACGCCTTCATTGAATCCATCCGTGAATTAATATTAATCCTCCCACTGCTGCCGCTGAGATCAAGATGGCGCATTGGCTTCTTCTTCATCACCTTCTTGAAGTTAGCGTAGTTAGTGCTGCCGCTGCATCCCCGTGGAGGTGGGTAAGAGTAATGAGGCATAGTGGAGTTTGCGGCTGCGGCAGTGGCCGTCGCCATGATCGCCATCTCCTTCGGCGTGACCGCATTGCGCTTAGTCATCTCTTCCCTTCCCCTGCTTCTAATACTTCGTGCGGGGAGTAAAAAAAAAAGTAATGCTTCAAGAATGAGATATAAGCGCTTGTTTGGAATTATTCTCCCTCTTTGCTAGCAATATGAGGAGGAGGAGGAGAAGAGCCAAAAGAGTGGTAAAAGAGGAAGGAGAAGAAGACTTTGAAGAAAGACTTCTCTCTGTTTTCCTACGTAATGGAAGAGCAAATGGATGCAGGTGCAGGTCCAAGCGCCAAGGTTTATATAGAGTTGGGCTCGGTCGCTTTTGGACTTTGGGAGAGAGAGAGAGAGAGAGAGAGAGAGAGAGAGACCGAAAGTGGCGTGGGCCCAAGAATCCATTGGGCCCCACGTCCGTGGGCCTGACACGTAGAATGGGCCCCAGGTGGGCCCATTCAGGAGCCAGGTGGCGCGACGCGCCGGGGTCGCAAGTGGGTCCCGAGGGTCGGTGCCTACGTGTCCGTCGGGTTACACCGACCGCATCTTGCCCAGAAGCTACGCCCCTGAGAAATTTCCTTGATGTTAATTTGAATTATGTCAGGTGTCTTTTTGTGAAAACAAAAGGCTACTAATTTTATACTAACACGCCCCCCGGAAAAAAATAGAAAAACTCGCAGCTGTGGGCTACTGTCATTTTCAAAACCGGATCAAATATAATAATTCAAAAATATATGTATACTCTAACACCAATGGCAAAATTATATTGTCAAGCACGTACCTTCTTAACAGTAATTAAGTCAATTCTAAAGGGTTGTTTCGAAAAAAAGAAAAAGAAAAAAGAAAATGGAATTTCCTTTCC
Source organism: Typha latifolia (assembly GCF_019914945.1). NCBI lineage: Eukaryota > Viridiplantae > Streptophyta > Magnoliopsida > Poales > Typhaceae > Typha > Typha latifolia. The sequence goes on from NC_133089.1 coordinate 16,990,126, forward strand.
ATGGTTGGTAAGTAATTACAAAGAAAGCACCCATAGAAGTTCAAGGCAAGAACTTGATTGGAATATTTACATGCATGTTGGAAAAAAAATTATATAAAAAAAATACACAAAACAACACTCGTCAACTTTTATTTGGAGTCTTAGTGGCAGTAATTGAGCATGTTCTCTTTCATTTCGATGCAGTTTCTCGAGTAGTTGGTTGTAAGCTTCATGCTTAAGTTTCCACTTAGTGTGGTAATTAATTAAAAAGTCATTAGTACCTTTCTCCCTTCCTTCTAGGAGTAAAATAAAAAGCTTACAGCATGCCGATTCGTTCTGAGTTTGATTTTTCAACCAATCTATATATAAATATTAGTTTTTTTTTAATTTAATTTGTGATTAGTCTACTGCCCCAAACTTTAAATTAAGGAGTATTAACTCCAAATTCTATTCTAGTCAAAGTTACTGCCACAAGACACCAACAAGATGGTAAATTACGAAATCACGGTGGATCTTTCTTGTTCCCTTTTCTCTTTATAATATATATATATATATATATATATAAGAAAATCCCAAATAAAGTTAACCCTTTCTCACTGTCACCTCCGATCTCCTCAACTCACCAAAGACTTCGAAATTATTAAGAAAGTGATGTCCACATAAAACCTTGACACGTCTCTCTCTCTCTCTCTATATATATATATATAGAGAGAGAGAGAGAGAGGTAGAGTTCTTATAAGGACATGTAGCCAAGTCCTCAGTGCAACACTTGGTCTTCTCTAACGACACAAGTTAAGATATGAAAAAATTGTTAATTATTTTTTAGATCCACTTTAAACTTCTCCCCATGGCTAAGGCAGCTCTTGTTCATGCATGAAGTTCTTAGCTTTGGTGGTGGTGTTGTCTTCTTGCCCTTTGTCATGTTGTGGTGCGCATGCACCAAAGTCTTTGCATGCATGCATGGAGGTAAAAGATAAAGTTAGCACACCAACACCAACTTATTTAGTCTTACCTAATGAAAAAGTTGATATTGTCCTAATTACACCGATACTGTTATATATAATCCGAATCCGAAAACACTGAGCCCCGTTCTAAGTCTCCTTATTCTGGTGTATAGTAATCAAACAACAACTTAGTTTCTTCTGTATTTCATACAACTTTTAAAAATTAATTTAATAATAATATAAAATTATTATTTTATCCGTAGATTAGATGACACATATTTATTACTATTACTACTACTTTATATCGAATAAAAAATATTCTTATTATTTAATTTAAAATATTATTAATTTTTAATATAAATTTACTATTTTTTATTACTTTAATATTAGCTTTATGTACATCTCAAAAATAATTATTACTCATTATACAACTATTTAACTAAATAATAAAATAATTTATACTAATATTAACTTTCTTTCTCTTATATTAAAATTTAAAATACTAGCCTTATATCACAAGTGAACAGGGCCTAATACAATAGGAGCCTCATGGCATTGTTTCACAAAGTTGTATCACAACTTAAACTTAAAGACAAAACAAAAGAACAATAAAAAAAGAACTTTTGAGCTTGTGGAGAGGATACTAACCACTTGTAGGTTAAGTAACCATTACGATTTGCTTTAATTAATCATGAGAGATTCTTAAGACATAAGACTAATGCCATGCACCCTCCTCTCACCTTCCTAGCTACTTGCTCACATGCACAAGATTAACCATTTAAACTATCTCACTTAACCACCTAATTAAAAAAAGGCGTATAACTTTAATCAAGGCAATAACATTTAACTTTGTGGTCAGATTCCAAGCGTATAAAGGTTACACAATTGACTATGTCACAATCAACATACAGCTTAATATAATTCCTCTCATAAATAAATATATATATATATAATATTTATTTTAACTTAGAAGCATTGGAGATTTGGAGATACTTTTCGCTCTCTGATTGGCTGAAGAAATTTTAATATTACGCAATCTGTTATCTAGAGCTTCATATTACTAGTGAGATATAATGTAGAGCTGAGTAAAGTATTATGCCACAATATTAACTTATTAAGAATCTAAAATCCACTTTTTAAGATATACTTAAAAACATTTAGTGCTATTAGGGTTCATATTAAATTTATTTATTATTTAAGAGCTTAAAAACTAAATATAAGTCGAACGTAAGAACCAATTCTTTATAGATACTAATATAGGTTTCAAACGGCTCATCAAATTCGTTGGACCATCAAGTTATTAACAAGCCGAGCTAAGCAACCAAATTATATTATTTAGCGTTAGAGTTAATCTTATGACCTCCTTAATTGTAGGACGGCAGCTACAAACTATATTAAAATTGGTTGGTAGTTTACGTCATTCTCTGACGTCATTTTTTATTGGGTAGACTAATTTACTTAGCCATGAGTTAGCACTAGGATTAAATAGATTAATGGATGAAAAAGACATGTAACAGCCGGCACTTTTCCCAACCGTATATTAAACAGAGTCTAATGTGATCGTTATGTTAACATGAAGTTGTTCCCTAATAATAATAATGCTAACAATAATAATATTAATTTCCTGTATCTTGGAGGTAAAAATTGTAAATATACATCTCGTTACATATGATACGACCATATTTTACATTTTTTTTTTTGACGTAGATTTACTGACATAATTACAGGTAGAAAAATTCATAAGATAATAAACTTGTGGGCCCACGACCTGGGACCCATCCAATCAGCTCGCAATTCTCCGTGGGACCCACAGTCAGGAACGTGTTTAATTGCCGTCCCTCGGATGGAGATCAGACGAAGGAGAGGAACGTATGGGCCACAAAAGGAACGTGTCCCTCTCAACCGACTTTAACGGCCACATTAGAGTTAGTTGGCAATCATCTAATCCTCCCTTTCCTTTAATTAATTAAGTATTTATTTATTTGTACTTCTTCTAAGGTTAGGTTGTTAGGTAGGATTAACGGAAGCTTCTTCACATTAAGCTAGGTGTGATAAAGTCCAACCGATATTACTTAACCCTAATTATAGCAACTAAGATGAATTAATAACAATAACTTTAGGAAAAATTATAAAGAAAAAAAAATAAAGTAAAAGGCAGTCTATATTAGTGTTGTTGTTGCTATCTAGCCTGATGCTGCTAGAAGCACATTAGTTAGTGTGACAATTTGTAAATTCTAAGTGAGGCAACTTGATGAGCACCGATTGGAGTTGATTAATTCTTTAATTAGATTGATCTTAGTTAGGCTAATCTAACAAAGTGAAGGATGACAGCAACTCCAATCAAGTGCTAAAGTTGGGTAATTAAACAATTAAAGTGGTTTTATTAGGATTTTTGTAATGGTATATTTTATACTTGATAGATTTTGATGATAATGTTTAAAAATTATCAGGTGTATTCTGCTAATCAAAGGAGTTATTTATTGTGATTAAAGGGAATAGTATTATTAGTGGACTTCAAGTCCCCACCTTTGTCCATTGATCTTTTTGTTAACACTATAACATGATATGCTGCTAATCTTTTTAGTGAAATAATCATATTAGAATTGATTGATTGATTCATTCATTCATTCATTCTTTTGTTCATGCATTAGTCCTCCAAATTGGTGGAATATATACCAACCAAATCCTAACTGCAACTTTAGAGTCATGACCCACCTAATCCTAGGGATGCACTTGAGAACCAATGCCAATCCTAGAAGGTTCTTTTCCTTGTACATTTAATATCCAAAGGAGCTGCATAGAAATCTAGGCTCTCATTGCTTTTCTTGATCTTCATATCCTCTGTAAAAAAATCAGAGTACTATGCACACTTTAGCCATTGAAATGCCAATTTGGAGGACCACTTGCAATCCGCATGTTCCCTTTGTCTTTCCTTTGATTTTTTTTTCTCTTTTCGCCACTAATTATGCCGACGTCGAATGATTACTAGTAGATCATGGCTAATTAATCCAATATCTTATGAGGATCTGATAGGACTATGAGGGGCAGATATATGCTTAGTCCATATAGGACCTTGGAAGAAGATCTTCCTATATGCCTATGCTCAATAGAAATTTGCTTAGGCTTATGGTGCAAATCCTTTTATTCTATGAGTAATAGTGCATGCTTTCTTTGTCTACTTTTTCTACCTCCATAAGCATATATATTATAATACCACTGCAACAAATCCTATGTCCTTCTTTGATCTCACGTTTCTTCCTTCTTAATGTAGCTAGGTCTGAAAGATCAAATCTTTTATCTCCCAGGAACCACTGATTCTAGCCTATGGTGCTATATTATGAAGCCATTTACTGTTAGGGAATCCTATTGTTAGATTCACCTTACAACTATCAGCGAAATGGTCAGAAATCAATGCAATAAAAAAATCAGTCCATTGAGTTTGAAGCTATAGTTTGCAGTTCAAATACATTACAGCTAATTCTGAATGTGTACTGTAGTTTTATACATGGTTAGCAGTTAGTACTTTTGAAACGAAAATTATATTCGGTCGTTGAGCCAAAAATTTAAATTGCAGTCAATACTTGCAGAACTTACTTATTCTTGCAAAGTACCTAAGAGGGGGAAGTGGATAACAACTTGTTTCCGAATGTGTACTATAGTGTTATACATGGTTAGTACTTTTGGATCGAAAACTATACTCTGGAAATTTAAATTGCAGTCAATATTTGCAGCACTTAGATATTCCTGCAAAGTACTTTAGGGTTGTAGTGGATGATAATTTGCGTTATATATGTATTCTTGTTAGTCAATGGAAACACAAACTGCTTCCTGAGATGTCATAAGGTATAACTTGGGAGCAGAAGGAATCCATTAAAGTAATTCCAAGTTTACCTACCCAACAAACAAACTTCAGCATGAATTGCCTTTGCCATTATAAAAATTTGGCACTGAAGACTGGCCTCAAGTGGTAGTTCAATATATTTCTTCTCATTTTGGAACACATTGCAAGGATGCCTGCATTCTACTTCTGCTAATATCACTGAAACAAAACAAGCTAAAAACTAGTAATTTTCTTTCAGGCTTTGTTCAATGTGTGGTAGATGGAAAAGGCTTGCAAAAGAGGTCCAGCTAATTATTAGTTATGTTTAGGCCTACATTTGTCATGATAGTCTAACTATTCCACATGTTTTGTGGTAATAGAGTCTCTTTGCTTAAGGAATCTTTGAAACAAACGAATAGAATTAAATGCATGTGTCCAGAAGAAAAGCCAATTAACTAGAAAGGTTAGATAGTTTCAACAGTCAAAGTCCAAACACATTATGATTTTGATTGTTTCAAAAAGTTGACATTAACTTTTTTTCACAAGCATAATCTCATAGACAGCAAAAGTTTCAGATTATTTTAAAATGCATCGATTAGCATGATTCTATTGTAACTAGTCTTTCCTTGAGATCAAAGATCTTCATGCCCCAAATCTCCTTTTTTCAATGCTAGCCCATGGTTAGATGTTAGAATAATAACTCCAATGGCCCAAAAAAATGAATAATGTAGGCGAAAAGGGTTTCCTGGGTAAGTGCATGTCTTGAGCTGTTTGCTAATTTCAAAGTATGTCAATGGCCTTGTGCTGGATCCTTCTCTTCACAACCTACCTAGAATCTTGTGACTTTAACAACAAACCTAACTATTGCAAGTTAGGCTGTTGTTTCTACAATGAATTCAAACCCCACAAGCAACATTAGGTTCCTTATTACCATACTAGTCTTTTCAAACAACAAATCATCTGTTAGGTTCTGATTCCTTATGCCTTTATTTCCTTTCCTCTTACTTGCAATTGCATGTCAGATATTATTCAGCACTTGATTTGAACACTTCTTAACTTGGAATAATCAGAGGGCTAACCATACACTTTATTCCATTCCATGGTAGAAATATTGAAATTTGAAAGTTCCACATCGAAGATCGTAAGGTTTGTATCAAATTAAGAGCATTGAAGGATGAAAAAGCTGAAGGCATGCAGAGAGGTAGGAAAAGGAGGCAGTATGCTCCGAGTTGCTTAATGCTTAGGCTTGGAATCTTGGTGCAGTTGGGTCACCAAATTGCTCCCTTGGGTGGATTGTCACCTGACTTATTCCACCTTGTCGTTTCTTTTAACATCTCCAAGTACTAAAATGCTGACTATTGACTGCTTCTGAGTCTTTTTATCGCTGCAACTGTGAATCTATGTGCCCACTGTGTTGTAATAAAGCTATGTGCATGCATTGGTGGAGTCCTTTACATTCCTACTGCAACCAATGCAACATTTTCCACATGCTTCAGGGTATAAAGTAGAGGAAGACTAAAGAACATGAAGAGCATTAGCTTAAACTAGTTGCTAACTTTAGGGTCATGAGCATATAGTAGATGTTATTAATGGACTTAATGGATGCAAAGATTCTAATTCTAGTGCAATCTTTTGCTTGCCTGACTTGACTAAATAAACTTGCTTGCTAATTTGACCAAAAGAGAGGTATTGGTATTTGGTACATCTGCAGATATACTGAATAACTTCCATACTTTCATGGTATAGACACTATATCAAAATTTTATAGGTTCTAGATGAATTGGACTTAAAAAGAGATATCAAATTATCTCAGATGGCTCAGTGTTGATGGCCCATCCATTAAAAAAGAAAAGAAAAGATAGGCCCAAACATAGTTAGCCTCAAGTTATAAGCCCACTCTTGGCCCTCAAAATTCACACTAAAATTATGTTTCAAAGTTGATGCACTCACCTTGCACCTTCTAATTAGGGCTGTCAAAATAACCGAATCTACTTGAGCTCGGCTTGAAAATAGGCTGAGCCGAGCTTGGTTGTGAAACTAGGCTGGAAATTAAATTCGAGTCAAGCTTGATCACGAGCTAATAAGGTTCGAATATATATATATATATATTTTTTTTTTTCTTATAGTTTTCTGACATAATTATCTTGTTGTTTGTAATTTATATTTTGGTTACTTGTAGTTTTCTAGCACAATTATATTAATTGTTTGTAATTTATATTTTAGTAATATTTATATTTTTATAGTTGAATTATGTTTTATTTCAAGCTTGATTCAAGCCTAAATCAATTCAAGCTTATTTAGACTCAAAAATAGTTTGAATTGATAAGGCTTGAAATTACTAATTGAGCAGCTCATTTAAACTTAAGCTCAGCTCAAATTTAAAATAAACTTAAAATTAACTTAAATTAAAATTATTTTAATTCAAGCTTGATCAAAGCTGGGCTCATTTACGCCACTACTTTCGATCATAAACAACTAATGTGGATATTTTCTTTTACTTGTCTCCACTTAGCATTAAGTGTTGACTCTGCTTTCCATGCTACTTTCATTAGCTCATTGCTCTTTCTCATGCAAGCACTAGCATTAGAAGGTGGAAGTCAACTCTTAAATAAGATCAATTGCTGCCATTATGATATATCCTTGTAACACTATGATGTTTTCTCAACCAAAAATAAATAAAAAATAAAAATGTAGCACTCTGATGAGTTTTTTTAATTTCTTGAATGCTTCTAGCACTGAGCTGACTTAGAAGGGATCGTGTGATGATTGACCTCCAAAAAGCAGCCCCACATACCTTTTACATTCTTTCTCATAGAGGATAATGATAGAGACAACCATGTTATCCAATAATCCAACCCAAGTTTTTTATTTTTATTTTATAAGTTAATCTAATATTCTAATACTGATGGTTTTATGCTTTTGGCTTAAGGCAGCATATCTTACAAAAATACAATGAACTTACTATTGGGTGCTTTGTTCCTGTACATTAGGTGGAATTAGGTACTTCTTCTTCTTCTCCTCCTCCTTTTCCTAGTCTATCATCCATGTGTAAAGACTAAAGATGATAAAAGAGAGGCTTAAGGAGAAAGAGAATATAAGTACAAGGAGATGAGTAATGCTGGTTTTTGGCACCTAAACACCTAACTGGTGCCCTTCTCTTTGGTGATTGGAATGACCAACAAAGAAAGGGTAGTGGAGATAACATGGGATTTAGTTTCTTCCACATGACAATGTGGTCCTCTTCACAGGACAAGCAAAGAGGGATCCACCTCAGCTCTTGCTCACTAACATTGCCCCAGTTGGGATCACATGCAGGCCTTGAAACTTTATTTAGATTTATCATATACATCAAACAACAATCCTGCTAGAAATGGAACTAGGTGCATCAAAAGCTTGTAAGGACTTTTGATCTTATATATATCATTTCTTTTTAAACTAAACTTTCCATGTGACTCCCAACAAGCCCATGACAAAAGATATCCACTTCCAAAGCAACCATGCAAATCATAACAAGCCCAAGTACTAGAATCACTGTTGCAGGAAAGGACTCTCTCCATTATTGCGGTGAAAAATTCTTGATTCCTGTTCTTGTATTCATGAACCTACTGTGGTTTTTGATACTTATCTAAATGAAACTTATAACTCTGTCCAATTTGATCTCATCTTCTGACATAGTGTTGATTTGACATTGAGGATGATAATGTGTGTCCATGGATGTGACTTTTGAGAACCATGGCTATCTTCCGTCTCAAGTCATCCAAAGAAGTTGACTAACATAGTATCATGTTCCATATTCCAATTGACTGCAACGAAAAATAGAAAACAACTACAATATTTATTTCCTCCCTCTCCTTCCTTCAAGCCCGTAACCCCACCTCACAGTGGTTGAAGCTGGGAGAAGAACAGGGAGCTCCCCTCTTCTCTTCCAATTTCTTCTTTTTTTCTTAAAAAAAATAGAGATTTTTGTCCCCCTTTATTTTTTTGTGAAGGTTTTCTTCTTTCCATGGTATCCTTCATATGAGACATTAGTTTCACATGATAGCCAAAGAAAGGGTTAGCTTTTAGAATAATAGTTTGGTGGAACTATTTCCCCAGTACTTACTGTTGGCTTTGTCATTCTTATTATTTCTTATGTTATTTTATTTATATGTAGTTTGCCATTGATAGATTGCTTGGCTCGACATTGGCTTCTCTTCTTAGTTGAAAGATTTAAACATTGTTGAATTTAAATATTTTCTCTAATATCTTTCCTCTTCAACGAATCAATATTTGAAATGATTTAAGAGCATGCATATATCAACTATTTTCTCCTCCCGACAAATAGAGTTGGAAAAAACCCTCGAATATTTTAAGACTTCTCATGACAGTAATTGACGTCGAGGTTCGAGCTTAGGTTATAAATCTATTTCTATAACTTAGATATTTATGTTGTCTATAGTGTTTATTTTGAACTATTATTTTTTTTTCTATTTCTTTGTTGACCTATCAAGTTTGATACATGTATTTTACTTGCTTCCTTCCTCCTTGTTCTATCGAATATGTAGCATCTCTTTGAACTGAGCAGCCTACGGACTTCTCCTAAAAAATCAACAATATTCATAAGATTTGTTTGTCATATAAATTTAGAGCCATTTGTAATTAGAAATATATAAATTTTCATAGAGTGTAGGCATTAATATAAAATTCAACTACTACTCTTTTTTTTTTTTAAATGCAAATGCTGAGTAAATTTGAGTAGATGTAGTCTTTTATAGCAGTTGATTTAGTTTTTGAGCAATTCATCTTGATATACATTAGCATGTAGAAATAAACAGAAGAAATATTTGGATATATTACTGACACAAAACTTCTGATATTTATAAAACTGGTAAACAAGAAGGAAGTTACAGAGAAACAACATCAACTATCCCCTTGCTAATGCTTAACCTAAAACGAGCAAAAGAAGGAGATTTAAACATCAACAACTGACTCAATCCTAAAACAACTACTGCAAATGTGTAAAATTCCACTTGCAGCAGCCGCTAAAGACACCAACAATATGAACAGAGACGATAACAAAGAGAAAACTAGTGATCGGTAGATAGGATCGAATCCCAATCAATGTCCCATGAAGGGTACTTCTGCAGCAAAAAGCAGTCGGATTCATCCCAAGGCGCCTCTGAGAAGTCCAAGTACTGCATCTCACACACAGCTGAAGAAGACCCAGAAGATGATGATGACTCTACTTCCAGAGAGGACGAGCTCTCGGATTTCTCTTCCTCCAAAACGAAGCGACCCAATTCGCCCTTCACTGTGATCTCTGATGACTCCTCTAATTCCAGAGAGGAAGAGCTCTCGGACTTCTCCTCCTCCAAAACTAAGCAACCCGAGTCGCCTTTCACGGTGATCTCTTCCTTTAAGCTCGAATTGGGTCGATTAGTCTTCTTCTTGGCTAACTCTCTGCAGACAGCTTGGAGCTTGGCATCAACAGAGGAGTGAAGAGAGGAACCCAAATGAACTCCATTTCTTCTGAGTTCAGGGAAGTTGAGCCTCGCGGCGTCGCCGCGCAGCTTAAACGCAGCGCTGTCGTAAGCCATCGCAGCCTCCTCGGCGGTGTCGAAGGTCCCGAGCCAGAGGCGCGTCCTGTTCTTGGGGAGGCGGATCTCGGCGACCCACTTACCCCAATGGCGCTGCCGAACCCCGCGATAGAGCTTCGTGGGCTTCATCGGAGTAGGCCTCGGGCCCAGGAATGATTCCTTGCCGCGGTGGTGTTTGTGCTGGAATTGAGTTTGAGATTGGATATGATGCATCTCTGCAGGGTTTGGGTAATGGAGACCAATCTGGTTCAAGGGAATAGAAGGCAAGGAGTGATCAAAGTTGTGATTTTGATGGTGGCATGAAGGAGGAGAAGAAGGAGAAGGAAAGGAAGCGCCTTTAATAAAAGGTTGCAGTGCTTGCATGAGCTCCTGATTGAAAGGGTCTGATGAGAAAAGTGGGATACTATTGTACACATTAATAGCTGTAGCCATGAGTTTTTAATAACTTTAGCTAAGAAAGATTAGGAGAGGAGCTAAAGGAGGAGGCTTAGTTGAAAAAAGTGGCCTCTTTTGATCAAAATAAGATTGAAAACTCTTAAAATAGAAGAACCTCAGGGTGTTAAAAATAAACCCTTTTAGTTGGTCAGTTCTAAAAGAGAAAAAAAAATAAGGGGGGTGGGGTGGGGGCGGGAAGAGAGATAATAAGGAGAGGGGGGGATTAGATGTACAAAAGAGAAGAGAAGAGAAGAGAAGAGAAGAGAAGAGAAGAGAAGAGGACTTTGAATTAAGCAGAGAGGAGGAAGAAGAGATGGGATCAAGAATCTCTATAGATCTCTTAGCCTAAGCGAAATGGGTGGGAGATTAGAAGCTGCTTTCTCTCTATTGAGAGACTTTGGGCTCAGGGCGGACTTATATAAGCCCACAACTCTCCCGCTTCCGCGAATCAGGTTGCGCCACGCGCCCTTACTACCGGCAGCTGTCGGGGGAGTTACAGGCGCGTGTCGGTCTAGGGACACGCGTTGGAAGGCTATTGGTTTGAAGCAGCCGAAACCTAGAATTAAATATTTGGGGTTCAGTTTTTAGAGTGTGGTTGTCAGTATCCACATGCGGGGCCAAGTTTCAAAGACCACGTGGCAGATGGTAGTTGGGTAGTCATCTTAAGGAAGGTTATTATTTTATTAAGAATGGAAGACGACGAGAGTGGGTGGACGTGGTGATCATATGATGCAATGGAGTTGGCCGTTTTTTTGTGATCTGGGAAGGGAAGGGAATAATGGATGCGTGTGATAAGTGTCTAAGTGGGAAATTAGGTGACGACGGTTGCTAAGAAACGCCAAAATATTGATCAAAGAGGGAAATATATTTCTTTCTCGATATGAAACGATACCTCGACCTGCAGTCACCTGAACATAGATAGATGAGTATTGAATCGGTTGTCATTTTACTGCACTAGCAGTGGTGTGGTTCGCTTTGTAGAAAAGGAACGCATTTGGTGAAGAAATGAGTCATCAACTATTGTCTCAAAGGAAATGCTCCATCGTACCTCTTCCGAGTGCAAGCAGGGACCATAGACGACCAAAAAATAAAACAAAATAAACACTTCGTACTCTTTATAAACAGTTCCACACACAGAATGTTCATAGAAGGTTTATGGACAAGACGGACAAATATGGCCCCCAGGCTTATTCCAATATATGTCACGATCCGATTGGCGTATAGAAACCTCTTTCCGATGAAAAGAGGTTCTTTTAAACGATTTACTGGAGATTAAACCAAGCTCAAATTCAACCGAACCATAGCAAACGCATGTACAATCTACAAGACGACCTACAAGAAAACCTACAAGAAATACATACAACAGTAATGCCCTATCTTAATACCTCCTTCGTTGCATCATAGCAAAGAGTCGACGTAATGGCACTGATGCCCCCTCCTGAACTCCAGCAAACTCCCATAGGTGCGGTCAGCTATACCTACAAAAAGAGCCTCGGAATCCGGGCTGAATGATATGCCGGCGATCTCCCCAAACAAATCGATCTCTTGGGCACTGCAGTAGTCAGCCCTGGCATCATACACGTGAACAAAATCTGCTGGCTCAGCCATCGCCATAAACCGTCCGTCCGAAGAAAATTTGAGACCTCTGATTGCTCCCATCCTCCCTTTGAGGACAGCAAGTGAATCTGATAGGTTTCTCACATCCCATAATCGGCACGTCGTATCTTGGTTCCCGGTCGCCAGGATCTGACCATCGGGATGCCACGCAGATGCAAAGGAGTAATCTATATGCCCCTTTAGGCTCCCAATCACCTACAAATCCAATAATTAGATCAGAGGTGCCGTCAAAAGAAAAACCAGAGTGCATGCGAGAACGTGTACTTTGCCAGATTGAGGATCTGCTATGAGACATTCTGTACTGTCTCCAAGTACAGCAACAAGCTTGCCATCAGGGCTGACTGATGTATTCTGTGAAGAACAAAAAGATAATGTAAGAAAAAGAAGAGTGGTATAACTAGGGCTATCTAGGTCTTATGGACTCACATTAACTGACCACGAGAAGGAGAATTGATTCAGTAGGACAAATTCCCCGGTGTCAAAGACCCTCACGTAGCAGTCATTGTTGGCAGTCATTACTCGGGTAGAACCACTAAGACAAGTCAGAGAAGTACGCCAGTTAAATGACATTCTAGTCCCATTATCAAAGTGAATTGCTTACTTGGAAGACTGATAGATGTCCACTGAGTTGGTTATGGCATTGTCATTGCCAGTTACATTTGTACAGAATGCCACTCCAGCTCGATCAAGAAACTGGCAAAATATGAGAACACTACTTCACACAATGATGAGAATAATCATAAAAGGCCAATATTCCAGCGCCTCCAGTCATTATACCTTGCAAACAAGTTCACCATGGAAGCCACCAGCTGCCATGAGGTTGTCTTTCACGGACAAGGTGCTGACTTGCACCCTTGATAATGAATCGGTAGAAGACCCACCAATCTGCCGTAAAGCAGGCAGCTATCCATCAAGAATGAAAGATAATGGAATTAGCATTTGGCTCCTAAATACCTCTAGGTGCAAACCTGAGTAGGGACAATTTTGCCAGCAAGATTTAGCACTTCTTTGCCTTTTTGGAGGAGCGATGACCAATGCATAACAGAATAGTTCTGCATTATATAGACATCATGCTTTGAGGTAGCCCACAGCAGATTCCTCAGCTGCAAAACCCCAGATTCTCATCAGAACCATTGAAAGCAACATGAGATAAATGAGTCAAGATTCACTTTGTGACGACAACAACAATAATTACACTAACAAGTAACAACATTCATTCAGCACTCAACAACTACACTCTATTTATCAATTGTCAATCTACTGATGATTATCAGCTTGTCAGTGTACTGTTTCCTGAAATAGTTGGATATCTATAGTGCTCATCGCTGACAAGCACACACTATGACAGCAGAATTAAAACTACTAGAATAAAAAGGCCAAAATTATTAATTGTCTAATTTCTTTATGATGAGTAATAAATAGGATGACAGTTTTTTAGTCTCCTCAACTCGGGAGCAACAAAATATGACCCAGGACAATTATATGACAGACAATAAATTTATGCATCTTTAATTCAGTATTAACATAGACATCATTTGAGACTCCAGTGCTTGTAAGGAGCTAGTAGCTCACTCTTCTTGGTCAGAAAATGAGCCGGTGTCTAAACTAGTTAGATAATCATATTTCTTACTTGGGGACTCCAGAATTGTTCAAAGCAAGAGTTTAATAATATGAAATGAGAATTGAGAAATGGCTAGTTATAGTGCTCCTGTGATTAGTCATGGACCTTATGGTGACAGTTCCCATGGATAGCAAGTAGATGGCAGAATCAGACTAAGCCTGGCATACCAGACACTTATGATTACATCTTGCTCAAGCCTGGCAATTAAGTGTCCCAACCTACTACAGAGTTATTACAATGAACACGTGAAATAACATTAATAACAGGGTATAAAATTCAGGGCTCCAAATGGAACCCCCGAAAATTGAAGAAAAATGGCTAGCATAAATTTTAACATGCAAAACAGAAGAATAGACTATTGCGTGTGAGAATTTTAACATGAAAGAACTATAAATAAGGAAAAGAAACATTAAATGCCAACTTAACATGAAAACACTGCAAAAACTGCCTAGCCCCTTTCATGTCCCAAAGCTGCCTATAGAAATTGGGAACATGACTTTATAAACATAGAGGCTCACTGATCATAGAACATCCTATCATACCATATTCAAAAGATGATCTTATAGCGCCAGCTGCTGAGAAAGCACTCCAACCCTGCTTTATTGCCTGACAAAACAGGTTATATTGTAGTCCACTCCTACTATCAAAGGGGGGTTAATTACGAAATAGCATAGCTAAAGCATAAAGTAATAGATTATCATCCTGAGCAAAGAGTCACCCGTTAATCTTGCACACATGCTACACACACCATATGGAAGCACTAGTATTAATAAGCAAACTTCACCATATAGACATAAACCGAGTAAAGGTTGGACTAGTTCATTGTGGCTGCAAAATAGTGCAGATTTAGAAGACAGGTTAAAGGAAGGGCCTAGCAGCCATTTGATAAATTAGTCTGATATATAACAGGAGAATGTGGGGGAAAGGCACGGCAGCAATGCTCCCTGCTCTATCGCACAGCTGCCAGATGACCAGTTGCCACTTAAACAACAAAAATCATAGTGCAGATCAAGCATAAGATAGTAACAAACTCCGGCGCCAAGATTGTGTAAACTGAATAAGAACTATAGCACACTAACAGGGACAACAAAAAGTTAAAACCCAAACACCAAAGTCGAAAAGCAAGAAAATTGCAAAGAAGACTCGAGGAGAATAAACAAGAGATGAAGTGCTAGTAATATTTCATTGAGCAAATTGTCGTTTAAAGTCATGATATAAAAAAGTGACAAATTTTCAGCAAGTGATGTACTGATCTTACTACACGCCACAAAATTTGAGCCGTTGGAATTGCATAATAGTAAGGCAGACACATTTATTCATTACAATAGCTGAAAGGTCAGCACCAGAGACTCTGCCGAATAACAAAAGAAGTTAAAATTATGACATAATCCACCTCGGCTGGAATTAATTATAACTACCATTATCTGTCATAGAAAACTATTAATGAAATAATCACCATTAAATATTTACCTTCCCTAGCAAACAGAATGATGTGGAGGATATAAAAGCATCAGTATATCATAATGATATTTATAACCCACATACTAATTAACAGAAAGTAAGTATTAACCACAAAACTAAAATATTTAATGGAAATAGTAAATAATATTATTTTATCACATATGCTAATTATTCCAATCCTTGTGAAGTTTTATAGGGAACTTCAGAATACCACGGTCCTTTTCATTATGATATGGAGAAGAGGTGAGGGTCAACTTCTAATTAGGCTAAATTGCTTGTCAGTGAGGGGCTGGAGTGTCGTAGTTCAGATTGAACATGTTAAACATGAGGGGGTAAAAAAACAAATAAAACCACAACAGAAGAGTAAGGTGTTAAATTTTGTAAGTACTCGTCTTGTGCAGTAAACTGACCCAAAACAAAAACAAAAAAAAAATCTTCTGCTTGATGACTTGATATGCATGATATTTCCTTAGTCTAAAATGCAAGAGCAGATACAGTTACCTACAAATTGTAAATTGGTGAAGGCACAAAAGGATAAGATATTAGTACCTGAAAATGCACGATTGTCGACTTGACATGCCTTGTATTGAACTGAAAATCATAGAAGGTACTTCTACTCTGCAGTTGCTTGCATTCCTAGACAAAAAACTGATAGAATTAAAAAACCACCAACGCAGTTCATATTGATAGACTAACTAACTCGGCCAAGAAGGTTTAAGGCCTTCGGCCTAATTCAACATATTTATTACACCACATATATATTACAACATAGCTTGCAGACATAGTCTAGCCGAGCTCACCTTCTCCAACCCATCATGAGGCATTGAGAGGTTCTCGTAATTCCTGTACTGCTTTAGCCTCATCTCGCGGTACTTTTCCCTAGAATAGTTCAAGCTCTTCCACGGTAACCCCTGCATATCCTTTCCATTTCTATATTCCAGGGCTGAAGTATCGTTCTTTTGCTGTGTCTAGATTACTATGTTATGAATTCCTCTTAGAAAGACAAAAAAGATAACCAGCGATCAGCCAGGAAAGATTCTACCTTGGTCCCAAATTCATCCACATTCCGTTCCTCTTGATGGCCATTCATCTCAAAACCATCATCATCAACAAACTGCACCGTGCCGACACTGTCCTCAGCAATGTATTCCAAATCGTCGTTCAAGTAGTTTGCCATCGCAATTGCACCTCACAAATACTACTAGAAAAAGAGATATCCTGAAATAGTCAACCGTTTACGGATATGAACGAAAAAGAAAATCCCCGACAAAGTTCACCAGCTAAAGAAATAGGATTATATCAAACCACAGAATCTAAGAAACAATACACCCTAACAAACTACCGACGAGATCGAAACAAAAAATCACAATGGACCACCAACCCACACCGCTATCCAGATCAAGAGACTACAAACCCAAGAGATCATCGACAACAATGAGAAAGAAACCACAATAGACCAGCAACGACGCAGATATCCAGATCAAACATCCTAAATTTAAGAAATTACTAACGAGAACGAGAAGATCAAGCATTGCAAACGTAAGCGCGAGCCAAAAGCACAACAGGTCGCATCAAATCCGGCAACACTACCTGAAATCCACTGTTGGGTGTCTCGCAAGACGAATCCGGCAAGATTCTCTGACTAAAGAATCTTCGATTGGTATATAGAAGAAGAGATCGGAGAACAGAGGAAAAGAGAAGGAATCGTTGACACAAATTTCAAAGAGCTCGGAAAAGAGCTAAACGCACACGAGAGGGAACTCGAGATATAAAGACGAGTGGTCTGGGGCTGGGTGCGTAGAAGGATCCGGACCCCGTGGGACCCGCATCTAACCGCTTCCGTCTCAGTCCGTTGTACGCCGTAACGGAGCTCGTGTGCTCTCACTTGCTATTTGCCCTCTAACTGGGGTAGGCTTATTAACGTTTGCCGTCACCGCATGGTAAGTATAACGATACGGACGACAAATTCACCAAATGTTAATCTAAACATCTATCTACTTAGACTTGTTATAAATAAAAATACACCCATAATGGATGTGATAGGTTTCTTATTCTTACCGAGACGCCACGCAGCAACAAGTTTAGGTGGGGCCGGCGAGAGGACGGCCATTCGCGACCGACTAATGAGACCCACTCTTTTGACTCCCTCTTGGCGCTTCCTGCCACGTCACGTTAAGTCCGAACAACACGGCGGGGCCCGCGATTTGGTAGTTTGGTTGCCAACCAACGTATATCCCTCTAAATAATTGGCTCAGGTACTGGCTGGGCCCCAATGTCTACACGTGCTGCGCGTGTGTTCCTCGATCCGGTTCAATGAATCATTCGACGGGAGTTACATTGGGCCCCACACTAGCATCCAATGGAATGCTTTATTGGGCTTTGGAAAAGATTTGGCCCACGCTAGCCCGACAGCTAGTTGGGCCGAAGCCTGACCCGATCTGGCTCAACGGTCGCCTACGATTAATTGCATTTACACCCCCTATATTTTATTCTATTCCAATGTGCCCCAGTATCATATCATTTAATCTTTGACTAATTCTCCATTGCTTCCTGCTGGCAGTAGAAAAGCTGGCCAGTAGGTTTGACCTAACTTAGACCAAGAAATTAATGCACAAATGGGGCCACTTGGATTTATAGATCACATATTATAAAAGAATAAAGTTCCATGATGCCCTTAATGCATATCCAATATGGCATTATCTAGTAGTTTATTGCCGTGGGCGTGGGCTAATATTGACACCATTTAATGGGCATTTGATTCGTCGTTCAGGGATGCTTCCGTTATGTATCAAGGGAAAATATATAATATCATCCCGTTCACATACCCATCAATGGGTCCCATATTTCTGGGGCACCGACTTTGACCACGAATTATAAAAGTAGGCGAAGAATTACGTTAATTTCAAATAAACAAAGACTGTTATCATAATCCACAATTTTCATTAAGAAATAAGATAAACTTCAAACAGATACGTACAAGATTGTATATAGACTTTTAGACATACTTTCTATTCACAAAGTTTCTATCCGAGCTCATAAACTCTAGTTTACTTTATGTACTGAAATAAACGGAGTCGAAATAGCAAAATTGCTAATTTCAAAACTTAAATGATGGTATTTAGTTAAAAATCCACTTCTTTTTTTATTTCTCTTGGAATATACAGATATTTTCATAAGATAATATTTAACATTTTATCATTATCATTTGAATATACCAGTAGATTATGTTTTAATCCCGGACCCTTTGAGCGGATTAGATTCACCTTTCTCTTTCCTTATGCATCATCACTATCTTAGCTCTTAAGTTTGCACGACTGGCAATGAAAAGCGCATGTATGGTATAAAAGGATGGTTCGTTTTCATCTTTCCCATATCCATCATGGTAACAACCTTCATGATGCTATAAGTTAGCTAAGAAAAATGATGATAGTCTTTACTAATCAATGTTTTTTTTTTCTTTTCAAAAGTTAGAAGAGAGAAAGTGAAGACAAGAAAGAAGAAAAGTAAACTTTTTCTTACTTCCTCTTATTTTTCTCTCCATTTCTCTTCTGTTCCCTGTTTAGTTCATCCAAACACAGCGGTAATTATTTCCCAACTTTAGCACATGGCAGGTTTGAAAATTTCTGGTGCTATTTAGAAGCTAGCGCTCGACCTGCAGTTGTATCTTGACCTTCGAGAAGTTATTGACCCATCTACCAAAGGATTTACAACCAATTAGTCCAATCATCAATCTATATATTGTTGCAGAATTGCTCATTTCCTCAAACCAAACTAAGCCACAAGAAGGAGCGAGAGAGAAGAGAAACAACAATGGAAGTCAACTCTCTCCCTACATGGCTATCACTCCTCTTCATGTTCTCCTGCATTACTTCTCTCTCCTATGCCGCTAGATCCACCCCTTCTTCTACAATCAAGGCTGTCAATCTCGGAGGATGGCTTGTTACCGAGGGTTGGATCGAGCCTTCTCTCTTTGATGGCATACCCAACAATGATTTCTTGGTAATTTCATCATTCTCTTGCTCTTTTGTCATCTTTTTACGTCAACCCTCAACTAATTAGTCATCTATTCTTTTAGGATGGCACTCAGCTCCAGTTCAAATCAGTGACACAGAAAATGTACTTGTGCGCGGAGACCGGCGGCGGAACGATCATCGTTGCGAACCGGACCAGTGCTTCCGGTTGGGAGACCTTCAAGGTTTCTGTGTGTTTCGTTTTTTATATTCTTCGCCACTTTTAATTTATTATATCAAAAAAAATTATTTTAATTTGAGCAGCTTTGGAGAATAAACGAGTCAACGTTCAACCTTCGGGTTTTCGGTGATCAATTTGTAGGCCTCAGTGGAGATAGCTCTCAAGTAGTTGCAGTGGCAAACACACCAGGCTCATCTGAGACATTTGAGATAGTGAGAAATGCAGACGATTCAAGCCTTGTTCGGATCAAAGCACCCAATGGGCAATTCTTGCAGGCAAATGATTAACATTCTTCGAGCTAATTCGTACTAATATCCACTACCATCTTATATGTTATACTAAAATTATTCAAATTCTGTCGAATAACAGGCGAAGACGCCGGTGCTGGTGACGGCGGACTTCCCGGAAGATACTAACTGGGGTAACGATGACCCTTCTGTGTTTGTGATCACCAAGGTACGGCAGTTGCAGGGCGAGTTCCAGATCACAAATGGATATGGAACTGAGAAGGCCACTCCAGTATTAAGGGTGATTAATTTGACTAACCTTATTTAATTCTCTTTGATTAGCTTCTAGCTACGAGATTAAGTTTGGCATCATGTTGGTGGTGTTTCTGATGCAACTTGCATGACAGGAGCACTGGAGCACATTCATAGTGGAGAATGACTTTGCCTTCATCTCCCAGAATGGTCTAAATGCAGTGAGAATTCCAGTTGGTTGGTGGATAGCTAGTGATCCAAATCCTCCACCTCCTTTTGTCGGTGGCTCTCTCGACGCTTTGGATAATGCCTTCACCTGGGCAGAGTAAGTTAATTCATCGAATCTCTAACACAGAATATAAAATATAAAAAGTTATCATTGTCTAACAATTTAAATTTTATTCTAGTAGTTTACGAATTAATAATTTGGACGTACAGGAAGTATAATTTGAAGGTGATTGTGGATCTGCATGCTGCTCCTGGGTCACAGAACGGGAACGAGCACAGTGCATCAAGAGATGGCTCCCAGGAGTGGGGTAAGACTGATGCAAACATTGATCAAACTGTTGCTGTGATAGATTTTCTGGCATCCAGGTACATGTGTTTCTATTACTCACTCGTCTCTTATCTTTATTCACAGAGACTCTTGCAATTTAATCATAAAATCACTAAAATATAAGATATGCAAATTTTCTCTAAATTTATTTTGTCATCACATAGATATGCACAAAGTAGCAGCCTTCTCGCAGTGGAGCTGATCAACGAGCCATTGGCACCAGGGGTGACACTAGATAGCCTGGAAAAATACTACCAAGCCGGCTACAGCGCCGTCCGTAAGCACACGTCTACAGCCTATGTGATCATGTCGAACCGCCTCTCCGCTAGCTCGACGGAGCTCCTCCAGTTTGCCAGCGGCTTCCAGGGCTCGGTCGTCGACGTTCACTACTACAACCTCTTCTCCGATGTCTTCAGCTCCCTAACGGTGCAACAAAACATCGACTTTATCAACAATAACCGGTCGGCGGATCTTAGCACCGTCACGGTATCGAATGGCCCTCTCGTGTTCGTAGGTATATAAACATATATAAGGTGTTTGATTGATGTACTGATCTGTTTGTTGTATAAGTCTTATATAAGTTTGGATCGATTTGTTATGCAGGAGAATGGGTGGCAGAATGGGATGTGAATGGAGCATCAAAGGAGGACTACCAGAGGTTTGCACAAGCCCAATTAGATGTATATGGGCGTGCAACATTTGGATGGGCTTATTGGACACTCAAGAACGTTCAGAACCACTGGAGTCTAGAGTGGATGATCAACAATGGATACATCACTCTGTAGTTTCTCTTGTGTTGATCACTAAAGACGCAATAATGAAGTGCAAAATAAAGCAATTGCTGGAATAAACAGCAATGAGAATCTATGGCTGGCTTTAAAATTAACCAAATGGTTGATATCCTTCAAGTTAGAACTCAATATACACCACTTTTCCATCACAAGCAACAAGGATTTGAATAATTAAGAACACCATCAAATAGATAATTCAGTATTAGATCAAATATAATCCTCAAAAGGTACAGCATAGGTTCATACAACCAAAGACACCAAGAAGGACATGTAACATAAAGTTTCCCCAAGAAGTGTATCAAGAGACATGCAAGTCTCTAGAGATAATAGTAAGAAAGAGTAGATACTACAGCACTGGCCACCAATGTGAAGATTGCAACTGGAAGTTCCACTGCAGCTGAGGCAGGCATAGGAGATTTAGCTGGAACACCAGAAACAGCTCCAAACATAGTCGTTGATGGTGATGGAGCTACAATGTACAAAATGGATACGCAAATCAGTTTGGCAATCACTACAACAAAACCAACAAAATGGTATTCAATCACAATATGACCAGGCTAGCCATCACTTAAATCAAGTCACTAAATTCACATCAGGATCTGTTTTTAAGGTCCAGCAAATGTAAAAGAAAAGTTGGAAGTTTTGCTAAAACTACTGGCATGCATTCCCATGAATCATAATTGTGGCTTGAATAGGTCTGAACTGTTTGAAAGGACACAGTGGTGCTAGCAAAAGCCATTTAGCACCAACCCAGAAGTTATACTAAAGGAAACCATGTAACTTGGGCTCATGCATTTCCTTATCTTGGCATTTTGTTCCAAATTATACCATCCATTTGATACAAATGGACAACTATCTTTCCTGGCAGCTGTTTGATAGTCTCTGGCAAGCCCATATATCGACAAACCCATTTCAGAACAGAATAAGAAACAACAAAACCGGAGGTAAAAAAGAAAGGACCAAAGATGCTTATCAACAACACTTTGGATATTTTCTTCTTCTTCAAAAAAAAAAAGGAATAAAAAAGAAAGGCGACTCCGTTTCTTTTCCTTTCTTCTAAAAGAAGTTGATTTACTTTCTTGTTTTGTGAATCTGCTTTGTTTTACCAAAAAGTAAAGATAGAAAGATTGACATCTGTCTTTGATGAGCTCAAACATTGAATGCCACCTTAACATTTGCCAAAGTGTGAGATGCATAGCTGGAAAGAGAGTAGATCAAGATTTCAACAGTTGAAAGAAACATACCAGGGGCTGCAGCAGGCATACCAGCACCAGAAACTGCAAAAACAAAAACAAAACCAGCTTCAACTCAGATCAAAACTTCTCCCAAAAACCAGAAAAGAAAAAAGAGAAAGAGAGAGAAAAATGCACCCACTGTTGCACTTGCTGAATGGAGGAGTAGAAACCCCACAAGCAGAGGGCAGTGACAAGGCCTTGGTAATGTTTAGGTTGATCCCATAAGTCTGGCTCCCTTGAAAGGCATCACAGAGGCAAGAAACGTCCTCCTTCACCACCTTCTTGAGCCCGGAGCAGCAACCCCCCTCAGGTTTGGCCACCTTGCTCCCTTGTTGCACAAAGCTAAGGCAATCAGCCAAATTGAACAGAGTAGAGCTGCAGTCCAAGGTGGGTGATGGTGCACCAACATGAGCCCCATGAGCCGACATGGCTAGAATGAAGCAGAGACAGAGCAGCACCATTGTGAACTTGCTAGCCATGGCCATGGGTTCCTGAACTAAGAGCAAGTAGCGAATAATGTACCAATGCTGCAAAAGGAAGTGAGAAATTTCTCACCGAAGAATTAGAGATAAAAAAGGGTTGAGGAGCTATTGGAAGCTTTTGAGGTTGGGTAATGATGAGTACTTAAAAAGGAGAAGAGGAGAGGGTCGAAGAGTTTTGAAGGGGATAAGAAAGTCACAGGTGGCACCATGGCAGTCAAAGCGGGGATGGATGGAATGATGGGTGCAGGTGGTCAAGCCACTTGGGCTTGGAGACCAGCTCCTGTAAATAATTATTAATTTTTAAAATATAAAAGAACATCGAAATAACACCCTTTTTTTATAATTATATTATAAATAAAATACCAGTTTTCTTAATTATATCTAGCAACATCCTAAATAAAAACATATGATATTTGACATTAAATAATTGTAATTGTTGAGTATTTTAGACATTTAATGTAATCTTATTTTGTTGAAAATTATTTTCTTTTTTTTAATATAATTGTGTGTTGGGATTAATTAAAATATTTAGAGAGGAGGAGAGCGCATGTGCTCCGCATGCGTCCAATGATGGACTTGCGTGGGGATGGGGGAACCTTCTGGACTTGAGCTGTGGGTTGGGCCCAAGCCCAAGGTCAACTTACCGCTCTCCCCATTTGTTTAATAATTTTTAAAAAATAGAAATAGGCGTGAATTCCGATGACGGATAGGATGTCAGATTTTTAATAATTACCGCTGAAATTTTTCAAAATATATAATTTTCCCCTATTTTTTTCTCCAAAATATTATTATTGTGCTTTTCTTAAAAATAATAAATATTTATAGTTAAAATTGAACTTAGATTTAAAAGAAATATTCTGCCCTTATATAGATTGTTTATACTCTAAATTTTAATAAAAAAATATTTTAATTGTCTGTATATGTTTATTAATCTTAATAATAATTTGTTAGGATCTTATGTTAACGGCTAACCATAATGATATTTTTAAAATAGTTAAGAAGCTTTTTAGTGATATTTATAATATTTTAAAAAAATATGATAAGAATAATAATTATAATATTTTAAAACTTAACATTTTTTTGGTTAATAAAGGATGGTTAATTAGTGAGGGGTTTTGGTTTTCTTAGTTAGTTAGATCTTAGGGATTTACATAATTGCCACAAAAAGCTTTTAAAATATTAAAATATCACAACTTGCTCTACAAAAAAATTTTGTAACCTAACTAATCGGAATTAAAACACAATTTAAATAAAAATAATATTTTACCATTATATAAATTATTAAAAATAGTTTAAGAGCTATCTAATATTATATCTAATATAATAATACAATGAAATATATTTTATTTTATGTGAGACAAAAAAAATGTTAATAAATAATTTACACTCTAAGCTAAAAAAAAGAGGTATTTTAGTTATTTATATATTAATTTTAAAATAACCCATTAGGATTTTTTTTTAAAAATAGCTGTAAATTTAATTTTTTTTAAAACAGAATAATTTGGATGGCGAGTATAATATTTTAAAAGTTTTCAGTGGCAACTATGTAAAAATCTCTAGATCTAAAAAGGGCATTTTTAAAACAGAATAATTTGGATCTAAAAAGCACTTATAACATCGAAATCGTACTACTATTTTTAAGCACTTATAACATCTTAAATCCATTGGTTCGTATCAAGTTAAACTATAATTAACTATTAACAGAGATATGTGAAATGACGGTCTCATACTAATAATGATGAGAGAATTTGGTCGATAGCAACTTGATTACTTTGATTAAGCTTATTTTTTTAGATAATAAAACTATTTTTATAATCAAGCATTAAAAGTAGAAAAGTATTTTAAAATAAGTACTTTATTCTTACTTTTTAGCAAGTAGCAACCAGACACCACATCAAAACAGAGAACAAATAGTTAAATAAGCTAATATTGAATAATTATATCTGAATTCAAATCTCAAACAGTAGTACGATTTCGATCTAACTAGAATATCATTAAAAAAAATTCTTAAAAAAAAAGAGAGTACTTTCTCCTAATATGAGCATTTTAATTTCATAGAACCCACCTCTTCCATTTAAGAGCTTCACGTGAGCATTCCACAAATTTAGTCCAAGTCATCGATTCTAATGGCCACACAACTGCAAGCAAGTGAGTGGTTGTGGGAAGTGATCCAGAAAGTGACTTCCCCCTTTTTTGGATCAAACATTCTCCTACTCCAAGATCCCAGGGACTTGAATTAATCCACATCTCCTTAGTTTGCCTATTTGGTTGGCAAATTGTTGAACACAAAGGCTGCAGCAGGAGCTCTAAGTCCCTTACATTGTTTTTGGCCCTTTCCTTGCCAGCCTTTACTTGTTGTTCACCTTATCATGTTAGAAATAAGCACAAGGTGGCTAATGGAATGATTCTATCTATCTTTCTATTTAATTTATTTTAACATGTAATTTAACAATATAGTTCAGTAGTTAAGTTTTATCAACCCAAGACAAAAATTATGGATTCAATTCTCCGTAGATATTGATATTAATATTTACGACTAATTTATTGAGAGGATTAGCTTAGTTTTTGTCATTGGGCCTTAACAGTACCAATTCTAACACATCTTAGTGGATAGATGCCACTTGGATTAGGCCTTCACCAAACCATCATGAATGTGATGGAGACAATTATGGATACCAGTCGTAAGATAAACACTAATTATCCAAATATTCCAAGCTCTACATCAAGGTGATGAGGGTTAATTAAATTGGCAAGAGATCTCCATCTTTTGCAAACCTAAATATAGTTAGGTTGCATTCAATGTTATGACAATTTCTTAATTTGATCACACAATGTAAGTGGTATACAAAACTCAACAACAAATTATTAAGATCGATAAGAAGAATGGAATTAAATCAAAGTTAACCTCTGACATTATCATCATTTGCTAAATCCTTTATAAAACTAGGCTCTAGTAGAAATACTTATGGTGTTTTGTTTGAATAATTCACAATTCTTGACCAAGTCCCAAGTTTGTGTGTGTGCGTGGGAGAGAGAGAGAGAGCGAGAAAGAGATGACTTGCCTAACGCTTAACTAACTGATATAATCTAAACAATATTTTTCTACGAGAAGTCTTACTAAAAAGCATCAACAAAAAACTCAACCAACAAACACCAATCCTACCTAAAGAAATGAAGCCATTCTATCAACCAATCACCGGTTGAATCGAAAATTCCAATCGAGTTGGTTGAGGTAGTTTGGTTGGCGGAGCGGAGCGGAGCCGAGTTTGTGTTCATACTTCACAGAAACAATTGCACAAACATCTAGTCTGCAGAGCCAGAGAGACACATGGGCTCACAGGTAGCAATTATGTACCTAAACCAGAATTAACTATTAGGACTCAATTAAATCTTCCAACTGCCTCCCTGCGCCTAATCAATGTGATGCTCGAGGAATCGCGGTGCTATTAGGTATATGACACGGCACAGGAATTAGCCACGTAATTTAGATAGAGACTGCTACCTATACTAAAATGGAGTATAGTTACTACCCATCAATGCGATAATCCTCCTTTAAATTGCAAAATTACTGAAGAAAAGAGGAGAAATCCGGATTCCCAAGGTGGGCTTTGACTGGATTGCGATAATAGAGTAGAGTTACTACCCATCAATGCGATAATCCTCCTTTAAATTGCAAATAACTGAGAAAAAGAGGAGAAATCCGAATTCCCAAGGTGGGTTTTGACTGGATTGCGACATTTTTTTTTGGTGTGGTTCGAGATTGGGGGAAAGGGGTAGAATTTAGGAGGTAAATTTGTCAGCTTTGGCTCAAGAGAGTTGGATGGGGGTAGTTGGCAACTAACTACTGTTCCTCCCCTCTCTTTCAAATGGACCGAGAAGGGAAGATGGAGGAGAAGAGGGAGGGCGTGAAGGTGTCGTGTCACGTGGTGTTCGCATCCCATTTAAAGCCGCTTGCTTTATTCGGTTCAACGCTGCATTTTGCTCCCTTCTCTCGCAGACTTTAGTCGAATACCTCATCTGCGAAAGACTGGCTCTTCCCCGTGATCAAAGAGCAGAGGAACTAGAAGGAACCTTCTTTTGTTCGAGATCTTGATGTTTCCGGCTTGTTAACTGGTGTAAGTTGATCCAAGTTTTAATTTTTCTTTCCTCCTTGGGCAGAATATGTTTGCTAACATGCTGTTAGTTTTTGTTTTGATATCAGATGTTCTTTCGCGTTCTTGGCGTGTTGAGTTTGTCTGTTGTTGATCTGTGGTTCAACTGTTAATAGTAGTGTTTCTAATGGTGGTTATTGTGTTATGAACTGTAGGGCCCTTTAGATTTCAATTTTTTGTGTGGTACCACTGTATGCTGTGCTAGTTGCTTTTGCTTCCTTTATCTGAAGAAACCTGAATGAGATTTGCTAACTTCAACCTATGTGAAATTTTAGTGCGTTGTATCTGTTGTTTGTCATATTTAATATAAATACTAATTCTATGTTGATGAGATGCATAATTACATGCTATCTTTTTGCGCTTGAGATTTTAGTTTTTAGTAGCCTGAATCGTTTGTATGAAATTTTCAGTACAAGATTCAAGCGTGTCTGAAGGCCAGAGGATACCAGCTATGGCGGAAGCTTGGCGAATGAACGGGGCAGTGCTTGGAAAAGTTCACATCAAACACACAGCTACACTGTCTGAAGTCGATGACTTCTGTCGAGCACTTGGTGGGAAGACACCTATTCATAGCATATTAATTGCAAATAATGGGATGGCAGCTGTTAAATTTATGCGCAGCGTCAGAACATGGGCTTATGAAACCTTTGGAACTGAGAAGGCAATTCTCTTGGTAGCTATGGCAACTCCAGAAGACTTGAGAATAAATGCGGAACATATCAGAATTGCTGATCAATTTGTGGAGGTTCCTGGCGGCACAAACAATAATAACTATGCCAATGTTCAACTTATTGTGGAGGTTGGCACTTTTTGCCTTCTATTTTTTTGGATTAGAAACCATATATGGTAATTAACTGGTTCTGTCTTTCCTGTACCTTGTTAAATTGGTATAACAATCTACAGATGGCGGAAATAACCCATGTTTCTGCTGTTTGGCCTGGCTGGGGTCATGCATCTGAGAACCCGGAACTTCCAGATGCACTTAGCTCTAGAGGAATAATCTTTCTTGGTCCTCCAGCTGCACCGATGTCGGCACTAGGCGATAAAATTGGATCATCTCTGATTGCACAAGCAGCAGGAGTTCCAACACTTTCATGGAGTGGCTCACATGTAAGTCTTTCATTGATTTTTATATTATTATACCCTTTGTTTATACCTGTGCTTTGTTGATCTCCTCAAATGTTCTTATAGGTAAAAGTTCCACCAGAGAGTTCTTTGAATTCTATCCCTGAGGAAATCTACAGGGAAGCTTGTGTTTATACCACAGAGGAAGCAGTTGCTAGTTGTCAGGTGGTTGGGTATCCTGCCATGATCAAAGCATCTTGGGGTGGTGGAGGCAAAGGTATAAGGAAGGTTAGCTTCCCACCCACTTGGCTTTTGTCCTTTTCATGTTAAAATGAGGTTGCATCAGTATAGGATTTTTGACTTGAGTCCATATGCGTTTAACAAATAATGACTCCAAGGGTATTTGATTGATCTTTATATATAACCCGCAAAGATTGAAATGAAATCTAGCTAAGTTCAAGAGAAGGTATATTTTCTCTGTTAACATGAATCAACCAAACATTATTTTCTTTTCTAGGTTCACAATGATGATGAAGTGAGAGCACTGTTCAAGCAAGTGCAAGGTGAAGTTCCTGGTTCACCGATATTTATAATGAAAGTTGCATCACAGGTTAGATTTCTTGTTATTCTTTAATTTTGAACTTTGTTCTCACTCTTTCCATGCTTTTCCTCCTTCCTTTTAGTGCTTCAGTGATAATCTGTTTCTTTACCTATTAGAACTTAGAAGTTTTAATATTAATCTTGTAGGCAATATGTTAAGTTGATGCCACTACTTCTCCATTTTGTTTGCAGATATTATTCTTAAGAACATTGCTGTATTTTATTTGCAATTTTTAATTGAAGTTACTTATGGTTCTTTTGTTTCTTTTACTAGAGTCGGCATCTAGAAGTTCAATTGCTATGTGACCAATATGGTAATGTGGCTGCACTGCACAGTCGAGATTGTAGCGTTCAAAGGCGACATCAGAAGGTGAGCCTCTTTAATTAATTTTGATTGACCTTCCTTGATTCTTTGAATCCTTTCTTATCTCTTTTAACATAGTTCTTTTCATGCTATGTAGTTGCAACTATTTTCATTCATTTTCTCCTAAATCTTCTCACTACGCACTTATGCATCTTCGTCATGGTTTATATTTGATAACTCACCAATTGCTCTAAAAACTTAAGCTATTAAAAAATAATGATTTTTAAATTTTATATTTTAACACTTCTCCTTACTTCTGAACTGAAATATTTTGATAGATCCAAGAAGTGAATTTTATTTAAATGAGTGGAGTTTATAATTTTTAAGTAAAGATGTGTATGACAGGTTTTGAACTCATGATTTCTGACTTTAATTTCACTATAACTCACTAATTGCTTTAAAAGTTTAAAGCTGCTAGAGAACGGTGATTTTTATATTTTATATTCTAATAATATTATTGCATGTGTAAACTTATTAGAAGGACCACTATTTACATGGAAGAAGATTATCTTGTGTTTACTTTTATATAAACATCATGGATTAACTTTGATGGATAACTGAACATACAACAGATTATTGAAGAGGGCCCAATCACAGTTGCTCCTTTAGATACAGTAAAAGAGCTAGAGCAGGCAGCAAGGAGGCTTGCTAAGTGTGTGGAATATGTTGGTGCTGCTACTGTTGAGTATCTTTACAGCATGGAAACTGGTGAATACTATTTCCTAGAACTCAATCCAAGATTGCAGGTTTGTTTTCTGCTTGCACGCTGTCTTTCTTTTTGAGCATCTTCTTCTGTCCCTCACACTGTTACTTTTCAGGTGGAGCATCCTGTAACTGAGTGGATTGCTGAGATAAATTTGCCAGCAGCTCAAGTTGCCATAGGGATGGGAATACCACTTTGGCAAATTCCAGGTATAGCATATAAGTTTGATACTTCAGGAGACATCTATGTTTACCTTTTGCTTAGTCTTACTTTGCTTACCTTACATAGAGATCAGACGCTTTTATGGAATGGACCATGGGGGAGGATATGATGCATGGAAGAAAACATCAGTTCATGCAACTCCATTTGATTTTGACAAAGCAGAGTCAATACGGCCAAAAGGTCATTGTGTTGCTGTTCGTGTAACCAGTGAGGATCCAGATGATGGTTTCAAGCCTACTAGTGGGAAAGTGCAGGTAATAATCTTCAATACATTATTATGTCTCAGTATCCTATGACATGGACATATAATAAATTTGATTCAATTGCATTGCATTTTTGTAGGAGCTGAGTTTTAAAAGCAAGCCAAATGTGTGGGCTTATTTCTCTGTTAAGGTATGTTCAGTTCTAAAAGTAAGCCAAGTGTGTGCGGCTGTGGGCTTGCTCAGAAGATTGACTCACAATTAATTATTTCTTATCTTATTTTCAGTCTGGAGGTGGAATTCACGAGTTCTCTGATTCTCAATTTGGTAGGTGTTGCTGATCTGATGCCTCGTAATTCTAGGATTTTGAAGGAATGCTTATTATCGAACTTCTCATTGTTGTCTCAGGACATGTTTTTGCATTTGGGGAATCTAGAGCTTTAGCAATAGCTAATATGGTTCTTGGGCTAAAAGAGATCCAAATACGGGGAGAGATTCACACCAATGTTGACTATACCATAGATCTCTTGAATGTAAGATGTCAATCCCTATGGTGGTAATCCCTAATATAAAACTATTTTATGCAGTTCTCATCCACTGCTTTTCCAGGCTTCAGAGTACAGAGATAATAAGATCCATACTGGTTGGCTGGACAGCAGAATAGCCATGCGAGTTAGAGCTGAGAGGCCACCTTGGCACATTTCAGTTGTTGGAGGAGCTCTTTATGTATGATAAAAAATGTTAAATTATTCTTTATTTTCTATACTCAGATATAATGCTCTCTAAGTTGCTACCTTTGCTTTTCTATTTCAGAAAGCCATGACAAGCAGTGCGGCTATTGTTTCAGATTATGTTGGGTATCTTGGAAAAGGTCAAATACCTCCTAAGGTGAAACACTATGACAGAGCCGCTTGATATATTGTGTTTTTTTCCCCTTTAAATAGAATAATTTAGTGACTCATCAAACTTTGTTGCAGCATATATCACTTGTCAATTCATTTGTTTCTTTGAATATTGAGGGAAGCAAATATACGGTAATTATCTGGATACCTTTTGAGCAGCAACTCTTCACATTATTTTAGACTTTTAGTCATGTGGAAGTTGTTATTTTTGGAACTTCATGCTTTAACTTTTTGAGGTCATAATATAGATTGAGAGGGTGAGAAGTGGTCCTGGTAGTTACAAATTAAGGATGAACGGTTCAGAGATCGAAGCAGAAACCCATACATTGCGTGATGGTGGCCTTCTGATGCAGGCAAGCTTTTCTTCACTCTTTCCTTTTTCTATCATAATATCGTCATTCTTAGTTATTAGGTCCCACCAAGAGATGCAATTATTTAAGTTTATATTTCACTCGACAATGTTATGCTATATGTGTTTGCATTTTGTTGTAGTAATAATCATTTCATAAAAGAGTGGAAATAGAACCACAAAAAACATGCCTATTTTGGCAAGCATCATCTTTAGAGACTGCAACGATGGATGTTTATGTAATGATACAAAGAGTATACTTGACATAATTTCTGTACATCAGGCTTTCAAGTCTTCTGCTTCTGTTACTCTGACGGTAACTTTGCCACCCTGCTTGTTGTGGTTCCTTTTGGAATCACTTCTTGAAGGGAAGTGTCAGAAAAACCCAATGATTGCTTCAGTCAGGGTTGATAATCGACATATTTAAATGGAAATATGAATGATAATGCAGAAAAGAAAGATATTGACTTATCAAAAAGACAAATAGTGCAATTGTATGTCTCTGGTGAATACTCTGTCCTGTATAAATAACAACATACATTCAGTATATGCTGCTTATGCATACTAGGATCTTCATTGCTATTTGGTTATAATTTTGGACTGTTGCAAGCTGAGGAAGGAGATTGAGTTAATGTTGGAAATTAAGTTGGAAAAAGGAGGTGATATCTTGATAATAAGAAATAGGTTAACTTCCACCCAAACTAAATGTGCTGGATAATGTATGCCTAATCTGCATACATACAAGAACTCTGATTCCCTATTAGATGGGGTCAGCTTCATGAATCCTCCTTAATTTCATCTGCCATGAAATGGGCTGTAGTTTTCTTGCTGTTGCTGTTGAAGTCATTTTTGATCTCCCTCTCTCCTTTGTGTAGCTTTCAACCCTAATTGAACTTTTCTACTTATGAGTCCCCAGTAGTTATATGTAAATGTGAAAGTTAAACTATCTTCTGTACAACTTTGTCTTTCCTAAATCCTATAGATTGAAAGAATGTCCATCTAAAAGAAACCATCTTAACAGAAAGGAAGCGCTCTAAAAAATGGATTTAGTAGCCCATGCTTTGAGACTCTGTTCTCCTAAGTCCCAACACATTTCTGCAGATTTTGATAGTCATGGTTTGAACGTTATTTAACTGATCTCTTGTGGTAATTTGGAACAGCTGGACGGGAACAGTCATGTTATATATGCTGAAGAAGAGGCTGCTGGTACTCGCCTTCTTATAGATGGAAGAACATGCTTGTTACAGGTAAATAAGTTCTCTTATAGACCTCCATATTACTTATGTATTAGAGATCTTCACTTGTATTAGTTCAAGCATATATTTTGGATAGCAAAATGAGCTTTCTTAATAACTGAGCATATCATTACTTTAGGGTTTAGCATGATATTGACCTCTAATTTTATATACCGGATATTATTTCAAGGAAAAATAAACTTTGGTGTAGTAGCATTTTGACGGTTCAAAATTTCAAATGATAAACTCTCCTTTCAGAATGAACATGATCCATCTAAATTGGTTGCTGAGACACCATGCAAACTTCTTCGTTTCTTGGTTCCTGATGGTGCTCATGTTGACACTGATGAACCATATGCGGAAGTTGAGGTGATGAAGATGTGCATGCCACTTCTGTTGCCTGCTTCCGGAGTAATTCATTTTGTGATGCCCGAAGGTCAAGCAATGCAGGTAAACTACACCTCCTCAAGTATTTGCTTCATATATATATGTATGCTTCTGTGTGTTTTATATTTGTTTTGTTCTAACTAGCACAAGAGAACATTTATTGCAGGCTGGTGATCTTATTGCAAGGCTAGATCTTGATGACCCATCTGCTGTGAGGAGAGCTGAACCATTTACTGGCAAATTTCCAAAACTTGGACCTCCTACTGCAGTTTCTGAGAAAGTCCACCAAAGATGTGCTGCCAGTATAAATGCTGCCCGGATGATTCTTGCAGGATATGAACATAATATTCAAGAAGTAAGGACAGTGAAGTATAATCAATTACTAGCTCGACAATTTTTTTATTTATTTGTATTGCAGTTAAATAGTTTCAAGTTTTTGACTTGTTAGATATAGAAGATACGAACTTCCATTATGTAAACTTAAAATTTTAGAGTAATTGATGAATTAACATAGTATTAGAATAAGAAGTCTAAATGGTAATGTTTGAAATTTTGAATCCCATTAGGCTTACCGCGTCAATTAAATTGAAAAACCTCTAATCATTTAAGCTTCTTGGGCCTACTGAAAATGCCTTAAGCACATAACAAGTATCTATATCAATCTGACGACTTTGTATGGGTATGACACCTGTATATGTAGTAGCTATTGGAAATTTGATCTGAATTAGGAAAAGCCGACACTTGGAGACATGTCCATAACCCAAACCCATATAGAACCCACAGCAGAGCTGGAATTCTGTGTGACATTACTTTCGACTTTAGCAGCTCACTTGACCTACATAGGGATTTCCTGATGATCTATGTTTCCTTTTTTCAGGTCGTGCAAGATTTGCTCAACTGTCTTGACAGTCCTGAGCTACCTTTTCTCCAATGGCAAGAAAGCATGTCTGTGTTGGCAACTCGACTGCCAAAAGATCTTAGAAATGAGGTTCTTGTACAATTTAACATCTTGGTTCTGAGGTTTCTCTTTGTTTTTTCCGTTACACATTTTGCTGTTTCTTTGTGCCTTTTCCTTTTCCTTTGTGTGTGGCTTATTTGACCATGAGAGTTGAGGTTTTTTGGCTTACATGGAATGCAGCTGGACACGAAGTATAAGGAGTATGAGTCAATTTCAAATTTCCAGAAGAATATCGAATTCCCCACCAAATTGCTAAGAGGAGTTCTTGAGGTTGGTGGCCTTTTTAAGTGGTTTCTTCAGGCCAAAATAGGAAGCTTTGCTTACTGTGTACTTTTGCAGACTCATCTCTCCTCCTGCTCTGAGAAAGAAAGAGCTGCACATGAGAGGCTTGTAGAGCCCCTTATGAGTCTTGTAAAATCGTATGAAGGTGGAAGAGAAAGCCATGCTCATGTCATTGTGCAATCTTTATTCGAGGAGTATCTATCTGTTGAAGAACTATTCAATGATAATATTCAGGTCCTTCTTTATTTATTGATGCTGCTTTAACCCCTCATTTGTTTCTTTCCAGAGTATCTAAATAAATATTATCAAAATCGTGTACTCAAATTTTGTAGATACTTTCCTTTACCTTTTGCATGGCTAAGCATTAATATTATGTTCTTCTGATTTTCTTTTTCATACATGAGAATTTACGGTAGTAACTTTTTATCATATTCATATAGGCTGATGTCATAGAACGTTTACGCCTTCAACACAAGAAAGATCTCCGTAAGGTTGTTGATATAGTATCATCACATCAGGTAATTTATGTCATGTCTATGCCTCAATGACAGATTATGATCTCATTTTCTCATGCTTGATTAACTATATTACAAATTATAGATGTGATGTTAAAATTATATTTGAAGGCATTTTGCGAGCATTTGTAACTTAACTTTATATTTGCTTCTTGAAGGGTGTGAGAAGTAAAAATAAATTGATACTGCGACTTATGGAAGCATTAGTTTACCCCAATCCTGCTTCCTATCGGGACCAGCTGATTCGCTTTTCAGCTCTAAATCACGGAGCATACTCTGAGGTTAACAATGGCACAAATATCTGCATACAAACTTGAGATTAGAAAAAATTCCTATCTTTGTTTAATTAGTCGACTTTTATATGATGTCTGTTATGAATCTGGTTGCAGTTGGCGCTTAAGGCAAGTCAACTTCTTGAACAAACTAAACTGAGTGAACTTCGTACAAGCATTGCCAGAAGCCTTTCAGAGCTAGAGATGTTCACTGAAGAAGGGGAGCGTGTTTCTACACCCAGGAGGAAAATTGCCATTAATGAGAGGATGGAGGATCTCGTTAGTGCTCCATTGGCAGTTGAGGATGCGCTTGTAGCTTTGTTTGATCACAGCGATCCTACCCTTCAAAGGAGAGTGGTGGAGACATACATACGTAGATTGTACCAGGTAGCATGAAACTTTCATGGTTACCCAAAACTCTTATTTATTTATAATATCTAGAATACATCTGATATGACAATCTTTTTCAGCCCTACCTTGTAAAGGGTAGTGTGCGAATGCAATGGCATAAATCAGGTTTGATTGCTTTTTGGGAGTTCTGTGAAGAGCACATGGAGAAAAGAAATGGGAGTGAAGATGCAATGCCTGATAAACCATTATTAGAGAAACACTCTGAAAGGAGATGGGGAACCATGGCTATCATCAAATCACTTCAGTTTCTGCCAGCAGCAATCAGTGCTGCTTTGAAGGAGAGTACACATTCTCTAAACTCTGAAGTAGAGTACGAAATGATCTCAAATGGGATACCTGGGCATGCTAATCAGGGCAATATGCTGCATGTTGCATTAGTTGGCATTACTAACCAAATGAGTACACTTCAGGATAGGTGTGTCAATCTGCTGACTTATCCTTATGAGTATATGCATTATAATGCTGTACTTCTATGAAGATGCATTTCATATGTTTTTGGAGAGCCTATACTTAACAAGTAAATAGGATGTCCCAGTTATTTCATGTTATTTTATTAATAATATATTTTTTTGTAGTGGTGATGAGGATCAAGCCCAGGAACGGATTAACAAAATAGCCAAGAATTTGAAGGAGAGTACCATAAGCTCTGGGCTCCGTGATGCTGGCATTAGAGTTATTAGCTGTATCATACAGAGAGATGAAGGCCGGGCGCCTATGCGTCACTCGTTCCATTGGTCAGCCGAAAAATTTTATTATGAGGAAGAACCTCTTCTTCGTCACTTGGAACCTCCTCTATCAACATTTCTTGAATTGGTATTAAGCTGTACTCATCAGTTTTGCTCCAAAACTTTCCGCTTGTGGCTCATAAATTACTAATGCTTGCTCCATTGTTGTATTGTACACTACAGGACAAGCTGAAAGGTTATGGCAACATGCAGTATACACCATCTCGAGATCGCCAGTGGCACCTTTACAAAGTTCTAGACACCAAGGCACGTATCCAGAGAATGTTTCTCAGGACGCTTGTAAGACAGCCCAGAACAATGATTGGATTTTCATCCAACCGAGAGGTTGACACAGAGATGAACTCTGCCATATCTTCTTTATCCTTCACATCAACCAGTATATTGAGATCATCAATGGCAGCACTGGAAGAATTAGAATTACGTATTCATAACACGACAATCAGATCAGATCACTCACACATGTATTTCTGTATATTAAGAGAACAACAGCTTGCTGATCTTTTGACCTTCTCAAGGTTAGTAGTTTGTCTATGCATTTCCTTATGCCTAGATTTATTTCTTTCATGATTCTGAACTACAAGTCAGACTTTTGAATTATTAAGTTATATAATACTGTCCTTGCTTCCCTAGAGATTTATCTTCATATCTTTATCTTCTACCATTAACAGGATGATGGATGTAGATGCTTGCCAAGATGAAACTACTGTCTGTATGATCTTAAAAGAGATGGCTTTGAAGATTCATGAATTGGTTGGCGCACGGATGTATCGCTTAGCTGTCTGTGAATGGGAAGTGAAGCTTTGGTTGGATTGTGATGGACTAGCTAGAGGTGCTTGGAGGATTGCAGTGACCAATGCCACAGGTCATTCTTGCATTGTGCATGTAAGTCTGACTCATTGCAGTTTATCAGCCTACTGCATTGAGCACGTGCTCAGAATATCTATCCTTGCTATAGTATCGTACTAAAGTTTATATTGAATATGTAAAAGTATATTAACTATACAAGTAATTGTAGTTATAAAGGTTCCATCATACTCTCAGCTTCACACCGAATACTTCTAAATGTATATCCGTACAGTAATCTCTCCTTTATATTTTCTAGGTCTATAGAGAAGTGGAGGACAGCAAATCACATGAACTAGTTTACCATTCTGCAGCCTTGGCCCATGGTCCTTTGCATGGGGTGCCGCTGGCTGCTCGATATCAGCCCTTGGGTGTCATCGAACAAAAACGTTTAGCAGCTAGGAAGATCAACACCACTTACTGCTATGACTTTCCACTGGTGATTTCTGAAATATCCTACTTTTGTTATGATAATCTTTTCTAATTGTGACCAATCTTACTAAACTAAAACAAAAATATATCACCTGCAGGTGTTTGAAACAGCGCTGTGCCAGTTATGGGCATCTTATTTTTCAGGAGATGCTAAAATGCGTGAAGATGATAAAAAATTCTTTAGAGCCACCGAACTTGTGTTTCCTGACAAACTTGATTCCTGGGGAACTCATTTAGATTCTGTGGAGCGTTCTCCAGGTCTCAATGATGTTGGCATGGTAGCTTGGTGCATGGAGATGTCCACACCAGAATTCCCAAGTGGGAGACAAATTATAGTTGTTGCAAATGATGTCACGTTTAAACATGGGTCATTTGG
The DNA here is from genome assembly GCF_019914945.1 of Typha latifolia. Classification (NCBI taxonomy): domain Eukaryota; kingdom Viridiplantae; phylum Streptophyta; class Magnoliopsida; order Poales; family Typhaceae; genus Typha; species Typha latifolia. Next base: position 17,028,326 of record NC_133089.1, read on the forward strand.
TCCAAGAGAAGATGCATTCTTTGATGCCGTCACTAATCTAGCATGCGAAAAGAAGCTTCCACTTATTTATTTGGCAGCAAACTCTGGTGCTAGAATCGGGGTAGCCGAAGAGGTAAAATCTTGCTTTCGTGTTGGGTGGTCTGACGAGTCAAGCCCTGAACGTGGCTTTCAGTACATTTATCTGACTCCGGAAGACTATGCTCGAATCAGTTCTTCTGTTATAGCACATGAAGTGAAACTAGAAAGTGGTGAAACTAGATGGGCCCTAGATACCATAGTAGGGAAAGAAGAAGGATTAGGAGTTGAGAATCTATCTGGAAGTGGTGCCATAGCCAGTGCTTATTCTAGAGCTTATATGGAGACCTTTACCTTGACCTATGTCACAGGAAGAACAGTGGGCATCGGAGCTTATCTTGCTCGTCTTGGCATGAGGTGCATTCAACGCCTTGATCAGCCTATTATTTTAACTGGATTTTCTACCCTGAACAAGCTGCTTGGAAGGGAAGTGTATAGCTCCCACATGCAACTTGGTGGACCAAAAATCATGGCAACAAATGGAGTTGTTCATCTGACTGTTTCAGATGATCTTGAAGGAACTCTGGCTATTTTGAAATGGCTTAGTTATGTTCCTCCCTTCATAGGTGGACCACTTCCCATCTTGAGGTCTGTGGACCCACCTGAGAGACCAGTTGCCTATGTCCCTGAGAACTCATGTGATCCTCGTGCAGCTATATGTGGCATTCAAGATAGCAGCGGAAAGTGGCTAGGGGGTATCTTTGATAAAGATAGTTTCATAGAGACATTGGAAGGTTGGGCAAAGACGGTGGTTACAGGAAGAGCAAAGCTCGGTGGTATCCCTGTGGGAATCATAGCTGTTGAAACCCAGACAATGATGCAGGTCATCCCTGCAGATCCTGGTCAGCTCGATTCCCATGAAAGGGTTGTTCCTCAAGCAGGACAAGTTTGGTTCCCAGATTCTGCCACTAAAACATCTCAGGCATTGTTAGATTTTAACCGTGAAGAACTTCCACTGTTCATTCTCGCCAACTGGAGAGGTTTTTCAGGTGGGCAGAGAGACCTCTTTGAAGGGATCCTTCAGGCTGGGTCAACCATTGTTGAGAACTTAAGGACATACAAGCAGCCCGTCTTTGTCTACATCCCTATGGGTGGAGAGCTTCGCGGAGGTGCTTGGGTCGTGGTTGACAGCAAGATAAACTCTGATCACATTGAGATGTATGCTGAGCGGACTGCTAAGGGCAATGTGCTTGAGCCCGAAGGGTTGATTGAGATAAAATTCAGGTCAAAGGAACTTCTCGAGTGCATGGGCAGGCTTGACCAAGAACTGATCACTCTCAAAGCTAAGCTCAAGGATGCCAGGGAAGGTGCTGGAGCTCCTACTGATGTGGAATCCCTCCAAAAAAGGATAACATCGCGGGAGAAACAGTTACTGCCTGTTTACACTCAGATTGCCACAAAATTTGCTGAGTTGCATGATACCTCCTTGCGAATGGCTGCTACTGGGGTGATCAGAGAAGTACTAGACTGGGAGGGTTCTCGGCATTTCTTCTTCAAAAGATTAAATAGAAAGGTCTCTGAGGGCTTGCTTTTAAGGAGCGTGAGAGATGCTGCTGGTGAGCAAATGTCGCACAAATCTGCAATGGAATTGGTCAAGAAATGGTTCTTGTCTTCTCAGCCAGCTGAAGTGGATGGAAGTAAATGGGATGATGATGATTCTTTCTTTGCATGGAGAGAAGATCCGACAAACTATGAGGCATATCTCAAAGATTTAAGAGCTCAGAAAGTATTGCAAGTGCTCTCAAATCTTGGAGAATCAAGTTCAGATTTACAAGCTTTGCCACAAGGTCTTTCTGCGCTTCTCAGCAAGGTAAGGATTCTTTTTGATCTTTCAGAAAATGCATTTCTTTTGAATTGTAGATAGCCTCAAATTTGAAATTACCTGATATCGTACTTTTGCAAATTTACGGTGAATTTGGTTCCTTAATTCTGTTTTAAGTACCATTTATCAACTTTGGAGGTTATTCACACTTCTGAAATTTCATGTTCCTAATGAGTTTTGGCAATATTAAATGAAACCTGAATTACATTTTGGCTTCTACGAGCAAGATGACATATGAACTTACTGACGTATTTACTTTTGGGCATCAATGCAGATGGATCCTTCTAGGAGAGCACAATTAGTTGGAGAACTCAAACAAATAATTGATTAATCACGAAGGATTCTGCTATACTTCGTTGTTCACGGGAACTAGATCCGAACCAAAACTCGATCACATCTGAGAATTGAAAGCATGCCAGGGTAGCTTCTGGAACTTGAGGATATATTTCGTGGTCTTTTTGTCAGGGCTCTCTTTATCAGTATTTTCTTCTGCAATTGTAAATACTGGTTGATGTGGGTTAAGTGCAGGAAAATGCTATTTATCTGGATCTTCCAGTGACTTGTGATGAATAATGATATTCTTTGTCTATCGATATTTATTTTCTATATTCATGGTCTATCTTTGGAGCTAGCCCATCCTCCTCTTATGATTTTATCGCAATAGATCATGCGTTATACAGCAGTCTTTGTGTCCTTGGTGGGTATCAACCCTACATTTCAGAAATATCACTCGAACTACTGAATACGATATGCTGAGATAATGATCAACTAAATAAAACAATATATTATTGTTATTGATGGTTACAATTCTTTTGCAGCTGCTGGAGTTTGAAGTTATCGTTGTCCTTCCTTCTTGTCTTTAATTTGTTAAATGATCAGCTAAACGGCTGCAGGCAAAATGCTGAAAGCCAGGAGTGGCAAAAACCAAACACCAAAGTTCTATGACTTACATACATAAACATGGGCTCTTCTCATGGAATAGGCTGGAGAGAAAGATGTGCTTCACCATGAGAAAGAGGCCCATGGGGTCATCCAAGGAGGAGAGGAAGAGACGAAGGAAAGAGGAGCTCAAGAAAGCAAAGAAGGAAGAGGCAAGAAGGGAGAAGAAGAGAGGGGAGGAGAAGGAGAGGAAAGAGAGAGAAGAGAGGAGGAAGAAGGAAGAGAAGGAAAGAGAGAGAAAGAAACAAGAACAGGAGAAGGAGAAGAAGAAAAGGAAGGAAAGAGAGAAGAAGGACAAGGAGGAAAAGAAGAAGACGACGAAGAAATATTGAAGCTACCGAGTTCCAGAATACTAAATGGACCAGAAATCCTTCTTTTGATATCTTCTGAAATCATAATCATAGTTATTCTAGACCTCGTCTCTTTGTTTCTACGTGTTCTCATTGTAATTGGTGCACCTTTTGTTTTCCATAACTTCTATTCTTCTCCATTGTTAGAAACTTCGAGGGAACTATCAGTTGCAGTGAATGTGCACATGCTGCTCCTTTTTATGCATAGATTAGATAACCGTGTGTGCTTAAGCATCTATAACCATAAAAATAATTAAGCTTCATATTCTCAACTATTCAGAGTCAGATACAGACATCTTTAAGTTCATCCACAAATTTTTGGTCCTATCTAAAGCACCAAGTATGAGAATGCTCGGCGAGAAAGATTTTATCTTTAAATTATACACTGGCCGTTTAGTTCTATGTATTTGAAAATTTTGCATCTACACATATAGAGTATAGTATCAAAATCGATTTTTAGTTTGTGGATCCTATCAATCACATATATTCCTTTCGAAGTTTGGGTCTAAAATACACACTCTTAACCTTTAATGGGAAGGTCAAAAGGAAGATCAAAATTCTTTTACTTGCGATGGTTTCTCATTTAGCACTACAAATGTAGCATCTTGAGATTCATGATACAAATGGACCAGCATAATTCAGGAGAAAAATTAACTTTATTAGGTGCAAAAGTGGTACAATGATTTACTACACTACGCAATAATTCTAGCATATCTATAACTCAGCTTCTCTCTGTCTACCTCACCCTTCTCATATAATCTAACCGTGGCAAGACCAATTATATACCTCTCCCTTATTACCATATCAGCTTCTCTTCTATTCATGTGCTCTCTGTACTCCTACAAGATTACAAGGCAACCCGAGATACTGACCTTTCAGATGGTCTCAATTCTCTCAACAGAGAGCAATCACTATTTCGTGGTTCCTCATGCATCTTGTAGCGGTTTTGGAGCAAAAGCCATTACTGCTTCTCCAACTGTCAGAAAGATATTGTCCTGGCCGATGAGCTCAGTGAAATTGGCTAAACGGAGTTTGTCGATCACCACAGGCCCAGGATTGGCAAGGCCAAGCTGAGATAACAAGCATAGTATAAGTCGTTACAAATGGTACTAAGTCTTCAATCTATAACATGGTAATATTGTCTTCATTTTCAGCACTATTAGATTGTATTACCGCTAATATTCTTCCTCACCTGTACATTGCGCTTTTGGAGGCTCTTGCACAACTCCTCCAGGGCATGGATGCCACTGGTGTCGATGTCAGTTACCGCTGCAAAATGCATACCAAATTGTGATATTTAGTAATATGGATATAGAAAATGTAGATAAAATTAAGAAAATATGGTTTCTTACGTGACATCTCAACTATCAAGAAATCAATTCTTGGTAGGTTCTTCGCTTTTAATTGCTCTTCCTCATCTCTCAACCATCTTAAGATTCTGACAAGGAAAATGACAGCTTTTTATTGCTTCTTTTAGCAACTTCTGCAGGCTACTTTTTGTCAACTCATATATCTTTTTTCAAACAGGAAAAAACTCAAATATGCATACGATCAGGAACTGATTTCCATGAAGGTTGGATAGAAATGAAGGCTGATGGTTTCACCAAATCTAATCAAGATAACATATTCAGTACGTACCTCTCCTTGACATAGTTGGAGTTGGAGAAGTAGATAGCTGAATCCACTCTGACAATCAGAACTCCTGGTACTTTGGTTGCTTCTGGGTATTGCTCAATGTTCCTGTATACAGTAGTTCTTGGAAGATTGCCGAGTAAAGCTGTCCTTGGCCTCGTCACTTGAAGAAGTATCTTGGCTAGTGATATTGAGACCTATGAGGAAAAGTAAACAGAAAAAAGTAATTCTTGATTGCAATACAAAAATTCCCAAAGTGAACAAACATTAGAGAAGGCAGCAGCATATTCTTACAGCGATTAAGAGTCCAATCTCGACCGACTCAAACACAACACCAAAGAAAGCTCCCATGCAGGCAATAAAGTCTAATTTATCAACCTTCCAGATTAAATATGCTGCCTCATAGTCGATCAGGCCAATCACAGCCGAGATAATGATGGATGAAAGAATGGCATTTGGAGTGTACTTGAACAGGGGAGTGATCAATACCAATGTGAGTAATACCACCGAGGACATAACCATATTAGAAACTGTTGTATTGCAGCCGGACATGAAATTGACTGCTGAGCGTGAGAAGGAACCTGGCATAAGTCCATTTTTTGCAAGAATTAAAGTATTAAACATTGCAAGTAAAACATAATCTTAATTGTAAAACAAATCAGATATACTACCTGTTGCTACATAGCAAGAAGCCATCGAACCAATAGTATTCATGGTTCCGAGAGCAAACATTTCTTTATTTCCATCCAACTGATAGTCTTTCATTGCAGCAAATGTTCTTCCAATTGCTATGGCTTCCTGATAAATGTGCACTTATTAGTCCAAGTGAAAAAAATTCTAGAAATCATGATTGAGATGTTAACAGTTGCATCTAGAATACCGTCAAGCCTATCATTCCAGCTACTACTCCAATTCTGAATCCTTTGGCAGCATATGAGCCAGTGAAGTGAATTTGATGAATCGATGAGGGGTTAAGGCCCTTCTCTATTTTCTTTACCTGCATTTGAAATGGCGACTGCCTTCATTCACTCTTACAATAGATAAAATCTCTTCTAAGTTCTAAATGACCAAAAAATTAAGGACTTACAATCTGAACACCATGCTTATCAGCACGAGTTATGTAAACAAAGAAAGTGGATATAATTACTGAAAGCAGTGGGGCAATTGCTGAAACCCAGAAAAGATTTTTCCTCTTCTTGCCCTATTAGTGTCAAATGGCTACAGTGTTAGAAATACAACGATCAAGTACATGAAAGTTTAAGGACATCCTTCCAAAGTAGAAGAAATTCTTAATTCATACAATGTATTTTGCAAACAGGAGGAATGCCAAGAAGGTTGCTCCTATTATTATAGTTTGCCAGTTCCACTGAAATAGAACAAAATTTAATCAACGGTTACTCATAAAACTCGTGTGGGTGGAACAGAAAGAATACAGAAGTGTTCCATACCCCATGCTGAGCTGAGCCCCACACAGATCTCATAACAGAAATAATGTCAGTTTTCTTGGTAAACTTTTGTATGCCAAGAAATCCTTTTAGTTGTTGAAGTGCGATGGTAATGGCTGCTCCAGCCATGAATCCAACAATGGCAGCATGAGAAAGGAATTCTATTAGAAAGCCCAACCTGAAAGGAGCAATCAAATATTGGAGTTTGTGTTGTCGGTCCTACGAAGCAAAGATAAATATTGTAATTATATGCAGGAGTGTTGGTGCTTACCTCAAAAAACCAAGTGCTGCTTGAGTGATACCAGCAAAAAAGGTTGCTGTGAATGCAAGACGCCGATACTCCTCCTTGTCCTTCACTGGATCAAGTTCATTTTGGAGAAGCGTCCCGAGCAAGAGAGACACAACTGCTACAGGTCCAATGGCAAGATCCTTCGAGCTACCCATTACAGAATAAATTAGAGGTGGAACAAAGCTGGAGTCTGCAACAAATAGAATTGCAAATTATCTAAAAGTTATAAACCATTTCTTGAATAACAATGAAACATATTACTTTGACAGCATAAACACTATCTCAGGACTTACAGAGCCCGTATTGTGGATCCAAATTAGCCAGCTTTGCATATCCAATGTCCTAGCTTATGACAAGATATCATATAAGAGGTCCATTCACTGGGCTAGTTCAAATAAAATTTTAGAAACATATTCTTTGTTGAACTATGCATACCTGAGGAATACACAAACTTGCAATGGTCAATCCAGCAATTAAATCACCCTTAAACTTTCCCAGATTATAGTGCCTTCCCCACTCAAGAATTGGGAAGAAGTATTGTAAACCTAGCATTAGCTTCCTTGATCTTGGTTGGTCCTTATAGCGGTGCAAAGGGTCATCCGCAAAGAATGTTTCCTTGACTCTGTCAGTGATCTCTGCAATGAAATTTCTCTTTGGAGGGAATCCCACCTTGTAAACATATCGGGCGTTCTCTGTATTGTGGTGTGAGTAAGAAAGGCTTGCTATGTCTGGTTCTTTGCTCTCATCTTTATCAGAGAAAGAGTGACCCATTACTATTAACTTGCCTAAGCGCGAAAATGATATCAACACCTGCGAAAAGAAGAGTGGTCAAAATATATGACAAGAAGTTACATAAGAACAAGCAATATTTTCCAAAAGTATCACATTTTATGGTTCAATAACTATGATGCACATGTTCATTACTAGGAATTACTGATATCGTGATAGGTATCTAATTGGAATTCCGATGTGCACTTCAAAAATGAAGAGGGTCTTCTCTCAATTGGACATATTATACTAGCACCATTATATATATAGAAAGAATAGTGTCTAGATGCAGATATTATGATGCAGTAATCTGACCATATGGAAAGTCAAACTTCACTGGACCAAAATTATACTGCAAGTATGAATCTAGAACACATATAAGTCCATATCCAAGAAAAGGAAATCTAGATCATCAAGTTCCATTAGTAAGATAGAGTAGTAGTTGAAACCAAATTTTCTACTGATGAGTGGTGATTGTAAGTTGGAAGAGCAAGTGCTCTTTGTTAACCAGTTTTTTCCATAGAAAAGGCACTTATCATGGTTCTGATATAGAATTCATTGAATGGCTATGTAAACTTAACACCATGAGAAAGAAGAAATTTGAAGAGAAGAATAGGAGCAGAAAGAAATGCATACTTTTACAAACATTAAGATGCCCAAATTTATTAACCGCAACTTTGGGAATAAGCATCATATACTACTAGAAAGATAATATCTTTTCCCAATTAAAATAATCCCACTATATGAACCCTAAAGAAACAATAAAAAGTTTAACTTTTTCGCACATTTGGATACTTTCCTGGATTTAAAAAATAAGGAAAGCGAAAATCCTAGAACCAAAAAGAGAAAAATGAAGAATAAAATACTCACCTTCGAGTGCGCAGAGAAAGCTCAACAAGGAGTGTTAGAAGCCATCAATAGTGGAAGACTGGAAGCCCAAATGTCGTCTCCCATCAGCAAAACTTTATCTTTCTTTTTGTTTTTCTGTTTGAAGTCCTTTCAAATTCCAAAATTAATATGACAAAGTCAAAAGGGTCCCAAACATCAAAGAAAATAATGGGGGCGAAGATGAGGTGGGAAAACAGAGGTTCCAATTCAAGGACAGACTTTTCTAATGTCTTTGTGGTCGTAATTGATTCGGAACTTGTTCGTAAAGTCGGATAGATGGGACAAATTTAGATATTACGTCCAAATCCAATGAACACAAACGAATTATCGACAGGAAAATGTTCGTCAATTTGACCTCAGCAAAATCTGAAATGTTTCTACTTTCTAGTTTTGCTACGTTTTTTTATTTCTTTTTTCTGACTTTTAGTTTTGCCGCGTTGCAACTTTTTTTTTTTTTTTGTGAAAAGATTGTCCACGTTGCCATTTTTAATTATTAAAGAGCTGTACCGTCAAATATGGACCGGAACAAAAGGCCAACATTTTTTAAATATAAAAGTATTAAGTTCACATTATGCTTTTAGCTAATATATATTAAGCTGCATAGTTTAAATAATTTTTTCCATAAAAATTTGTTTAGAGTTAGAGTCGATCTTATTATCTCCTTAGTTATAGAAAAAGTATCTTGCTATAGTTTTTTTTAATTATTTATAAATTCGAAAGTTAGATATAGACTGAACAAAAGACAAATACTTCCTAAATACATAATCACTTAAGCCCCACCAAACTTTTAGCTTGCATAGTATAAACTTTAAGCTTTGTACGTTGCCGAGCAATTGCTCCGAACCAAACATCCCTAAGACCTGTTCTAAGTCGTCGCACTAGCCGAGCCATTAAGCTAAATAACTAACTAATTTTCTCTATAATATTATATGAGGTTGAAATTAAATCTATAATCTCTTTTAGTCATGGGGAAGATAGTGGTATAAGTAAGAAGTACAGTATGTAGTTACCCACTCGTAAGGGAGAGAGAGAGCCAATAGATCGTCTCGGTTTCAAAGGTAGGAATTTCTTGGCATTTATTAGATCTTTTTGCGTTTCACCGCCTACATTCTATCCTATTAGAAAAATCCACTATTTTTCTCGATATTTTTAGTATATCTGGCCATCAGCATCTAAACTTAACTTTTTCTGATTAAATATGTTTTACCCCTTTGGATGAAAATCAATTTACCCCCTCATTTTTTTATTATCAAAACTTCCCCCTTTTTATCAACCTCCTAAATATTCTCTTTGTATTATTAATCTCTTCTTCTAAAGTTTCTGTCTCACTTGTCCTCTCCGTTGTCCTCGTCTATAAATATGTCCAAAAATATCGTGCAGGTAAAAATTGAGAAGGTTAAAAGTGTAAGACAAATTTAAGGGAGTAAAATAATTTTCATCCAAATATAGGGTGTAAAATGTCAATAACCTTGACCTTTTGTGAGAAAAATTAATAGGTGGGTTTGTTCGTTCATTTATAATAGGTGGGGCTGTTCGTTTATTGAATGGGAGTGGGTCAACCCCACTCCCTTAATTTCACTGTAACCTGTTTTCAATTTAAATAACCTTCACATAAATCCACTAAACAATTATTAAAATTTTTCTTTCATAATTTATTGCGCGCAAATTATGTGAGCAACTATATCATATGTTTACTCTTATATTTTGAGTGAAGAGAAAAAAAAAATTAAAATAGTTTAGAGGACCTAATAGTCTGGATGTCACAAAAATTTCGAAGTCTAATAAGTATAATTATCCCATTTTATATTAATTCGTTATTTATTTAATATTTAAATATTTATTTTTTCCCTATAAAATAGGAGTAAAATAGTCTAAAATTTATCGAAAAAAAAAAACCTTAGCGCATAGTTAATTAAGAATCAATGCGAGAACGGGCTATTATCCCAAAAATGAAAATAGAAATTAAAACAAAAAGTTTAATTACTCTTGCAGACATTTTTGTAATGATTGTGGGGGGATAAACTTCTCGATCTTGGGCTCGAGTCGGCCCGTTAAGAATCCACAACTGGGCTAATGGAAGTGGGATATTTGGGCCTCCTTCTGGGCTGTTCTTTACCAGCAGGTGAATATAAATATATAATAATTTCTTTTGAGCATAAAGAAATCTTTGTAATTTGGGTAAATTTCAGATTTGTGTAACTTAGAATTGATATCTTAAACAATAATATGGATGAAAAATGAAGACCAGCAAAAGATTATATGGATGTAATTAAGGAAAGAGGAGAAAAAAAAAATCTCTTATCAGAAAATATAGAACATGATTGGATCATGAGGAACTGCTGTTCTTGTTATAGACTAGTCGACGTCAAAGTTGAAATATTCAAAGCAACTTCATCCCACAGGACAGTAGAAAATCCGTGATCAGATGGCAACACCATTGTCTGCTTCTGTTAAAGCAACAAATGATGCTCCTATAATAATAAGACATTCAAGATTCGACATTCCTCGAGTAGATCATGTGACCAAGATTGCGTATCTCCTATATCTCTCAACTACTTTATTTATTCATATATGCAATGACAGCAACGCAATCTCAATGGATATCCTTACAGCTCTTTAAAAGAGTTCTCCTGCACACTTGAAGGAGTCATGGAGTCTTTCACAATTGAGCCCACTCACATATCAGAGAATGTTGTCCAAGAATCAAGTAGACCCAATACAGCTAATTTAGTGCTCAATGTTCCAGAGCCGCCTTCTATACGGGAGAAGCTCTCATTGTCGATAAAAGAAGCGATTCTTCCTCGAGGAAACAAGTCTTTCTCACTGCTCAGATGGACCATATCAGCACTGCGAGGTCTGTTTCCAGTGCTTCAATGGGGAAGGCAGTATGACTTTAAGTCATTTAGGGGAGACTTGATGGCTGGTGTAACTCTTGCAAGCCTTGGCATTCCACAGGTAATTCATTACATGAGCTGCATATATAGATTGTCTGAGCAGTCTACACATCCATATTTCTCATGCTCTTATGGATACCTGATATTTTCTGCAGAGCATTGGATATGCTAATTTAGCTAAACTTGATCCCCAGTATGGTCTTTGTAAGTTGGCTTTGCCTTCATATCATGTCTAGAATTATTTTTTTTAACTTCCACAGCATCAAACAAACATAACTAGAGATACTTTAGATGATGATGATGATTACCTCATTGGTCCTAGCAGATACAAGTGTTGTACCACCTCTCGTCTATGCTGTAATGGGGAGTTCGAGAGAGTTAGCAATCGGTCCAGTTGCTGTTGTATCTCTGCTTCTGTCCTCCATGGTTCAGAAAGTAGTGGACCCAACTGTTGATCCTATTGCCTATACGAAGCTGGTATTTACAGTAACACTTTTTGCCGGCATATTTCAAGCTTCTTTTGGATTGTTCAGGTGGATCCTCTTATCTTCCTTGATAGAGCTTTAGGATTCATTCAGTTGGCAGCTAATTTACTTGATTTCCTTGTTCTTGATTTCAGATTAGGATTCCTCGTGGACTTCCTCTCACATGCTGCAATCGTCGGTTTCATGGCAGGAGCAGCTATTGTGATAGGAACACAGCAGCTGAAAGGACTTCTTGGGATCACTCACTTCACAAACAATACTGATGTGGTTTCTGTCACCAAGTCAGTCTGGCTTGCAGTTCATCAACCTGTAGGTTATGTTAAACTGAAGACAGGAACATGTCTATAAAAAAGACCTTTTATACCAATGTCATCAGAACTGTGAAGCAACTATTACAAGTAAACTTGGATAATTTTTTTAAATTAAACAGTTATGAAGCTTGGTGTGTTTCTTAAGGTTTCTAGTACTCTATAGTTTATATAAACATCAACCAGATCATAGATGAGATAAATCTCTTGTCTGATAAATATTTATCCTAGAACTGTGTGCTTTATGCCATCAGATTATATCTCAAAAACAACTTTCAACTAACACTGTCTAACAAGTATTTCTATGTCTTCTTTGTTGATAGTGGCACCCAAACAATTTTCTCATTGGATGTTCATTCCTGATATTCATTCTTATTGCAAGATTCATGGTAAGAGTAGAAGACTCAAATCTTTCTCAGATTGAATTATCTTTTTATTTAATCTAATGTTATCAAAACATCCTATTATTAGGCCAGGAGGAATAAGAAGCTCTTCTGGTTGACTGCCATTGCCCCTCTTCTCTCTGTTATTCTGTCAACTCTTTTGGTCTTTGTGACAAGAGCTGACAAACATGGTGTTAAGATTATACAGCATGTAAATGGAGGGTTAAATCCAAATTCAGCTAAACAAATACAGCTAACAGGGCCATATTTAGGGGAGTGTGCAAAGATTGGTCTCATTTGTGCAGTCATCGCTCTCACGGTTTATCCTCTCTCCATTAGTTTTTGTTCATAACTCATATCTTGGATGCATTTTTCTTTGATAAAATATCAATATGGAGTACTTTCAACATTTATGAGAAATTTGAAATGACATACATTTCAGGAGGCTATAGCTGTTGGACGATCTTTTGCCTCAATAAAAGGTTATCAACTTGATGGAAACAAGGAAATGATGGCAATGGGCTTCATGAATATTGCTGGATCTATATCCTCCTGCTATGTTGCAACAGGTAAATACGATGTTCAGAAAATGACAGAGTATGAAAATCTAGAAGAAAATTTTGTTGAAATGTGTCAGAATGCTATCTTCAAAGGGTCCACAGATAATACACGCTAACATAGTGTTTATAAATAAATTACAGACTGGAGTTGATAAAAAAAAATTCAATCTTTTACTTCAGAGAAAGTAAAGCCTATCCAGAACAATGTCGGATTATTAGAAGTTCTCATAAAGAATGACCAAAATACATGATTAATAAGATAAATCCAACAAAATTTTGATTGGTCAAGTTAATTTTCTGTCATAAACACACATATATGCCTATGCTTATAAACAAGAAGTATCTGTGCAGAACTAGTAATCAAATTACTCTTACTTATGCAAATCTTTTTCAGAATTGCATATGTTATCAGAAGCTAGATCAGAAATTCATGAATGAATGTCTTACAGTAAACAAACCAAAATAATTCTTCTCATTAAAGTGCAGTTGCACATATCAAATGAATAGCTAATATGTGATACTGTAAAGATCTACAGGCTCCTTTTCTCGAACAGCTGTAAACTTCAGTGCTGGGTGCAAAACAACAGTCTCGAACATTGTCATGTCCATCACAGTGATTATAGCCTTACAGCTGCTCACAAGGTTCTTATACTACACTCCAGTGGCCATCCTTGCATCAATTATTCTCTCTGCCCTTCCTGGACTGATTGATATAAAAGAAGTTTGCAATATATGGCAAGTTGACAAGATGGACTTTCTCGCTTGCTCTGGAGCATTCCTAGGTGTTCTATTTGGATCAGTAGAAATTGGTCTTTTGGCAGCGGTATGATGGTTTGTTGTTATTTCAGTTAAAATGATACATTACTTAGTAGTGCATGACTTTATTTACCCTTCCCTGTAATAACAGAAGTACATATCCAGATGAAATGACTTAGTAGTTGTGATGACATGAAAATTCCCAGTCTTCTCGAGTATAAATTGTCACTATAAGACCCAAATACCTTTAACAATCATCTAATACTCACAGAACAATTCAGAGTTATCAGCCATCTATTGTCTTCTACAAACATTATTGCTTAAACGGCTCGCAATGTTGCAGGTAGTCATCTCCTTTGCCAAGGTCCTTATACTATCGCTATTGCCTCATATAGAAATTCTTGGGAGAATACAAGGGACAGACATTTTCTGCAGCATGAGACAATATCCGGTGGCTTCTGGAACACCATGCTTACTGTTAATCCGCATTGACTCATTCTTCCTTTGTTTCATGAATGCTAATTTCATCAGAGGAAGGTATGGGTAGGCTTAAGAATCCAAATAGAAAAAAATGTGATCAATGATGATTTCTTACTATCCTGAAAATTAATCTTCAAATGTTTATCTTACAGTTACTAATTTGCTGCAGGATCATAAGTTTGATAAAAGAGAAATATGAGACAGCTAAGGCAACAGAGAAAATTCAATCAGTGGTTATTGACATGTCAAGTAGGTTATCTAGCCTATAATATCCTTCTGAATTACTACTAAAGCATCAATTGTCTGATAAATATGTTTGACTGCAGATGTGATGAATATTGACACCTCAGGAATCACAGCACTTGGAGAAATACACGGTGAGTTGGTCTCACTTAGGATACAGGTGAGCCCATCTACCACATAGTTGAATTAAAGTGAAAGAATTTATATCCTCTATGCATTTTGTGGATTCTCTGAAAATCTTGCTCTTATTTCGGCAGCTAGCTATTGCCAATCCTGCATGGGAGGTGATTAACAAGATGAAGTTGGCCAGGATTGTTCACAAGATTGGAGCAACATGGATCTTTCTCACAGTGGGTGAAGCAGTGGAAGCATGTCTAGGAGACAGGAAAGACAATTGCTTTGCTTGTTGAAAATTGAAAGTATCATCTGCTCTTTTTCACTCTCTCTTTTACCCCTTTCAAGTAAAACCATGGAAAAGAACCACTGAATTCACAGAATGTTGCTAAGGTGCTTGTATCAAAGTATCAAACACCTGGGAATAAAAGGTAACAACTTTTGGATGTAACTTTATTTGCAGTTCACTACCCGCTTCAAGACTCAGCTTTTATTATAGAAATTGAGGCGTGAAATGCCTCTGAGATAGAAATTCCCTTGGAACTTTCTACACTAATCTTGTCACTTCATACAAAGTCCAATCTAAATCATTTCACTCAAAATAAGATGGTAAAGCAAGCAAAGAATAACAAAGAGAACCATAAAAGGTGTAAGCTAAATTTACCCTCGGATTCATCTGATGTAGAACTTACCCGACAGATCCATTCAAAGATAAGTATCAGAAGATCCAATTAAATGCCTTCAAAATCTTAAAGGAACAAGAATTTACAAGAGTAGAGTGGTGGAATCGCAATTAGCAAGATGTGAAGATACAACTCTAGAGAGATCAATATCAAGCAGTTCGTATCAATGCAAGATAACGTTTTGATAGCTTTGCCATGGAGATTGCAAGCAATCGCAAAGCGCAAGAGCAAATAAAATAATCTTTGACACAAAAACAGAATGAGATTTTCCATAGTTCGCTTTCTAGGAGAGACGCGTTAGAGCCGGGTAAATCTTTTTACGTATTCAATTACGTAAAATCCACAAAATATACTAGAAAAATCACGTTAGTCTACTCTTATGCAACAAAGTACATAAAATATTGCTATGATTGAAAAAGAACAAATCGCTGGCATCGCATCTGTTGTCCGGAGAATTACCTCAAGAAGAGGATACCAGATGGCAAAGAAGGTGAAGCGCCGGAAGGGAAGACGAAGATATCACAGGAGTTATTTTACAAAGACCCCCCTGCAAATACACTTATACTAGATATATCCACAAACTAACCCCGCATTTTGCTTCTGGTATTATCTGCATAAACCTTGCATAATGTCGGGGTACTTATCAATATAACCAATAATATAAGGGGCTATTTGCAAATACTATTATAGAGTTCCTTCTGAACCCTAGGACGACCTTTCCTCTGTTCCTGGCTGTGATGGGCGCGGAAGAGGAGCAACAGCAGAGGGGAAACGGCGAAGAAGTCGGCTCCCGGCCCACACCTATCTCGGAGGCTCAATTCCTTTCCTGGAAACGCCGAAAGGTTCGACCTTTCAATCTCATTCCTCTTCCTTATTGGATTTGGACTCTTGGGTCTCTTTAGATTGTTTACCTTTGCTGCATAGTTAATTCGTGTTCTATCGCAAGATTTTTTCTTTTCAATGATTCAGTGATGAGTTATAGAAATATAGGTGATGGGTAATGGCCTTCCTTTTCTTTTCAATGATCTCTTGCGGTGTGAAAGTTCTACTTGTTCAATTGTCGGAAGAATTAAGAAGATCTAACATGAACCACCTCGAAATCTTATATATTGTACTATATACAGATTGCATTTATTCTTGCGTTTCTCAATTGTCATATCCCAGAGCTTTAAGATTATCCATGTCCGGATACGCATGACCAATAGAACCCCTATGATCTTTCTTAGTCATTTGCTTGTCCATAGGAGTTTCAAGCTGCCATAGGAAACTTATTTTACCAAGGCAAAGCCTTTGCTCCTTGGCTGTAGCCCTATTCTTAAAACATCTAGTGCTCAATCACCCTATAATGGGTTTCTGTCTTAAGTAAAATCCCCTGTGGTTGTACAGATTAAGTTATGTTTTTTTCCCTTCTTTCACTTAGTTGATCTTGTCTAAATTATGAAATATAGAAGTTTGAGCAAATTATGCTGCATTCTTCCAACAGGATGCTGACACATCAGCAAAAAAGGACGAAGCAGCTCGGAAACGCACGGAAGATATAGCTGCAGGAACAGTGCAAATGAATGGTCGTGAGCTTTTCCTCCATGAACCTTGGGTATTTGATAATTCTCGTTTCTAAGGTTGCTGAGGTGAGTCAGATTGGAGAGAGTTAGCTTTCCTGGCAATTTTTGTGCTTCTGTTATCCTTTTATCTGTCCATTCTTTCTATGAAGTGTGTAAAAGAAGCTAGATCTAATGCAGATAAGTTCCTTCCAATAGTCTCTTGAGAACTTTGAGGAATTCATTTCACTGATGCTGTGCTAGTTTCTTGAGACTGTAACATGCTAGCATTTTGTTCCCAAATGCAACTGGATAAAGGAGCTTTGTCTCCTTAGCTATGAACCCTTGTTTTTCTTGATGAAACCGCGCACGGAAGAGAAAGACATACTAATGCATTCACTTGGTCTCTATGGCATATTCATCGCAAAAATAAGCTCCTTGAGAGTTATTGTTATTGTTCTGGAGTTATGAATTACTGCTTGAAGCAGAGTTGATGCTTTGAGAGGATGGATTAATGAGAAGGAAGAATAGTTAGTCAAGAGATCATGCTAGTTTAGTAATATGAGGAAAGCAAGTTCGTTGTACAATGGAGAAGTCTTACTGAAAAATTGCCTGAAGATATAGTACATGAGGAGCTATGTCATGACCAGATGAATAAATAATCTTAGCATGGATACTGTGAAATTATAATATTTTAATTATTCCTGGATAGGCTATAAAGATCATCTTGGCATGGAGGGCTATTTACCTAGTTACCGCAAGCATGTAGAAGGACTATTACCACATAATAGGCACATCCCCGTGGTTACAGACCTAGAGCATTATTGTCACACAGTGGATGAAGCTTCACAAAGATTCGCAACTGGTTTTCCTTCGTTTACTTTGTCTTTCTGGAAGATGCTAACATAATCTAAGTTATTTCTGCTTAATCTGCTGCTTTGTTTGGTTACTAACCTAGTTCCATGTTCAACAGGACACTAAATACTCAGTGCAAGATGGATGTTTTTCTGGAGATACTTGAGTAACAGACTACGGTTTGCACTTGGCAGGTTATGCAAGCTATAAATGGGAGAAAAGAGCTCAGAAATAAACATGGAAGAAATGAATCAGTCATTTATTTTTTATTTTCGTCCAGTTTTATATGAGACTGTTTCCTATTTACTTGCCTGTTTACCAAACGTAAGCATGGTAGTTTCTGGACGAGACAATCTTTTGTATTGTTATTTATGTTCCTCTTAAGATTTTTATAATACCAAACATCTGAAGGTACAATCTGTGAAGTTAGATATACTTCCCTTTTTCAGTGGTATATATGTTGTGTCCTTTTGTGAAGAGAGATACTCCATTGTGAAGTTTGGGCCGTGCTTGTTTGGCTTTTTGAGCCTTATGGAAGTAGGGACATGTTTGACTAATTCCCTGTAAGAAAATGGGAAGTCCAAACAAAAATAAACAAGCAACATCAGTAATTCCTCAAATACAAATTGAATTTGAATACATTGGGAAAGCCAATGTACTTTTGGTTTGGATTTCTTGTAGCAAGTTAGTTGTACATCCAACCATGTTAACAGGAACTGCAGCTGCTAATGAGTGAAATTGTTGAGAAACATGATATTCCCAGACAACCAAACAAGGTAAATGCAATCTCATCACAAAGGACACTAAATCAAACAGGCAATATATAACTGTACATATATAACAACCTACACCTGAGATTCCAAATAGTTGAACTTACATGGCATCCACACCTTAGATTAAAACTACACCCAGATGTGAAACATTATAGTACATAGGATATGCATATGCTAGACTAGCAACATCAATATGAAGGGGGGGAACAGGCCAAAAAGCTCCTTCCATCTTTTAAAGGCTTCAATATCCATACCTCTTAATTGACAGTACCTTTCCAATACATCAACAGTCTAAGATAAAATATGAACATAGCAAAGATCTTGGCATCTCCTCTCTTACATAATGGAGCAGGCATTTGGGTTTTCATCATTGAACATGTTGGTCATCTGGTCTTCCTGCTTGTTACCTTGGTGTGAGATATTGACAGCCTCCACATTTCTGACATAACCTGGGGGTGCTTTCTTGTCATAGGCTCCTGCAGCATATGGATGGTCGACCAAGTTGTAAGCCACATAAGGCCAGATCTCTGCCTTCTTCCCTGTGGACTTGGCCCTCTTCAAGACTTTGTTTGGCTCCACGAACCCAGTGACTGTTACCTTCTGCTGCTTTCTGTTTATATCCACAGATTGAACTCCTGAGGAGGCCATAAACAAGAATTAGAAACCAACTCTGAGTGCAGAGAATAAGAAAGGAGGAGTAGAGCAAACCTTTCATGGAAGAAAGAGCTTTCTTCACTTTGAGCTCACAGCCGTCACAGTCCATCCTGACCTTGAGCTCCACAGTCTGCAACTGTTTCCTCTTCTTGTGCTTGTGGGAACTGCCCAACAACCCAGAGAAATACTCCAAGGTGCCTCCCATGGTGGAAGAGGATACCTATCAAGAAAGGACTAATGGAGGGAGAAGAATAGAAGGTTTCTATGGGGGCAAACAACTTGCAAACCAGTGAAAGGATATATGGATCTTGGTATGGGGTTAGAGGGCACAGGGGAGCTGTATTTTGTTCCTATGGAAATCACAGAAAGAAGTCTAATTATACCCAAGGTAAAACTCGAACGGGAACAGATATAATAACTAGAACCAGCAACGGAAGAATGATAGGAAATAAGAATTTATACTGATCTCAATGTGGCTTTCCCTTGGAAGCTTCAAACTCGCATGCACTCTGGTGCTTAGGCAGAGAGTTATTGCTACCATTTACTTGCTGTCCTATGCCCTCTTTATATAGGCCTCAAAAAAGCATAAGATATTATTGTGCAAAGACAAAAGAGCAGATAGATAAGGAAGAGAGGCACCGCTGTGGTATAAAACCCAAAAGGAAAGACCCTTGCATGCGACCTATTTTGTTGGCACTCAGGACTATGTACTATTAGATATTTTTCTGCAACAGTGGAGATGAATACGTGAGCTATAAGGAAACTGCTGGCAAAGATTAAAACCTCTCTGGGATCAGCTTGGCCACTCATCTGAGTCCTGGATTGGAGCAAGCCATCAGACAGACAATATAATTGATAGGTTTACAGGTGTCATTTGCCTTGTGGGCTTGTTGCTTCCCATTCACTGTTCCATTGATAGCTGTGTGCTCTGACTCTTCACTCTTCCATTGATGACTAAAAAACTATGCTGCCTTCTGAGTTGTGCTGCAGTTGTTAACCAAATTCTTACAACTAATGCCAGGTAAAAGAAATCTGTGATGCTACCAAAAAGCATTACATGCATCTAGAGAGAAGGCATATTAATAATTCCATCTCACTGATTTTTATTGCAGTTTGCTTTGCACTAAACAGCTCACTCTTCTTCAGATGCATCTGTGAATAGTTTATCTACCAAAGTGTTGTTGAACCAAAACGAAATTTGGACCCATCTGAGAGTTGTCATAATGATTGGGCGGTGCTGCTGAATAAATTTGGGCTGAGTAGTTGGCATATATCCTAGAACCAATTGGGGTGGCTAAGGTTTCAGAAACAGTCACATATGGAATAAAAATTAAAAACAGAATTCACAAGAACTAACCACAGAAATACTTGCTAAAACTTGGCATCAGAGTTGTCATCAAGTATTAAATTGTTCATATTCTAGATTAAAAATATTTATTCAATTTATTTCACACATAAGCTCAGTTATAATTTTATCCTTTATTTAACTTTTTTTAAAAAAATCCTCTTTCTTACCTCTCATCTATTTTCCACCTATTTTGCTAAGTTCTCCATCTATCTATTTTCTCTATCATATTATTCACATGTCATTTCTTACTTAAATCTAATGCATGCCTACAAGTATGTATTACATACCTAAGAATACTTCAATTTAAATTATAAATTAAATTAAAAGTATTTGAAATAATTTTTTTATTTATACTTTAACTCAACTTTATGTCACATAAAAAATAACACTACTATTTCAATTTACAACCAAATATCAAATTATACTATAGATTAAAAATGTTATTTTAAGAATAAATAGTTACTCTAGATTTCTTTTTCCCTTAAATTAACTGACAAATTTTATATAGGATTATAGAACTGATGGTTAAGGTCCACACCCTGTTCATCTTGATTGACGGGAGGATAATTAGATAGAATGACAAGAACAACAGAGAGAGGTCGGCAATGTGAAAGTACAAAATAGTGACAAAGACCTCATACCAAACTTAAGGTAATTAATTGCCAAGTGCCTATCAGACACCAGTACAGAAATGGACCACTAAGGAAAAGTGGAAGGGCCCTATCCATATGCAATAAGCAATTTATACAAGAAAAACTACCAATGTTCTCCAAATAGATATTTTCGCTATTCAAATTAAAGCTAGTTTCTGTTGTTCTGTCTCATGTCATTGTTAGGATTGCCCCTACAACAAAAGAAATTCAATTTGAAATCTATTGGCTGAAGCCACCAATGTTGACATTGTGGTTAACACGAACTTTGTTGCGATATTGGAGAGACAGGAGAAAGAAGGAAGCTTCACTTTTTATAAAGATATGGAGCTTTCTCACTGTGCAGAGAAGGTGGTGGTGGGGATATCTATACCACTCATTTCCATTGAAGAATTATTGCTGCAGAGCAACTCCACAATGTGGGCCTATGCATGCTTCAAAGACAGGGAAAGAAAACAAACCAGGAGCAAAGTGTACAGTAAGGGTAGCAATTCAGATTTGTCACTTGATCAGTGGAAGTGACCTGTACTTTGCCTGTATTTGGATGATTGAGTAAATCAGTAGACAGGTTAGATAAATTAGTGAAGGGCCTAGAAAGTTAGAAACATCAATCTATGACCATTTCTCAGAGGTAAAAAAGAAATATCAATCTATGACCATTTCCCAGAGATGCTTCAGGTGTTCTGCAGCTCAGACAAAAATCATCTTATATGTCTTGACCCTGATCCAGTAAATATGCAGAACAATCAAAATTATGCAGACAAGGTAACAAGCTCAAGAGAAGAGAAGAGAAGAACAAATATATAGATTATTGATAACGCAATTGTAAATAAATCACAAATAACAGGTGTCAATCTTTTCTTACAAAGATTTACAGAATTGAGTTGTTGATTTATTTTTGCATGCTTTGAAAAGTATCCATGAGGAAAAGACGATAGCATCAAGTCGAAGTATGAATGCATAAAGCCTATCTATGTTTCAGCTCTATTTATCAAATGCTTCTTGAGCAAGATGAGCTCATGAAAACTGAGGAGCAATATCACTTGTAAACAGAGAAACTTCCAACCCTTCCCAAGTTTAGAAGGATAAAAGAGACTAGAGGGCGGTGATGAAAATGAGGTGCAGATGTTGAAGGAAAATCAATGCACTGAACTTCATAACTTCAATTCAGCTAATAAAAGATTCAGCTAATATTGATGTTTTTACTAGGCTACAAGAAAACTAGTATAGCTTAGTAGTAATAAAGTACTTCAAACTTGATGTGATATGCTTATTAAGCACACTTTAGAGTAGTCATCTCTCGTATTAATCTAGCATTTACTTGCATTGGAAATTAACGAACAGATGGTTTCAGTAACAAGAGTCTTACAAGGCTAAATCCAGTCTTGAGATACATCATTTCATGCCACAAGGCAGATCCTAAAGAGTGAAAAGCTAGTATTAAGCTTGATTGTAGACTTCATAAATTTTCTTAGCAGCAGCTCTAGTTCCATGCTCTATTGCTCTTACATCATAAGGTCATGTAAGCATGGCTATATTCCTATTCAGATAAAGGGCTACAAAATGAAGCTTTCTATTGTGCCCCTTTGCCAGTATGAGCACAAAATGTAGATTCTCCTAATTGCAATCTCCGTGCCAAAGTAATGTGGGAAAAAGGATCAAGTACTTCAAGAGGCTCACTGCTACCTTCATAAGATCAAGTAGTAAATGATAATAGGAAACATACGTTTTTCATCATTTTTATAGTAGAGAGGGCAACCTGCAAACAGAGATTGGATTTCGACAAGGAAACATTGGGCTGTTTGCTTTCATTGCTACCAACCAGAAATATTTCAATGAGTCAAATACTTCTCTAGAAAATCACAATGAGTGGAAGCACTAGCAAGCTGCTCATAACAATTAGTACCCTTCAACCACAATTGCGAAAACCAAGTTTGCGCATTGTGTCCTCTAGTCAATATCTGCAAACTGGAACACCAATAAGGCATTATGCATGGAATGCTCGTTCATCTATGAAATGGAGTTTTTATCACAAAAAAGCTCATTTGCAACTTGAAGACTGAACATACTCTAAAATCCCATTGTCAAGTTCAAATGACCATATCTAGTTATCTTTTGATAAATGTTGCAATGTCTGAAGAGCAAATGGCATTTATGAAGCTGCAAACTTTGATTCTTGAAAAAGGGAAAAACTGTATAATTCAAGCCAAAATGAGTTCCAAACTAAATTAACCAGCAAAAGTGGAACCATCCACAGAGAACCAGACCTCCTCTAATTATGAATATATGACCTCAGTAAGTAGATCACGACCTTCATTGTCCCGACTATTCCTAGTTATCACTAAACTGAGAAATCATGCACATACAGAAAACAATTGCGAAATAGAAAAACAGGTGAGTTGCTCATACTAAATTACGAGATAATTTAACAAAAATAGAGGATAGAATCCTATTCAGCATTACGAAAGAGTTCCGCAACAAGATGGAAATTGTATTGCTGAATTCAATGCAAAGTAAGTGAAAATGATCCAGTGATATTCAAGTACTCAGGAAATGATCCAAAAAAAAAAAAAACATATTTTTGTAAAGGAAAAGCTACGAAGGCGGGATCTTTACTACTCCTTCACTCCAGGACGACAGTGGCGCCGACCTCCTTGAGCTTTGCGGCGATTGCCTCGGCCTCTTCCTTGGGTACGCCCTTCTTGAGAATCACCGGGGTCTTCTCCACCATCTCCTTGGCCTCCTTGAGCCCCAAATCAGTAAAAGTCCTCACCTCCTTGATCACCTTGATCTTGGCGGCGGCGTCGAATTTATCCAGTTTGATATCGAATGCCGTCTTTTCCTTCACCTCCTCCTCGCCGGCGCCGGCTGCTGCCCCCTCCGCCGCCGCGGCGGACGCAGGGAGCCCGCTAGAGGAAGGGATGTTGAGGCCTAGCCTAAGGCGGAAGAGAGTAGAGTAGTCCTCGCGCTCGGAGTCCGTGAGGGAAAGGAGCTCGTCCGCGATGCGGTTTAGCTTCTGGGAGCGGGGTTCGGCGGCGGCGGCGCCGGAGGAAAAGGGGAGGGATGAGGAAGAGGGGAGGAGGAAGCGGAGGAGGGAGCGGGGAGGGATTTTGGAGGATAAAAGGGGCATTTTGGGAAGAGTAATTAATGCGGAGATTTGTTTAGGGTTTTAAGGTTCTCGCCATGAAAGGAGATCAGGAGAGAAGACGAGTAGTCGTTACTCGTTACCGATTCTATAGTAGAATGGGAATAGTCGGCGTGGCCGGTGAACGTCATGCCGATCTCTATAATTTATTATCGGATTCGGGTTTTAGAACCATGCACAAGTTACCGATAACCATTAGGGACATTGTTGTAAATTTCCTGTGTCCGTTCCATACGGACACTTCCGATACCGTCCGCATATTTCAATATCCGCACCATATCACATCGTCGAGGTCTTTCGAGCGCCATTTAAAGCTCTTCTTTTTTCCGGAAGAATAGACGCAGCCCCTCTTCCCAGAGAGCGAAACCCTAGAAAAATTACCCTTTTATCTTCTCTTCGCCCTTTTGAAAAATTTCTTCACCCTCTCTTATCCATCTTATTCGTCTTGCTCTTTACCCCTTCTTCTTACCTTCTTGTTTTCAGATTATTTTGTGTTTTGCTTTGTTTTTTTTTGTTTTTTGTTTTCAGGAAAATATGGGTGATTCGAGTGTTTGGCTCTGATCGGTGCTAAGGATCGTTTGTTCCGAGATTATTTCCAAGTGGATTTTGATTCGTTTTCCTTCTAATGACTGTTTTGTGTTCTCGAATTAGGGTTTCTTGCTCGGCTCTGTCCTGATCTTGGAATCTTTCGTCTGCGGTGGTTCTTGAAGCCGATTGCTTGGTGAGTTCTCTTATTGCTTTTTCTTGTCTGAAGATTGGAACTTTGGCATTTGCATTAGGGTTTTCCCTTTAATCCGTCGTTGTTTGACATTAGGGTTTTGTCATATTCGAGGTTTTTTAATCCTCTTCTTGGTTAGATTGTCCATAAACCTAATTATTTGTTCCTATAAGTTAGCAAAGAAATTTACCATTTTATTTATTTAATGACGAGTAGGTGCTGTGAAGATACCTATTCATTGGGTTGCAGCTGACTAAGATGCCTTCACCATTCCCCGTGCTCAATAACAAGCCAATTGATCAATGGAAGGTTACCGAGTTAAAGGACGAGTTAAGGAGGAGGAGATTGCCAATAAAAGGTTTGAAAGATGATTTGGTGAGGAGGTTGGATGAAGCTCTTCGAACTGAGATGGAAGCGACCAAAGAAGAAGAAGAAGAAGAAGAAGAAGAAATTGGTAATGGTTTTGACACTGATTCATCTCTTCAGGGTAATGCCAACCAGGAGGAAGCACCGCCATCACAAGAAATATATACTGAAGTTGTCGCACATACAACTGTTGAAACTAATGCTGGTGCTAAAACAGTTGGTACTATTGATAGCATTCCAGATGTCAATGAAGGAATTAAATTCCAGGATGAATATACAACGCCTGCTAGAGGATCCCATAAAGCAGCTGTGGAAACAGTGGGTGGAACTACCCTGGAAGACAGTGTGACTCAAAGTGTGATTCTCGATGATTATACAACTCGAGATTCTGTAATACCTGAAGAAGAGCATAAGGATTCTAAAATACCCAAAGAAGAGCATAAGGTTTCTATAATACCTGAAGAAGAGCATAAGGTTTCTATAATACCTGAAGAAGAGCACAAGGATTCTAAAATACCCAAAGAAGAGCACAAGGATTCTATAATACCTGAAAAAGAGCATAAGGATCCTATGATACCCAAAGAAGAGCACAAGGATACTAAGCTTCCCGATGAGGATGTCAAGCCTAGCATGTCGGAATCAAAAAATCAGGTATCTGAGGTCAGCCCAGATTTAGGGTTTCAAGTAAAAAATGAGTCTATTTCTACTGATTCTATATCAATTATTGAAAAGAGTAAACTAAAGGATAACTTAAATGCTGATAATTTTGATTTAGAACTAGAAGTTGTTAAGCCGGAGATGGTGCAACCATCATCCAGCATTCCTCTCTTAGGTGGCGATTTACAGCAACCGGATGATAACAAAGAACTGGTTAAAAACCAGGTCTCTTTGGAAGAAATAGATTACAAATGTACTACTAATGTGGACTCTACCAAGAAGGAAGATAGTGCTGATGGGGGTTCTCCAGAAAAATTAAATTTAGACAGAAGTTCGGGTGATGAATCAATGGAAGAGGATGTAACAGAAAGTAAGCAGATTGAGTCCAATATTAAGCCTCATGAACTTGATAAAATGATTGATGTTAGCGGTGGCCATGATGCGAAATTAAAGATCCACTCTGATGCTGCTACTAGTGGATTCCCTCCTGAAAAGAGGGAAGTTCTTTTGGAAGAGAAAACTAGGCCAGCAGCTTCTACTGAGAAGAGGAAAATTGAAGGTACATCTTTAGCTCTCACATATTTTTCTTTTACAAAACTTTGTCTGCCGGTTCATTTTTAGTTACTTCAATAAGCATGTGATCAATATTAATGAGCTTGTATCCTCCTTTTTAGTAATGCTTTGCAAGTTTGCAATTGTTGGATAATGTGTCTCTTTCATTTACTACTTATTTTAATGACTTTGGATGCCATTAGAATGTCATAATGCATTGCCCATTTTTAAATAAAAATACGCCATCCCCATCATTTCAAGTGTTCATATTGAATATTTTTGTGACTGGCCTTCTGTATATCCTGTTCATACATTTCTCCATCCACTTTATCAGATTAAAACTAATGCAAGGTGACTCCTTTCATGATCTAAGACATGCAAATGACATTAATGTTGCATTCTTCATTGCATTATACTTGCTAGTTCAATTTTTCTCGGCCTTTCAGTTTTTTTTTTTACTTTAATCTTATGTAAGTAGTGATTATTTGAACTTTTCACTCTATTGTTGAATTAAATACTATCATATATCCAATTATCTTCTCTTTCTAGTTACTAGGTCGTCATTCCTCTCAAGCCATATTCTACTTCAATAAAATCATTTTGTATGACTTAGATGCGATGCTCTATGTTCTTAGTATTTTAACATTGTAATAACTTTTAGCTGAATGTGCAGCTACGGAAGCTGTCGGCAACAATGAAACTTTTAAGCGACAGCGCAGATGGAACTCAGAGAATGTTAAAGTTCCAGAACAACAAACAACTAGTGCTGGTGGTTCCATTGCACCTAAGGATGTGTTCCAACCTACTCCAAAACGTTCTTTCACCAGGTCTGACTCGGCTCTGAGTGTAGATTCCCCAAAGGAACGCATTGGTAAGCCTTTGCAATTTCTTCGTTCTAAGTATTAATTTCATAGGATAATGTTTGACTGGCATTTTGCTTATTCTACATGCATTGCAGTACCACCGTCACAGAAGACTGCAACTACCACTCTGAGAATTGATCGGTTTGTGCGACCCTTTACTCTGAAGGCAGTGCAGGAGCTGCTTGGCAAAACTGGGTCTGTTTGTAGTTTTTGGATGGATCACATTAAGACCCACTGCTATGTGACGGTACAGTTCTTCTGACATCAGTTCCATTTTTTCCTCTTCTGCTGACAAGTCCTGGAAATATTATCAGTTTTTAGCATATTAAAATCTTTGTTGCAATTTTTGGCTGCATGCCTTGATATAATCACTCCCTCCATAGTGGAATTTTGTTTTGTCTGTGGGTGGGGGACTGAGCTAGGAGGGCCTCGTTTAGTACTGCAAACTATCTGAAGGTTGAGGAGGCAAAGATCAGAGAAGAGGGGATAGGAATATTCATGGGAGATTTAGGAAATCAACATGCAATCAGTAGGGTGCCAAACATTTAGTTTTAGCTGCATGCAGCTTCTGGCGTTGCATATCCTGGAATCCCTTTTTCCCAATATCAGATGCTATTTATCTTGATCACGATTATGAGTTGCTATGCAAACAAACAAGCTCTTTGATGGTTATTCCCTCAATTATCTGGTTTTTCTTTGGTCAATTGATATTGTTACATTTTCAGCTGATCATAGAATTCTACAAATTCCTTTGGAGCCTTTTTAATTCTTTGAATGATGATAGTGCCATTAGATATTCCAAGGATATTTTTGTGGTATGATTTCTTAAGTGACTTTTTTGTGGCATATTCCAGTATTCATCAGTGGAGGAAGCTGTGGCAACTCGGAATGCTGTTTATGATCTTCAGTGGCCTCCCAATGGTGGAAACCATCTATTAGCTGACTTTGTTGATCCACAAGAGGTAAAGCTACGTCTTGATGCCCCACTGCAATCTCCAGCGCCTGTTAGTCCCAGCCCAACTACACCGAAGGTCTCCCCCTTTCAACAAACCCCAAGCAATCAAACTATCCCTCGTCAAAATGCCCCAAGGCAGCAGTTACCTCCTCCACCTCTTCCTCCACCACCACCTCTGTCTAACCTGCCTTCCATGAGGGAAAAACTCCCACCGCCCCCTCCAAAGAAAGCCGAACCACCTGCTCTGACATTGGATGATCTTTTTAAGAAAACGAAGGCCTCTCCAAGGATATACTACTTACCCTTGTCAGAAGAGCAGGTGGCAACTAAAGTAGCATCACAGAGCAAAAGCTCCAGGGAGTAATGGTTCTCTCTTGAGCCCTGCTGGAGTCAAGTAGCTTGGTTGTGGGTGTGTCTTCTGGAATCTTTTCAGCTTTTAGAAGTCATGTTAGAAAATCTGAGGATGATGACTTTATTTGCTTTGCAGGGAAGAACAGGCACTTAATATCTGCTATCTTTCTCACCGCAAGATGGATTTTCCATTTGGCTCTTCGATCAATTCCATGTTTAGGAAAGACAGCTATAGTTTAACTAGTTGTAGACAATATGAGCAAATGTGAAGTGGTTAGGTGCTCATTGTGGAAAGCTACAGCATGGACCAACTTAAACTTGTACTCTGCTTATCTTTGGTTCCAAGTTTGAGTAAACCGTTCGATAATTTTGTTGATTTTTCCCTCTGCTATTTGGTTTATGATTTTGCTTATCTAAAAGTTTGTTGGTGATCTCCATTCTATGATTAAAACTGTGGATCTGTAAGCTGCACAAGGAATGATAGCAGAAACCCGGTACTGATCACAGCGTTGATAACCTTGTGATTGGACTAATCAGGCATTTGCTATTCATCCTGTGATTGGGGTGCTCTATGCATCGAAATTCATACATGAAAACTAGATATGAGTTCCTGGATCGAATTCAATGACCTCATTTCATGGTTTGTCGCAATTCGTCCTCTCTTTTGGTCAAGCTATACGCGAGGCCTTTTTATTGCATCACAGCGTTGTTGCAATCTTTATCATAAGGCGGTTCAAGAAAAAAAAAAATCGAGATTGTTGACATTGACGCACTTTCTAAATAACAAAGGGTGTACAAATGAGATATCAACTATAAAAATCCAATACTTTTAGTTTAATAATTCTTTGGAGAAATACCAAAGATAAGCAGCAGCTTATGATACATATATATATATATATATATATATATACATCCTGTGATGCCAGACACCAAGTTGAGACTCATATTTACAGAAGCTAAGTTTTATCCCGGGAAAGGTGTCTTGCAGAAAAATATTGTTTCCCTCCCCGCGTAGAATGACTGCTGTTTTTTTGGCAATAATGGTGGGAAAAGGTTTAAAGTTTCTTGGGTGATCTAATCTTGAGTGTCACCATAAGTTTCTGTCTCTCTCCCTCGACCTCGGCAAACCTCAAGCTGAGTTGAGAGTACCGAGTGTGCATCTCTTTCAGTTCAGTTTCCACAGCATTGTTTCTTCTCTTCATCTCGAGCATGCCTTGTATCAATTCCTTGGTGTCCCCAAAGCTTTGAAAATCTGGTTCTTTATCATTATGTTGTTTGAGGAATGAACTGAGCCAAATAGATAAAGAAATCACGGCATTGTGCAATGTGCATGTCAGCTAACATAAAGGAACACTTAAGAAGCACAAGACTCGTTTTGTGTGCATCGATATATATAGTAAGTAGTTCAAGGAAAAGTATCCGTCTGTTTGAGTGTCCCATAATTCAACAGCTATTCCATGTGCCTGAGAGTTCGTTGGTACATGGACTATCATCTGACTAAGAGTGTTCCCTAAATTTCCTTCAGTTAAGATAACTGGAATGAGGCCCAATTAATAATCAGTTCCAAGACTGTGACAGGAAAAAGAAGGCAAGAATAATCTGGATCAAATTCATGAAATAGGTTTCAAAGAAGCACATACATATCCCCATGTAGTATAAGAGGAACTAAGGAAGACAAATCCAAAGAACAGCTTGTTGGATATAATATTGGAACCCGTAGATAGCAATGTTAATATTGCTTCAAGTTATGCATACTTAAAACTCCTACAGAATAGCAAGCAGACTAGCCTCCATCTTACTCTACCTCAATTTGAACAAATAGAATGGAGAAAAAGAAAAAAAATATATATTAAAACTAAAAAAGTACAACTGAAAATAAGGATAAAAAGTTTAATGTTGAGTAACAGACATTATTACCTCTCAGAATGAACATCTGTTTCTTCCTTTTCCCCCAGTGCTGCTTCAGATTCAAGCTCCAATGCAAGTACCGTTCCATAGGCATTACCAGTGTTAGGTAATTCCTTAGATAAAGGAGTACTTTTCAAATGTTCATTTGCCTGAGAGAGGAGATAATTGTACAGTAAGCAAGGGGTGCTATCTCTATTACTCTTTTCCATTCAGGAATTTGAAACATAGGCATACCATATCAAGATGTAATAATGCTCCTTGTAAACCATGTTGTGATGCATCAATTTCATTATCCACAAGAGGAAGAAGAGAAGACAAATTCTCATTTTTCAATCTCTCCAACTGCATAAAACAAGTGAAGGTCAACTGCCTATTAACAGATGAGTATCATCTAGTTAGTTAAGTTTAGCTATTCTGCTTTGCCATATCATCAGTTAGGTTAAGCATAACTATTCTACTCTGACATTGTATATCATCCAGGTCTTAATAAATCTTTAGTCTTAAGTAGCTTCAAATCCTCCCACCACATCAAATGAGATACTCTTCGGTCTCTGTCCTTTGTAAGCTTTCAATATAATCTCTTTCCCATTTTAATCGACTCATTCGGAGCCCATGTTACATATACTAGATTATCATACAGAGTTCTCATGTTTTTTTTTTCTTCTGCCTATGTAGATACCTCACAAAAGCTTATAACATCTCAAAGAGGCCTCAATCATCCATCAATATTCCAACTCCATTAGATGTACTCATTTGTTACAATAATATCTAGTCAACTACTCTAATACTGTATTATATTCTGCCATTGCAGTGGTCAACTTCATTAGATGTACTCGTTCGTTACAATAATATCTAATCAACTACTCTAAGACTGTATTATATTCTGCCATTGCAGTGGTTATGGGGTCACCCAAAAGCTGTCAGAAATACAGGCAATTGTATTCCAGCTAATATTGACATTTAACATCAGAAAATGATGGACTAAGCAATAATATGAAGAGATGAATCTTTATCTGGAGTCTGGACCAATTTGACATATTTTATGCGAATCTTAACTCATGTTGGGCTTCACATTGCTGTTCCTATCCAGCACTACAAGGCAAAAGCTTGAATGCAACATACCTCATTCTGAAAGAGCTTCATCCCAGTTTTCAGTCTTTGCTGCTCTCTGAAATGCTCCTCAATGGTAATGCTGTCAATGGTGTTATCCTCCAAAACTTTCTTTCTTTCAGGTTCACTTTTACCATTCTGTGAAAATAACAAGGATAGATAAATATCTATAAAACAAGAAGAGTGCTGATGAAGTTCAACATACAAGTTCCACTGGCATTGTAACAAAGCCACAGAAGTACATGTATGATAGATACAGTTGGCTGGCCCTTTATATCAACTATATGTTTTCTGGGTACCAACTTGTTTCTAAACATGGTATATTATAAAACAAGATCACATGGCACAAGACAGAATGCCAAGTGGAAACTTCTCTATTGTTGCAAAATCTGGCTCACTGCTCGTGCAGCTCTCTGCAGGCTAAAATAATATATGAGTGCAAACATAGAAATAGTAAAATATCAAATAACTAGTGAGCAACATTTGCATCCAGAGGTAAGACAAGAATCTTTATATGGACTGCACCACTGTGACAACAAACTTACAACATGCATAATCTCACCTATGTGAAGTCAAGAAAAAAATGTTGGATTGATGAAATACCTCCGAGGCTTGTGAACCTGACAGAGAACTCATGAATGCACTCTCCTTGATGCAACCTGGATCAAGATCTTGACCATCTCCACATGATCCTGATGAGAACCTTGTATTCCGGAGATCCCTCCCATCTACATTATCTAAAGGATCAAGACAGGCTGCAAGTGCTGTACCCTTTCCAGAATGTATGCTTGACATCTCTTCATAAACATTTTCAAATACAGAATTAATGCCTCCAGAACGTTGCCCAATCGGTGTTATTTCAGGAGTGAAAAATCCATGATTTCCTTCTGACTGGATGTTATCAGAAGCTGCCATATTGTGCAGCAGCTGTTTAACTAAGCCAAGTTCCACCACCATTTTTTCCCTCTCCTCATGGCATTCTTGCAAAGAATCTTCAAGCTTCAGCTTTTCTTCCTTGCAGTAGTCAAGGCTTAAGATAGAGTGTTGCAGCTCTGTCTTGATGCTATCATAAGCCTTGATCAATTCTTTTCTATCTATCTGTACCATATGTAGCTCTGTCTCCATATCCGAGAATTTCACTGAAAGCTCCTCAATTCTTTTTGCAAGAGAAGCCTCATTTTTCTTTCCACGTTCAACTTCATCAAGAGTATTTTGCAATTTCAATAATACTTCTTCCGCATACTTCGCAGAAACATAGAGCTGATTTTTCAGCTCTTGAATTTTCGACTCATACTGCTCCTTAATAAAAACAATTCTGAGAGACTCTTGCGTGGCAAATGATGATCCCTTTTTCTCCATTTTTTCACGTGCTTGATTACACTCAGTATCTGCTTTATTTTTCATTTCTCTTAGATGAACAGACAAGTTCTTAAATTCTTCTGTCTTCTGAATCTGTTCAAAAAGTTTGTGAGTAAGCTCATTATGCTGCTCTCTTAATTTCCTCAACTCATGATCACATTCCAACAGAAATGATATATTAAGTTGCTGTTCTTCAATCTTGGATCTAAGTATTATATTTGTAAATTCTAATTCATCTCTGGAGGATCTTAAATAGTCCACCTGTTCTTCGAGGCTGACCAGTATGTTTGTGAGACGCAAAATCTCATCTTCAAAATTCTGTTTTCCTTTACAATTATCAGCATGGATAGTTGCATCTTCAGAATTCATATTTCCAGAAACAATCCAAGTTGCAAGATTTTTGATGATGTGATCAACAGGATTTTCCTTCTCATGAGTAAATTTATCAAGTTCAGACTGCAGTAGTTGCAGAGCAGTGGATAGTCTTGTATTTTTATCAACTAATTCATCTTTAATAGATAAATGTAGGACAGAATCTGTAAGCTTCATATGGAGCTCCTCATGGTCCTTTCCTAGTGTCTTGACTTGGCTGACAAGTTCCTGCACTTGACTTCTCATATAAATAACTTGAATATCAGCGACCAATAAATTCTCAAGAAAATCTGCCACGGAATTTTCATGCTCATCAACTTGAAGACGGAGGGATATATTCTCACCATTTAATATATTTTGGTTTTGTTCATTGCATGATAGAAGATGCTGCATTTGAATATTTTCCTTTTCCATTTCCAAAACCCAATCCCTCAGCTGAACAAGTTCAGCTTTTTGCTCATTGAAAGAAACCAGGTGTTGACCTTTTCCCTTTAATTGCAATGTTATATTAGATATTGCAGATTCAAGTTCCTCTCTCAATCCCTTTTCTATGTGCACATTTTCACAAGTGGATCTCAGACTTTCTTTTACACTTCTAAGTTCATTCTCCATCTGCATAAATACTTCATTTTTGGACTGCATTGACAACACTAAAGTTCTGTTTTCCTGCTTACAATTTGTAAGACTAATTTTGGTCCTTTCAAGTTCCTCCTTTAGGCCTTCAGATATCTGCGCCTTTTGGAGAAGATCCCTGCTTTCATTAGTAACACATTGTATTTCAACTTCCATCAATTCAACTCTTGATGATAACTCTCTATTTATCTTTGCATGCTTTTCTTCAGCTTCTAAGCTAATTTTAAGCTTCCATGTCACATCCCTCAATTTTAATTGAAGCATTTCATTAAGTTCCGTGGAGATCTGTAGCTTTGCTGTCAAAGCTTCCAAATCAGACTCAAACCTCTGCTTCATGTCAAACATCTCTGACTCCATAATCTTCAATGTACTTCTGACAGAGTCCTTCATTTCCTCCATCTCCTTCTTCTCCTGATGAAGTTGGAGAATTTTCTGGCAAGTTTGCTTCTGGAATTGTTCCAAATGTGAGAAAATGGCTGCATAAGTCTTTCCTTCCACTTCGTCTTGTAGAAATATATCATTGAAATCAAAGGTGCCAATTTGCCTATTGCAGGAGATCATGTTGGAGTATAAATTATTCAGCCCCCCTTGAAGATGAGCAACAATTTTCTGAAAATCATCAGTCAGTGAGGTCTGCTTATAAAACTTCTCTTCCAATGACTTATAGTCTTTGTTCATCGAGTCCATTTCAGTCTGAAGATGACTCTTCTCCAGACTTTCTTGTATTAGTAAATTTTCAAGTTTGTTCCTTTCCTCAGTGCAAACCTTATACTTGCTCTCATAAGCTCTCCATTCCATCATCAGATTTTCATACTTTTCACTTGGAGAAGTATTTTGGGCTGAAAGATCCTGGAACTTTGCTCGCAGAGTTTGATTACTAGTCAAGTCATCACACTTGGAGATATATTTAGTTCCATCTTCCCACAAAGTTTTGGTCTGATCCAAAGTGCTATGCAAGTCAAGAACCGAAGTTTCCTTAACATTATTTGAATGATCGAGTTGCTGCTCAAGTTCAACTATTCTGTTCTTCATGCACGTAATCCCATCAGTTGCACCATACAATGTTTCTAGTAATATATCTGAGAAAGTTTTCCACTGAATGTTAGCTGCATGCAGCTCTGAAAGTTCAGCTTCCATATTTGAATAGAGCTCTTTTAACTGGCGAAGTGTTTTTATCTCTTCTACACCATTTTCATTATTTAACTGCTGCTTATCAGTGTCAGCATTATCCACTGATTGAAAATCATCAGACCATAGAATAGCAGATCTTTCAAGTGATACTTCATGCTTCTCTATTTCTGGAGGTAGATCAGCATGGACAACAAGGTTCTTTATCGGGATGCAACAATGTTGTGAAGCTTCCCATAAAGGATTACTTGAGTCAATTTCATCTGCACATGCTTCATCCTTGCTTTGAAATTCTTTGGTTTGGACTTCATCTACCAGATATAATTTAGTATGTTCCTCATGAAAGTTCTCATCAGCATCTGTGAGGGCTTGCTTTGTAAGATTTTCATTTGCCTCATACAATGAAAGAACCTGTGATGAGAGTAACTCGAGGTCCTTCTGCAGACTGTCAACTGCGACGGAATAGTTCCAGCGAACCCTTCTGAGTGCAGTTTCTAAAACAAGAGCCCTTTCCTCAAGTTCTTTATTTTGAGAATCTAAAGTGTTTCTATCTTTGACAAACCTCATCAGCTGTTCATTCATTTCCTGATGCCCTTTCTCTATATTTTCTTGGAGGAGAGAAATTGTATAAAGACAGGAAGAATATTCACTTCTGAGGTTTTCCAACTCATTTATTGTTTGATTCTGGCTTTCTTTAAGATCCTGAATTAATCTTTCATAGTAGCACTCCATATGGCTCATTTCCTTCATTAGGCTTTCTTTTTCGGTTTTTGACTCCTCCAATTTCTGCAGAAGTTCACATATTTTCTCTTCCATCATGTTTTCTGCACTCAAATTTGTTTTGTGGGGGTCATGTGTATCAATAAACTGACAGGAACCATCTAAAAAGTTTCTCCTGTCTTCGAAATATTGTGCTCTAGCATATCCCTCCAGACCCCGTTGTTGGCTAATACTTTGCTTAAGGCTGTCAAGAACAAACTCAAGAACCTCAAAATCAGCATGAAGAAAGTGAAAGTCATCATTTTCGCAGTATCCAAGGAAAGTCTTCTTTTGGATTTCCTGAACTTTACTCTCGATAAGCAACAGAGCCTGAAGCCATTTGGTTTGCACATCATGCACTTTATGGTCTCCATCAAGAAAATTATTCACAAGCTTACCATCAAAAGAAGCATCTGCTAAGTCAGATTTAATCATAAGAGAAGAGGTAGGCTTATTGGCATTGCGAGATTTTAATTTTTCAATATCATTTTTGAATCCTGAACATTCAGATTTTAACATAGAGACTTCCTTCATCAGTTGTTTTCCTGAATCAAGCTCAAAAGAAAGCTGTTCTGCCAAGCTTTGAGTTCCTGCACCTAATTCGTTTGTAATGCTTTGTAGTGTATTCGCTTCTGTTTTGAGCTGTAGAAAAGCCGACTCCGCAACCTCCAATCTCAATCTGAGCATATTATTCTCTTCATAAGCAGTTGCTAAATCATTATCAGCAGAGTAGTCTGAATTCCATCCACAAGTCCATTCGTTGCTACCTTGGGTTGGAAGGCAATTGCTACGTTGTTCCTCTTTCTTAGTTACAGAAGTCCAAATGAGGGGAAATCCACCTATATCACCAGATATTTTGCTCTTGAAACTATCAACTTCATGTACACCAGAAATGTCATTCTTTTCAGCACATAAGCTATCTGATGTATATGATGAACCATCTAGTCCAGCAGCTGAGATTGCACAATCTTCATTTGATTCTGCCATCTCTTTACCAGCAGGAAGCTCGACATGGTCTTCTTTGAACTCAACCCTTGCATTGACCTGTTTCCAGTGATAGAGAGAATGAATATCACGTGGGAACATCATTCTGCTAATAGAGAAAGATGTTTTTGAGTTGCATATACCCAGATAACATGCTTTGCACAGACAGTGGAGATAATCCAAACCCATTTGATGTTGAATATTTATTACAACCATTACCACCAAACCTTTAGTTCCCTTTATTTGTGTCAGATTGATGTTCAATATTTCCATGCCAAATATCCAAACCACATGCAAGTGCTAATAATAAATAATTGAATGGTTGAGCCTCATCATAAAAGCTAAATGATCTTTTGAAGTATCAAAAGAAACAAGGAAATATTTTATTACTTTTACAAGAAGGCATCATAATGATATCATTAAAATTGATTTATGTAGAAGGAAATGGTGCTATCAGGTTTCACTATCCACCAGGTCATTCAGTGTAAGAACTGAATTGCAAGTCCCCGAACAATAACTCTTCAACAGCAAAGAGGGTACATGGCTATATTTCTTCTTTTACTTGCTTGCTTTGTTGCATGGTTTGGCTAGCTTGTTGATAAAAGGAGAGATAGCAGTATATCCTAGTGGCAAAGCAGACAGGTTGGAGGACAATGATCTAATATAAACATGACATAATTACTAAAAAGCACTTCTATCAGCATTTGAAGAACAAAAGTGAAACTAATGATGAAGAATTTCTGGTGAGAGTGTTTACCAGAGAGCAGCTCATATCTCAAGGCTCAAAGTCTAAAATGAAAGTTGTCCTGCGGGGTGGAGTGCAATACAGCCCCAGAGGGTGTCACTTGGTGAAAAAAATTAATGCTTTCTAGTCTCTAGAAATTCATTATTTTGCAAGTGTGCAACAATTCAAGTATGGTATGCCGGTTGGATATATGTTTATGGATTATATAATCAGAAGAAACTTTCTTTTATTTGTATTGCTTTCTTCCAAAGAAGATTCTTTTTCATAGTATAAATTGGTGTTTTAGGAACATTCCATACAAAATCTGTTTGAGTATGAAAGTATATCAAACCTTGTTTGTAGTATCCCC
This sequence comes from Typha latifolia, assembly GCF_019914945.1. Classification (NCBI taxonomy): domain Eukaryota; kingdom Viridiplantae; phylum Streptophyta; class Magnoliopsida; order Poales; family Typhaceae; genus Typha; species Typha latifolia. The sequence goes on from NC_133089.1 coordinate 17,066,212, forward strand.
AGCAAACTCTGAAGAAGTTGTTATGGTTTCCAGAGGATTATGACTTCTCTGGTTGGATATCTTCTGAAACCCCTTTACGCTGAGCTCCCTTTGCTGCTCAAATTCTCTGAAAGTGTGCAATCACATGTAAGACTAGTAGCTGATAATAATTAAACCAGCCTCTTTTTTTCAGTTACTAAAGCAACACCTGAAGCCAGTTTTGGAAGTCAAAAGTTGCACAATTACCTGAGATATAATAAGAGAAAAGCACAAAATCAGAAGGTTGAAGCAATTATGATCACCATAATAGTTGATTTGCATACTGAAGGCACATGAGTGAAAAGCAATTACTAACTAGACATACAAACAGCGATATTAAAGAAAGCAAGGAACTTATGGGGAAAATGTTTAATCAAACAAAAAATTCTCACATGTAAAACTGTTCCATAGTCACAACCATGCAGAGGTAATGCAACCGAGGAAGGCTTCAGTGCAGCAGCAAAGTCCGCAAGGTTGATGTCAACCTCTCCAAGAAGACCAGACCGAGAAAGCCCCTGATTATAGTGAAAATTGACAAATTGTGATGCAATTATCCACTCGTTAGTAAGATCTCATGGATTCTTGTTTCAGTAGAAATGGAGACATAAATGACAAACATGCAGGCTTCCAATATATATTAGATATATATAGAGACAAATATAAGGAGGTACCGTTGCCACCACAAGTGTATAGAGCTTTTCATCATATTTTTTCGTTCTTGTATCCTGAAGAAGCCTCGTAGTTTCATAAATTGGGTCTGACCATTTACAGTTCCCGTTCCTCACGTTTGCTTTGCTTGTCTTAGCAGTTGGTTGCTTTGCATCAGTAGGAATAAGGGATACAAATAGCTTGTCCCATCCTGTCTGTGGAATCTGAAACAAGGAAGAAAAGTTCACTTTTCGATATACAGAAAAATGAGAAAAAAAATGGCAATTACACTTATATTGATTATGCAAAAACAATTCCCTGAGGCAGCACTAGAGTCATGGAAAAAAAGGTAGAGCTGAATAATAATACTATTATCTATTATAGTGCAGTGTGGAGGCAGCATATTCTCTTATGTATAGGCTAACTGTTTATCTAATAGTTTAGCCTTAGCCCTGGTTTGTGGTCAGCTGAAGAACGAAGGACAAGTTCTATGCTCATCATCATAAAACAAAGCAATAAAACAATTCAAAATCATTACATTACTTCAGAAGGAGAAATAAGCAAGTAAGAAAACTAATACAAACAAGGGACCACCTAAACAGGAAAACCAAGCAGAGAAGGCAAGTAATTAAAACAAGATCTAAGGAACAAGGAAATCCTATAATATAGTAAATTGGTTTATGATCAGCTGAAGAATGAAGGACAAGTTCTATGCTCATCATCATAAAACAAAGCAATAAAACCATTAAAAATAATTAAATTACTTCAGAAGGAGAAAAAAGCAAGTAAGAAAACCAATACAAATAAGGGACCACATAAACAGAAAAACAAAGCAGAGAAGGCAAGTCATTAAAACAAGATCTAGGGAACAAAGGAATCCTATAATATAGTAAAATCAAACAAACTAGGAATGTCTTGGTACTACATCAGAATCAGCACTTTTCATCATACAAAGGATGAAGGACAAGTGACTAAAGATCAAGTTAGTTCCTTATCAATGAGTTGATAACAAGTTGCTGGTAAAAGAGCAGCTGTAAGAGACAGAAAGAGATGGCAATAACAGAGACAGCTTATTAAACAATTTCCTACATGCAGCATCACTTTAACTTAAGAACCCACAAACGTAAGACGATAACAGTATATGATCAAGAACTGGAGCAACAAGTAAGCATTAGCGCACAAATTTGAACCAAAGACAACATAGTTTTTTCTAACTTCCTATAACCAAAATAGCGAGTATTATCTAAGCTGTACTTTTTATATGCAAGCAAACAATATGAGGGTTCTTTTCAAGTCTATTATCTTGTTTTCTAGCAAAAACTCGATTTCATCTGCACCCTACTACCAGCCTCAACAAGTAGAGTCAAGGGAAAAGATTATGTGCAAGTCAATTAATTATCCAAAGCAAGACTTAAAAGTGAAATAACACATCCATGAGTGTCTATAAGGCCAACTAATTCTTGAACAAGGAAAAGAAAAGCAAATAGAAAGGCACGTTCTAAAAGCACAACTCACATGTGTAGCATGAAACTGTAGCCGAAAGACCACTTTCACTTTGGTCTTTTCACTCTTCCACTTGGGAATCCTCGACATTGTCCTTTAATCAAGCTAATTATCAACTCAAAAGCATATTGTCCTTCCCTAACCACCTCTCCTCCACTGCAAACCCAATGCCAACGAACCAGGTTAACAAATGCAAAATCAGCATTCTTCATCCTTTCCCCCAAACAAACAAGCAACTCATTCTTTCTTTCAAAAACTAATGTAAAATCTAAAAGATCTAACAAAGAACTAAAAATAGATGCTCAACTACGTCCAAATTCAAATTTTCATTTCTAAAACAACCAAAATTTTCTCTCCCAGAATTTCCGGTTTGAAATCGGTTAACAAGTTCCCCAGCCAAGAAAGAGAGGAATCAAAAAAGGCACTTAAGATTCATCAGCAAAGCTCACACCTTTCTAATAGAAGAGCATCAAATGCGACACGAAATGAGCTTCCAATACAGTATCGGAACCAATAAAAGACTTCGAATGAGGAACTAAATCGCAAAACCCAACCTGTAATCGCATCAACACAAGAAAACACCTGAAATGCCTGCCGCGACAATAGATTTCTCGATCAACCTCGCTAGATCCACAACTGCAACTACTGAGGTGACCCACACTATTGGCCGAAAGGGGTTGGAACAGAGAGAAGAAGAAAGAGAAGGAAAGAGACCGCGCGCCGCACTCGTACCTAACTCCGGATCTACTGCTTGGAGTTCAAGCGATAGCGACAAGATTCGTAGCCTCGAAGTCTCGTACAATATCGAATTAGTGTAGATCGTGGATCGAGGAGGCGAGTCGTCTATACAGTCTCTCGACTTCGCCACTGGAGGTCTCTCTCTCTCTCTCTCTCTCTCTCTCTCTCTCTCTCTCCTCTCTCTCTCTCTCTCTCTATATATATATATTTTGAGAGATCGACTATTTTAATAATAACGACATCCCGCCAAACACTAAAATTATCAAAAATATATATATATATGTCAATGATCATACTCGAGTAGTGCTCAAGTCTACATACAATATACCAAATTATCAAAATTCCATCTTATATGATGCAACTTAATAAATGCATTAAGATCCCACCAACCACCACTAGCTTAGGTTGTTTGCAACTTAAGCTTATAATTATATCTAAATCTTCTATCTCGATAAATATTTATTTGATGACAGAATAAGTGGATGTTTAACGTCATTTTGGCCTATCCTTTGATGACATTTGTAAATTGCCAATCCGTAATCCAAGCACGTTGCTAATTGGACGTCCGTCTAGAATACGAAGCCGGATCCTCTCCAGTAACTGGTGAGATCGAATGTAATCACGTGTCTCGCACGAATCTTGGCGCGCGTAGCAATTGGATCCTCGAACGGTAACCGTTGATTCGCACTGGTCTTCTCCAATACATTGCACGAGATCCTTACTCCCTCTACTCCCTTTCGTGTTGCCTCGCTTCCTCTAATTCTTTCTCCCTCCTCGAAAGTCTAACCCTAGTAAGAGAAGAAAAAAAAATCCCCTCTAATCGAACGCAATTCGAAGCGGAATTCCAAGTAGCGGAGTGGAGTGGAGTCGATCATGGCGCGAAAGAGCAGCAGTTGCGCCATATGCGAGGGTTCCAATCTCGCCTCCATCTGCGCCATCTGCGTTAACTACAGGTGATTGCAATCTCCCTGAAAAGCTCGATTTTTTGCGTATTTGATTGAGATAACATCTATTTGTTAGATAATTTCTTATATGCTTCCATTCTTGCATTGATTTTTCGTGTATGTGATTTGACTTGAAGATTGAACGAATACAACTCGTCGCTGAAGTCGTTGAAGAGTTACCGCGATTCGCTCTATTCGCGCTTGAACGATGCCCTACAGGCAAAGGTTTGCCTTCGTGTCCTCATCGTATTGCAAGACTAATCGTTGGTCCCTCCCTATGAGTTATGTGTAATTGTCGAAACACCAATTGCTAGCTGTTTCTGTTGCATATTATGATGATTCCTTTACAAATTGCGGAAAGCCTTTGTTTCTGAAATATCAAAGATGAAGAGAATTGAAACTTTACTTCTTCACTGGCCTTATTTTTACTGCAAAATAGCTTGTATTTTTATTCGCTTTTTCTTCTTTCTAGACAATAGCATGTAGGGCAAATCAATATATGCACTCCATTATCATGGAAGCCTTTCCCCCAGCATTATGGGGTCAGCTAAAGCACAACTCAAAGATAAGGAGGTTTAAGTTGTCAATGCATTAACCCCAAATAGTTGTAGGGATTATAGGCATTCTCATGTATGCAAGCTAACAAGCACCTTTTGCTTCTATTAGTTCAATATTTTAGCTGAAGAGTCAATAATACTAGGGCTTCAACAAGTCCTACATAGCCAATGCAAGTCACAAAGGGCAGTCAAGTGGTCACTTATGCATGTGCTTCCATTTAGACAGACTTATAGGGCCTATTCTACTTGGCTGTCTGTCTGTTACCATGTACTGAATTTAAAAAGCAGTTCTAGACCAGCTATGAAGTTATTTTTTTTTCTATGTTTTCCAGAAGAAGGCAGATGATCAGAGAAATTGGAGAGTAAACCAAAATGAAAAAATAAAAAAGTTGAAAGATCGATTAAGCAACCTTAGGAAAGCACTCTCACAAGGTTGGTTTCTTTCCAGATAATACTTGTCTGTTTAGGATTTCCTAAATTGCCATTTCACTTCCATGTTTCTGTATTTATATTTGCGACTAGTGTTCTCTTTCAGAGAAGGCTAAGGTTGAGGAAGTATCGAATGATGTGAAGTTACAATACGCATTGTTGGATTCAGCTTTTGCGACAGTATGGGATTTCCTATTACATTTATTTTATCCAATCAATATCAATTATCTGTTCTGTTGAAGAATGTGCTTGAAGTTTGCAGATGCAATGTCTAATTATTAGTTTCTCATTTTCAGTTAGACAAAAATCGTGTGGAGTTGTTGGACAAGTTTTACCCTAATCTCATCCACACACAGGGTTTAGGTTATGTAAGTTTTCCTTTTCTGTATCATCTTTCAAAGAAAACTTGTATAAATTTTATTTTTTTCATTTTTAAGACATTGAATATGTAAAATGTCTCTGCACACAATCCTATAGAGGGCAAAGAGGGTAATGTAGATGAGGCATCAAATGTCAGGGAGAAGAGATGAAATCAATTAGAGAAAAACACATCGCGTATTACCCTTCCCACAGTTTTAAAACATGCCAAATCAAAAATGTTATGGAGTTAAAAGGCCAAGATAAAACTATGGCAAATAAATCCTGCAATATATTTCTGGGTTTGGAATCAAAGTATAAACAAAAAAAAATGCCAAATGCATGATGGCTACTCGCTTATATCTTTTTATGTGTTTTCTTTTTTCCTGCGCTATAATTGCTAGTTTTTGTTGTCATTCATTGATAGACCTGGTATTATGTTCACTGCAGATGGCAATCACCTCAGAACGTCTCCACAAACAATCGATAGTTATTAAACAGATCGGCAGACTCTTTCCTATTCGACGAGTGAGTGCTATTATTTTGTTATTTCAATTTTTGGTTTTATAAATTACAAACAACCAGAGAATAATTCACTAGATACTCTTCATATGGTTTAGGTGAAGCATGGTGGGTATTATTACTGTAGTAGGAGTATTACCTCTTATTTGAGAATATGTAGCTTCTCAGATTCCATCCCACATGCAGTCACAGACTTCTCCTCTGTTTGGGGTGATTTTGTACTGTTGTCTATGTCAGTACAAGATGTACCTATGAATTTGGGATCTTCTTGTGACAGTTAGTAGAATAAGTACATGCCATGTGATAGTTGGCAACAAAAGGAGTCATAGTGTGACAATTATAACCTTCTGACCCTATTTCCCATCCTCATCTTGTGAGTCAGTCTCTTTAGTTATATATTGTATATACTCAAATTGCCATTGCTTGTGTACTAGTATGTGCATCACTCTGCCACGTATGCTTATGTGCCCTTGGCAATCTACATCCACAGCCCTTTAGAATTCCACATGGAAAATTCTGGTAGTTTGATTATCTTTCTTATATGTAGCATAAGTTAAACAGTTTCAGGGTTCATCAGTAAGATAATTTTGGACGGCTGTTGAATAGCTTGAACAGCTTTATGCTGTTTGAATCCAGGTCAATGCAGATGGAGAGAAAAAGGATGGGTACGATGGGCCATATGATCAAATATGCAATGCTCGGTTACCTAGAGGGCTTGATCCACATTCAATTCCATCTGAGGAGCTTGCTGCCTCTTTGGGGTCAGCTCTTCTCACTCTTATATTTCTAATCATCATTCTGGTTTCCTAGACAATCTTGCATCTAACTTCTAGTGTTTAATTCAAGAATGATTTAATACAAGTTTGTTTCCTGCAATTTACAAGTTTTGTCACATGGTAATTGTGATAGTTACTGAGAATCTGTGATTTGGGTTTGACATCATTCATTCATACTTTTTCTTCTTCCAAGTGTACAACATTTGGTAGAACATTTTGGTCTATTCAGATATTGCAATAGAAAGTTCCTATTTGCACCGAAGTAACTTAATTATCTATGGTTGCATAACAGGTACATGGTACAACTTCTAAACATTGTAATTCCAACCCTGGCTGCTCCGTCCCTTCACATTTCTGGTTTCGCGGTAAGCTATAGGTGATCACTCTAGATTAGGGGGGAGGTATTAAGTTGGAGTTAGTATCCTAATTACACTAAGAGAATGTTTTATGCTGATTTTCATTTTAGTAAAAGGACAAATTTGCCTTCTTATTTTTAGATTAAATAAAAACTGTTAAGGATATATATAGTATCCCTGGCCATAGATTTGTAACAGTAGATTGTGGATATCCTATATAGTGGTCCTTTGTGATACACACTACAAGAGTGGTTGCATTTTGTCTTGTTGTTCATTTTGTGCTAATTTGTTTTTGCCTGTGAAGATTACAAGGAATGTTTTATATTTTGAACTTCATATGGGCTGTTTGGGCTTTACATAGTATTTAAATTTCTGATACCAATACATTAACTTTCTAATGCATGGTGGCTTCAGGGTTCATGTTCACGTATATGGCAACGAGATTCATACTGGGTTTCACGGCCATCCTCTCAAAGGTGCTAACTAAGTGAGAATCTATCCTTTAGAAATTAAACACAATGGTTTTAGTGATATGATGTCTCCAGACCTGCTATGCAGTAAGGAATATCCACTTTTTATCCCACGGCAAAATTTCTGCTCGTCAAATGGGGAGAATTCGTGGTCTGGCCGAAGTTCCAGCAATTTTGGCGTTTCGTCTGTTGAGTCTGAAAAGAAACCTTTCCTTGACTCTGGTTTAAGTGGCAGTTTCAATTATTCAATTGCTTCTCCACATTCCCTTGAGACTCACAAGGACCTGCAGAAAGGGATATCTCTACTCAAGAAAAGTGTCGCATGCATTACAGCTTATTGCTATCACTCATTATGTTTAGATGTACCTTCTGAAGCTTCCACTTTTGAAGCATTTGCTAAGTTGTTGGCCATCCTATCCTCATCAAGGGAAGTCCGGTCTGTTGTTTCATTAAAAACGGCATGGTCAAGGTACAATTGAAAATTCTTTTTTCTTCTAAAACAGGCACATTGAATTCTTTGCTTGACAGGTTTGAGATTTCACTTATATGGTTGATTGAGCCATTATATCCACATTCTTGCTGCTAGAATTGCCAACCACCCTTTCTCGAAAACACTCAACTAATCCTTGAAATAGAAAGAACACCCTCTGGACTTATTTAATGGTTACTTTACATAAGTTATTACTTGATCCGGGTGTTAACATATGCAGTTACTTCTTTGTAATTTAGTTTCGGAGCTGATTAGTCAAACCTTGTAATTTAGTTTCAGAGCTGATTAGTCAAACCTTGTAATTTAATTTCAGAGCTGATTAGTCAAACCTTGTAATTTAATTTCAGAGCTGATTAGTCAAACCTTTTCCTTGCTACAAATTGAAAATTATTATATTTATATCATCTCCTATTTGCAGATCTGATAAGCAGCCTCAGCAGCTCAACAGATCAGTATGGAATGTAAGTTCAGTTGTTTCATCAAGTAGTCTCATGGACAGCACGCACACAACAATGACAGTAATCCTTATTCTTATATAGTTATATGATCCTTGTATAGCTAACATTTCTAGTACGATGTAATGCCTGATGACCATGTTATTTGAATGTTTGATCAGCCAAGCCCTCGTGATAATAAGCTCTCAAACTCTGCTGCGAGTTTTCTTTACTCTGCTGAGATGACAGACTACGGGAAATCTGAGAGCCTCGTTGAAGGGTGGGATTTAGTGGAGCACCCTACCTTGCCCCCACCACCATCACAGGTTGAAGATGTCGAGCATTGGACAAGGGCCATGTTTATTGATGCTAAGAAGAAATAGCAATGGCGCACTCACTCCCGCCATTATCTTACAGGTTGAAGATACTGATCAATTGGCAGTGACCATGTTTTCGGTTGCTGCTCAGAAAACTGCCAACCCATCAGCTCTGACTTTGGCGTTGACAGCCATTATCTTTCTGAGTTTAATGTACAGCTCTAACACCTCCATTTCATCCAACCAGAGATGACTCTATAGGTCGGTAGTCAAAATTAAATTGAGTTTTACTCAGGCATTACATCTTCCTCCAGGATATTGAGCTTGTACAGTAATTACAGCTATTTTGAACTTTTTTTTCTTTTCGTTATTAGATACGAAATGTAGGATCTTTTATGTACTTCAAAGTAGCATCAGATATGTTGTGCCAATATTGAATACAGTGTTGTAAATTCTGGTCTACAGCAAACAATTGAATGTATCTCAATCAACGTCGAGACGTATCTGTTCATGCACTAGTTCTTAAAAATAAAAATAAATAAATAAAATCGAGCAGTAAGACAACCTTTCTTTAGGGGTTTTTTATTTTTTATTTTTTATCATTCACACCTTTAATTGAATTTTTTTGTATGTGTGTGGAATCTCAGTCAATTAGAATTATGTTTGATATCCAAATATTTTATGGCCCGCCCAACTCCAACCCTGACCAAAGTAATCCAACGGCTCTGATTTATGGATCGTGGAAGGGATCAACGATAGATGATCTTGCCCACGTAGGCCATTAGCTATAAAAGCTCTAAATTAGGGTTCCCATAGTTCCTCCTCCCTTCTCTCTCTCTTGCCGCTCTCCTGCTTCAAAGGCGGCGCTACATTCTCGATCCATCTGCTACTAGGGTTTCTTCCTCTTCCACCACCATGGTAATAGTTCTCTAGAGTCCCCACTTTCGATCTCGATTAAGCTTTAATCCTTTTATCTTCTTTTTTATTTTGATCTCGTTAATGTGATCTGGTAGGTTCTCCAAAACGACGTCGATCTTTTGAACCCCCCAGCGGAGCTCGAGAAGAGGAAGCACAAGCTCAAGCGCTTGGTCCAATCCCCTAACTCCTTCTTTATGGTGATAACATCGCTATTCTCAACTTCTTCCTTCTCTTCTCTCTATTCTCGATCTCATGAATTCCTATTCGCTATTTGCTGCTTGTAGGATGTCAAATGCCAGGGTTGCTTTAACATGTAAGAATCCCTTTCTTCTTCCATCAGTTTATCCTTAATTATGCTTTGGGTCCACACCTAAATTGCAACGATAGATGAACGAATTATGAAATATTATTTGCAAATAAAGACCACATACATTTTTGTAAATTTGCAAATTGACTCCGCTTCTACCAGTATGTTTGCAAAGATTCTCTCAAATACTTTGCCAATATACCTGGGAGTTTGTTTGGCCGTAAAGATGGAAGTATGATTTGGGTTTGTTTTGCAGAACGACTGTTTTCAGCCATTCTCAGACGGTTGTAGTATGCGGAGGCTGCCAGACTGTGTTATGTCAACCAACTGGAGGGCGTGCGCGTCTCACGGAGGGATGCTCGTTTAGGCGGAAGGGTGACTGACTTTGATACCCACTCTTGATCTCATGTTTTGGTTCCTCTTAGATTTAAGAATGAGATCTTCGAATCTTAGATGCTGCCCTTGGTTAGCGAACTATGTTGGAAATCACTTGGATGTTAATTTGTTATGAGGATTTGTATGAACTTGTTGTTGACTTGATATGTTTTTAAATGGTTAATGGTTATATGTTACCTTGATGTTTGATTTTAGACATCCACACAGTTTTTGAGATTTTTATTTGTGATTTAGAATGAGAAAAATATTATCGTGATAGGTCCATAGCATTACTAATCAATATAATTTATATATATATATATATATGCACTCAAATATCTTTTATTACATATTCGACTCCCGTATCAAGACTTGGCACGTTTAATTGAAGTCCAATCAGTGTATGTGATCTATATTTAAATCATTGAGTGCTAAATTCTGAAGAGTTTGATGTTGTTATAAATGATAATAAAGAGATAATTTTGTTACTATTCCACTGCCGATCTCTCACGAGAAATTGTATGTCTCCTCTCTACCCTACTGTATGTATTAAATGAGCTATAACCTACGCCAGAATAGAAGTATATTTGAATATGAAAATATGGTACTAATATATGAGATTTAGTAGGTACCACAACTGAATTAATGAGTCAATTTTTTCCATGTTTGAATTTTCAAGTTCAAACTTCAAGGATACGAAATAATTATTTCCCAATAATTATATTAGAAAGATTCATATTGGATTCTGTTACCTATGGAATTCCAACCTGAACTGGATTTATGATTCATTATTTCAATCTCATTGTTCATTGATTTTATTTTCACAAAAGTAAATCTTTTTCTACTATTTATTTCTCAAACATTTTGTTACAAAAATTCTAACTCATGTTGAATCTAAGAATGTAATATAAGGTGTTTCTCTTTCATCTCAATAAAAACTATAATGCAAATAATATCTCTAACCCTTTTTTGAATAAATTTTATCGTGATACGATATCATTTGTATATATATTAAATGTATAGATAGATGTTTTACAATAAAGCTATTGATTTTATCTAGTATCTCAATCACTATTCAATGAAAACCTAGTCATAGACTCGGTATATACTGATACTAATTGCAAAATCAACAAATAGTTTCCATATAATTATCTCAAAAAAAGTTACAATATAATTCAATACTCTTACCTGTTATATAGACACTTGGTATGATAAAAATATCACGCAACTGTAAATTCAACTAACATTGATTCTCAACTGAAAGAATGACGGAGCTTTCATCTCATCATGTATCTGAAAAAAATATAAGTATGAAATATATATTTTTCCTCACCGAAGAATGAGATGATCAGTAATAAATTAGTGTAGACTAGTATCATTTATTTGTGCACAAGTTCAGATGGCATTTTTAATATTTTCTTAGAAAGGCTATGCAGGCCGACCTGCCTGGGCATCTGGGGCCGGTCTGGGCTCAACGATCATGGCATCCCCAGAAAGGTGGAACTCATCTCAAGTCGTGCAGGACTCGTTTTCCTTGAGTGTCACTGTGCATAGCTAATTAAAAAGATAATAATTGAACAAAAGACACCAAAATCAAGGGTGTATAACATCTTGGAATGAAAGAAAGAAAAAGATTTTCTTCTTTACCTCATCACTCCCTCTCGTTTCCAAACAATTGGCTTCCGATCATAGAAAACCAAAAAATGCCACTGTAATTCTAAATTAGATCAATATGAAATTAGAAAAAAAATTCAATAAAATGGAACAAGATGTAACGAGCTTCAAGTTACCTTCCCTTTCAACACCCTGCAGCATCTTTCTGCAATGTGGGGGGGTATACGTGGGAGTAATGACAAATATCAAATAGGAAATTCATTGTTAACGCTGTGACAAAGTGAGCAAAACGGCCTGTGCAACATAGAAAGCCTCAAATGCAAAAATATTTGGCAGTGATATTTAATCCATTTTCCTTAAGACAGCCAGGCCCGCTCCATATGGCATGAGATGCAGACCAATGTGAGCCAGAAGTTGAAAATGAAGCATTGCAGGTGAAAATTACCATGATGATGTATAAATTCTAGTGTTACAAGTAGGCAGTATAGCGCTACTGCTGTAGAAAGTGGAAGCAATATTGATCTATCATGCTGCTTCAGTGAGTAGGTAAGTGAAAACTGAGAGGGCATCCTGCAGATGAGAAGATCGCAGGTCCTCAGGGACTGGAGCACTGAGCATCGTCTCAAAGCAGTTCATTTGAACATCTGGTGCGGAATTCTTCCCCGGGGCGGATGCAAGTATACTACACAGCTCCTCTGCCATCTTCGAGAAGGTTGCCCTGTTACATGGAGAAATTAGAAACTCTTCTGAGTCCTATAGGTGGATGATGCAGACAATGGTACAGTTTTTCAAAACATGGGAACTTAATAATGTCATAAATAATATCCTAGTTAAACTAATGCCACTGAGATCCAACTCATATAATATGAGTCCCTTTGACCATCTGAGCACTATCCCACAATGGTACTTGAAGCAATAGTCATTGGCAAAATTGTTTTGTTGTAATCTTTATGTGTATGTTTTCTTCACAGGTGCATAGTATACAAGACTTGGAAAAATGTCAATGAGAACTCCACTGCTTTATCAAACTTGGAGATGATGATCGAAAAAGCGTAATTCTTAACAGTTAATTTCTACTCCTTTTCATCGTTTAGATAGGAGTATTTTTAGCATTTTTCATGTTTCAACAGTTCTTTGCTTATCAGACTATGGATTTCCATAGGCATCAATGACCCATATAAGCAAGAATTTGAACCTGACTTCAAGACCAATTTGCACTATCACAAGGTGACTTCTGAGCATCCTTGGTGAGACAGAAAATTATAACCTACACAGTATTAGATACTATGCGCAGATCGTTCTGCCTAAATGTCTGCCTGTTGCTTTGCACCAGGTCTCGCAATTATCCACCCACATGTTCATTCATAAGTTCAGATGAAACTCCATTGCGCTTCATGTTATGATTGACTAGTTGTATGAAAATATGTTGCCTACCTTGCTTCAACAGGTAATCGATTCCCCCAGACTAATAGTGAATCATTCAAGCGACTGATGAAATTTCTGCATGCTTCATTTTTCTTCTCAAGTGGGTCCTAGAAGAAAAGAAATATTGATGTGTGGGTTAGCATTGAGAAAAACATGAGCCAAATCATTATGTAAAGAAAGTGGGCTCAAACAAACAGCAGTTTATATAATAGTTATAAGTAGATGACGTGAATAATTTATCGAAGCAGAGTTCTTACCAAGTCACTCAAAATAATTTCTTCTTGCAAAGAATTTTTCACAATATAAAAATCAATATAGATCCCACCACCAAGGTCCCATTCAGCAATTTCTGACTTGTACTCTTCCATGGAGCTAGCAATCCTCCAGATCTCTGAATGTTCCGCTGAACATATTTCCAAGAATCAAATAAATGGATTTCATCCACAATGTCAAACATGATATCTGAGTTAATCATGCATACCAATTATACAAAAGCATGGCTATCAAGCATCAAGACAAGAAGTAAAACAAAAAAAGGGATACTTGATCCACTGCTTTGTCATGTCAGAACTTGATCATGAAAATGACTTCTGAGAATTATTAATCCTGTTGACAATATAAAATCCGAAAGTTTCATATAAGAGCATGCAAAAGAAGGTGTGTCAGGATTCATCTCAAAATGACTTGCAACTGGCATACTGAGTCCACTAAATATTGAGAAGAACTGTAAATAATTCCAAGTCTCAGCCATAGATGATTTTTCCTAAATGATCTGTTGAACATCTGAAGCCAATTACACCAGATGTGGCAGACTTGTACCAAAACTCTTCCTCTAAGAAGTGGACTGCTAAATTTTCAACCTAATCTATCAGGGACTATATATGGTAAATCATTAGATGTAGGTCTTGTACTTGTAGTTGAGTCACTGGATGACAGCTATGATATAATGGTAGCATTCAGTATGTGATCTTCTGTTACTATATTACAAGCTGTACGCTCACCGATCTGCATCTTTCTAGAGGTTACAAGCCAGATTTAGACAGTGACACCAAGAATTCCCTCTAGCCAAAAATTCATTGGAAGTGCTTATGGTATCTTCTTTGTGACCTCATGTCGGAGTTTGATTCTCTATAATTTAAAAATTGATGAGCGACATAACTTTGGTACTGTTAACACAACACATTCTTGACTACGACATCATAAAAAATCTGAATGACCAGAGAAAAATGAAACTAAAAGTATATTAGTACCCACTATATGCAATTCCTATATTGAAGTGGCAAAAATAAAATAAGGATAATGCAAAAGGAATAGGTCAGTTTAATTTCCCAGTATATCCATTAGAAACCAGCATTCCAATTTAACGCTAATTCTGTACCATATGAACACTACAAACTTTTAGTGAACTAGATGTATGTGACAGCAAGATTCCACCTATCCTGTCACAGAGCAGACTAGTACCTTCACCTGCCATAACTGAAACATTGGTTGTCTTGCTTGTTTTCTGAATAACATAAATTGGCTCATATATCATGCCATATACAGGTCTGTCCTTGCAGATGCAAATAACAAGTTATTGTAGTTTTGCAATCAATAGAGCACAATGAGTAGATCTTCTCACTACAACAGTCCAATATCCCTTTAATTTACGTCATCTTCGCAACTAACAATATACCCCTATAATATCTGATATTAAACAAAAATTGAACAACTAAGAACCATACACAACTTTACGCAATAAAGTGAGATTCCACAAACTGAATTGAGAAGTTTATTAGTTTATAGTGTAAGAATACTTACATGACAAAAATAAAGAATGGGCTACTGATATTATAAAATTTGAGTGTGCCTTCTGCCAATTGCCACATTGAATGAAATGCTCAAGTGCATTTATACGATCTCCATAGTATTCAAAATATATTGCCTGCAATAATACAATGTAAATATTGTCAACAATTGTGAAAAAACTGAACATCGTCTATGGACTTTTAGATACCCATCTATGTACCCAACAAAATACTGTGAAACTGTAGTCAGTAAAATTCTAAGACATCAAAACCTTGAGTCAAATTAAAATAAAATCCCTGCATCATTGCAAGGCAAGAATGAGAATAATGCACCTACCAGAGCCTCATGCATCCATTCCTTAGGTATGCCAAGTTCCTCAATAAACTGCCTCTGTGTTTCTTCCTTATTCCATGATTCACAGTACTGCAGCAATATTTCTTTTATAAGATGCACATGGAGGTAAGGAAAATCTTCATGATATTGCATATGGACTATGACATAGATAGCCCAGTGGCATTGCCCCAGACACAGTAATTGATGAACAAGGCTCATGTCCAGAACGTGAAGATCATTTGTGCCAAAAGCACCAATAGCTTCCAGAACAGATCGTTGGTGCCAAACCATATGGTAATCAAGTGGATCATGCGATGAAGCAAAGGCACTGAACATAGTTTTTAATAAACCAAATGTCTCCCCCTCATTAGCATGGAGAAGCATTAGATAATATGATATGTCATAACGATCACCTGCAGTCCACTCCGGTGCTTCATCAAGTGGTCCTTCATCTATATAAACTGGGACAGGATGTGGAGCTCTTCCTTCACTGAGAAGGTGTTGATAGGTATGAATAATAACAGAGAGTGAAGTGTCAGGTGGCAGTTGGTACCACATTAGTAAACCCAAGTATCTTTTCCAATCAATTGATGAATCTTGAAGAGCACCTTGAATATTACCAGCCAGCATCTCATACAATTTTAACCTTTCATTTTCAATGAAATTTAAGTTCAATCCATTTATTCTCCAAAGATCTAATTGTTGTGCCATGTCAGAACGATTAATTGTTGATCCACCAGCCTGACTTAGTAAGATTGCAAGCCGGACATCTCCTCTTGAAGCAGCCAGTTCTACTGCCGCATCAAGTTGCCGTCCAGTAAGAAGTAAAAGTATGTGTTCCAAGTAGCTTGCATTGCTTAAGCAACTTACTTCCCCCTGTACACGATGGAAGACGCACTCCTGCAACCAATAACTGAACTCTGCTCTGCGAGCCAACGGGTTTGCCTCATGGTCAATGTCAACAGAGCTATCCTTCTTATCTAATATCATATCCTCCTCATCCTCTTCATCACATGTGAGATTTAATTGCTCATTTGTCTCCCTCTCTTGGAATAAAACCTTTATCAGTTCCCAAACTGTGACCTGATGCATCAAGAGTATGCGAGAAGCTGTAGATAAATCACTAACCTCAAGCTGTCTTTCAATTATACCAATATAAGCTCGGCAAAGCTCTGGTAGCATTAAACGATTGGTTACGACCTTCTGAAGCTTTAGTTTGAAAGATCCAAATTCAATTTCGAGTACTTCATGGTCAAGATACTTGTGAATATTCAATGGTGATGTAAAACTCAAATCAACAAGATCATCCTTAACTTTATTCTTTTCATCCCGGACAGCTTTGTCTATGGCAACCTTTTCTATATTAACAACAGAAGATAGACCACTTCCTGGGTTACAAACTGGACTGCCAGTATGAACAAGAATGCCATTAGGTCCCCATCCAACTCGGAAGGATCTGCCCATAAATAAGGCAGCATCAACTATGCAGTTAGAATATTTACCAGCAATAGGAGTTGCATGCTTTGCCTCAAGTTTAAACCCTTCTATCTTTGTAGTCCTTACTTGAAATCCCTTATTTTGCCCTGTCATGAGAATGATCCTTGACGGGCTGAGATCTGAGCTACTTACGTTGTATTCAAGTAATGATTGAGGTGCTTTTCTTGAAATGGAAGGATTAATCTTATTGTTAGTTTTGTGAGAGGAACCCTGTAAAGGAGATTTAAGCATGGAGACTTTTGCACTAGAACTAGGTGAATCAATCTTCATATGTTCTCTGGTAAGGTATCTCCTCTCAGTTGGAATGCTTCCATCGAGATCTTCATCTTCATCCTCAACTGGAAACATCAATAGCCTCATTTCCTGCATTTTCGATGTGTCCAGCCCTAGGTGAGCCGGAAGTGAATGAGATAAATCAACTCCATATCCATTTACTTGGGGCTCCTTTGCTTCTGAAATTGGCTGAACATCATCCATTGGAACATCTTCTTCCTCATCCTCACCCAATCCAAATCGACTAAAATGGTCCACCAAGAACTTCCATTCACCAGTACATGAATCAAATGAAAGAAAGTGAGCTCCTTGTCTAGTGGTGCTGCTCCTTAACTTGTCTACCAGATTGTTAGACTTTGAACCTTGTGAACCCAATGATTCTAGTAACAAGACTAGTGTTACTTCAGCAGCTTTGTTGAGACCATCGCCTAGAGGGGGTTTTTCATCCTCATTCTCATAAACTGTTACAGAATGACGATTAAACTTCACAATCTCATCCAATTTCATCCATCTAACATCAGTTTTCCCATAAAATATAATTTTCCCATAACCGACTCTTCCAACAACAAAGTCTGGAACTCTACTACAGTAATTGGGATCAGCAGCCTCTCTGACAGCTAGCTCATCAAGTGAAGGTTCAGTAAAATATTCGGATGAACACAAAATGGGTAAATACACTTCTGCTCCCATGTTCATATAACCTTCTACTGGGTTCAGCTAACTCAATAAAACCTGATATGTTGACGTCAGATTCATTCATATCATGAAGGCCCCATGAGAGGTATGCCTTTTAATTAATGAGATGGAAGCAAAATCCCTAATCATGAAAAGAATTAGATAAACAATAAGTTCAGAAAACTATTGAAAAGAATAACTTCACATATACTTAGATGGTCTTTGGGAGCCAAAATAACAAACTTATGCGACAATAATATAATGACACTTCCGATCACAATTCTATGCTCTCGACGTAAAAATCATCACAGTATTTCAAAAATGAGATAAACTAGTTGAAAGAAAACTACGTTACAGTACCATGCTCTCTATCAATGATCTGATCTCAGTCACATAGATGATCTGATCTCAGTTGCATCATTTAAAACCCTAGTAGAAACTTGCAGAACCTTTATTGGTACTAAAAAATCCAAATTTTCGCTCGTAACATCAGAAGGAAAAATCTAGTTTGGTAGGCAAATCGATGCTGAGTTCAAATCTAGTATAAAATTAAGATCACAAGACGAAGAAATTATGGCTAAGAAGAACCAGAAAAATCCATCAGAAGCGAATCAAGTGATCGACAGCTAATTAGTTAACATCAGAAGGAAAGATACAGGATATTGGACCAAAAGGTGGACGAGAGAATCCAAATTCATATATAAAAGAAAAGGCACCCAAAAATTGAAGAGAATAACAGGCAAACACACGAGCTGGGTGCAAAAGAGAGAAGCATTTACCGGAGAGCTCGCGAGGTCTCAATATGAGAGACGAGATCGTAGCACGGGGGATCAAGGCGTTAAGGTTTAGGGTTTTGAGAGACACTGGTAGAAGTAGGACTGTAGGAGGAGCAGGAGAAGTTATAAAAATTAGGGCATAAAGACCAAAAAATAAACGAGAGAGAGGAGGGGGGGGAAAGAGAGGGAAGGGTTCGGATCGACTAAACGGATCGGATCCTTTTATCGGATGTCTCCGAAGAGATACCAAGCGGATCGGATAAAAGACTATGCATCATGAGTCAGCAACGACTGAAATGGTATTTTCGTCATTTAAAAGAAAGAGTTTACGAACATTTGCCAGAAAAGCGTACAGAACTTTGAGAGAATCCTTCTTTTTCCATTTCTTTTTTATTTACTATAAAGGGTTTATGCCCGTCTGAGTGGAGCCTCTTTTAAGCTCTCTTTATTTTTAATTCCATGAGTTAGTAGAGTAGTACACAACCAAAGAGAATTACACATGAGAGCAAGGCATAACAATGATATCTGAGAGGAGCTACTCTTATTTCACATCTGCTTCAACTAATGCCTAGTGACTGAGGAGAGAATAAAATACACTGTATAAATAAGAAGAGTAAAAATTAGCCACCCTTACTGATGACTTCAATTGGCACAAACACAACAGCTGCAAATATATTTTGACGCAAAATGCGCGACAAGCAACATTCTCTTGAGTAGAGAAGAGCACAATTGTGTAAATTGCTAGCAATTGATAAGGAACGGATTCATCTCTACTCAAACCTCAAAATTTTAAAACGATATCAATCAATCAATGGATCAATCTTTTTACACTAAATTAAGAACCAGCCTTGATTGCAAGGCTCGGAAACCCAGAAAAAAAATTGGGATAAATAAAGCAAGTTACATGTACAAAAAGGGTAAAAAAAACAAATCTCACATAGTTATGGAACAGAGATCTTCAAATACCGTCTTGATGTTAGGCCTCTCATTTACAGGGAGAATACACCTAAGAGACACACCAAGTAGTTCATCCATCACCCTTGGAGCTTCCTCCAAGCCGGCAATGTCTCTATCAAAGCAATCGGTTCCACGCCCCTCTCTATTGCACATTTGAACCCAATCCGTGAGATCAACTGCACCAGATTGACCTGAAATAATATCACCAGCACTCTTCCGGGTTAATAGCTCCATGAGTATCACCCCAAATGCATACACATCAGCCTTATATGATGGGAAGGGCTTGCTTGCAGTAGCTAATTCTGGTGCCCGATACCCAAGTGCTCCTAAATTCAATATTTGCTCTGCTATGCCAGTTGATGTCATAAGACGGTGAAGCCCATAATCTGTCAACCTTGCAGTGAGGTCAGGGCCAGTCAACAGTACATTTGATGGTTTCAGGTTGCCATGAGGTAGGCTCTTCTCATTATGAAGGTAAAATAAACAACGTGCCACTTCGATTGCGATCTTCACCCGTTGGCCAACTGATAGGCGGGAATATCTTCTTGGAGTTGACTCTGCAATGACAACATAATAAGGGACTTCACTGATGATCACTTAATTAGATGAAAGATTGAAATGGTACACTAACTGACATAGTTTGAATCATGCAACGTTTATGTTTGAGTGGATCAATAAGTGAAAGCATTGGCCCCAATTAGTTGCTTGTTGATGTAGTACAGACAGGAAATGGGAGAAAACAGTAAAGCTTAAAGAATGAATTAAATCCATGTAGATAGAGCGCACTAGAGAAAGTAAGAAATAAGTCATGAAAATAAGCAATGTAAGGATGAACCAATTTCTAAACTACCAACAAGTTTCAGAAATCACTGCTTAAGCAGAAATAAAGCTATAAGAATTACCATAAAGATATAATGCCAGAGACTCTCCATTAAAATAATCGGAAACAATTAGCCTTTCCTGCTCCCTGGGACCCCAGTAGTAACCCCTCCATGAGACGATATTTAAATGCTTGATGGTCCCAAATTTCTTTGCTTCCTTGGCAAACTCCTTTTTATGTTTCACAAGACCAACTCTCAGCCACTTCACAGTCAACATGTGACCACTTTCTAGTGTTGCTTTATAAGATGTGCCATGACTGCTTCTACCAAGAACCTCTGCAGGGGCACGAGACAATTCTTCCGCTGTGAATATCAAAGAGATGTCCAGGAAAGTCAGGTCTCCAGCCAGTCGATCTGGTGAATATACGGATAATGTTCCCTGTTGCTCAGATAACTGAGAATCAACAAAATGAGATGAAGCTGACAACGTTGACCCTGGGGAAGACCTCCCTCCAGTTGCCAGAGCAGAATGCTCCAGCACATCTGGAACCATTGGTTCTACACCCCCCTTTGGATCAGCATAACCATATTCCACAGCCTCAACTAACAACTCTTTTTGCGCCGACATTGATCTTGCAGCTGATGCTAGTAGATGGTCATTTGAGAAATTTGTTGTTGTAGGTACAGAATTATCTTTCGGAGACTTGAATATAACAGGACGACCAAATCTACCAAACTTCAAATCTCTTCCAGTTGTCTGGCCTCTAAATCCACATCTTCCACAAAGTTCTTGTGACCTTACAATATACAGTGCCATTACAGCAAAAATTACCAGCATGACAGCACCAATAGAGCCAATGATGAACGCCACTCGCATGCCAAATTTCCTATGACGACGAGTTTCAGCTCCCACGACTCCAGCGTTAGTATCTCCTGCAGGCATGCCATCCGGGAAAAGTAACAAACTATTTCCAGGACGAAATGAGGAAACTGGAAACCTTTCTAAACTTGGAGGAACAATTCCTGATAGATCATTATAGGAGACGTTCAATACTTTTAGACCTGGCTGAGGCATATCAGGAATTCTACCAGTGAAATGATTATTTGATAGATCAAGAAATTCCAACCCACCGAGCTTACTAATCTCACTTGGAATCTCTCCAGATAAGTCATTTGTTCCAAGATTGAGCAACTTAAGTCTTTGCATGCTACCAATCTCCGGAGGCAATGGGCCAGATAAAGAGTTACTGGACATATCAAGGCTCTCCAGATGAGTATAAGAAGGTAGAACTAGTGACTCAGTTAAGTGTGAGCTTTGAAGTGGAATCGTCCCATTAAAGTTGTTTCCGGACAGATTCAAACTTGTCAAAGTCAATGATCCGAAAAGGCTAGGCAGAACAGGTCCTGTAAGTTTATTCAGACTAAGATCAAGTATAGACAACTTTGGATAGTTTCCTAATACAGAAGAAAGAGACCCAGATAAAGAATTGTTTCGTATTTTGATGGACATTAGATTCTGAAACTGAGAGGCCTCATTTGGATAATTTCCTGATAATAAATTTGAACTTAAATCAATCATCTCCAATGTATCTTCCCAAGCCACCATTATGGATAGGTCACCGGATAACAAGTTTCCACTCAGATCAATCGAAACACACCTTCCAATACTGGAGGGTAATGAACCTTTCAAATCATTTGAAGAGAGGTTCAAGCTCTTCAATGTTGTAGAATTTATAGGATAGACAGACCCTGTAGAAGAACATAAGGACATAAGCAATTCATAGTTTGTTAGAAGAGCATTTAATAATGAGATAGAAACAAGGACAAACAGTATAGGAGGCTCACACCATTGAGGTGTCTAGAAGGCAACATTGCATATCCTTACTCGCATTATGGATAGGCTGCTCCCATGGCTTAAGCCCATGAAGACTTGTGTGGAACAAGGCATGCCTTGCCATCACAACAAGTGACTCCCATATTTAAAAGTTAGATCATACTCATAATTATTATTAGAAGAACATGAGACAACAGTTCATCAAAAGTGACATGATGTCACTATCCAGTAGGTCTCTTGACACATTTATACGAAAAGATCATCTGAGACATAATTGATTTGAAAAGATAATGTAGAAAGGCAACAGACCAATTGGAGTTGTACATATCAAATTATATAATAACCAGGCATATATATATATATATGCAAATAAAATTAAGATAAATACAAAATTAAGGACAATTATGATAACAAGAATATCAATTCTTACCTACCAGTAATTCATCAACGCTTCAAACTTCTAGTCTATGATCTTGTACATTACATATGTTCATGAAGTTTGCCATTGTACCTCTTGTTGTAATTAACAATACATACTTGAACAAATGTGGTTAATCTTGATTTGATATGCTTACACCAAAGATTGCATACTATCTATCAGAACCTCCTGATTAAGAGCATCCTAAATCACATCCTTGTTAACCATAATGTATTACTAGCACATCGTTTGAGCTTGAAAATTTCAGTCCTTGGTCTACCACCAATATCCAAAACCTAGGACATCTTATTTTATATATGACTCTCATCCAAGCTTCAGCTATCTACACCTGTTTTTATGCACCAAAACATGTCGGGGCTATAAAGTATTGCTTTCTAATTTCTACTAAATCTATGCCTCCTATCTTATATTTACTTAAAAGGTGTTCCAGGTCATTTCACATTCAAGTGGTCAAATAAATTCTTTTACCCACTTAAAATTCCAAGGAAACAACATGGTTGTCCCTTCGGGGACATCTGATAAAATTGGAACAATACAGAAAAGATTAGCATGGCCAATGTGCAAGGATGACACGCACAAATCAAAAAATTGTCTAAATTTTTAACTTGACTTAATGACTCGGCAGTACGATTGACTTGAAAAAACATCTCGACAACCCAACGACTTGGAGCAGGACTCAGCAACGTTTAATTTAAAATAATTATTCGGTGATGCACATAGCTTAAAACCTAGAATAAGCAACTTATTATATTGGCTAAAACTTGATGAAACCTAAGTGTCTCTATATCTAAGGAGGATTAACCATTTGTCCATCCCATGTCTAACTTTTAGACTCATGAATGATAAAAGAAAAAGGCATGGTTCTATTCAAACTCGCACCATTTCTTCTAAAACATGAATATATTCAATATCAAGGTCATTTACCAAAACGCCGGATCTCCATGGCTAGTCTATATCATCTAGCTCTCGCAATACCTTTCATACCAAAACAGGCACACTATAGCTCAAATTTTAGGAATTTATTTCCCATGCCTGTAAAGCAATGATTTCCTTTTTGCCCTATGGTCAAACTCAGAGGTAATAAAAGATCAAATCATAACGACATCCATAGTAATTAATTATTTAAATAGAAAATGGAGTTACCTGTAAACTGATTCTGACTGAGATCAACATCCACCAACTGCATTGAACTCTCAAAGAGACCTTCAGGCAGCGATCCAAACAGCTGATTGCTTCGCACCCAGAAAACCTTCAAATTGTACAAACCATTGAGTGGTGGAAGCTCGTCATTGAGTCGATTGTTACTCAAATCCAAGACCTCCAAACTCTTAAACACCGCCACAGAATCCGCAGAGAAGAATCTCCCGTGCAGCTGATTGTAGCTCAAATTCAAGTACCGGGCTGTATTCCCCAAGCTCGAGAGATTTGCCGAATCCACCGCAAGCTCCCCGTAGAATGCATTGCCACTAAGATCGACATGTTCGGTATTCCGGAGCTCCAATAGCACTTCCCCGATGTCTCCCCACAGGTTGTTAGATCTCAAATCAAGAACTCTCAGCTGCTGGAGATTATGGATCTCAGCTGGGAACCCTTGCGAGAAGTTGTTCCCGGAGAGGTTGAGATGGACGAGACCCCAGAGATCAGCGATCCGCCCTGGGATCGGACCGTAGAAGCGGTTACCAGACAGATCGAGGTGCTGCAGCGACGACATCGACCCGAGGACCGGCACGAGGCGGCCGGTGAAGGCGTTGCCTGAGAGGGTGAGGTTCCGGAGGGATCTGAGGCCGGTGAGGGTGGCCAACTTGAGGTCGCCAGCGAGGTTTAGGCCGTCAAGGGACAGCGCGACAACGGCGCCGGAGTTGTCGCAGGCGACTCCCCGCCATCCAAGTGGGCATCCGTCGCCAGCGGCGGAGGGATCCTGCGGGGTCCAGGTGGAGATGACGGCGCCAGTGGGGTCGGACTGGATGCCCTTCTTGAACTCGAGCAGAGCTTGGACGTCGTCGGAGAGGGAGGAAGTGCACCGCACGGCGACGACAGCGAAGAAGAGGAGAAGAAGGATATGAGAGAAGGGATCCATTACCTTCTCTCCTCGCTCTATCTCTACGGCTTCGCTTGCTTCGCAGTAACTGGGGATCAAGAAAATGAGGAGGAGGAGGGAACCCTAGCCATGGAGGAGGAAACCCTAGAAATGTAGGGGGGGATGAGGAGAGAGAGAAAGAAGGAACGGGTAACAATGGCTTCCTTATAGAATGGAGAGAGAGAGAACTTGGAAAGTTAAAATTTAGAAAGAACAAACAACTAACTATACAGAGTGTAAAGGACAAGAAGAGAAGGTCTTAATTGTAAAAAAAAATTAAATTAAATTACAATATAAAAAAATTAAAAAAAAAAAGGCTAACCCCACATCCCAGCATGATGGATAGATGCACAATAGGCTCCTTTTCCAGCCTTTTCTTTCATTTACTCTCCGCTTCTAATTTTTGAACTCATTAAGGTTCTCTTTGACAAATTATCTACTGCTAATAAGCTATCTTTTGAACTATTGCTATAATATTATTTCTTTCTTTCTTTCTTATAACATTCTTAGGGCTGATGAATGAAAAAGAAAAAAATTATTTTCAAAATGAGTCCTCCAATTATCTTTCGGTTTAAATTATAAATTAATTATTTTGTAAGGGAGTAAAAGTAAAGATTTATTTATTATTCTATGTACTTGATCGGATGATCTCTAACTTCAAGCATTCTTGAAGGCGACAATGGTCGGGCTTGTGATCTAGTGATAGTGATTTACATCTTCGTTTCTTTTCTTATAAGGAAAGAGAGTGATTTAGAATAGTTTGAAAAGGATTTGACGTTTGATTTCAGTGGAAGAGGATTAGTGGTAGATCCTCTGCATTCCTGGGTGGAGGGATTTTCCTACAACCAGAGTACTTGGCAACTCTTGATAGAGGTGCGGTAGCAAATTTGATCAAGTGATGATGAAAAAATTAACTCTTTTATTTAGTCTATAATTAATATATATAATTTTAAATTATATTAAAAAGAAGAAACTAGAAATTTGATGTGTGGATATTAAAAGTAGGAGAAAATATCTCAAAAGGATAATAGAACAAGAGTAGGCTATTTGGGTCAATTTCCTCTCAACTTGTGTGTGGTTAAGGGGTCCTTGCACTGAAGGCATTCTGTCCTTGAGAAGAAAAGCTTCCACAGTGGACACTATTGGCAGAGAGGATAAGTTTTAATGAATTGAATAAATTAAAGTCCTCTCCATGACTGTGTATATATCTACAACAAAAAGGTATACATCTTACAAGGAAAAATAAATCCATTCAGTTCTAAAAGCCTAATAACTACTATTACCAAAATTCCAAAGTTTTCTTCTTCTTCTTTTTAATGCAAATAGCTCCTACCTACATCTCTATAGAATTAAGAGAGTATAGATATCCATCTACTTTACAGAAGTTATCCAGAGGTTTACAGCAAAGACAAGCAGTTGTGAGGAATAAATCAAAAGTTATTCCACCTCTATCTCCAATTTCCTTTTGACTGTCTAAACCCCTGAAGAATAAAAATGAAAATAAAAAGAAGGTATGCTATGTGGGTTATAAAGTTATCCTTGGCTTTCTTGTTTCTCCATGTGCATGCCCAGATGGCATCTGAAGCCAGTACTGCAGCAGCTGCAGTTATGAGACTAATTTATACACAAACCCCCACTTGTGGCTGTGAGGGCATGTGAGGGAAGTAAGTGGCCAAAACATATCAAAAAAAAAATTTGGGTTGACCAACCAATTGTTAAGAGATTTGAAGTTTTATATGCTTCTCTTGTAATTAACAATCCTCATGTATAGTTGTTGTTGATTTACCATCTTTTTTTCAGAATTATGTTAGAGAAATGAGAATTTGAGTACTTAAAAGCTGTACTTAAAAAAAAAATTAAGATAGTATTGGTTACCATTTATTATGTTTTATGTATACCATCACTAGCCTACCATAAAGATGAAATAAAATATATTAAAAAAAAAACTGGGGACCAGTAACAAGGACAGACTCTTCATCATCTTACCCTAGATTAATACTTGATCTAATTGGTAGGTGGTGTAGGACATGCATGTGTGGGCCAATTGATGTCCCCCTGTGTTTGTAATAATAATGGTTGTGAAAAGCTAATCCACTCGGTATAATTAGTATAAAAGATCTAGAGACAGCAATGTGGAATTGAGTGCCCATCAATCAAATTCAGTATAGCATTCTCTTCCTAAGTGATCTCAAAGTAGGAGGGAATGGTAGGGAAGTAGGTTGAAAAAGATCAAATATTCATATAGTATGAGCTCTTTATTTATTGTATTTAACTTGTATTTATCTTTTAGAGTTTGTGTAAAATTTTAGATAATTATAATTTTAGTATAATCAAAGTTAGATTTTCTTAACTTTTTCTTTTATAGATCACGAGCATGTAGCCAGATCATAGCCTAGATAAAAGAGATTACTCCTCCTTGTATAAGGTTAGACGACTAAATTAACAAATCCAAGAAATAAACTATAATAAAATGCAAATTATCACTGTATATTGCTCCATTGAAAATCCACAAATTATTAATCTTGATGTCTAAGAGGAATTGAATTAATTACCTCCATTACGGGCTAACTAGACCAACTACTGAGCTTTAGTAATCAGCCTTTCTCTTCCTTAAATTCACCCTACAAGAAAATTATAAGGAAAACAGAATCATCATTTGATAGATTATTATGCTAATCACTAATCATGGACACCACCACAATCCATGCATGAAAATTTCCCCCTCCCTCTCTCTATAGTGTCTTTCGTCTCGTATATTCGTCCTCTACGTCTGTGTCATAGTTATTAGAATCGAATAAGTCAGGATGATTGAAACAGTGATAATTGATCACAAAGCTTACCGAACAAAATAATTATATATTTTTTAAATTAAAAGTGTAATTAAGATATAATTTTATACAAGCCATATGGTTTGATGTACTTAAGCCTAAATATTAGTTTTTTTTTAATTAAAAAAAAGCTAACTAATGAAGAAATGCAATTGTATTGGGTTTTATAGATACTTTTTATTTATTTTTTCAAATAATTTTAAATAACCAGTAGTTTGATCAGGTGAGCAATTGACTGAAGTAATAAACCAGAGATGCGATCTGTAACAGCGTCAACGTCTGATAACTATGCTTCATCGGCTCATGTTTACTCCTCTTGTAACATCTTTAAAAAGAAAAAAAATCTTTAAAAGGATCGATCGATTGAGATGGGTGATGAGATCCACGTTGTTACCTGAATCATAGCCTGAGAGAGGAGAGATAAGAGACACTTGTCGCTAGTACTGGGAACACCAAGCAATGGCGTGGACTGCGTACGGAATCATACCCCACCCACCAAACCTTTTATTAAGGCCTTGGGTGCGTATATGGAAAGTGATTCCAAATCTTTGGCATATTCGTTAATCTTGGTCACATAATAAAAGGTCTCTGCATTAACAAGTATAAGTATTGAGAACTTTGAAAATTTTAAGACAACTATGAATAAAAGAGACCAAGAATTCAGAGCTCATTTGACTACCTATCTGCAACGAGAAGCAAAAAAAATATGGGAACACAAGCAGTGCTTTCAAATCAAATGGAGGAATTTTTACCATTATGAGTTATGAACAAGCAAGACCAAAGAAGGGTTCTCTCTTTAATTGACAAAGTTGTTCTTCATACAAGTGGTCTACATAGAGTAGCTCCTTTTGAAGCCTGCAAATTTGCCTCCAGGAGAAGGGATCTTAACATGGTATCGTCTAAGAGAAGGAAAAGCAAATGCAGATCAAGAATTACCGTAGAAGATACATTGACAATGACCCCACGATCATATGCACAAGTATGAATTCACCTGAACTGGAAATCGGCTCTCAGAAGCCACGAGAGTGCACGAATAGACGAGTATCGACAGTTGCACTTCCCTCAGCTTCATCCCTTGCATTACCTGGGACCAGATAATTCAACTGCATGGAGGTTGTCTGTGGAGTCGAGTATCCACTCAGAGTTGCGGTTGCGCGGGGTCATTTCCACCTCTAGTCGTACAACTTCAACTTTCTGCCACTCTTCCCATTTCTCTGCGAGACCGTCTCCTTCGAGCATTCTCACCACCTCTGACATCTTGGGCCGTTCCATTGGTGATCCCTGCGTGCACAGCAGCGCCACTTGGATGAGTGACTCAACTTCAGTCTCCACATAGTTGTTCTGTAGATCAGGGTCGACCAACATGTGAAGCTTCTTCTCTTTGAGAAGTCCTTTAACCTGGAAAGGCATTTACAGATAACCAAAGTTAATAAACAAATCTATGTAATATCATGAGATTAACACATGGAATGCATTTGGTATCATCTTCCCACTGCATCTGTACAAGCAAAGGCAAAATGCTTACCCAGTCAAGCAACATGACATCATCATCGTTTGCAAGCCTGGCAAGATCAAATGCCCTTTGCCCTGTAATGAGTTCCAAAAGCATGATTCCATAACCAAAAACATCAGTCTTCTCTGAAGACTTTCCGGTGGCTAGGTACTCGGGAGCTATATGCCCAATTGTTCCACGAACAGCCGTCGTGACATGGGTATCCTTGTAGTCCATAAGTTTGGCCAAACCAAAGTCCCCAACGACTGCTTCAAACTCTTCATCTAATAAAATATTTGCTGCTTTGACATCACGGTGAATGATCTTTGGGTCACAATGATCATGCAAGTATGACAGGCCCCTAGCAGAACCCAGCGCAATCAGTCGTCTGGTTGGCCAATCAAGCGGCGGCTCAGATGGCGGTCGCTCTGCAAACAAGTATAAAAACCTTCGTTAAGTGAACATGTAGACATGATTTTGAGTAACAAATTCTTGAATATGGACTATAATCTCCTTATAGAATTCTCAAAATCATGCCAACAGAGATTTCCTGAATTTCAGTGAACAATATCTGATTCTATCCACCACAAGGAAATACTTTCTATTTTAAGTAAAGGCCAAAATATGGAGTTCCTTAAAGATCTGAATCTTGATACAGAAAAATTTAGAACTTGCAGCACTCAAAACTTATCTAAGTGAGACAAATGATGCCCAAGATATCCCTGATTTTGAAAGTTCCTAAGTTCCTCCTTCCTCCTAAGTCCTAAAGCATACTACAAGAATAATTAATATTTACCTGAGCATTGAATAAACGAACGACACTATGAAAATTTTTTTATGCACAATGCCTGTTATACTAAACTACCTCCCTGACACTGCTATGTTACCGATAGAATAATCCAACCCTGACATCAATATCATCCTTTCAGACTGAACCTAATACTCCCAGTAGACTGGAAGCGGCATAAAAGCAAGGGAAGCACCTCTCAAGCATGAAGCAACACTCCCATTAGCCATGTAGGGATATACAAGCAACCGTTCAGTTGGTGTCATGCAGAATCCACGAAGACGGAGCAGATTCCGATGCACAGCCATGCTAATCATCTCAACTTCTGTTTGAAATTGTAGCTCACCACCTGGAGTTCTCTCTTCCTTCAGCCTCTTTACTGCCACCAAAGAACCATCTGCAAGTCTGCCCTTATACACCTTTCCAAAACCGCCTCTCCCTAAAATGTTCTTATTGCTGAAATTATCAGTTGCAACTTGTAGTTCTCGCAATGAAAATCTCTTGAGCTGACCCAAATGAACTTCAGGATCTTCTTCAGCTGCATATGGCACCCTAAAAGATTATATCTTACATTCATGCAAAGCCTACTATTTGATTTGCACAGCAAATACTAACCAGCTACATCAAAGAAATTCTCTTGTGGCTTACGGCGGCGCCACCATGCAAATCCGATAGCAGGTACAGCAAACAACAAAGCAGCACCTGCAGCAACTCCTCCAGCAATTGCCCCAGTGCTAGATGCAGTACTACCTATGGTTATCACACAGAAAGCATCAGGTTCATCTAGAATGATAATTATCACATAGCCAGTTTTATGTTGACATGCATTTATAAAGCATATGGAAGAAATGTCAATCATATTGTGCATTATAAGTAATATCATGTGACAAACTGACAATTCACCAAACTAGAAGCACACGTCGATAATGTAGAAGATTTGTTCTCTATGGGAGAAGGGAGAAGGAGACGAAGTATCTAAGGCATTCAACTGTAGCAAAAGTAATACAAACACAGCCTTATTTGATATGTGACATTGGTACAAGATTAGTAGCAAATGGTGGAGAACAATTGTTCATGCAGTGAACATACCACCTATTGGCAACAGGTCATACTTCGTAAACTTAAAATGACATGGATGTAGAAAAAAAGAAAGAACAATAGTCTATGGATCAGAAAGATGATGGAATCTTACGAACAAGTAGATAAAAATAGATCCAGGACACGATCTTATGAACAAGTAGATAAAAAAAATAGTGCAAGGTAATTATACGAACAAACCAAAGAAAGTAATTTACATGACCTGTTGGCTGACAAGAACAATAGAAAAGCTGTAAAAGAGAATACATAATAGGGAACCAATACCTTGAGATGATGGTGGTACTGGAGGAAGAAATGGAGGTGGTGGAGATAATGCAGGGCCACCTGGACAAGCTCTTGTTGTTCCAGGACCACATAAGTTAGGGTTGTTTGCAAAACTGCAATTCCACATTGGCAGTCAGTACTAGTAATTAGTCAATCCAAAAATTATAAGTGTTCATTTCAGAGACAGACCTGATGGGGGTGAATAGAGAGAAGGATCCAGTCGAAGGAACTGGTCCTGAGAGATTGTTGTTTGACAAATCTCTAGACATTTATTAACAAACACAATCACAATCACATAATGCAAGAAAAAAACCCAGAATATACAATATGAAATATACATAATAGGAAAATCAACTTACAGAACTTGAAGTGTGTTGATGTTGGTTAAAGATTGAGGAATTGAACCATTTAGAGTATTGTTGTTAAGCCGGCTATCCTTCCATAGAAGCATCAGGAAAGAAGGATCATCATGAGTTTGTCATCAAAAGAAATTTATGGATAAGAGATCCCAAGTAACAATAAAGAGAATCCATGTAGTTGGATTCTTATATACTATGTCGAGTATGTACACTCTATTTAGTTGTTGACCTCATAATTTATCTTTCCATATATTCTCTTTTGAATAAATAGATAGATCAAGATTCAATAGATTATGGAGCAAAACCATTTTCAATTTCTAGTGTTACTAAGGTGTTATAAGCAGGGAAAAAAAATCATATGAATGAAATTTCAAATTGTACATACAGGAAACGCAGTTTCATCAATTTGCCCAGTGTGTCAGGTATTGCACCGCTGAAGTTGTTTAGATAGAGATCCAAGCTGACCAAGTTTGTCAGATTTCCAAGGTCACTAGGAATAGTCCCACTAATGTTGTTACTGTATAGTTCCCTGTAATGGCATGTAATTTAAGAAATCATGAGTACATTGAAAAGTTTACTGTAAACATTAGAACTGCACTTCTGGAAGAAACTAGAATACTATATACTACTTACAAAATGTATATCTTCGGCAGGTGCAGCTATTTTTTTTTTTAAAAAAAAAAGAGCTATGCAATTGGCTTAATTAACTTCATCATCCAACAAACCTAGATGGCAGTAGTGCATGCAAGAGACAGGAAGTCATGTTTGAAGGAAGAGCATTTTAAGTTTACATCTAATATTATAAAAGAAATTGTACCTGGTCTTGGTTCTTTTTCCATTTTCTTCACTAAGTTTTAACTAGTTTATTTAGAATATGAGGCCCAAATGGATATGAATCATCTTTGACAATCTAAGTAATTTCTTTTTTCTTATATGAGTCTTTTCAACAATTTGGATCAATAATCTATACCTCAAAAAAGCTTTCACAAAATAGAATCCAGTAAAATGCAAACTTACAGATATTGAAGAAATTTCAGCTGACCAAGCTGGGGGACCAATGTACCAGATAACTGAGCATTTCCAAGATCGCTGAAAGAAGATGAGCAATAACTTAAGTGATACGAAGAAAACTAAACAAGTAAGATATATCAAATCTATAAGCAATAAATAAATACACTTACACTCTAATGACACTATTGTCACTATTGCAGGTTACATGGAACCATGTGCAAGGATTGACTAATGTCGGGTCCCAACTCTGCAGCACGTTACTAGGATCATTTAAATTGCTTTTTAAATAGTGTAATGCATCACCTGCCAGTACCAGAGTTAGATTGTGAGGTTCCACAGAAATGCAGAAAATTTCAAGATTGTATTAAACAGATAAAGTGCCAAGCAAGAGATCTGCAATCTTGTTTAGGAAAAAAACATAATTCATGGTGCGACTCCAATAACAATTTTAAAGATAAATTTCACAAAGATTCATCAAACCAGCATATTTGCTTGACAAAAAGCCTTTGATACTCTAACCCCAACTGAATGTTCAAGTAAATAGTAAATTCGAATAACTCTTACAAAATCAAAGAAAGTGTGATATTAACAAGGAATCACATGACAAAATATAGCTAATTTGCTAAACATTCTTCTTCTGATCAAGGGGAAGTTGATATAGTAATGAAACTCGATTATGCCATCTTGGATGTAAAGTTTCTTCATAAAAAAGCAGTAAGCTCAACCTAAAGCTTAAGGAATACAATAATGTGTTTGCAAATATAGGCTGCAAGGATTCTTTCCTAGAGGGATAGGACAACTTCTGGAGCATGACACACTTGTTAGAGGCTCATTTAATCTCGAAGACCTGAACTGAGTTGAAGAACTCGGCAATATCTTCTAGGCTACGTAGGGTCAATTCCAGTGGCTGTTTCATAACCAAAAAGAAGCTACAGTTTCTTTATCGACAGTGATTCAGTCATAAGAAAACAGTGCCTTTGTGCGGAAAAGTGAACATATTTAATCTTTTAACGGTATCCATGCGCCATGATTTTAACTTAATACCACCATCTATCATCTCACCAAACTATGAACCCATTAATGAAGCTATAGTGAGGGGCGAAAAGCAATAAATATTAGAGCATTCTTCAGCAATAGTATTAAATGCACCAAAATAAATCAAATTGCTCGTCTTTCGTCACCTCAAATCAGGAAGCAAAAGTAAAGAAAAAAAAAATTCCCATCAATAGCACAAACCCAATCAATCCAGATCTCTCTCTCTCTCTCTCTCAGCGCAATCGATTAAGAACAACCGCGAGCTCAACATAGTATCTTACCCAATAAAATTAGAAAAAAAGTTACCTTCCATGTTCGCAAGAGCCCTAGCGATGGGGTGGAACACCAGTATCAACCAGAGAAACCACGGAGCCATGACATCCCGCACTACGACCGCCATTTCTCGAGCTAAAACTCAGCTTCCCAGAAGCTCAAGAAAACCCCCAAAATCCACCACCGTTCTCCCCGAAAGGACCGCCGCCCAGATCGGAATCCGACCGGGAATACCGCGGCGGAGATCG
The DNA here is from genome assembly GCF_019914945.1 of Typha latifolia. Taxonomy (NCBI): domain Eukaryota; kingdom Viridiplantae; phylum Streptophyta; class Magnoliopsida; order Poales; family Typhaceae; genus Typha; species Typha latifolia. The sequence continues at coordinate 17,100,275 of NC_133089.1, forward strand.
GATAGAGAGACGGAAGCCGATTTGGATAAGATTCGACCGAGCTAAGCGATTCCCTTCTCCTTTATTCTTCCAAGAGACGAGACGACCTCTTCTACCTCTTTCTCGCACAGAAAGGAGGAAAAAGAAAAAATTGAGAGAAAAGTCTAGTTAAAATTTTGGGGATCTTTTCATAGCTGCAGTGGGGGGTGAAGTGGTTTCGACGTCTCATGGAGCAGCTGCCCGCTGCCCGATGCCCGAAATTAGTCAAAGCGCCTCTTGACCCAAATGGGAGCTACTGGTCAAAGACATAGAGGACCCACCTATTGCCACGTCGGACTCAATTTAGATTTAAAAAATAGCGTAAAATTTTAAATTACCCTCAGTATCATACTTAAAATAAAATTACTTTAAAAAAATAAAAAAGCTTTTATTTCCCATTACTTTGCTCCAGTAATTTACTGATGTCTTAATAGAAAAGGTACGAATCTTCTACCCTTAATTTTAAAATAATTTAAAAATTTTATTCTATAATTATATCTTTTAAGAGAGGCATACATATTACTATGGTACCATTGTAACTAAGATTTAAAGTTTGCACTCTTAGGTATAAAGATAGAATAAATATATTTTATATTTAAAATTTAGAAGATCAAATAAAGGATGATTTTTTTAAAAAAAAATTACCCACAGTTTCATATGAAAAATAGAATTACTTCTTTTTAACTTTTATTTCATCCTAGTAATTTATACTGATGTCTTAATAAAAATAATATAAATCTTCTACCCATTATTCTACTGAGTATATTTTTTAATGGAGGACTATTGTGATAGTTAAATAATAACTTAGATTTACAGATTAAGTAGATAAAATAGATTAAAAATATCTATTAAATTAGATGAAAAAATTTAAGAGTTTTGGATTAGCCTAGATCACACGAAGTATTTCGTAGAGTAATTTAATTTTACTAAAACCAAACAACTACTTATTAGAGCATGAGAGAGCTTATAAGTCATTAAGTTAAATTATTTATTAAACATGTTGGTCAACGATCGACATATATTCTATAGCTATTATATCATTTATTAATGCGTTAGCCGAAGATTGACATGTTGGTGTGACTTGGGTTCAAGATCCTAATAAATAGATCCAATTTATCTATGCAAATCCTTAATAGATTAGATATCTTTGATCGAAACTTTGACAATTTTTGTTGTTTTTTTACCACAGTATTTTTTTCCGGTAGAGATTTTTACAGTGGTACTAGAGAACAAGCACAAGGGGACGCTAAGGAAAGAGATAAAGAGGGTGAGGGTGGCTCGTGATGATGACGCGAGGTTCGGCGTTAGCTTTTGAGACCGAAGAGGGGGGAGCCTCGTGGAGCAGGCACGAGGGGAGAGGATTGGTGGGTGTGGGTTTGGGTTTGGGTGTGGGTGTGGGTGGAGTGCGTGCCTGCGTGGGGGAATACGAGGAAGAGTCCAGTCATCGTGTCCGACAGCTGTCATCGTGTTGGCAAATAAGGCTGACAGACTTTTTTTATTAAAAAAAAAAAGAAAAAGAAAAATTCAACTATTTTCTTCTGGTGCGGATACGAGGCAAGATATGATGATTAATACGCAATTTATGAACTTGGACCCCACAACATATATAATTATGCATTACTCCCCTTCAGGAAATTAGTGCAACGTGCAACTAAATAATAACTTATTAGTGTAGATATACTTATTCGCATTTCTCCCTCCTCTCACTTCATATATTTAAATTATTTAAATTTAATAATAAGATAAAATTATTACAACACCTATTAACTCTAATAACAGTTAAACTCTACTCTCGCTCTCTTAGTAACACTTAGAAGTTAGAACAACACCTATTATTTCAATTTACTTTTTTTTTTCACGTTATGAAAATTTTCTATTTGTACATTTTAATTATGTAATATAAAATAACACCAATTTTTTGGTACAATTTTATTATTCTCTATTATTTTAATGTTAATTTTATTTTACGTCAATTGTAATTACTATTTCTTGTAGTAGTATACAACTAAATATTAGAATAAGTATAAACTCTCTACTAGTATAAAATATTATAATAATTCTTCTAGCCCTGAATTCTCACTTCTCTCTAATATACATTTTCCAGTATTAAATTTCAACCGGCAGTCACAACTCCAAACAAAACTTTATCATCTAATTTATCAGGCTCCCTAGAAATATAACTGAATCAGACTGTAAAAGGTACAAGGAAAGAACCAGCATAGAATACATCAGCCATCTTATGAAGCCTTGGAAGTGATTTCTTTGGAGTTTCCATGAACAAACATCGATTGGCTCACTAGCTTGTTTCATCTTATAAACAATGAAACTTACTGAAGTCATTATATTTACAAGGTTGATCAGCTCAGCTACTTTCATACCAAGTGCATAGCAGGAATCTCTGCAAAGTATCATCACTAACTTTGTTCTTTATAAGGAGTCCAAATCAGCTTGCTAACGTCTACCTCCAAGCCTCCCCTGCCTGCAGCCTTTAGGTGACGGTCGAGGACCTTTGGATCTGCACAAATGACGTGCTGTCCTTTCCTGTACTGTATCAGGTCGAGACTCTGTAATGTGCTCAAGATGTCATCAGCTTTTATTGCAGTCATATCGCTAAGTTCCTGCACTCAGATAAGAGATCCCCATGAAATAACTCGTAACCAGAAAGAAAAGATTGACAGTCATATCTCATGTTGCCTGCATACACTCTCCTATGTGACTGCTGTCCAGCTTCAAGATGAGCTTAAATAAAAAGACCTCATGATAATATTTAATGGTAATGCAGCCTAACTATGCCATGTTAATATGCTCTTTTGATGGCCATATTGGTAATTAGAAACTCGAACTGTTAACAAGTCAGTATAGTAATTAACTTTGCGATGTCTGGTAACATAACATCATGGGTTCATGACAAAATAAATGACGGCCAAGTGGTCAAAGCAACAGGTTTCTTATTACAAATGGTTTATTAACCTGACAAACAAAGCAAATGACATCAGCACAGGACCGATGAACAACATGCAGGATTAAAATAACCTGAGCCCAAAGCAAATGACATCATCAGCACAGGACAGATGAACAACATGCTAGATTAAGAAAACAGATATGATACGATGGGCTGCAAAGAATACTAAGCATGCTTCTACCAAAGCCTTATCATCTTTTTCTTAAATAGAAACAAGAACCTAACGGAAGACATCAACAGGTCAAAGAAACGGGACATTTTATGTGTTCCACTCAAAAAGATAAATATGGTTACATTAGCTAATTATAAAGCTGATAATTCTCGAAGCAATCAGTGATGTGCAGATGTTGCTTACCTTGATGGAAATATTGCTTTTGTGTTTTTTCAGAATTTCTAGAAGAACTCTCGTCCAGTATCCCCTGTAGCTCAGCAGTCCAAGGTCAGAAAGTGGTCGCTCTGGTGTCCCCACCTTACTCTCCTTCTTTGAAAGTTCATACGCTGCTCACATTAGCATTCTATCAGTGACACTGCCAAGTTTCTTTAATAACAAATGTTCCATTCTCTCAATGCTTGTATGGAGAGAAGTTTTTAGGACATTATTCAGCTATGTGCGTGTGCGCGCGCATGCATCTATGCGCATGCATGCATGCGTGTGTGTGTCGAGATTCACCATCATGGTCAAAGCAAATCATATGCTAAGATTCAGAGCACGCCATGGTCACCATCACTAGTATGCTGTAACTTCCACATGAAACTTCAAACAACTTCTCAATGTCTTTCAACAGAAATAAATCTACTCATCAATCATATCTCACTAAAGCCACTTGCTAAAAAGAAATATCAAGCTACTTAATAACATGAAACCAAGAGGTCATGTCCAAAAAGTATGAAACTAGCTTGATGGATCCAAATTTATCAAATTTAACTACCTATAATCAGCTGGGCAAACTTTCTAGAACTGCATTACAATTCTCTATGAAATAATTTAACATAAACATATTTAACAACAAGTAGTACTCTGACAATACATTAATATGAACATCCAACAACAACAAGAAAACAAAGTATAGCAAGGTCTGAGAATCTTACAGAATGCAATCAGAAACTTTCCATATCCTTTTCTCTGGTATGGAGGAAGAGTGAGAATGCAAGCCAAATTATAAGACTCTTCCGAATGTTTTTCCTGGAGTATAAAATAAGGAATGTCAAGATAATTATCAGAGAGTGGAAAATTAACCATATAAGAGCTAAGGAAAGTCACAAGGTCTTTTCGTTATTCCACATTTCTACAACTTCTCACCCTTTTTACTCAAAATAATCATAGATGGAATAAAATTGTCTCTTATAAGTGTATAAAGAAGATCACTTTGGGTAGCTCAAAAAGTTTAAGCATCCTGGTCCTTTAATCTAATTTTTTTTATAAAAAAAATCCAACTATCAAGTTCCAGAGATTATCTAAAAAACACAAGCTTGTATAAGAGCTGTGATCCCAACTTGCAATGAATAATGTCAAAAGCAAAGAAAAAAGATCACCAAATGAAACATCTGAAAAACTCAAGCATTCAGCTTCATACTGCTTATTAGATGTTGGTACATATAAATATTGTTACAGCTGAAGAGTCAAAATACAAACAAGAATGCCTCTGATATACTCCACAAAAAGACACAAAAATCTGAGCACAAAGTCAAGCACTTTCATATAGTACAACTAACACATATAGCCTGCTACCAATCTGATAAAATCTACCAGATGGTATATGACAATGACACTAGCATTTCATTAGAAAACATTAAACTATTACCTTAGAGAAGTATCCCACCATGTGGCATCCTCTATCATCACATTCACAGAGTACATAGAACAGGAAGAGATCAACATCGTAGTAAAGTGTCTTATGGTCAAGAAATAACTTTGCTAGATAGCAGAGATTCTGTCCATAAACCTTGTTCTTCTTGCCATCAACCTGTTACATGTCCTCCATGAAGAAATTAAAGAAATCATATTGCTATCATGGACCTAACAACCAATAGACCAAAAGTAAGGATAACTTATTAGAAAGAAAGAAAGTATTTTGAAGCTTGCCTCGAACATGGACAGTGTGCCACTTCGATAGATCTCATCACCTGGAGGGTGCTTAAGGTCACATTTTCTCTACAAGGTAACATTAGTACATCAAGAAACCATGAGCTTCTGATGTGCAAAATATATCCACGATTGTCTCATCAAAATCTAACTAATGGAGTTTCAGATGCAGCTCACCATGTGCCTCTGAAGTTGTTCTTTGCGCTTCATAAAATTGAGGCAAAATTCACAAAAGAATAGCTTCACAGAGTCATTGTATTCTGGTGGAAAAGGGGAGAAATACCATGTATCAATCTCATATCTCCCAAGTTCTATTTTTGCTATATTTTTAACTTTTGTGAACTCCTCATGCTCCCGCAGACTAGCAGCGTCAAGCTCCTCATGACCTTGCTGAAGATGTAAGAGAATGACAGGCATTATGTTGACAGTACATTCATCTTTAAAACCATAAATTGCAGCTGTAAAAAAGGAGACATTATCCCTACACCAAATAAATCATTTTTTATGACTAGCTAGAAATCTTCTGTCCTACTAAGACAACTTCTGGAAGCAAATTTCCCATTATCTCAACTACAATTAGTCCTGCAAATAATTCAGTCACATAACAGATAAATGCTTTTCCTACATCTTGGGAATTACACAAAACAAAAATGGAAAAAGAAAAGGAAATCCACCCCTTCAATAAGATGCAGCCATGATCTCTTGCTCAGACTATGACAGCATGTTGCTAATGCAATCGAATTTGCACAAGAATAAACTTACCAAACTCAATGACAGAAAAAATGATGCGACTAGCTAGGATGTCCAACAAGCATCTTTTGCATGTGGAAGCATTCAAAAGTTATGTGACCAAGTTCTATTGCAATAAAGACATTGTGAATGTGAATGAAGAAAAGGTTTAAATTCAGAAAAGACTTAATATTAGAATCTCAAAAACAGATATGAGAAACTGAAGCCAGTAATATGGGAACTCTGAAATCAAGAAACTATAATATTAAATTAGCTATAATAATTGAAGTCATTGCATACCTCCACATGTGTTTCGTCAATCTTCCTTTTCTGGTGGCGCGTCATCTTCAAGCTTGTTGCCTAAAAGAGAAAGCAAAGGATCATACTGACAATCTGTTGCTCTCACGAAATAGTTTGGAAGCATCTGAAATAAAAGTTCATCTATATAACTGTATGTGAAGCACCCTCACACTTAATTAAGCCATCCAAATATGTCAAGTCCGCATGGACATGATAACATCTAGCTGACTAAAGGTTCCAATATGCCATAAATTCTACAAGTAGTATAAAAATGCAGAAGCGAAGACTCGTTGACAAAGCATGTAACACCATAAAATCAACATAGCATCTATAATACCTTGTCTTCAACTTTTTCATCGATATCAGTCTCGACTGTTTCAAGGTCAAGTTGTTCCAGTTTAACCCACTCGTCCAGCCGCCTATTGACTGTTAATACAGAAAAATGTATCACGCAATCATTAGCTAAAAGCGAAAGTTGGTACGACACTAGTGAAAAGCATTTCCATAACATATTTCACAGCATGTAGATTGAATCATGTAACACAGGTACGATTCATAATCTTCTCTCAGCATAATCTACCTATTATGATGCTGCAAAATATGGATGTGATTCAGTATATTAAAGTCATTGTTTGGGGATTAGATAAGTCAACCGTTCTTTGGAGGTCTTGAGACCTAGAAAAATAATCTAGTTACATCAGGATTTAGTTGAGTCAAAATAGTGTAACAAAATCTTTTCGTCATATTTAAGGTCAAACTATTAATTATATTCTAGGGCCACTTTGGGTTGATTTTGCATCATTATATGTCTGGAGAAGATAAACTGTCTGTTAGCTGCTCATATTTGGGATGCTAATGGCAAACGAGGAACTTTGCATAAACTTATGTATGAACTCTGAATGTGCCTTTTTATTAATTTATTCTTCTCCATCAATCTATTACTCCTTTGAGTCCAGGCAAGAAAATTCTGAATCTTACAGAAAAACATAGTATTGCTACTACTTTGCTCCTTATCATCATGAAAAACAACCTAACCATAGTATTGCTATAGAGGAAATATTGCAACAGTACTACAGTGTAGATGCTCGTGGAGCTTCAAGTATAAGAGGATGCTATGGTAAGTTATGAATTATTCTATAACATACCAAACCATTTGTCAAGCGGCATTTCAATCGTCTAATCATGCAATCTATCAATTATAAAATAACAAGAAAACCTTTAACCGCAATAAGTTAATTGCACACACCAATAATCTATTTATCAAAACAAGCATAACAGAACGGCCTTAAACCAATCCTTGTTTCGAATCAAGAACCTCGTAATAATAACCTAAATCTCAAACTACTCCAAATCCAATAATTCGCCAAATTCCACAAACCCTAACCCCAGAACAACGGAAGAGAAGCAAAAAAACGAAGAAAAGAAACTCACACTCGGTATAATGGACGTAGTACTCGTAATCGTTAGGACCCCCCGATGGGATCTTTCGACGCTCTATGACCTTGACAGGGTGAAGCTTCTGATCCCTCCACCGACACATCACCTTCGTCCCCACTTCCAACGGCAGCGCCGACGATAACGAGGACGACGATTTCCTCCGCTTCGCCACCGGATCACCACCGTTGGCCGCGACAGCGACTTCTGCCGCCGGAGCTCCGACGCCGTTTCCGTTGCACGCCGGCGCCGCGACGCCGTTCTCCGCCTTCGCGTCCTCCATGGAGCCCATCGGTGGACGAGAACTAGGGCACAATCGCGGAGATGGAGCGACGAAGATGTGGATAGGCTGTGGCTGGTTAACGGCGTGCTAAATATCGACTTGGACTGGGCTTTATAAGCTTTCCGGCCCGGCCTTTGCAAAGATGGGCTTAATGAGTTCTTATTCTTATGGATCGACTTTAGTAATGAGTTTAGGGTATCAACGGGCCGAACACGAGCGAGCTGAGTCTTACTCGTGCTTGTCTTAAAATTAAATTTATCCAACTCAAACACAAGCCAAGTTTAAAAACAGCGAGCTGAAATTCTAGTTTGTGTCCATCTCGAAAAAACTTTCAAAGTGGAACAGAGTTATTAGAGAAGTGTCTATCTAGTGTAAAAATTAAACACACTTAATTTTAAAAGCTCAATCATGTATATATATATATATATATATATTCTAGTTATAAAAACTTTCAAAATGGAACAGAATTTTTTGGAGCATGCAAGATTGACAGTCTAGTTAGTTATGAGTGATTCTCGTTGCAATTAACAAGTATGGGCTGGGGCCCGTATGAAGCCCATTAGTTTGGGACCTGACCCTCCAAATAAGCTACATAATAGAGGGGCCTTTTTTTTGTGTGTAAAATTAGCACTGAGACATAATTGATAAATATATTCCTGTATTTATTATGTGATCCATAATATGACAATTATGCGACAATTAGATCAAAGAATGCAAATAAAAATGATCATACGGCTGAGATCTTCCTATCCCTAACCATCGCCTCCGCAGCTCTCCTCCCGGCGACCAACGCCCCATCAAACGTGGCCCAGCTCCAGTGGTCGCCACACATGTACACCCCATCGTCCACCCTCGGGTCCCTCCCTATCGGATCCGTCGGCGGTGTCTGATTCGGCTGGGCGAACCCGATCCGATAAGTCCTCAGATGCTTCCACTCGCTAACCTCGCCATCCCCAAACCACTCCCCGAGTTCCCGTACCACCTCCGCCGTCAGATCCTCATCCGACCGATCCAGAAACGCCCCGACCAGCGACACAGAGACGAGAACTTTTCCCTTTGGCGCGTACGAGGGGGCCACGTTGGTCACGAAGAACATATTGTTCACGATCCCCTTACCCGATCCGTTTAGGATGAGTATCGGGTCCTTGATCGCCGCCCGATCCGCAGAGAAGTATAAACACGTGGTACTCCGGGGAGGCCTTTTAATTTTATCTCCTGTTTGGACAAAAAGAAAAGGAAAATTATTTTCTCAATTTTTTTTAATTTTTTTTAACGTTCTCTCCCTTCAAACGTGGCGGTAGTCTTACCCGGTTCTGATGGGAACGCTTGGGGAAGAAGCCTCTTGGCCTCGGGTTGATCGACGGCTACGATTACTCCCAAATCAGCGGTGATGATATCGCCGTTTTCGAGTGTTACGGAGGCAGGGGCGGAGGTCACGGGATCGACGGCGACTACACGGGTGTTGAGGCGGATGGAGGATTGCGGGAGGCGGTCGGCGATTTGGAGCGGGATGGAGGCGATGCCGGCGGCGGGGAGGGCGTTGTCCCCCAGGGCGAGTTGCTTGAAGACGAGATCGAAGAGGCGGGAGGTGGTGGAGAGGTCTTTGTCGAAGAAGATCCCGGCGAAGAAGGGGCGGAGGAAACGGTCGATCATGGAATGGGAGAAGCCGAGTGAGACGAGGTGGTCGTAGACGGAGGTCTCGGAGTTGGAGAGTAGGAGATCGTCGGGGGTTATAGCGGCACGAAGGCGGTGGAAGGCGACGAGTAGCTTGTCGGCGAAGGAGCCGATGGGGTTGAGGAGGGAGGAGAGGGAGCGGAGGGGAAAGCGGAAGGGGTCGGAGAGGAGGTGGAACTCGCCGGAGTGGAAGACGAGGGCACCGGGGTAGAAGGGCTGGAGGCTGAGGGAGGGGAAGTGGAGGAGGCGGCGGAGCTCGGGGAGGGAGGTGAGGAAGATCTGGAAGCCGCGGTCGAGGAGGAAAGAGTCGAGCCGGTCGGTGCGGACGCGGCCGCCGACGGAGTCGGAGGAGTCGAGGAGAAGGAATGGGACCGAGAGGGAGGAAAGGTGGGTGGCGGCGGCGAGGCCGGAGAGGCCGCCGCCGACGATGACGGCGCCGGGGTGGGAGGTTACAGTAGGAGTAGAAGAGAGGGAGGCGCGAGGTGGGGTGGAGAGGGGACGGTAATGGGGTTTGAAGGGAGGAGGAAAGAAATGGGGAGGAGGTTGGAGAAGATTCATGGAGTTGGGTTGGAGAAGATAGTCGGCGACGAAGGAAGAGGAGGTGGAGGAGCGAAGTGGGACATGGAAATGGTTCGGATCACGCCTTATCCGTTATCCAAAAAGAAAGGAGCACGTACACGGAGAAAGGGAGCGTTAACGTCTGGTCAATAATGCAAATTTGCAGCGGGTTAATGGGCTTGGATGTCAATGCTGCGATTTGTGATCCGAACCCGGGGAGGCACGAGGTAAGCATTCATCACAGTTTTTTGATTAATAAAGCAAAGCATTAAGGATTAGGAGATTATATGATAGGATTTGCCTTCTATAGCCATGCAATTCTTGTTCCTATTCTGTATCAGATGGCAAACAAGATAATGCCTTTGGGTGCTAAATTTGTTACCTGCCATCTTAATTCATGGCCTGGTCTAAACACCTATAGGCTATAGATATAGTTAAATATTCCAACCACCAAAGCACTCACAGCCCAAGTGACAGTTACTATCAAGAACTTGCATGTTTATGTGATATAAGGGATCAGAGCTAAGTTCTAGTAGGGACTTGAGAATGTTCTACTATGATGCTTCTCTGTGGCCCATAAATCTGTTTAACTTCATGTTCCCCCAGTCAAATCCATTAGAGTACTATAACCAAGTATGGCAGGCTTACAGAAGCTCTCCAATTAACCTGGACAATCCATGTATAAAGCCATGGATGAGAGCAATTCGATCTCATCTCTCGGGTGCAACGTCTCCATCATGCACCCCACTTATAACCAGTCTTAAATAAAATGCACTCACCTCGAATCCACTATATAAACTCCATTAACCCAAATACCACCAGACTATATATATGGTTTAGACTTCTTCTACAACTAAGAGATGAAGTGCTTTTGCCTTCAGCTGCTGCTACTGCTGCATGGGCTACTACTATTTTGCCCAGTTTGTTCCATGACCCATTACCATGTTTTCAATGTTAGTCTATTCTCTCTACTGAATCTTATTAGGTTATGGGATCAGTTAATTTTCTGCTCAAAATGCACCTTAATTTATGGTTGATGTGTGTTGTGAAATGTCCAAGGTTGAAGAAGCTCCTTACACTCGGCTGTGTAGAACAAAAAGGATATTGACAGTTAATGGGAAGTTTCCTGGCCAAACTTTGTATGTTGAGAAAGGAGATACAATGGTGGTCAAGGTCTCCAATCATGTAAAAGGGAACATCACTATCCACTGGTATACACTGCATCAATTAGAGAAAGTGCCTTAAATTTATTCTACATATATTTTGCGAGTTTAAATTATTATTATACTTTGTGATTATAGAAATGAATAGTGTGACTAGACTTGATCTTTGAGTCTATTCTAACATATATGTATTTTATCAAGTAGGCATGGAGCCAAGCAACCAAGGAATCCATGGTCAGATGGCCCAGCATACATCACACAATGCCCAATCCATCCTGGAGGTAGCTTCAACTACACCGTCATCTTCTCCACGGAAGAAGGAACTTTATGGTGGCATGCACATAATGATTTCAATCGAGCCACCATCCATGGCGCCATCGTAGTGTATCCGAAACCAGGGACTGGATACCCCTACCCAAGGCCCGATGAAGAGCTCGTAATCATACTTGGTTTGTACTTTCTCTCTTCTTCCAAAATTTTCTATATCAAATGAGTGTCTCAGTGTGTTTGGTTCCATTCTTGCACTTAAGTGGTCATTAACTTCCAGTGATCACAGAAACAACCTAGTCAGTAATAAAGATAAGACTGAATATTGTATCCTGCAACAGCGGGGACTCGTGTATCATTATAGGCCAGAACGAGTACATTTTGGAGAAGAAGAAAAATAATGAGGGCTAAGATTATTTTCTCTAAACAGGAGAGTGGTGGAAGGAGGACGTGGATTTGGTATTCAGGAGAGCACTTGAAACAGGAGGAAACTACAACAGATCAGATGCATATACCATTAATGGCCAACCAGGAGACGTCTTCCCTTGCTCATCCCCTGGTCTCTCTCTATCTCTCAATTAAATATATAGGTTAATGAATTCAACTTAATTACTGTGTCGAGAAAATATATTAACAGGCAGGTAAACAAATATATATAGTAGATTGAATGAAATTTTGGTCACGATGTATTTATATGGAAGTACTGCTAGCTAGTTATATATGAACTTTTAGCTCTTCCCCCTTAATTATTCTTCTACTGCAACTATTTCTCCTGCAGGAACCTTCAGAATGCTAGTAGAACATGGAAAGACATATCTCCTCCGAGTTGTGAATGCAGCGATGAGCACCGGGCTCTTCTTCGCAGTCTCTCATCATCGAATCACCATCGTTGGATCAGATGGAAGCTACACCAAACCTTTAACAACAGACTACATGTTAATATTCCCAGGGGAGACCATGGACTTTCTGCTTGAAGCTAACCAATCTCCTAACAACTTATACTACATGGCCGCAAGAGCCTTTCAGTTCCTCCCCGCTGCCACCATCGACAACACCACCACCACTGCCATCCTTGAATACCTCTCCAATGGCAGCTTTCAATCTGCCACTCCTCTCCTTCCACAACTTCCCTACTACAACGATACTGCCGCCGCTACTAACTTCACCTTCTCGCTCCGCAGTTTAGCAAGTGAGGAGCACCCAATTGATGTACCATCAACATTCGACGATCTGGTGTTCATGACAGTCTCTGTTAATGAGCTTGCCTGTCGCCAAAGTTCATGCGCAGGTCCTAACGGCACAAGACTAGCGGCAAGCCTTAACAATATTAGCTTTGTGAACCCTGCCATTGATATATTACAAGCATACCATAGAAGGAATTTTGGAGTTTTTGGTGCAAATTTCCCTAGCAGGCCCCCTTACTTTTATAATTTCACAGCAGAAGACCAGCCACTGAGCCTCCTGATGCCAAGTAAGGGGACAGAGGTGAGATTTGTGGAATATGGAAGAAGTGTGGAGGTGGTGTTCCAAGGGACTTCCTTGGTGCTAGCAGAGAGCCACCCGATGCACTTGCATGGCTACAGCTTCTATGTGATAGGATGGGGCTTTGGTAATTTTGATAAGAGAAGGGATCCTTTGAGATATAATTTGAAGGATCCTCCATTGAAGAACACTATTGGGATTCCAAGAGATGGATGGGTGGCCATCAGATTTGCTGCTAATAATCCTGGTGAGTTCCAAATTACTCGAAAGTAGGTTATAAAATTGTTCTTTTTCCTTCCTGTTTCCTTCTTTTTCTTGTGTATAGAAATGATGTGAGAAGAAATGTATGAGAAAATTGAAGAAACAAGTTCGGCCAAAATTATCTCAATTATAATAACTCAAAGTCAACAGATCAAATGCTACATGTAAGAATTATAAAAGCTCGTTATAAATAATGTTATGATCTTTATCCTTTATCTTGTATTGTGATCAGGTGTTTGGTTCCTGCACTGCCATCTGGAGAGGCATATGATATGGGGAATGGATACTGTTTTCATAGTGAAGGATGGTGCTCCTCCATCTGCCAAGCTGCTACCTCCACCTCCATATATGCCTCCTTGCTCCTAATGAGAGTACACACAATAACCTCACATCATCTAAAATAAATACGATAGAGGGTTCATAAATGCAAGGATGTAGATCTTCTTCGAACTTTTATTACTGATTGAAGCATTTTGAGCGGTATTTAATGCTTTATTATGTGTGGGAAATTGCATCGAATCAAGTTAAATTCATTTGTTGTTTACTTTGTGTGTGATTTACTCATGATTGGGTCTCTCAGGAGCAGCCCAAAATGGAAAGCAAGAGAAGCCCAAAATTGGATGTTTAAAATTTGAAGCCCAAATTAGTTTAGTTCTTTGGAAGCAAAATCTAGGAAAATTTTAATCCGTTTTGGATCGGGATTTTGAACCCGACGTGAATCGAACACGCAACCTTCTGATCTGGAGTCAGACGCGCTACCATTGCGCCACGGATCCGGTTGAAATTTGATCCATATATTTTATATATATACTAAAATTTCATTTTTTTTTTCAGAAAAAGAAAACTTTATTCAAAATGGACGAGGAGGCTAAAATGTTACACCCTTTACCCCTCCTCTATGTGTAGTCATAACTTCTTTGCCCAAAATTGAGATGAAATCAGGGATGATTGAGTCCTCCCACTAAAACACAGAGATGTTCTAGAATAATTAGCTAGCCAGTTAATTACAAAATTAGCCTCTCTAAAAATATAGTTTATCATCACTTTGCTAAAATTAGAGAGTAAATGCTTAATGTCCTCAATCAAAGTTTTTCATGGCCCAGCTATCTCCCCCCTTTCCTTATGGTCTACACCATCATTAAGGAGTTAGTCTCAATATATAGATTGCTGATCTTTAGAGCTTTAGCATAATTTAAAGGCTCTCTAATAATTTAAGCCTCAGCGTAAATAGCCGTCTGACATTTGATTGGAGCTCCACTTGCAAGAAGAATATCAACATCAGAATCCCTAAAAGTCCACCCTCCTCCGCCATTGTTAGTAGTTGGGACAAATGAACCATCACAGTTTAGCTTGACCTAGTGTCGCCGAGTGGGTTCAGTTTCCGATCTTTTGTCAATAGAGTGAAAATAATCCATAGTCATTAGCACCATGTTTCTCCAACAAGAGTAAGTAGAAAAATTCTTTTATAGTTCTTGGATTCATATCATCACAAATCCTAGCTGTAGTCTCTCACCTCAATAGATATGTTTGCCACCATATCTATTCGAAAATTATTGCACTAAGAGCGAATTAGTCGCTATGCACGTGATGAGTATATATGTGCCATTTGTCCTCATTAGGTTAAAAAGAAAATTTATTACTACAATGTGATATTAAAGATAAATAAAGGAGAATTTTGAGGGTGTTTTTTTTATAACTCTTATCCCTCTTAATAATAATGTTAATCTTCCCATATATTGAGCGAAATAATATTTGAATAGAGTAGAACCAGGGGTGATCTAGGTTTTCTCTTGTCCCCTTCAAAGTTAAAACCACTCCACATTTCCAATTTTTTGTTTAATATAATTTTCTTCGTTTCTAAGCACATTCTGTAAAGGTTTTCAACCATCCTATTCGATTCCGGAATCGTTTTGTATGTCAATCGGAGCTCTTTCTTCAACTGTTGGCATCTCTATCTTTGAATCACGGTTTGGAACCTTGTTTTTGATCTAGATCTGCGATGGTGGTGCGACAAAATCACCTCTTTTATTGCAAAATATATCTTTTTAGCCTCATGGGTCGTTGATCTCTTCTTCTTCTTCTTCTTCTTCTTCTTCTTCTTCTTCTTCTTCTTCTCCTTCTTCTTCTTCTTCTTAGCTTTCGTTTGGGTGTTTTTTTTTTTCGAAAAAAGATGGTCTTTTGGGAAGGCTATATGAGCGATGAGCTAATGGGCACATTTGCCCCGATCGTAGTGTACTGGCTCTACGCCGGCATGTATCAGCTTTTGCCGCCATTAGATCAATACAGGTTGCATACCCGCAAAGAGGAAGATCAGAAGAATTTGGTGCCCTTGTCGGCCGTGATCAAGGGAGTTTTGATCCAACAGCTAGCGCAAGCCACGGTTGCTCAACTGCTGTTCTTGGTGAGAATTAGAAGCTATACTACCCCAGTTTTCTTGGTATTTTTGATATATTGCTAGTTGAGTGGTCTGTTAAGATATCACTTTTAGGAAATGGTTGTATGCGAAATTAGGCCAATGTGGTGGAAATTTTTTTTTGTTTTTGTTTTAGAATGTGGGATGATAAGGTTAGAGCATATCTATAGGAAGTGGGATCTCATACGTGTGTATGTTTTGAAGGGAATTCTTCACTTGGTTAGCTTAAGTTGCATGCATTATTTGCAAATATTAGATGATTTTGTGCAAATTACTGCTACAACTTTTCTTTTGGAAAGTGTAGAGTAATGTGTCATGAACTCATGATATTCATCAAAATCATTGAATCACTCAATATACATAGAGTAAGATAAGAATATGAGAAATTGTGCTTGGGTTATGAATGAGTTCAGCACAACATGCTGCAGGAAGCTGATAGAGCTGAAAATTCTTCATTTAAGAATGCGTATCATCATGCATGTTTATACTTTATAGCTTAATCTATTACCCCAAGTGCCATATGACTTTCATGAAATAAGTAATTTTATAAGGCGCGCCAACTTGATGTGGTTTTGTAGATGTTCCAAGCCTTATTTAAGAGGCAAAGCATAGGGTATTAGCTTTCTGAAGGAGGCAAATATGCATCACGGATTTCTTTCTGGAAGGTCATAAATAAGTTTTCATGTTGAAAGGATATGTTGGCCGAGGAGACATGTAACGTTAGCATTAATAGCTCATAGAACATTAGATTGCAAACAGATATTAATTTTGCTGGTACCTTGGTGTCGCATATACAGATATACTTGATTTGAATGTGTAGCAAATTTGGTGAAGTTTATTACTTGAGATTTATGAGCAATGTGTCATTCTCATCAAATAAGTAGTGAGGTCATCTTTGCCTACGCACGCATTTGAGTGTCGAAATTCCAATTGGTGCTTCAATTATATGATCTAAATGCTTCAAAATTTTGTAAGACGCTTGTTTCACTTGTACTATCTGAGGATCTTTATTCAATTCCTCCTCATTTGTTGCAGGTAACTTCTAAGGGAAGTTCAACAGAGATCATAGCCCAACCACCTATTGTAGTTCTGCTCATCCA
This sequence comes from Typha latifolia, assembly GCF_019914945.1. Classification (NCBI taxonomy): domain Eukaryota; kingdom Viridiplantae; phylum Streptophyta; class Magnoliopsida; order Poales; family Typhaceae; genus Typha; species Typha latifolia. The sequence goes on from NC_133089.1 coordinate 17,117,002, forward strand.
AATCTTCATGGCGATGCTAGTGATGGACACATGGCAATATTTTGTGCACCGATACATGCACCAGAACAAGTTTCTATACCGCCATATTCACTCCCAGCATCATCGACTGGTTGTTCCCTACGCTATTGGGGCACTTTACAATCATCCATTGGAGGGTCTCCTTTTGGACACCTTTGGTGGGGCCATATCCTTCCTAATTTCTGGGATGACAGCAAGGACTGCTGCCTTTTTCTTCTGCTTTGCTGTGATCAAGACTGTCGATGATCATTGCGGCCTTTGGCTGCCGGGTAACATCTTCCACCTCATTTTTCAGAACAACACTGCATATCATGATATACATCATCAGCTTCAGGGGTTGAAGTATAATTACTCGCAACCTTTCTTCTCGATCTGGGACAAAATATTAGGGACCCACATGCCCTTCAGCTTAATCAGCCGCCGAGAAGGGGGGTTAGAGGCAAAGCCATTGAAAGACTAGCATGAGCTCTGACCAGTACATTACAAATTCCAATGAAGCGCACACTTCCGAGTTCCCTAATCAGAAATCGAATTGTGCAGTAGTTGTCAAACTTGAGCTACAACCCAAGATGGGGTGGTGCTTCACATGGATTGCTTGTTCTTTTAAGTCTAGCCAGCAGTAGCTGTTTATCTGTTATTTGGAGGAAGTCCCTCCCTTTGTTTTTCACTTCTATCCTTTCGTTTTTCTTGACATGTAAGAGTTCGGCATCTCCATTGCTCACAGCCGATGTGCTGAACCTGGATATTGCCTTTGGTATGTCTCTTATTATTTGCCGAGAATGATGACATCTGTTTGCTTAAGTTCGTGCTTGTCTTCCTCCAGCAGAACAATGAATTTGTATTAAGGAAGACATTATTTTAATCTCTACATATTGATGCAAGATTTAGTCAATGGAAAGTAATCGCTTTAGTAAATGCCTCTTATTGTTGGATTTGGTGCATCTCATGTTTGTACTTTTAGATGAGAGGATCTGATGTGCATTAACAAATCAAATACTATCGATCGTGGTTGCGAGTGATGAGAAGTTTATTTACCTCACTTATTTCAACACCAAAAAATTAATATGCCACCAATCATCCAAGGATATATAAAGTTCCATAAAATAAACTATTGGAAGTTTTTTTTCTTTTTCCTAGTTGTTGGATGCCATTTCCTCTGCTCCTCCAGCTGACGATCATTTGTAGTGCTGATACACAACTTTTGTCAACACCATCATCAAGTAATAAATTCAACATTTGTAATTGTGAATTTAGAAAGAAAGAAAGAAGACGAGAAGTCACTTTTTATTGTAGTATTAATCCAATGAATTGGAGTTAAAAGTATACAGACTCACTTCTTATTCTCCTAGACTATGCCATGTTTGATAAAAAGAACACACCTTTTTTCCCCCATTAAATGTAATACATATTAACAAACCCATCAAAACAAATCTAAAAAAGACGACAACTTTAAGATCCACAGATCTTATTCACCTCAGTTATCCTGAGAATAGAACTCTATTATCTCCCTCAGATTAAGAAGGAATGTAGAAGAAGAGGAACGGGAGCGATCATCGCACACCAACCACAGCAAGTGCTCGAAGAGGATGGCGTCGACGTCGACAAAGATGGCATCTTTCCGCTTCGACTCCCAATTCCTCACCATCTCCATTAGAACCCGGAATGGGTACTTGTCGAGAACAAAGGAGTCGACGAAGAACACCCTCTTCTCCTTGCCCACCACCACCCTCACCGGCGACGAGACCTTCTCGCCGGCCCCGGCGATCCGGTGGTATCCGACGGGCCACCGGAGGAAGAGGCAGCAGCCCATCGGAGTCGGTTGGGATGTCGGATCGCGGTGAGGAGGCATCTGGGTTTGAGAAGTTGGGAGGAGGAGGAGGAGGAGGAATAAGAAGAAAGAAGATTTCTTGGTGGATTGCCTTTGGAGGTAACGGTCGGCTTATATTTAAAAAGGGACGGCAAGAATCTTTTTCCCTTTTTTCCGGGGATTTCTCATTTCGCACCCTGATTTATATGTTTTCATTTTATTAAATTACATTCTTTCATCGTTCATCATAAGTAGATTTTTTTTTTGTGATTTAATTACTGAAATTATCAATAGACACAGGGTGTGAATGAAAAAAAGATTATTTTTTTCTTATTCAATTTACAAATTGGTGCATTAGCCGGTAGCTAGCCGTTAGACTTCGAGAAAAGAGAAGAAGTACGACTAAATTTGACAAGAGAAATTTGGATTTACACTTCTTTTGGCTCATCTTGACTTGGGATTATTTGCAAGAGATGGATTAGCTATCATTAATAGTTTATCACACGGCTAGTTTTTTTTTCTTAATACCAGTTGATGATTAGTTGATATTTTAATCTCGAAGCGAATAAAATCCATAACTAATTAATGCATTTCCTTCTTCTTCTTTTTTTAAAAAAAAAAATAGGTTTATTATATTTTGTCTTTTGTACTTTTAGATGAAAAATACTTTACTCAACTTTATTTTGTATAATTATGCCCCCATAAAATTTTGACTATGATACAACCATTAGATTTTCTATCCTAAATCAAGAGTGTTTATGTTTTTGTATTTTAAAAATTATTATCAATTTGAAAAAAAAAATTATCTTGTGAAATTTGTATCGACAAATATATATTAGTTTCTTCTTTCGACTAACTTGTGCTTTTCTCATGTTATATTTGTTGGATACATATATTTCAGAGATATGAATTTCTCAGTATGTGCTTCTGGTAGCCATGTGTGCAATATTTGAATGGCTACTGTTTAGAATCACAAATGTTTTTTATTTGTGTAGAATTTGAATATGGGTGATGCTGGAGAAGAGCTCGGTGATAGTGGTGACGACGAAGATGGCATTGACACTGCTAAGGAAGTTCGAGGTAGGTGCGGTTGACTAAGACTTCCGACTATTTTGTAAAAAGGTTATTCAAAAAATATATTTTGCCAAGAACTTATGAGATGCCGTTTGCCTTGTATACAAGAAGCTTCGAGTTTGAATCTTAACAATATAGAAATCACTAAATTCTCAAAGAAAAAAAAAAAAAGTGCTGCTATCTTTGCTGCAGAAAATGAAAAAAGAAGTAAAATTCCAACAACTTCCATTTCTTAAAGATTCAACAATATAGATTGCAGACAGCTATGAGGCCAATTTAGTGGGTGACATGGTACTATGGTATAGTCCACGGTATAGAGTAAATTTGAGGTCATTTGTGTACTCAAAAGCTTGGAATTTTCTTCAAGTAACGTGGAGATAACCAGCAAAAAAATTGCCTTTAGATTCAGCTACGAATGGAGCACGGATGGCAATGATGAGACTTTGTATCCTTTCTCCCTGGATCCTCTTTCCGTATCTCTTGATCTTTGAGGACGAAACTGATGGTCCATGCAGATTGCAGAATGACAGAGAGATATCAGGCAACCAACAAAAGTAAATAGAAGAATTAGCAGAGCAAAACTAGTTAAGTAGCAGGGTTACTTCTACATACATGTCAGATAGCATGACGCTTTTTGAATCCAATGCAGATAATAGCACAGGAGTAAATTTTATTAGATAACGGAACAAAAGTAATTTCAACTCTATTTGTGTGGATAACTTACAAGCAAGCAGCATCCATCAGTTCCGTCACTTTCCAATTCCAGCAGACAGCTCAATAAAGCTCTTATTTGTAGTTTTCATATCGAGTTTGGCTCGTCGTTCCTCATATGATGCTAAAGTGCATTGAAACATTAGTAAGTACAACGTAATAAAAGCACATGATGAAAAAGGGCAGAAAGTAGGCTGAAGATCCTACGGAGTTCAACTTTACATGAAAAAGATCCAAAGGAGAAACTTTGGAGTTGGATGCATTATCCTTAATAACTATATATATATGAGACACATAGGATTAAAGTAAATAATATATTTAGATAAGAAATATCTAACATAGACATTTATATCAACATGTGGAATTATCTTGAGCCCAGGAACAATAGATTGAAATGTCCAATGTGATGTGCAATATAATGCAAACTCAAATAGTCAGACTTACGCTCTGTTTGGCGTAGCATGAGAGGTATATGACCTCTTTTCTTTTTATCAGGCTTAGGCACCAATGAACTATTCTCTGCATCTGCATTACATCAAAAGGTAAGATTAAAAAAAGAAGAAGATAGCATTATAACAAAATTGACATTGACAAACCTGGAAAGCATAAGCAACTCAAAGCCTCACAAAATATGGCAGCTTGGAGCATATAGTTGTGATATTCTTTCTTCAAGTGGTCACTCACTGCTTGACTTGAATCTAAAGAGAACATTTTAAACACCCATCATGGTCATGAATTTGATCACAAAGGCTTTAAATTCAAAACTCAAGGTTAGTATGTGTGTGCGTGAACATATAGCAAGGGGAGGGAATGATGGGTGCCCCTGATTTCTCTCTCCTTTTTTGTGCATGCAACGGGTTCCAACCCTCAATGTGTATCCCTTCCTGAATAACTCCGGCCAGTAGCTATCATCAGCAATATAACTATGTCCATCAATGCCACCAACTCATCAGTTAGAGGTTGGTAGACTCCGTAGTGAAGCACCGCCTCTAAGAAAAAGAAAATCTTATGATCTTGCTTTATTAAAATGATCTCAATCCATAAAGTACAGATAAAGAGATGCGCAAGTATTGCAAGCTCAGGGGCAAGGGCAGTTGTTGATGGAATTAGTGTGGTAAGCAGTTGGGAAGAGAAACTGTATGAAATTAATTAGTTTTGAGGCCTTTCCCTTCCCCTATAAAAAAAGATCTCTCTCCTTTTATGTATGAAGTTGTGATAGAACATTATGTATATAGGGTGTGCAATTTAGCATAATTGTAGCTAATAGAACAAATTAAAATAAACTATAGTACCTGATGAACAAATAAATTTGACATTATCAAATTCACAAGAACGTAAAAGCAGTGGAAGCTCTGGGGCCATGTTGTATTGAGGTTTCTTCGGGATTTTGCTTGTGTCAAGTAGTGCATCCACTATCTATAACAGATACACACACATGAAAGAACTTTAGGTTAGTCAGCAACGTGTAAAACTAAAATGAAATAGAAAAGATAGAAATAAATCCAAGTAGTCTCACTACTTTACAACTATTTACAATAAAAAAGTTACTCGCATAGAGTGATAGGAACTTGCTAATATTCCTAAGCCTGTACCATACCAGAAATTAAAAGACGTCTATGCTACTTCATGCCTTTCTAGCAAGTAATTTGCACTATAAGGTTTTATACTTTGGACTCACATTAGGGGATTCAAGACCTTGACCTATCATAAATAATACTGCAACCATGCAGCGGACTTGATGCCACAGAAAAGCACTTCCCTTGATTGTCATTGCCCATAGTTCATCATCATTGGACCTTAAGAAATAGAGATGAGCAATGAGAATAATAATTTTTTTTTAAAAAAGCTGGATGTATTAAACGTAAATAAATGAGACAGATAAATGTCAGTTAGCTACATTACTTATGATGGATTCCGGAGAACACACATGAATAAAAGCAAACAAGCTGTCAGAGTTGGCAACTTCACAGAACTGGGAACAGCGTCAAATGATGAAGTAGGAGAACATAGTGGAAATTTTCCATCTCTCCTATATAGTAGTTATGCTTTGTAACAGTTTCTCGATACTCTTATAGATGACATGAACAAAATCCAGCTTCATCAACCGGAAGAAAATAAAATAGTATTCCTTTTCGTAAAATAATTGGTCACTAGCAGGTACAAATTTGACAGACAAGATTACCATTTAGCTGTAAATAGTAAATACATAGAGTAATTTACTAAACATTCACAACCAGAATTTTCTAAATAATCAATTCAGAGGACTTATCTTAAGGCCTCAAGTATATATATTTGTCTTCAGAAATGAGAAAAATAAAGTCCATGCTCTTGCTCACAGACTGAAACTAGCAACACTTTTTCTTTTCAACTTAAAAGTCATCTTTAGATGTGGCATTTAACAACTTATAAACTCCGCCTTTCAAGCAGAGCACATATCTTACCTTTGATTGCAGGGGGAAATATTAAATATTGTTATTCGTCGCCTGTAGTTACTCACATTCGCTGCATCCATCTTGCAGAAGTTTCTAAAGTCATGCTCTCCAATGAAATCTGCAGCAGCTCTCTGCATTTTCTGTTATAAAATCAAACATAAAAGATTGCTGACAAATCCATGGAGAGTATTAAGAATCTTAGCAGCAATAAATGAACAAATACCATTATATCCAAGTTCCCCTTCCAGAAAAGATATCTATATTCCCTAGTCAAACAGGTGAACCTGCAAGAGAATGACAAAACAAACTGTAAATCATAAATGAAACAAAGCACCAATCTAGATTGATGTCTAATGAGAAAGTCACTTAGATGCTTTCATTATGTGCTATAGAGGTCATAAATGGCCAATAATGTGTGAAACATCAGCTGGATTTACTATCCTAGTAGCAATCATTTGCTTAATTGCAGATGCTCACATTTGATATATGTAAACACTTTCATGTTAAAGTGTCTTAGCATGTGAGTGCAAGACATACAATTATACACCAAGTTTAAGCAGTTCCTAAATTCGACGAATGTTATTCACATAAAATGACCTTAAATTAAAATGAGGTGGAATATGGTCTCCAGTCAGTTAAACACTAAAGTTATAACATTTGGATTTCTGCAAACTTAAGGATCTGCTTGGTCAAATTATGACAAAATAGAGAGCTCAATATTCAGTTCAGATGAACTTAAGTGCCCAAACAGAACAAAAGAAGAAACTGATTGACAATAAGAGGTTTTTCTAGTAAACAAATAAGATTAATCTAAATAAAGCTCATTACCTGCTTGGAAAGAAAAGAAAATTAAAAGCGCCTAAGAAGAAGATACCAGACTAACCTTGCATGAAAATCTGTAGGAACAGGACACCAACCTATCACACGTATATCTTTTGGAAGGACCCTATTCAACACCCTTACATAATCAATTTCTGAACAAGGACAAGAAAATAATGGTCAATAACACGTAAAGAAGTACAGAAAAATCTATTAAATTAACCAATCCTATAGATCAGTGAATGAAACATATACATAGGTACACACCACATCTTCTTTCTGATGCGGCATACCCATTCCCTCCGATGTCTCTCATATTTGACCGGATGTATAAGGAAATCACCTGCAACAGATATTTCATATTAATAAAAAATGATGTCTCCTGTACTAAATAATTCAACAGCAATGGTGAAGGTCATTAATAGTCATTTCACTACACTCAGTAAAAACTGTCTTCAAACAAAAAGTAGAATACAGGGGGATTAGAATATTTCACTATACTTGGCCAGTAGATGAAACTCCCTTGTCAGTTCTACCACACCTGGAGTAATGCGAGTCTTCTTTACTGCCAATCAAAAGCTTTGTTCTCTCAAGTGCCTTGAAAATCTCAGACTGATGAAATCAAGTAACAAAGCCCCCTGTTAGTATCTGAGGCATGTTATGACCTCTTTCTAAGTGGAAGAAAGAATAGAAAAGAATAACACCTCAATAGTTGGTTCAACATGTGCTTCCGAAGCAAAACCGTGGTACCTGCAGAACAGTTCACAAGAAATGACATGCATGCACCATTTTCTTTTCTGGAAAGTTCTGCTGTAAGTTTTAATTAACTTAGTTCAAGATATATGGGAATCTGAAAGCTACTATGTAATGTCATTGTATAAATAATGACATCAAGCACATCATATTTAAGAAAAGAGTACGTGGAAATAAGAGATGAGAGAATAAGATCGAAGAAAAATATCAGGACCATCAAAGAAAACTTCTGGTCTCACTTTTGTGTTTTGAGACAGAGAGGATGACATGGCTCAACTTTGTGCCTGGTCATTTCAGGTCATAGATAGTTAACCATGTGAGGAAACAGAAGTGTGGCAGAGGTGATAGTCCTAATTGAGAAATATTTGTGATCACACAGAAGAAAGCAGAATTCAAGCAGCTTTCTCAGAGTGATAGTTCACTACCTGGTAAGTCTGAAACAGCAAAGGCAGGAGCAAATTTCTTTCCTTTGCCATATCTAGCAGCCAAATATCGATGATATCTATTCTAGAGTAGAAGTATCAATGCCTACAGGAGAATATACTTTGGTTATATATGTGAAATTAAACTACATAAGATTCCTATAAAGTAGTTAGTGCACTTCTAGCATGACGATGATTTAAAAAGGCTTCTAGCCTTCCATGGTTATTAGAAAACTAAAAATGTTTTATTTCACAAAGGCCGAAAGATAAGACCTCTGACCGAAGTACATAATTTTCAGCGCGATGTATCTCTTTGAACAGTGATGTGTGATCCTCGGAGAGTAACCTGTATGCCGAAACAGAAATTCTTACAAACCCAACGAAACATGCGAGGTCATCAAGATAAAATGAAGAGCATTAGCAGTTTACTGATGAACCTTTGAATGCTTTTCACGTCCATAATATAAATAATCTGGCTTTGAAAAAACAAACCTTTGCTCCTAATTCTTTTTCTTTTTTTCGAAAAACTAAATGAGCTGGACATTCACCTGTTATCCCACTTGATTTATGCTCCATAAACTTGGTAGAAATCTCCGCATGCAAACCACTCCCTTCTTTATCACTGTCATGCTGGAAAGCACTTGTATGCATCAGAATAACACAAACGAGAAAGGTTTGGATACCATCATTAATTATAGTATTACAACTCAACTGTTTCAGCAGAAGATGTGAAAGAAGCAAAACTCTGAGCATCATCTGGAGTTCTAGTTGCACTAAATTCATCCTGCTGCTGCTCTCCTTGAACAGAGTCACCTAAATTCAAACCATCAATAGGAAGAAATACCGCATCTTTTTCCTAAAGAAAGAAAAATAAAGAATAAGAATATAATTTTCAGCATCCATGAACCATAAAAAGATTATGTTAAAGTCCTCACCAACTCAGCACTCACTAGATGTATCCAAGTCATATGATTTATTTAGCAAACCGTCTTAATTTATCAACATCAGGAAAAGTAAACACCAAATGTACAAATTCATTTAGTAATAGTACATCTGACGTTAGTAATAGTACCTTGGAGCAGCGACAACCTAATAGCCGGGAAAGCAGCATCCCGTTCTCCCGCTCCAATTCCTAAGATTTATCCAATCAAGAATAGAAAAAAATTTAGCGCGCAATGAGAAGAAATCCTTCGGTTAAAAGAACCAAATTGGTCCACCTCCACCCGGATGCGGAGCGACGTCAACTGCGACCGGAGGTCTTCCACGACGACATCACGGCCATCCACCACCGATGCTTCCATCGCCCTCGTACGGAGATTCGTGCTTGCGATCGCCCCCCGCCGCCGTAGCCGTCGGGAGACAAGCCTCAAACTTATGCGTCGAAGACCGATCGAGTTCTGGGCTTTTAAATTTGGGCCGAGACTAATGGGCCTACCTTAGCCTATTGTATGCGTAAACAAAGAATAAGTCTTGGGTTATTTTTTATGACACCGACTCTTGAAATTATGGAAAAATACCTCTTCCATCACTTATTTTATATATATATATATATATATATATTTTCCGGGCGGGGGTGGGGGGGTTGGGGGGTTAGAAAGTAATATATGAGTGTAATGGGATCAATTTTAGATCTTATAAAATCACTTAATAATTATTATTATTTAAAAAAAAAAAAAGAGGATAAATCACTTATTTCAAAGATAACGAGTGCATAAGATTAGATAATAGTTCATTATCCCTATTAATAAAGAAGATAAATACTTGAGCTAAAATGGGCGTAAAGTATGACTGCCTCTTAACTGAGAAATCAAGAGATCGATTAGGCAAAGTAAAAGACTACATCGAGTACACGTTCCACGTTAAATGACTTCCCTTACAAGCACAATCTAAAGCCTAGGAACTAACTAGCAAACAAAGAAACAAAAAATGAACCACCCAAACATTAGTTAATATACAACCAATATCTTATTCAATAAGCTTGTACTGGCCGCCTGGAGGTCCTCAATGGGGAGGCGCCGGTTGACTGGCGATGCGGTGAAGGTTGATACCTCATTGGTGATTTCTTAACAGCGTCGGATGGCCGCCTTCTCTCGATCTGAGGCGACGATACTACTGCATATTTAGGGTCTTGCAACTGTTCCAGTGTAGCCAGGACCTCCGACATCCGGGGCCGGAGTTTTGCCTCCTTGTTAATGCACTGAAAAGCAAGGTTAGCTACGGCATTGGCTCCTTTCTTTGGGTATTGACCAGCCAACCTTGTGTCCATGATGCGGTATATCTTGCGCTTGTCGCCCAAATGAGGTCTCACCCAGTCAACCAGACTCTGCTCAATACCCACTTTTGTTTTGTCGACGGCGCGCCTGCCAGACAACAACTCCAGCAGCACAACCCCAAAGCTGTAGACATCAGCCTTTGCAGAGAGCCGACCTAATGAATTAGATAGCATGAGAGATCTAGCCAGTTGACTTAATATACTAAGCCTACAACTTAGCAGAAGATACAGGAAAACTGTCGAAATTGGAGCATTATAATATGATAAGCTGAGTTATATACAGGTTAAGATATTCTCAGGAAAGTTCAGAAAAGGTAAGCAAGAAGTCAAGAGACATTCACACTCAAAATGCTCCTCTTCCTCTTCTTCTAAGGTTGTGTTCATGTGTGGAGGATTGCTAAGAATTTAGAATAGAGACTTTTTAACTTCATCTAACAGATGAGGAAACATATGAAACAACAGCTGACAATCACATAAACCTCAAGGACCTACTTTTTTGCAATTACAACAGATCAATCAATTTCGTTGAATAGTATCCTTACCCTGAAAGGAGTAGTTCATCTTCATTCCAATCACTGATCATTTACTTGATACGGAATTTCAATACAACGAGGAAAAAAAAACCCTATGTTAAAACTTATAATCAACATCTACATAAGCAGTATACTACGAACCTGTTGCAACGTACTCTGGAGCAGCATATCCATGAGTGCCCATCACTTGTGTGGAGACATGAGTTCTGTCACCAGTTGGCCCAGCTTTTGCCAAGCCAAAATCCGAAAGCTTTGCATTATATTCCTTCATTTGAGAAACAATATATGCTAAGACATTTATAAACTCAGAATCTCATCAAGATAGAGGCTCTCTCTCAGCATACCGAATCAAGAAGAACGTTTGAGGCCTTCACATCTCGGTATATTACTTGTGATTCAGCATCATGCAAGAAGGAGAGGCCCCTAGCAGATCCAATAGCTACTTTGAGCCTTATCGCCCAAGAAAGAGGCTGAGGTCCTCCTAAAAGCAGCAGTCACAAGAACTTATGTTACACAGACCTTTAAAACAATTAAGCATGTATGCAAAGCACTAAATTCGGCAGTTGTTTCTTTATGCATAAATTACAGAAAGAATTCTCAGAATGAACTTACTTCTAACTGGAAATTTCTTCTCAGTATTTATGTAAATTGACAGCATAGCAACTTCTTCAAAACATTTGTTGGGTGAAGCATAGTCCAAATTATCATGCTTTCAGAAAATAGAAATATTTCACAATAAGATCATCCTTTTCCTCTTCAAAAAGATACGTGCAGATGACAAGGAATGAAAATAGTTGCAAGATACATTACATTGATTTTCATTAAAGACTAGCTAGCTGGACTAATAATGAAAGAACTAAACAGCAAATAGATGAATTATGACAGCAATATCTGCATTTCTAATTTGTATTATGTTCAGATCCAGATGTTCAATCATGTATTAGATGTAATGTACTTATTGCAAGTGTCAGTATATCTAAAACCACAGGGATTACTGAGCCAGTTCCTGTGTTGGTCAGTCATCTGCCCAAACAGGCACTCTAATAAATTCTGGTTGTGCCACTTATCTAACAAATTCTGGTTGTGCGGCTATCAATTAACTAATGCTTTTATAAAGTCAATATTTTCACATGCTTCCTTCTAGCAAGAGTTACATACTTCTAAAAAGATGATTCTCCAAACTTCCTTTTGCCATGAACTCGTAAACCAAAAGTCGGTCATCTCCCTCCGAGCAGTACCCAATGAGCTTAACTAAATTTGGATGATGAAGCTGACCGAGGTAATCTACTTCTGTCTGCAACCATTGACAATTTATTGCATAAAAATAAATTCAAAAGAGAATAAAAGAAAGAAATGATAAGACAATCAGTTGGGAAACCCACCAGCCATTCCTTGTGGCCCTGGAAACCTTCTGGTTTCAGTTTTTTGACAGCAACAACCATTCCAGATCCAGGCCTTGAAGGAGCTAAAGTTTGTTCATTAATCCAACCTTTATAAACACATCCAAATCCTCCTTCCCCAAGAAGACTATCCGGACGGAAGTTTCTAGTCGCATTCCTCAGATCATTGAATGTGAAGGCCTTCAAATTTGAAGATGACAAAATTTGACCCTCTGTCCGAGGAGTTGGAAGACTTACACTCTTCTCACCATAAGAAGACAGGGTCAGGTTTGAAGGATTTGAACCTGTTGTCAGAGTGGAACGAGCTGAGGATATGCTAGTTTTGCTGGTGATTTTTGATGGATCTAGTTTTTCACAAGAAAAGGGCACACATAAGTCGTACCAGTATTCTAGAGACGGCTTCTTTTTTCCAAATGTGTAATAAAAGAAAAAACTTCTAATATCATGGTATAAAGAAAAACTGCTTACTAAAACAATATATTTTAACTTGCTGATAGACTAAACTGAAAATTGAAACTTCTATTAGATGACCATGCGGTCCAGACCTTAGTTGAGATATGGCAAATTGGTATTCAAACTGCTTGGAAGAAAAAATTACATATATCAATCTATCCTCATATTTGTGAGACTAGAAAGATGCTTCCTATGATATCAGGAACAATGTTCTAAAAAGCGTGCAGCAGATTTGTAGTGGCCAAGGGGTTTCATGGCGGTGGCTAGGATGGTGGGTGACATGAGCCTAAGGCTGGTCTCACATAAAATTTTACAAATATAATTTTTGTAAGCTATCTAAGCTATCTAGCAATTATATAATCAAGTGAAAAGGACAGAATTTGACAAATTAGCAACATTCAGCTCATAATAGACATAGTCAATATATTGTGTTAAAATTTGGAATCAATAGCCTTTGGATGATGTTTCTACAATTTTGAAAATAAACCCCTGTATGTACTAGTTTTCATCTTTTGTATCGCAATCAAGAGAAAAAGAATAAAAAAGAAGTGCCTGCTGTAGAAAAGTTTAGCAGTCATCTACAGCCCCAAGTGCAAGAATTTCCAACTAGTTACCATTATTGAGATATGCGTATATTCCAATATAAATTTTAAAGAATTTTCTTATCACAAGATAAGAAATTTAGATAAAAGTCTTTCAGGTATAGATTGAATCATTGAATTTTAATTAGCAGACACAATTGGATTTTTTTTTACTAAGATACAAGAGAGTACAAAATGAGAAAATAGGGAAAATAATTTAGTTACTATTATTGACACTCAAAGCAGTTAAATGAGCTGTCATTTAGTCCAGTAAGGCGGCTGCTATACTCCCAAAACGCTTGTCCAACTCGCTACGGTTGTAGCACAGTGCTTTGAGAGCAAATCTGCCATGTGGGCAACCACAAACTCTCTTTTTGTTTTTGTTTTTGGAAACACTGATCAGAAAAGACAGCACTATAAATCCATTGAGATTAAAACTTTCATTTTATCACTTAATGAGCTCTGATATATTTTCAACTAAGGTTTCCATATCTAGCAAGATACATTTCTCCAGTATTCAAATTTCCAGATCAACCTAGGTGATAAACGACATCTCAGCTCATCTCAGTCTTCTCCGGAGAGAACACATATCTTTTCTTCCCCCTTCCCTTTTTTTATTTATTCTTCTGCCTAAATTAAAGTACATTTAATGCTTCCTGCTGAGACCAACATTTAAGAAGATATTAATACTCCATAACCACCTGTGAATATAACAAGTAGTTAACAACTATACAACTATTTGCAGATACGCCACCTAACTTCTACAGAAGCACATTACAAGATAAGAATCAAATGTTCATCGTACAAGTAGCATTTAATACACAAGGTCAATAGTATCACAATTTATTTTATTCTGCAAATGAAGCTTAAATAGAAAAAAAAGTGACCCGTATGAGCTCAATAATGGAACCTTCGTCTGCAATACCAATCCAGACGGGTTACTTCCTTGCAGTGTTGAAGATCAAAATCTCCATTATTGTTAGCTTCAAAGCTCAGGGCATCCAAGAATCGTTGCACAGAAAAGGAAATACAACTATAACTAAGCTAATTTGGCTTCAAAAATCCCATATGCCAAAACCAAAATGGGTAGGAACTTTTAATCTTTAAGCTGAAGAGTAATTTCTTTTCTTTTTTCTCTATTGGGCACCCAACCATCACCGTCGAAATCCACTAAGCATAACGAAAGACGCAATTTTTCATCCACTAAAAGAAATCTTGAGACCACACCAAACTCAAGAGAAACCCAGAAACCAACACCAACAAGATGCCAAACTAAGCCAAAAAAGAAAAAAAAAAAAAATATATATATATATATATATAGTTCAACTAAACAAGCACAGAGAACACTCACATGCAGGATTCTGCGAACTATCAACTCTCGACGAAGTGTTGAAGCAATTGCCCATCTCCTCCTTCAGTAGGAAATCAAACGCCCATAAATAAATCCTCAACTCCGGAAGAGCATGAGCCAAAAGAGACGAGTTGGGAAACCAAAAGATAAAAAATCCGATCTTTTACGCCTCAGGATCGTTTTCTTTTCTCTCTGATTTGAGAAAAGAGCGTAGAAGAAGAGACGTAGGAAAGAGGTGGGAAAGGGGAGAAGAAGAAGGTAATCTACGCCTCCATAGGAAAGGACAAGCATTTGTGGGGGCTTCGTATACCGGGGGGGGGGGGGTAATGGCGTCGGATTCGTGGTATGGTGCACGAGATTGGCCTCCTTCTTGTCCTTATTATCCGTTTTGCCACTTATATCATGACAATGCCGACCTCCATGGATAACTGTGTGACTCGTCGTCCATGTCCCCCACCCATGTGGAAGTGGAGTTCCCTACAAAATAGTTGAAAGTGATCAATGAGAATTCAAAATAATATTATATAAAATAGTTGAACGTATGATCTATCTACAAGTAAATAACTGCGAGATAAGATGGCTCGCTTTGATGTCTATTTATTGAATTTAATTATAACAAATTAATAGAGAAAAATAAACAAGTAACGACGGAGCAAGTTTATAAAAAAGAAAAATAAAATAAACTTAACAAAATCACGAAAACTACGTCAGCATTACCAATCCACTAGATCATAAAACGGACTCTCTCTCACGTCAGTTTATGACCCGCAACCAGCGTACCTTTTAAGCAATTTCCTTCAAATAATCGTCATTTTCCTCCACGCACGCCCCTTCGTAGAGTCAAACCCGAGTAACCCATTAAAGATTCTTTTTCTTTCTCCTTCACAAAACTCTCGGCTCTTGACCACAATTGTGTGTGTGTGTGTGTGTGTGTCAAAGAGAGATTGTCTCTATCTTTATCTTCTTCTTCTTCTTCTTCTTTATTTTATTTTATTTTTTATTTAAAAAAAAAAATTTCTTTCATGACAAGGGGATCGTCTCTATCTTAGAAATGATGTTCAGCTATAGCTGGGCCAAGTTCGTCAAGGTCAATTTGTAGTGGTCTGAACCCACCAGGCCAAGAACTACTTTTAAGAAATATTAATTACTAGACCAAATTGATCAGACTATAAATATTTCTGGGGTACAAGAATAGTCAAATGCTTAGATAACAATTCAGAAAAGCAAGGAGGAAGAGCTGGGGCGACAGAGTACAAAGAAAGCATTTGATATTGGAAAGACAAACAGAAGTAAGGTTCTCAAAATTAAACAGCATCTATCCGCTTGCAGATAGTGGAGCTTGACCTAAACGAAAGAAAACAAGTGGGATCAAAACCGACATAATTAATTATGGAGGAAAGCAATCCACAGAGTGCACGCACCTATTGCATTTGAGGTTCTATTATTGCTGTATGTGTACAATGTCTTGGAAATTGACCTTTTGTGAAAGAAATTTTCTCGAGGTTTTGACCAAACTGACCTTTCCCCAAATTTAATGGAGTTTTTGACCAAAATATTGCTATAGTAAAAAAATTATTTTTTTAGAGGACATCACTATTTAAATTAATTTTTCAAACTAGTTAGGTAATAAAATCTCTGTCTCAAACATCCATTTGTAGTAAATTAATGAATTTTTTTGTTAAAAAATTATTATCTTAAATAATAATTTTCTTATATATAAAACACTTCTCGATAAAACAATTTCTATATAAAACGCTTTCAGAAAAAACTATTTATAAACTATTATATAATAAATTTAAAATTAAAATTTAAAGGAGTGATAATTTTTATTTTATGATTCCGAGGACAATTGATTGAGAGAAATCACTACTTTGTTTCATCTTATAAATCTTTTATATATTTTTATAATAATATATTTTATATATCGTAAAGTTACGATAATCTATTTATATATATATATATATATATATTTTTTTAAACCTATTGAAAAACTAATTAATTTACTAATAATTATTCTTTGAGACAGCCACACGGTACTAATTTAGGAAATAGTTTGAATAGTTATGTAGTACTCTATAAATTTTTTCACTGTAGCAGCACTTTGTTCAAAAACTTAAATTTCTCTGCATCTCACAAACAAGGGTTGCTGTTGTTAAGTACCGTATCCCACAAGTTGAGACACAAGCAATAGGCCTCCCTGAGTTATGGACCAAAAAAATGAGTAGACATGAGAGCGATGTATGCAAGCTTATCAGGAACATTGCATTAACTTTAACAACATGCAGAACAAAATGTTAAATTTCAACTTTTAATGTAAAGCCTGCAGCAACAGTAATTCAAAATAAAGAAAGAAAGAAAGAAAGAAAGAAAGAAAGAAGAGTAAATTAGATTGTGTAGTCATTCATGACCATAATAATTCAACATCAATGTCTATCTATACTGGCCAAATTGTAAAAAAATTATGCACTACTTTGTATAATTAATTCAACATCAATCTATGCGCTGAAAGAAAGAACAAGTTGCATATATGAAAATAAAAATAAAGATCTAGACTTCAACATACTTGTTTTAACCTTCAGAAAACTTAGTAGTGCGGTCGTCATCAAGAGATATCAATATTTCGTATCTGCCCTTTAAAAGGACTGGTATCTGCATATATAACCTTTTAAATGTCACAAAGCATAATTACTTACCCCTAAACTCCCCGATAAATTTATGACACATCAGGATGGAAAGAACACAAAATACCGAGGAACCTATAAGAAACTAATTATTTTTCAATGTCTACAAACAAAACATCAGCAACTTTCTTTTGAATAATTTGTCATAATTTATTTACTCCATGCATATATTATGCATCACGGCAGAACAAATAGATTTGCCATAACTAAGAGCTGATCATTTCCAGAAAGTCACAACCAATATTCCAATATCAACTGCTTGAACCTGTCAAATAGTCTATACATTTGACTTCATTAATGTTATTTAGTCTGACTCATAGGGCACCACAGTTTGCTCATCTACGTCAAGCGATTCACTTTTTGTTCCTTGATATTCATGGAAGAACAAGATCTGGAAGAAAAAGAAGAATATCAAGTCCCAGTTATCAAATATTCCTCTTCCACTAGAGATTTTATTGTTGGCAGAGGCAACCTAATGATAAATTGATAACATTCAAAAACATTACAATAATTCACGTAGCAAGCTCAATGAAGACTTAGACTAAGTTGTAACTTCTTTCCCAGACTACACTATGTACAAGAAAATAAATGCAATTTGATGCAAAGGTTATGGAAGAGGTATGATGATTAAATACTCTTTGAATTTCTGTGGCACACTTTAGTGCTTTGAGTGACAAGTTGCAGAAACAAAAACAGTAAGAAGCATTAGAACCATTATTTTCTATTTGCACATTTTATTTGTCATATTTATGTTTTCTCACGGAATTCTGAATGATTTCCTGCTGTCTCACTTTGGCATCAAGAGAATAGTAGAATACTCTATTTTCTCTTACAACGAACAAAGTAATTATTGAGTAGGTCCAGGACAAGATATAGTGGACTCCATTGACCAATGGAGAAGAAGAGAAGACAGAGCAAGAAACAGTCACAGGTCACAAGATTCTCACCCTTTAAGAATCATGAACAGGTGTGTTATTCCAGACTTAAAGTCATGCTATACGTGCTAAATAAATCATACTTACATAATCAGATACAGTCTGTGGATAAGGGTATGCAATTGCATCTTTACTTCTCAAATAACGAAAATTAAAATAAATACAATCAATTATACACAAAATAACACATGTAAACATAGACACACAAAAGATTCTAGAAAAGAATTGGTAATTTAACTCTAGAATTTGGCAAGACCTGGACATTTGCTTTTAATAATTGAGGCAAACTAGCTTGCAGCCTTGACAGCTGGAGAAGTACAGACATACATAAATATCAGATGATGCTTAGTTTGACTTCCTTGGGTACTGGCAACACATTAATTTCTCATCAGAGCCATGTTACCTTTGATTGTAGTGAGACCCCTCCCAAGATCAGGGCTGGTAAATATGACAACCATCCTTTACTGCTCTGCCATCAACAGGAAGAAATACAAGATGCTGCATCCAAAACACCCATGGGCAAAATGGTAAGTTACTGTAGATTTCAGACTTACCAACTATCCCAAAGAGAAAAAGAAAAAGAAAGTGGCAATCATGATTCATGAAACTCCAGGCAAGTCTGTCTTAACATGTTAATGGGCTTACTGTTATTTCTCCGCCAAACGAAGCTACAGGCCACCAAACTAGATAAGTCCATGCCCCAAGGACAATAAAAAAACACATCCTTTAGGTTCAAATCCTGCAAACATTAAGACTAGATACTGAGGGACACTTGTCTTTTGTTGTTTAGCCTAATCAGCCTGTTTAAATTAAGAATATAAATAGAATGCAGAAAATAGTAATAATGAGATCACCTATATTTGAAGTTTTATACATTAAAGAATATAAAGTTTGTTATCTACACCTACATGCCATTAGAAACATACGAGTGACCAGTCAACCATACCATGTGGACCAAGAGAATGGAATATTGTCCTAGAGCTTTTAAAGAACAATCACGTGATGATCTCCACTTATACAATTGATCTCTGTCCTGGTTGGCCTACTGGGTGGTGGCAGGCAAAGTGTCATTTTAATAGACATCCTAGTCATAGGTTTTCAAGAAGAGTACCGGTATCCTAAATATAAAATTTTTTCGGGATATACATATATTAATTTTAATAGTTCATATTTAAAAAAGTAAAAGAATATGAAAAATATGAACCTTTAAGCTATACTTATATATATATGTATAGATATGTATGTGTGGGGTTGGTGGTGGGGCTTTCAAATTTTGTGTACAGAACCAACTCTGACAGTCGAAGTAGAGGAATTCTCTTGATCAAGTGATAAGATTGAAATGAGGTTGGTTCTTACTAGAAAGGTCTAAAGGAGTAGCAATGGTTGGAGCATGCATCATAAAGATTGCATTGTAAGAACTAGAGCAAGAACTTAAAAGAGGATAAAATGGATCAGAAGTCAGAACCATTAGTTACCAATTCATCAAGAACTCATAAAGATTAAAAAGAACATAATACAGAAGGTAAAACAGAGTAATTTGTTATACTGACAGATGCTCCACCGTTCTCTTTAAACAATGCTTCATGCTTTGTCCATTTCTTGCAAAGGGTAGAAAATCAGTTCCTTACCGCATTATCTGTTCTGCTTTAAAAGGTAATGCACATAGAATCTCTTCTTCTGTTGATACCATACAGTCACAACTAACAAGTAGCAATCAGACAACTGAATTACCTGCCTGAGAGCATCTTTGCTATTTCAGTCCATTTGTTGCCAAAAATCTTCTGAGCCTGAAATAAGATTCACTTTGAAGTGAATTGATCACAGAACAAACTCAAATTTTCAGTCCAAGAATCAGAATAAATTAAATAATAGTTAATTTGCTAACTTCCTTGAACTTATTTTCAAAAGCATCAGACAGTATATACCCATTATTTGAAGAAAAAAAAAACATTTTGCAAAGGGAAGCACATAGACATGGACGTACAAATCCAAAAACATGAAAGGTAAACATAATACAACACATCACATAAGATTTACAACAATTATGAGAACCTCAATGGGAGTCACTCCATATGTGGTCTGGAGATGACAAGATTTACAACAAATTGTTAGAGAGGCTATTTTTCTAGCTTGAACATGAAAACCTACATGGCGGAAAGCCTTACCAAAACAAAATTGTAAGTAAGCACATTTTTATGTCATAAACAACTTAAAGCTAAAAAATGACTTGATGCAAAACATGTTACTGAATTCAAGGGAGTCAAGATTAAAAGAGAGTTACAATTATACAGAACACAAAGCAAGTAATTCGTTTGAGCTCTAGTTATACTTATCTAAATCCACTAACGTACTAATGATCCAACACTCACCTCACACAAAAGTATGTCCTCCTAAGCTGATCACCTGCCTTGCTTAGACTCTGAACTTAAATAAGTATACCATCTATGATCCCAGCACCACATACTCATCGTTCCAAGTTAAGAACCAAGTATACCTGAAATTGTAGTAGGAAAAAGAAAAGAGCTCTACTTCGACTTTCTGCATGCCCTTTTCCTACTCTACATACATTCTCCTGCACTGGCTGCTTGTCGTGTCCTTGAATTTCGCTGCGATTCTTGTCCAACTGCCCATGAAGATTACCATGATATCGTAAGAGTAGGTAGCAAAAGAAAACAGAGAGGAAAGTGAATACAAACTTATTAGTTGCATGAAGAGCGATTTTCTCTTGAAGCAGTTCATCCTTCTGCAAGAAATCCAAATCCCGCAACCTCAAAAACGCCAATCAAGAAGAGATAGAATGAGATCGAAGCAGAAAGAAAGGCATAAGAACAGTACATGGGGAGTCCAAGAAAACTATACGCCGGAGTTGTTTCTCCGACCGAATTCATCGCCACCGCAGCAAGACCGGATCCTTCCAAGAAACGACGTTATAGAGCTCGGATTCGATCGAAACGGAGCTCGACGGGGAGGGGATCCTGAGATCAACACTAAGATGCCGATCGATCGGCTCGGCGAGACATAAAGGCTTGGAGATTGAGCACGGTGTTGATCAGGGTTTCGGGAGCGCGGGAATTGGAAGTAGTTTGAAACCGAAGAAAACGGAGGAAGAAGAAGACAGCGAGAGAACAAGAAGGTGGTCACCGCCGGTAAGTTTAAGAGAACGCACCATCCTTAGGCCGACCTTTTAATTAGAGGTAAAAAAACTCATTAAATTTAGCCAATGCATTCGTCTACTTATATTTATTTAATGCCTTAATGTTATTATTGCATTCTTATTTATTACGCCGTCTCATTTAATCATTTTCATAAAAAATGGATGCCCTGTAATTTATGGCCCTTGATTGTTCTCTAGATTTGCTAATGGATTTATGTGCAAAGAGGGTAATTAGACATTAAGGTCTCACATTAAAGAACAAATTGCAGCTAACTCATCCATCATATGCTCTACAGAGATGTGGATTAACTTTGATGCATGTAACTCCTACATTTATAAGAGATTTTGTACTTGAGATTTGAGTCACCTATTCCCCACCTCTTAATCTTAGCTTCTTATTGCAGACAACCTGAAGTACAAAAGCAAAAGGAAATGCCTCTATGATTTGAAAGGTTGATCTTAAATAAATACACAGTCCCCTCATCAGATTCTTGATACAGAGAAACTGAGAGCATCAAAACAGGAATTCAGGATTTTCCCCTGAAAAACTGAAAAATTAAGGAACAATCTTTTATTAGAGAATCAAAAGAACTGTATAGTAAGAGTCATCATTTTCCACCGAGAGGAGAAAGGATTCGGCGATATTTCTTGTGTTGGCTATTGTAGTTGTAAATTTCCCTTGGCATTCAAGTTTACCTGCAATGGAACACAAGAAAGAGCCACTGAGCAAGAAAATATCGCTATTATTCAGGAAACACAGAGACCAACAAGCTTACAGTATTTGAACAGTCTTTTTTTCCTACTGATAGTGGAAAAATACCGCGCCTTACTATCTTTGTAGAAAGAGATAAATGTTAGGGAAGATCTATAGAACAAGAATGGTAACAACCATGACTCTGGTGATTAGAGGAGATCAAAATAACAAGAATCACCAGGAAGTTCTACATATAGTTGCAATGAAAACATTAGTTTCTCCTCCATGAGTGCTGCTAAAACTAATAAGACCAATACGAAGATCATGCAGCAGTCTAGGTGACTTATATATGGTCTCCATAATAGCAGAATACTAATCAATAAGTGGTCTTTTGACAGAAAGACGGAAAAAAGAGAGCTATACTCGGAGGGCCCCAAGGCAGTGCTTTTTACCTTCTTCAACAACATATTTTCAACATGCTCGTCTGAATAGGCAGGATCTGACATGATCGAATAGGACAGAGCATATTATTTCTGCATAATGGACAAGTGAGGAGCTAAACATGGCTGGTCAAGAGTAGTCAAATTTCAATGTTTTGGAATATGAGACATTCAGAGAAGTCAGTCAACCTTCTCTATTTCCAATTGTGTTGATTATATCTTTTACTGCATTGAGAATCTTGAGATCAAACCAGATTCAGATGGTAGTAGATAATGAGAAGTCATTTGGCAGAAATAACACAGTTGGAATTTTCCAGAAGAAATTATCAGAACAAGGTAGTTGCATTGGAGATGGATATAGAATGAAAACCATGCTTACTAGCTCCAAATGACGTTAATGATACTTCCAGATATTTTATGGATACAACTGCAGTCATATTACATCAACATGCCCCAGAAGCAGCACTCACTTGTTTGGGCATCTCTAATGCATTGAGGGAACAATCAATGGTTCTAATGTGATGCTACTGTATTTTGCATTGTCCTAGCATTTATACCAATATCACTCCTATAATGTGTCTGCAAAATCTGATAACATAGCATTCCACCGTTGTGACTTTAGCATTCACTTTAGATGTTCTTTATCAGTTCTAACAGTTTATCATGAATGAAATCTGGACTTTTTAAAAACAACAATAACAATCAGAAAAAATCTAGCGCAAAACAAGTCTTAAGAAAATAAGTTATCTACCTATCAATACTGTATGAATTTATACTTGCACCATTAGCTTATTGTAAAGGTACTCGATCAATGCTGCATTAGCATAGGTATCAGCTCTGAAAATTTTGTGGTGGTATAGAACCAGTTTACTACCCATGCCAGATAGACCAACTCAGACAACATAAGCTTCACTGTGCGTTTAACCATTAACAAACAAACAGATGCACAATAAAAAGAAGATCTTTTCCAGCAAAAAGAAAAGAACATAAATGATCCATCCATCATCGAATGTAGCTACAAGCAAAGCAATCTATTATCAAAAAATTTCAAGAAATCAACCACATACCTCCCAAAAAATCAGAACCCTCTCGGCCCCTCGATTCTCCTCTCCTCCACCCCCTTTGCCCCATCGGCCATAAACAGGCAGTAATCCGCGATCTCCCGGAACTTGGGCACGCTTCTGAGATCCACCTTGGTCCCATCCTTCAGCGTGATCACTATATCCCCCCACTCCCCGATGAACCTCGGCACGACTTGCACGTCCTTGACCGACGCGTAAGGGAAGTCGCTCCGGTCCTGCCCGGTGAACCCAGAGACGACGGTGACCCGCCGGTTCGTGAAGCGGTATCGGAGGAAGAAGGCGCGGGAGACGGCGGCGAGGGTGAGCGGGAGCCAGAGGAGGGTGAAGCCGAGGAGGAGGTTAGCGACGAGGTCGCCGTAGTGGGCGCCGCCGTCGAAGAACACGCGCTCCTCGGAGGAGGAAGAAGAAGGAGGGGTTAGTGTTTGGGGTCGAGGAGAGGAGGAGGCGAAGAGCTTTGGGGAGGGGTTAGGGGCTTTAGAGAAAGGTGGGATCTTGAAGGCGGATTTGATCGGGAAGGGAGAGGAGAGAGGAGGAGGAAGAGGAGGGAGGAGGAAGGAGGTGGCGGCGGTGGACATGGTGGTCTCTTTTTGGCGGGGGCTTATCCGATGGAAGTTGAATGGATAAGTGAAAGAAATTTTATTAGAGTTTGTGGGTGTGGATTTGCTATGCTAGTGTTTGCACCAAAAGAATTTGGAAGGTACAGTTTCTTACACGTGTTCGATCCTTTGATAGGAACAATGGGGATGAAGGGATCTTTTCGCTGTACACCCTATATTATTCGTTTATTTTATTTACACGCCGTTTTCTATTTGACCATTAATTTCTTAATTAAATCATAGAAGATTGAGGATGGACTAAGGTTTTTTTTTTTCACATAATGTATATCATATTGTGACATAGAAGACCTCATTCTATTGAGTTCAAGGCAATTACACCTTACTACAAGATGTATTCTAGATATAATAACTAATAGTAATATCATCTTATGCTTATGATTTGTATGAATTAATTAAAACTATGGAGATCCGATCAACCATGGGCATACTGATGGTTGCTCTTCCATGCTACATAACAAACGGCTGAAGCTTAAGATTCCCTCTGAGCTGCCATGGATCTCTGATCTCGAGGAGCTTTGAAGGAGATGTTCTACGTCCGACGACCAAGTCGAAGGGCCGAAATTTATGCAGCGGTGAGGATCCGCCGAGCTCCGGTCGGACGCCGGTGTTGTCGAGTTATTCAAGTTGATCTCTGAACTGTTCTCACTTCTGTTGCTGAAAGAAGCTCCAGTGCTGTCTTTGTTGAGGTTGATCAGTTCTTGCTGCCCTTTGAGTGCCAAAATCTACACGATGAAATGTATTAACAATTAAACATGGAGTACATAATTTATAATGTACAAGTGGTAAGAATGAATTCAAATTAAGTATATACCTCAGCTTGGAGTTTCTTGTTCTGGGATTTGAAGGAACCGTTCTCTGACTTGATTTCTTCAAACTTTCTCTTGAGCACATCGTAGTCTTTCTCCAATTGCTTGGTCTTCCACTTTGCCCTCCTGTTCTGGAACCAAATGGCCACCTGCCTCGGCTGCAGCCCAAGTGCTGTGGCCAGTTGCAATTTCCTCTCAGGCTCCAGTTTCTTCTCCACCTCAAAGTTCTTCTCCAAAGCCCTCACCTGCTCCTTGCTAAGCCGCCTCTTCTTCTCCCCTGCCCGCGAGAAGTCATCGGAGAATTCCTCGCAGGTCTTAATCCCTGAGAAGGACATGGATCTCTTCACTGCAGCACCTGAAGATGGTAGGTCTGAAGTCTTGCAGATCAATCCTGCCACTTATCTCCATATCATAGGAAATGAAGAGAAAACATAGTATATGTAGTGAGTAAAAGTTTGTGCTACCTCTCTTTGTTTCACTTCTATTTCCTCTCTTTACTTCATGCTACAGACTTGGACGAGACCAATCATATCAAACAGAAGAGCAAAAGTAAAAAGGAAATAGCTACGAGATTCCCTTCATAGTAAAAAGATAGATGGGGATTTACTTCACAGCTACAGTGAACTAAGCCCAACCGTTTGTTTTCTAACATCCAGGAAATATAACGTGTGTGCAATTTAAGGGTTATAATATGAGCTTAGTGAAGCTATAGTAGTAGTGTAGGGGGTGGTGCTATTTCCCATCAATACAAAAAGGATGGTACATCTCTCTTTTTCACCAGTAGAAGAACAATAATAATTAAGAGCCAACAATGTTAAATTTTTCGACTCGATCTTGGAAGCTAATAAACAAAGAATGGCATATATGAAGATGATCAGAAAGACCTCGATCTTTGAGATTTCTTTTGCTATTCTTTTTTTTTTTTTGGGTATCAAACGACATAACAATTCCAAGAAGAGAATGCTTCAAAAGATTTAGCTTTCCTCCAATTTTGTCTAACTGGAGAGCATCTAAAAAGTTTTGTTACTTAGAGCCCAAGCTTCCTTCCTGTAGCTATATATATTCTCACATGCTATATATTTACACACACACACAACTCATGGATACTATTAGGAGGATATAGATATAAAACCATAGAGATGGCCTTCCTTTTGTCCCTATATCTCTCTTTTATTGGAGATATAGATTCTCCATTGCTTGTCGTGCAACCGTTGGGCGAGGTCACTGGTGGTTGGTTGGTTGTCGGGAAGGATTCGAGAAAAGGTTAAAGTCGGCAGAAGTTAACAAACACAGTGCCGATTTCTGATATGACGGGCATCACATCAAGCCTGGAGTAGGAGTTTCCTGAAGCCGATTACTTGGCAGTCTTTGATTGGAAGTAATTTAATTAAATCAGAACAAAATTAATAGTCATTGATTAATTACTTCTCATTAAGCTATATTATAAAAACTTGAAGCCATATTCATGTCACATTAGCAAGCTTCGAATTATCGCAGCTTCTTCGCTACTTACGCCGCCGGCCGCCGCCAGCAATTCTCCGAGCCTCGCAGTCAAGTCGTCGATATCTCGATGCAAGCTCTTAATGTAGTTGCAGGTCTCCTGCAACACCGTAGCAGAAGAAACCTGGAGAAGATTATTATTATTATTATTTCATTTTAGTTAACACACTAAGATAATAAAATTTTAATTAGAGAAAAGGAAACTTATACAGCAACTCATCACTCACTCTCTCGTTGCTTCTAACGCGAGATTCTGGGAGAAGTTGTTGTAGTTTGGATAAAAGATCAGCGATCTGTTCCTGGGTGATCCTCGAAGAACTCGACGGCAAACTCGTGTGAGATCTCCTGCTTGGCATTTTAATGGCGATATGATCAATGTCGTAGTGGGAGTTATGTTGGTGGAGAGTTTCAGGGATAAGTGACAGTGAGGTGAGGAGATGGAAGAAGATATCTAGACAATGGGATGATATATATATATACACACACACACACACACACACACACACACACACACATAATGGAGGTAATTAAATAAGATTGAGATGTGTGCATGAGAGAGATTAGTATATAGGCAAGTGTTACATTTAAAAAAGTAAGAGGATTGAGAGAGAGAGAGAGAGCTAGAGATCATGCAAGTGGTGGCGAATTGATTTTTGGCAGGAGAAATCATGCAGGACATGTTACGCTGCATTAAAAGAAAATGGAATTACAAAGTATCTCCCTTTAAATATTTGATCATAAAATATGGATACAATATTCATATTCATTCAAACAGTAACATTATTTCTACTCATAGGGATATTATGATAATATACACTTTTTTCGTTATATTTAGATAGACAAGTTAACAATTTAAATCAAGTAAGTCTTAGTTTCAATTATTAATATATATAATTATCTTTTTATTTTTTTAGGTAGAAAATAACATATTGGAGCCCAAGTTGCAATTATAGGCATGGGAACCTCATGTGGCAGTCGAATATTATATATACATGTCAGATTTTTTTTTTTTTTCCAGTGAACAATTTAAATGGAAATATTTCGAAAGAAGTAGGAAGCTTTATTTGGGCTAATATAAGTCCGAAGCCCATAACTCTAATTAAGTTGAGTGGTTATTAGTTATTACCACCCTAATTAACTCCAAATTAAGTTGGTTATACTAATTAGAAAGAAAAGCTTAGCGAGAGAGTACTCCGCGGAGAGACAACACCACGTGTCGATAGTTCTACGAGGGAGCAGCCCATGCAGACATCTCACGTCTGATGGAGACCATCCACGATTGCAGTCCCCCATAATGGGCCCCCATTAATGGCCCACTAATCCCTCTTTTAGCCCTATGTTTATAATTACTGGATAATTACTACTCTTACAATATATGGTAAAAATCTAATTTGTTAATGAATATGTTAACTGTAATAAAAATTCGATGTACATAATTTGATTGAATTCAGGAATAAATACTCTTTATAAATGATTATAATAGATTTTTACCACAAGTTCCAAAGACGGTATTACTTAGAAATTTAGGGTAAAGTAATTTAGGTGTCATTACCTCAATTATGAGATAATTATAACCAATCATGAGATAATTAGACAGGCAAAGGTACTCTTTTGTCTCCCTTGCTCACATGGGCATCTCGTGACCAATCTAGAAGAGGCCTACACCTCTCTCTCTCTCTCTCTCTCTCTCTCTCTTCTATGGAAATGGAATCTCTTTTCCATTATTAAGAACACATGAGGGTACGGCAAAAAAAACTCTCAAATGGCTGCTTGCTTGTAGCAAAATCCCTTTTGCAATTAAACCCCTTTCTAATGCAAATTGCATTTAAAAAGTAGGCGAGAATATAATACATGAGAAGATAGTAAATATTAATCGGACTATACTATATCATAACTCTAGTAAGATAGAAAGATTAACCTTAATATAAGGTACATATTCTCCGGGATGGGATGGCGGAAAAGGCTAATCTCCTTAGATTGCAATGGAAGCTTTGTGAAAGAGACCAACCTTACAAACTAGGAGACAATCATAAGGACAGGAGAGGAGCCCTAAACCACAGAGAGTTATAGAAGTAGACATGGAGTATCTTTTGGGTACACCAATAACAAAAAGGTTAAAAGAAATGGCCACTAGAGTATGTTGAGGCCCAAAACATGAGAGTTGGCATGCATGCAATTTGCCATGTTGATTTGGGTACATACATACATACATACAAACATACATATGCCTCCATGAGCCCATGGGCCATGTGAAGAACTTGGGGCCACTCCAAAGCAAGATGAGGAGGAGCATGAGAGTTCTCTTCATATATATGTCTTCTAACTAACTTGCTACTCTTGTTATATTGCTATAGTTAGGTTTAATACCAATAGCTTTCAGTCTCTCTCATCTCATCTTTTTTTTTTTTTGAAAAAAAAGAAAGAAATTTCTTTCATACCTCCATATCTTTGCATTACTCCTACTTAGCTCCCAAGATGTCTAGCCAGAGAAGGATCACAGAGGAGGAGATCAGTGAGCTCATCTCCAAGCTCCACTCCCTCCTCCCCGAGTCTCGCCGGAGAAGTACAAATAGGGTATGTATGCATGTGTGTGTAGGATGATGCATCAAAGGATAAATTCTTATAGCTACTAGTCTTTTTGGTTGATGTGTATAACTAGGCATCGTCGTCGAAGCTGCTGAAGGAGACATGCAGCTATATCAAGAGCCTGCACCGAGAAGTAGACGATCTCAGCAGTCGGCTTTCGCATCTGATGGCCACGATGGAGGACGACAGCCCTCAGGCGGAGATTATTAGGAACATTCTGAGGTTCTGAAGAAGAAGAAGAAGAAGAAGAAGAAGTTTGTAGTAGTTGCTTGTACGTTTGTTGTTTCTCTTTGGCCATGAATGATGGTTAATAGCTTTGCTAGGCTATATGAGTACTTGAAAGTGTTTGATGCCTTTTGGGGGTATCCTCGTACGTTTCTCTAGCCTGGCTTGAGTTGTTCTTTTTCCCATGACAACCAACCAATTATGGAGGGTCTCTTTATGCAATTAAGCTCTTATTCTTCTCCTAATTATCTTCTTGGAATTATATACCTGCTGCTGCTGCTGCACTGGAATCCGAAAGTAATCATTAAGCAACAAAGTACTAAGTCTGTCAAAAGAGTGACCCAAGTAACAAGAAAGAGCTACTTTCTTTGTATTATTGTAACTTCCACCGCTTTAAAGAAGAGATAGAACCATCTCTGGCTTCCTACTCGGCAAATAATTAAACGTCAAATTACTTCTATGTACTTGATACTAACTCTTTCTCTCCTCTTTCTTAGAGATCAAATTACAACCATTTTTTAGAGCCTTAACGAGCTATTATTATCTACGGACTTTGTTTTTTTTTTTTTTGGGTTGAAGAATAAACAAGTGGCAGTCTAAACTGCCACTAAAAAAGTTCGGTGTGAATCAGAGTAAGAGCATTGCAAAAAATTGGTTAGGTCTTGTGTTGGACCACAGACAAGTAACTAATTTTACATACTGGAAGAGGTTGTCAATTTGATGAGTGAGTACCAACTAGGACATGTAGATCACCACCATTGGATTGCCAGATCAAATGGCTGGAAAGCATGAAGGACAACAACTAACCATGCATGGTAGCAACCAGGGAACAACAGCATTAAAGCAAACCACATGCAGCTAGTGATCTAATTCATCAATCCAAAGAGATATAAGCACACAAATTTTTAAGAATAATTTCGCTTAGATCTTCCACTCTAATTATTTTTTACCACATAAACTTCTGAACCATTTTTTTTTGTTTTTGTTTAGGAGATACATATATCTAAGTGGAATTATTCTCAGATTTTTAACCCCATTTCAGTGGATCATGTAAATTTCCTAAAGAGAACAAATATAAACATTCAAAATACTAGAGAGGAAATTAACTTGAGCAAAGGATCCAGCAGAGAAAAAAAGAAGTTATTACAATGATTCATAATATACACTAAAGAATGAACAAATCTACAAACAATATGTATAAAAAGGCAGTGATAGATGAAATTTCTCAATAAATACCTGTATTTTATTACAATGATAACAATTCTCCTGAAGTCCAATAAACCCACTTGATAACATCCTAGCACCAATAATATATATATATATATGTACATATTATAGATCAAATAACTGCAGACAGCAAAATATGGATCTGCAAAAGCTATAGATAACTTGGCCTGTATGTTACTACTTCGGAACTCCCTCTGAAACCATGCCTTTGAGCAGCTTCCACGAAGAAAGCATGTTTGAGTTCTGGATAAGACTGGCAAACATCACAAAAGCTTGTACATTTGGAGAGTCAACATAATTGATATGGCAGAAAAAAGAAGCTATGCATGAATTTGCCTTACATAAAAGAAAAGGATTTGAAGAAAAAATTCTCCTGGACCTGGAGAATTATCAAAATTAATCTTCAGTTTAATATGCATGGAGTGTTCTCTCAGAATAACACTAGACAGAGTGCATAAATGTTAGAAATGATCAGCAGTATGCTATCTGCCACTCAACACAGCGATATACTCAGTAGGATGAGGTTATAAAACATAATCCACATAACAATGTTGCAGTACAACAATATATTTTTGATGAAAAAGAGGTAACTGTCTGACCATAAATTAGCTACATATGTCATTTTTATTTCAACATTGTAGCTGCTAAATGAATGTCAAGAAGTTAAAGATTCATCAAAAATTAATCTTCGGTTTAATATGCATGGAGTGTCCTCTCAGAATAACACTAGACAGAGTACATAAATGTCAGAAATGATCAGCAGTATGTTATCTGCCACTCGACGCAAAGATACTCAGTAGAATAAGGTTATAAAACATAATCCACATAACAATGTGCAGTACAACAATATATTTTGGATGAAAAAGAGGTAACTGTCTGACCATATATTAGCTGCATATGTCATTTTTATTTCAACATTGTAGCTGCTAAATGAACGTCAAGAAGTTAAAGATTCATCAAGTTCTTTCAAAAGGCATGTTTGTAAATTAAGAAAAAGCTATTACAATCATATAAATCCCCAGCAACAATATTACATGATCAAAGTTTTACACGAATGTGACAAATAAACATGGTTGGGTAGTTCTCCCAAAACTCAAGACGTCGTACCCTTTGCAAATGCATAATCTAGCAAAAGATGATATCAGTGAGGGCTAGTTTTTGGTTTTGTTAACAAGTACATTCCGCAACTAAACATGCAACAGAGTAAATATCTCATATTCACTCCTAAACAACCAGACTAAAATACATATCAAATCAAATTTGAATCAAAATCGCAGCTAATAATAGATGGCATACCAGATATTCTGAACAACTTTCAGACTCGACCATCAAAGAACTTTAGTAACCATTCTCCATTACCAACAAGGGGCAACAAAGCTACCAATCCACAAAAAGAACGAATCAAATACAAAAAAAAATTACAATACAAGAAAGAGATATGTCCGTATGATCAGGCACTCAGAATGAAAAGGACTAGATGTGCATTCACTGGTCTGCTGACCTCTGTGATTCATCGGAAAATTTGACTCCTCATTGTGCCAAAAGAATTACAAAGAAAATTTCTCATTAAATATATGACATAAACTAGTACTAACAGTTTAACCATCAGAAAGCATTAAGTAGCAAAATACTAACCAAAATGAAATTTAAGACATCTTATATTCTTATACTTCGGAGTAAAAGAATAGGATATAAAGGTCCATCAGAGAAAGAAGAATCATCAGTGTAGACACGTTATAAGTGCCTCAGATGACCGTCGTGAGTTTTACTTCTGATTCTCATCATATGGGCCATTGTAAAAAGGGAACTTTAGATTATAAAGAGGACCCTGATGTTGTTTAAGCATTACCAGTTTTTCTTATTCACAAACAAAGGTTTCAAATAATCCTTCAGTAAGAAGGATATTTTGAACCATATTAGACATAAAGTTCTCATTTTGACAGCCAAAATGGACAGACGAAGCTTGGAACAGCAAAGCAAATCCCTTTCTTATCCATCACCCTGTAAGCAAATACATCTTAAAGGAACAAATTTTCGAGCATCATCACAAGATTAACAACTATACCGCACCAAATGCGGCTCTGCCGGATAAAAATCCGGCATTATTAAAGCAAGGCCAAGATTGAGATAGAGTTTCGCAAAAAAGGTGGAAATTTTGGTACCGACGAGAAGAGAGGTAGGAGAAGAGTAGGATTGGGAGTGCGTTAGAAGCTTAACGCGAGCCAACCCATCGAATCCGGCCTCCAGCACGCCGCTCTCGCGAGTCGGCGTCCGAGGGAGAAGGAGATGGAGGAGATGGAGGAGGAGAAGACTTTATAGAATGTGAGAAAACCCTAAACCTCCAGTAGCGGGTAGGCGGGTTAACAGGTTAGCGGGTTGAGATATTAATCACCAACCCATTTACTTGTCCACTGCGTCGGGATGTATACTTATCACAATCTCTTTCTTAGAGACATTTCTTCGAACAAGAAATATGCACTCTTTCAAACGCCTCCTATCCACCCCTTATTCCTCTCTCCCGTCGAATAACATCATACTATTTCGAGAATTACCACTACTATTCCGAAACCCTTTATCCACTCGACCTCCCTCCTCTTCTACCACCGGTGACCACGAGTGGAATGACGCATGGGAAACAGCATGGCTTCCCGATGACGTTGCCGCCAAGGACCGTGCACCGTGGGAGTCCGACGTCATTTTCCCATCCGCTGCTGAACCCGGCGGCGGCACCAACTTTGCCGCCGATATCGACGCCGACACGAAGGCCTTCGTCGCTGAGATGGACGAGCGGTGGAACGAGAGACGAGACGCGAAGAAGATGCAGAAGCGGGAGGAGGTGGGGAAAGGGAAGAAGGTTGCTGATGATTACAGGATTAGGAAGCAGAGGATACACGGAGGGCTTTGGATGAAGGAGATCGAGAAGATGGAGGAGAGGAAGCTTGGGGGGCCAGGCGGCGGCGGTGATGATATCGATCGGCTGCTTGATTCGTGCTCGGAGTAAGTTCATCTTTTAGGCGAAAACCTTGCTTTTGACGTAATTTTTTGGCGACTTTTTTCTCGAATTGTTTGGATGCAGGAAAGTTTGAATTTTTATATGAGAAAATTAATGATTTCACTCATCTTTTGTCTAGTAATTACATCCTATAATTCTCTGATACTTGAGGGGTTCAAGTTTTGAAAAAATTAGAGATAAATTTTTTACTCTTTGTAGGAGCTTGAAAGAGCTTGTTATAATTATGCTGAATAACATGGCAAAGTGCAGTCTCTTCTCAGCTAGTTGTTTGCCACTTAGCTTTGTTTGTCTTATGACTCTTATTTCTTGTGTAGTTTAGCCTCTTAATGCGTGATAATCCATTCGAACAGTAATTAATAGAGAGACTATTTTGGTGTATAGATTGATTTCAGGGATTTTGTACATTGCATCAGTGATAATTGTTTGATGTTCACATCAAATACAAGCAGTTTATTTGATTTTGCATATCGTGCCGGTGTTGCAGAAGTTAGATACTAAGATAATTAAGCAAGTTATGTCTACATGGACATGTGAGAGGATCCACTAAATGTTATATGTACTTATGCTGATTATTTCCTTTGGAAAGTGGGTGATCTTTGAAACTTAGTATGATTTATTGAGACTATGAAAAAAGTATATGAAGTTTAAATGGTAAATGA
Organism: Typha latifolia; assembly: GCF_019914945.1. Taxonomy (NCBI): domain Eukaryota; kingdom Viridiplantae; phylum Streptophyta; class Magnoliopsida; order Poales; family Typhaceae; genus Typha; species Typha latifolia. Next base: position 17,151,247 of record NC_133089.1, read on the forward strand.
GAAGAAATGTGCTCCATAGAACCTACTAGTAACTTGCAACAAAACTTCCAAGCTGCAGATTTTGTAGGCATCCTGGTATCTTATTCCTGCTAATTATCAAGTCTATATATTTACATGGCTGAACTTCAAATTGTCACTCAAATGCAGGATATTTGACACTGGCAACACTGAACTGAGTGATTCTAAGATTCCAAGCACCACTGAGTTTAAATCTAAGCCTGATGGGTGGGAGACAACTACCAAGGGTCAAGACGGTAACATATGGGAAATTTCTCAGAGGGAGGAGGATATCCTCCTCCAAGAGTTTGAACGGCGAATCGCCTTCAGTAAATACCAGGTGCGAAATATTTTAGTTTCACATGGAAGACAAATAATCTTCCATTCTTCTGACGAAATTATCCTTCCCATACTTGCTAGACAAGTGCCCCATCTTCTATCTGAAATTCCTATAGATTTGTTATGGATTTGCATCACTAAAACATCATTTCATGTCACCATGTGTTTATACCATATCAAAATCCAACTTTTGGTTGCAGATTGCTAGCTTCATCAAAACTCACATATTTAGTCGGAGGAGGCCTATAGATGGTTGGAAGTATATGATAGAGGAAATAGGTCCCAATGCCAGAAAAGGGAAGGGGAGTGTGCAAAGACTTCCAAGTCTTACAGATCCAGCTACCCAACCTTACAGGGAAGAGAAGCCAGCTATTGGACCCAACATAACCTCCTTCAGAGGAAGATAGTGGTGCCTCGCCTCACTGCTAATGGCAACTGCTGTTGCCCTAGCACTCTTTCTTGTCGGTTTTTCGGTCATTATCTCTATATTCTATAGGCAAGCGATGTTTCTCAAGGATGCTATCGTCAACTATAAAGTGGATATAGCATTGTATCAAATATCATCTTCACTGATATGTATTATAACTTGACAATTTGAATGAACACATGAAGTACCTATTTTTCACATAATTGTAGGTCAGAATCATTTATCATGTGGTACTTTGTATGTTTTCGCCTAGGCCATGAATGAAGTCTTGTGATTCTCTAGAATCCATATCATTCCTCTACTCTTTAAGTATTCAGCGGATAAATTTTGTCAGAATTCTTGGGGAGGAGGAGAGGGCTGTTCTGATTAGATGTTGTGTAGATCTTCTCTTGGTCTGGATTCTAATTCATAATCTGTATCCTCTCTTTTCTACTGAACTGTATACTGTTGGACTAATATGTAGACCTTCATAAATACTTTTCTTTTCTTTTGTTGATATACTAAGCCATATTGCAAATCCATCCAATTTGATGAAATAATTTTTTGGACTCTTTACTTTTTAGTAGCTTTCTTTGGAGCCTTAGACCCATTCATTCACAATTCACAAGGTACAGACTACAGAGGCCTCACAATTTTGCAGATAAGCCCTTGACAAGGCAAGGTCTAATCTGCAAAATTTCCAATTTGAATCATCTTATAAAGGAGCTCTGTTGTGAAACCCAGAGAGGTAAGCAAACCTCCCATGCCAACAATTCCAATTCTCCTCTCCAAACTCCTCAAATCCTGCACTAATTCCTCTCATCTTCACCAAATCCACGCCCAAATGATCAAATCCGGTCTCGACCACCTCCCGTTTCCGGCAAGCAAACTTCTCGCCGCCGCCGCCCTGCTCGACTTCCACTACGCCCGTTCCATCTTCTATGCCATCCAAAACCCAAATCTTTTCCAGTACAATACCATGTTAAGAGCTTTCTCCGTCTTCCACGGCGACCCAAGAGCTACGTTACAAGAAGCTATCGGCCTTTTTAACTCGCTCAGGGCCAAGGAGGAGGAGGTACACGTAGATCAGTTCTCGTTTATCTCCATTCTTAAGGTCTCTGCGCTTAATTTGGCCGTTCAAGTTAGTCGGCAGATTCATGGGTCGATTTTAAAATCTGGGTTTGAGGTGTACATCGATTTGAGGAACACTTTGATACATCTTTATTGCATCTGTGGTAGAATTTGTGATGGCCATAAGATGTTTGATGAAATGCCGCACTTAAGAGATGCTGTCTCCTGGGGTACATTAGTCAGTGGGTATCTTCGGGTGTCTGAGATGGATAAAGTGGTGAAATTATTTAAGGAGATGCGTTCTTGTGGTTTGGAGATCAATGCTGCTTCATTAGTGAGCGCTCTCTTAGCTTCTGGTGATGCGGAGTCCTTACATGGGTACTGCATCAAAGCAGGTTTTTGCTCAGATTTGAATGTGGCGACTGCCATTGTAACCATGTATATGAAGTCCAGATGCTTGGTTGATGCGAGGAAACTCTTTGGCGTAATGAGGAGGAGGGATTTGGTCTTGTATAATTCCATGGTAGATGGGTATGCAAAGGAGGGCTTAATCGAAGAATCGCTAGCTTTGGTTGAAGAGATGAGACTCGAAGGCGTGGAGCCTAATTCATCGACATTTGCAGGATTGCTTTCAGCCTGTGCTTCTTCTGGAGCTCTTCTTATCGGTCGCCGAATCCATGGCTACATAAGAGAGAAGTCCTTAAAGCTAGATATATTTCTCGGGACTGCACTCCTCAATATGTATTCAAAGAATGGATGCCTTGATGAAGCCATTGAAGTATTCGATCAGATGCCGGAGAGAGATGTGAAGGCCTGGACAGCTATGATCATGGGATATGGAGTTCACGGACAGGCGGAAGCCGCTCTCCAACTCTTTTACGAGATGGAACAGGAGGGATTAATTCCAAATGAAGTCACTTTCCTTGCAGTTCTCAGTGCTTGCAGCCATGGAGGACTGGTAACGGAAGGGAAGGAGTGTTTCGATCGAATGGTTCGACAGTATGGTTTGCATCCAAAGGTTGAACACTATGGGTGCTTGATCGATCTTTTTGGAAGAGCAGGAATGTTGGAAGAAGCATATGAGCTTATGAAGAACATAGCAGTAGGAGGTGATGCCATGGCATGGCGAGCTCTGCTGGCAGCCTGCAGAGTCCATGGGAATGCCATTTTGGGAGAATTGGTGAGGTCTCATCTTATTGCATTGGGTGACGAGCATCCGACTGATTCTATCCTTTTGTCGAACACCTATGCGCTGGAAGGAAGGTGGGCTGATATCGCACAGATGAGGGAGTTGGAAGACGAGAAGGTGACAGGGAAGAAGGAAGCTGGGTGTAGCTCTATTGTCACAGCTTGTTAGAATTTTTATTTATTATTTATTTTTATTAAAACTTGTTAGAATTTTGAAGGAGGATATATATTCATGCACAATATTGTAAATAATGACCTGTATCATACGAAAGAATAAATAATATTCTTTTTGTTCCAGCAGAGCATTCTTATTTACCAATGAGAGGTAAAAGGCTGATCAATTTATTAATCACAAGAAAATTATAAGATTCAAAACCACCTCAAGGACTTTATTGCGGATGCCAAAAACTGTGCACTGATGTACTACTAGTGAACAAATTCAGTGTAATTGCCTCAATATTTGCACAAAAAGGCTCGCTCTCTCAAGTCCATAACAATGACCCAGGGTAAGCTTAGAGATAGTTAGATGGCTAAGACCTGCTACTCAAGCTCTTTTCTCGGTGCATCCCAATTTTATTAAACTTAAATGATGATGGCGAACAGGAACATCATAAACAAAGTGAAAAGTAAGCTTAGTGATTATCAAAATTAACAACTCAAAAGGGCAATTTCTATTCATATATGCCAACTTTTGCTGAGCAGTGTCAAACAGTCACCATCGTCGCGGTGTTTTGGTGCTTCTCTGAGACGCTCTCGCAGGTGTGACCTGACAACCAGCTAAGATACATAATATGCTCATTTACAACCTCTCAGAGTTAGAGGAACATCTGGTTTCAAGCTCTCTCTATCTAATCTTCTTCCCTGCTGCTACCTGTGATTCCGCTGCTACACTGTTCTTCTTGTCCAGTTCTTGGGAGGAGTTGACCTGGCCAAGAGTCTGATGATGTTGGGTATCTAGCATGTGGTCTTCTCACGGGAGCGGAAGGTTCGTCATCTGCTGTCGTCGCAGCCTCTGGAAAGAGCTGGAGCTCTCGTGGCGGGGCAGTGACAGGAGGCTGCTGCTGCTGTTGCAATGGAAGTACTGCGCTTGGATGATGCAAACTGAGAGTGCTTACATTGGGGTTGTGACTCCAAACAGGGTCATAGCCCATTCTCCCCCTAAGCTCATTTTGAAGTTCTGATATTTCAGCTTGGAGCACAGTATTCTCATGTCTCATATCATTCTTCTCTGCAGTGACCTATTCATGACACAGAAATAAGGGCATAGAAAAACTAAATTGTAAACTAGAAATACTAGGCCAATGGAATATATTTATTCGTTTTAAATGTAAGCAAATGGACTGCTCCAAAAGAAGAATACTAAAAAGACTGTTTAGCAGGAATTTTAACATTCCAGCCTAACAAAATAGGGGACAGAATCAGCGATCTGGTGTATAAAAGATGTACAATGGAATCACATATGTCAATTTGAACACTCTTGTTGAGTTGGAAAGAATTAGCTTTTAACTACAAATGATGTCACATGCTGGATCATAGATTATCATGTACATTCTATGCTTAGACTCAGGTTATAATAGACAATTTTGCGATGGAACATAACAACAGCTTACTGTTCATCATTCAGCCTACTAGTCCTAATGAATCTTCTTTATGTCGTGGTACTTCTTCATTGCACCCAGCCATGATAATCCCACTGACATAAGACAAAAGAATATATGAAGAACAAACATGAGCTCCATTTTTCCCCCTCTTACATGGTACGAAACATTCTGATGGCTTTTCCAGACTTGAATACATGTGTTGAGCTTATGGTGCAACCATGAAATTTCATGCATGCAACAAGTAACTCCTCTGATCTATCAATATAGAATGTGAAAATGCATCTTCTACATGAAGAAGTTGTAAAGAATGTGCAGACAACATGATTCAGCCATGTTTGAGTAAAGCAGTACGACATCTACCAAGAATGATATCAAGTTCATTAAAATTCCACTCTTAGCAGAATAAATATTTTCATATTGGTATAGAGAGTTAGCTACATCTATATTTCCTATAAAGTATAGGGCCTTTTTTGCTAACATTATAGTAGCCCAATTATTACAGTACTTGTCATCACAGTTTTCCTCAGAGAAGCTGTTTCGAGCATACTATGATTGTAATCAAGGATGCAAATATATCTAGATGTGAAGAAACTCACATAATGAGATTCAGTTAGCAAAGCAGCATTTTCCTTTCTGAGAGATTCTACTTGAGTAATAAGATCTCGTAGTATTCGAGTAGTATCAGCCAAAATGAATGCCTTCCCGCTATTCTGTCGATCTGGTTCTGCAAGTAGACAGTTTTTGCTCATCAAGACAAAATACACAACAGTTATGTTTTGAAGGACAAAAGCACAGAAAGCTCAAGTTAAGAATATAGTTATCACAACACTCTTGTGGGCATCACACTGGGGGTGGGGGCAGCATTCCTCTTGGAAATTGGAGCATCAAGTGCCATGTGCTGAGACTTGTTGATACACACACTAAATGACATACTACAGTATCTTGACATGAATTGGCACATGACTTATTAGAACTACACGGTTAAGCACGGCCAACACATGTTGGTGATGCCCACTAGCATGTCAATCTCCTTGCATAAAAAAAGGCCATTTTCAAGAAGATGTTTCTTGTTTTTCATTTTGGCATAAAAGGACATCTGCTTCTGCGAGCTTTCTGGTCAATGGACAACATGCATCCACACAGGTGATGCAAAATTCCTGCCATATATGCTATCTTCACATCCCCATAAGGATTTAAATTTTCTCCACAGACTCTGCACTGGCTAATTGAAGTAAATCAACCATTGACAGTTGAAAGTTTTCTAATTTTTTATCCAATTTCAAACTTTACTTGTATCGAGGACGGTGTTAGATTCATTGTCCAAAGGATCCATTTGTGCATAATCATAAAAATTAGATTGAAGAGTTTGATGTGTCCCAATGTTTGGGACCTACCCAACACCTGAATACGTGGAAAGTGATCTGTTAATAGGTTGGACAAGTGTCCAAATAAAAATAAAAAAGAGATCACCTAATGCGTTATCCAATTTCTTATGTGGAAAATGAAATGTTACAGAACGACAAACTCCTCAGAGTCAAAGTTTATATGTTGCAGGCTTGCCACTTTCAACATAAACAGGACAAATTTGTAAGTATGATACTAGAAGATAGCTTTCAGACACTTGCAACACAACTAAAGATGTTTTGCTAATCTAAACAATTGGCTTTAATTTACTAAGAGCAGGCCAATGGCCATACATGCACCAGAGTGACTGAAGTCTAAACTCTAAAGTAGTGATGAAAGCATTACACATACCCAACATATTGCCCAACTGAGTGAAGAGATCATTTAACTGATCACGCTTAAGTTTCTCTCTCTCAGCTTTATGAACTTTCTTTGGAACTTTCCCCTGGCACTTTTTGCTAGTGAGAGAACTGCACAAGGAAAAGATCAGGACCAAAATGACATGAACAACAGCAGCAGCAGCATGACAGGTAAGAAGAAGATGAGTAATACGAGAAGGTCCAGAAATTAAACAACCAGCAAAACAATGAAACAATGTAACATATCTACAAGTATATGAAAAGGCACGCTGGCTTGTACACAGACAGATCTGAAATCCTTCATAGATGAAGCTGTGCTAAGGAAAGTGAGACTCCATAGACATATCGGTTCAGATATATTCATGAACTAAGGTAGGAAAAAAAAATATATCCAAATTATCCCACCAAATAGTGCTCCTTGGAAGAAAGTAAAGTTTAATACTAAAAATTACGCCAGAAATTGTTATATGAAGCAACATAAACAAATTTGGACCAATTTTATTCACAGCCCTGACAGGAAAACAGTGCGCCAGGAAAAGATAATCCCAAATGTTGCCATAAACCAGAATGTAGCACAAGATCTTGATGCTAGGTCAGTCCTATATAGCTCGCAATGCTGAAGAAAGAACATATGACCCGGTTAAGACACACAAATATGGCAAGACTTATTTGTGCTTTTGCAACCAGCTATGCTACTACCACCAAGTTAATATGCAACATCCAATAGCATAAGTTCTCTATCACAATTTACGTGACTAATTATTCCTTCATTTATTAACACTTTACTAAATTGTCAGCGGATCTAGTGTTTCTAAATAATAAGAAGGATAATACCTATACATAACCGATTAAGAATGGTGATTAACAAGGGGAAAGGCTTTATCATGATTCAAGACCAAAAACAAAAAAAACAAAAAGTGAGTTGCTATTAATGCAGAATAAATTGCAAGTCATTAAAAAGCTAACAGGAATGACAAAGAAAGATCACAAACCCATCACTAGTAAGACAAAGACAACAAAATTAATGGGTAAAAGTTCCAAGCAATAACCAACCCGTCCAGTGGCTTCTCCGCGACAAGATTTCCCCCATTAGCCATCGAAGATGTCTGATCCGAGACCATGCTCAGAGTCTCCCCCCCCACACCCCCTCCCCTCCCCTCCCCCTGCATCAATCAAGCCCCTTTCTTTTAGATCCCATATTACAAAATTAACCGCAAATCCCAACCTATTCCGATAAAACTACATCAAATTCGAAACTTTCCGCGCGTTCAGAAACCCCAAATTTACAATCTCGTTGACTGCAGAAACCAAACAGACGCGCGAAAATTGAAAAAAAAAAAAAATTGCCATCGAATCATCACCGACGAACGGATCAAAGCGGGAGGTACCTTGGAGGAGATTCGTTCGGAAAACCACAACAAACAGCTAAAGAAGAATTAGGGTTTGAGTTGTTCTACTGCGGCTTCGTCTTCCTCGTCTTTGGTGGTCTCCTTTGTTTTGTTCTTTTATATTGTTTTGGAGAAGAGAAACTTAAAAAATAAAAAGAAATAAAAGAAAAAGATAATGGCGAGAAGTGAGAACTGAGGACGGTAGCTATTAGCGAAGGCACCACGCACCCGCGCGTGGCCACCACCCTCCTGCGTTCCTGCGCCCCTCCACCTGCCGCGTGCTGCCACGTGTACTCATACACGACTTCTTTTTTTTTAATCCTTTTTTTTAAATACATAATTCATAAAACTCTATATTTTTTTCATGATTAATGCTTTGTCTTAGATGATTTTGGAACCCAATATTCTTTCTAGAATGCTAAAAGTAATAAGATAGGTCTTAAAAGTAATAAGATAGTTGGAAATTTTCTAAGGATATTTTTATTAATTCAATCAATATATAAAGTATGACTAGGATTAATGATGGTAAAAATAACGATAGGGAAAAAAAATAGAAGTTCAGTTACAAATTCATCAGGGTTGTTTAGTTGGAAAACAATCAAAATATAAGTTGTTATCACTTATTGGACTAAAGCCGAGCTGAACTCGAGTCGAGCTAAATTGAGCCTAAGTTGAGCCCAAATTTAAATTAAACTTATTTTCAAGCCAAATTTGAGCTTAAATCTAAAACTATACTATTTTTAAGCTATATATATAATATTAATATAGAATTTTTTGAGTTAAATCTAAGCGAGCCAATTCTAACTAAAGCTTGGTTTAAAATACATTTCGAGCTCACAAATTTATTTTTGACACCCTTAGGGGAAAGTCCACTTATACTTGTTGGATCTAGATCCGATCTAAGCTCAACCCGTTAGAATCGGTGGGCGCCGCCTCAACTCTTCATATTTTACTCGCAATTAATTAATTAATTAATTAATTAATAATTCAGAGTTAGGAATTGGCCACGACAATAGGAAGAAAAGCACAGCTATTTAGCATTATAATAAAACTATTAGAGTATAGATCATGGAAGTAATAGCAAAAGGACAGCGAATTAGTTAGCATTAAATGACATCAACCTTGAGGGTGTAAAATAAAGACACGTCCACACCTACCCAAATTAACAACGTAACCTTCTAGAAGGAACCTTAATGATAGGAGAGTTTTGAGTTCCCATATTCTTGTTCTCATAAATATTCTGACTTATAATATATTCTTTTATTGATAGACTATCAAAACTATCTCTTTAGTTAGCTATATGATATATTCTCTTATCTAAGAAAATTAATCTATTATTTGGCTAACATAAACTTAAACATGTTTAACATAAAGATTATTCTAATACAAAAGATAACTCTCTCTCTCTCTATATATATATATGATCGTTTATTTGGCATGATGTTTGAATGGGTCGTGCTTCGAATCCTCCCTCCTGTCGCTTGTGGATGGAGTAGGGCATATACGTGCCGAGAATCCTATCCCACGTCACGAAGAAGGGCTGCGAGAAGTTAAACTTGCTCCCGTAGAACTGATGGTGGACGTCATGGTACGCACTGTTGTTCCCAAAGACGGCATGGAGAACGTTAATCGACGGCATCCAGAGTCCGCAGTGGTCGTCCACCGTCTTGATGGTGGCGAAGGAGAAGAAGAAGACGGCGGTGCGCGGCGTCATGCCGGAGACGAGGAAGGCGAGAGCGCCGCCGAACGTGTCGAGGAGGAGGCCCTCCAAGGGATGGTTGTAGAGAGCTCCGAATGCGTAGGGGACGACGAGCCGGTGGTGCTTCGAGTGCACGTACTTGTATAACATCTTGTTGGTGTGCATGTATCTGTGCATGAAGTATTGCTCCGTATCCAGAACCCCCATGGCAATCAAGAACTGGAAGCTCTTCACGACGAGGCTCGGCTGTGCCTTTCTCTTCCCACCGCAATCACTTAACACCTGCTTCTAATCACCGTTTAACTACTTACTTTCAAATTCTCAACTAATACGTACGTAGTACATCTAGTAGAGGAGAAGAAATATACCGTGAGTAAAATGAATGCGATCAAGAATTGAAACGCCTGTTGAAGAACAACTCCTTTCACCACAGTTGACTTGGAGACGGTGTTCTTGGAATCCTCCTCGGATTTCGTGTGCAATCGATACTTTTCTAAATAGTTGCCCAGTATCTCGTACATCCCCGAGTACACCCAGTAAACGATGATAGGAACGATGGCACCCAACAACTCATCCGAGATCATCGTCTTCATCATCGACGAGTTGGAGAATTATACTACGAATCTATCGTCTATATATAGAGGTCGATGAGAGGAGGGAGAGGGGGTCAAAAATGTTTGACCACTGTGTTGACTGTACGTCGTATAGTTCTCAACAAATTGGTTGAAGCTTAGATCATCAATCTCCAGGTTTGACTATGTCTGTTTTCAAACTTTGATGGCCAGAAGAGTAGCGCCAATATTAGTTTGACCACAAAATTGGCACCAACTAATGTAATTTGTGGGGATATAGATATTATTAAGCTGCTAATGATGAGACCCACTGGTTGAAAGAATTTTGCTTGGAAAAAAAGAGGTTTTTTTGTATATATAAAAATATAATTAAGTTCTTAATCATGATGATCTATCTAGTTTAGTTAGCTCCTTTAATCATCATGTGCTTAATTACTTAGAGGCTAAGTAGTTACAACATTGTAAACTTTATTGCAGCTGCTTGAGTTGGTATCACTTAATAAAGGAATCCAATCCATCTGCTTTGAGAAAATATTAGTAAAATGCCCCTAGCTTTCCAAAGAGGACTCCAGATCATGAAAATTCCCTATCTTCCCCTTTAGTGATATATCCTCTTCCTTTATTTTTATTTTTTACCAAAATGGAGATCTTGTGGGCTCCATTAATGTCATTAAATTCTTAATAAAATAGAATTATAATATAGGGCTAAATATATTTTACCCCCTGTATTTATGCATAAAATTATTTTACCTCGTATACTTTAATAAGTCTCAAATCAATATATATATTGATGACTAAAGTGAAACCCATAATTTTTTTTTTAAAATTAATGGAGCGAGCCCAAATGACTAGAATACCCCCATCATGTTTTTTAGGCAAAATAGATGAATTTTTTATCTAATTTTTTTAACACATATTTGTCTTGTTTCTAAATGCAATATAATTATTAAACTTCATAAAAATTCGAGTTTAATAAAATTTGCTATAAATTTAATACAATCTAAAAAATAAGAGAAAAAAATATGTTAGTATTTTTTAAAGAGAAAGAAATACTTATATACGAGGATAATAATATTTTTGTCTATAAAAAATTAAAAATCGAAAGAGTTCAGGTCTCCATTTAGTTTTTTAAAATTTTTTGGGCGCGCATTATTAATTTGGATGAAAAAAATTAATGGTCTCACTTTAATTTAATCGTAACTACAGAGACTGATTTAATTTTTTTTTTTAAATACATAGAGGTAAAATAAATTTAACCCTGTAATAGAAACAAATATATCACCTTCTATGTTTCAGGTGTTTGAATCCACTTTAGAAAGCATATATACAGTCACTGTTACTCTTTTGCTTTACTAGAAAAGAATTAATAGACCTTCATCTCATCCATTGGTACAAACTCTGAGTTGTGTTCTACCTTGGACCATGATCTTGGTCTGCATGGAAATTTGCGAAAAATAAAGAGAAGGGGGGGTTAATGAAATGTGGCCAAGGGAGGAGAGAAAGAGGAGGAAAAAAAACAAAAACAAACAAAAAAAAACAACAGGGAACTCGATGTGGGCTCTCTTTTAGAACTTTGAATGGGAGCTTTGGGTTTGGAAGATTCAAAGAAAAAGAGCAATTGGATGCAAGAATAGCAACACAAAAGCACAAAAGAGAGGCACAAAAAACCAAGTACTAGTGTCATTTGTTGCTTGGAGATGAGTGCTTTCAAAGGGAGTACTTCTTGAAGTAGGGGGAGGAGGAGGAGAGGATCCACAAAGAGTGGGTAATAAAGCAAGCATTTGGGTTTGCTGGGCCTATTCCCCACATTACTACTTTTATAAGTTTTGATGCCTATAAAGAGAAGGCTTCACAAGGACTGGTGCTGTTCCAACTTCTTCTTTATAACTGTCAGAACCTTCTAAAACAGCCTTAGATATGCATCAGTTACTGTCATATGCCATTGAAGTGAATCCAAGCTCTCTAAGGCTCTGAGCTTTTGTGCTTTTAGACCCAGAAACTGACCAGGTTGTTATATCTACAGAGTGATCAGGCTCTGAGGGTTATCTATCTTATCTATCTATCTATCTATCTATTTATCTATCTCCATTGCTGTCTTCTGGTGTTCCATTGTAGTGGCCAATCATGGCATTCAACTCCTACAGGCTCCTCCTAAATCTTCTAGTTGTGCTCTTTGTTGGCATTTTAGCTATGGATACTGTAATGGTCCATGGACTTAGAAGAGCAGAGCTTGTGTCCAGGATTGTAGCAGAGCATCATGGGCCAGCTCCAAAAGAGCAGCACTTGGACACCAAGATGACTTCTTCGCCGTCGGCATTCTCATCTCTCGATGCTGTCCGAACGAGCAAGCGAAGAGTGCGAAGAGGGTCTGATCCAATACACAACAGGAGCTGAAGCTGAAGCAGTAGCAGAAGCATCTAATTGCTTTCTAGAGAGGAAGCAAGCAAGCTTTTAACTTTTCAAATGTTCCTCTTATTATCTTTCATCTGGCTGTGCACACAAAGTTTTGCAAAGAGGAGATGCAAAGATTTCGATATGATCTTTGCTAAGATCGTAGAGTTTACATCAGCGAGTAGTACCTAATTTTATCTAAGAAGAAGGAAGAGGAATGTAAATGTTGGTTCTTGTCATTTTGCAATTATACTGTAATATAGTAATTATTCATCAGCCTTAGTACTGCAGTAATATCTCTGGCAATGTCTTCTTCTTCTTCTTCTTCTTCTTCTTCTTCTTCTTTTAAGATTAGCACAAGAAAGCACCAAATAACCTCTCAATTTGATCATTAATGAATCCTATGACCTCCTAGCTAACTCTTAATTTGACTCCCAATCAGACGATCAAATAGACATGTCTGTCTTTGACCCCTCCTCCATCATCTGCATTTTTCCCAAGGAAAAGACTACTGTCATTAAGAGTTCCTGGAAAATTTTCAGCAGAGTAGACATCTTGGACTTAATTGCAATGTGTGGACAGTAACTTTGACGTTATTTGACGTAGAAAGAATGAACGAGACTTGTCGGTCATTCTTGGCAGTGCATTTGCCCGTTCGACAATTGGAAATCTTACTAATAATTTTGAGCTCATCTCTTGCAAATAGTCCACCTAGTCCACCCTATGATGGAGTATGATGTAAGGACATTTCTCTTACTAATCTGGATATTTATTGAAAAAAAAATCCGAAACTTACGTGAATACTTAAGTATGCTTTTATACCGATTGAAAAACGTAAGAAACGCCCTACTAGATAAGGTTTATTATATGCTATCAATAATAATAATAATATGTAAAAAGCCTAAAAAATACGATCGCAAACACAATAATTTTTATGTGAAAAAAAAATTACGAATCCAAACTCGGGCTGAAACCAATCGCTGAACTTGTGGTAGTTAACAAGAAGCTTACGGATCACTCGCTGATTCCACAACTCAATCTGTACCAATCTTGCTCGCTAGATCTCGCAACACACTGCTTTCTGTGATAAATTTTCAAACCTCAGTGACCCTCGAGGTTGATCCTTCCGTCCCAATGACCCTCTTCCAGATTAATTATAGATGCGTTGAGATAAGTACGATTCGTTTCGTCTAAAGCATAAAAGTGTTCTCCAATATAATACTTGACGGCAATCCTCTTAGGATTAGATTAAAACCATTTACATAAGATAAAGATAAGTATCATAAATATCTCTTCAATGTGAATGCCTGTATAGTGCTTTTGAACGACCAAAATAAGCTTTGTGTATATGCAAACGTAGTGTGAACAACTGTAGGGTGCATTCGAATCGGCTTAGAGTGCGTTTGAACGCCCTGTTCAAATTGCAGACTAAATTCAGTTGAATGCAGAGTGTCTGTTCTTTGTGCCTTTCGATAAAGTTTTATACATTTTCAACTATTATGATATCGTTTAAACACTTCAATAACAATTCTAAAATCGTTTCAAATACTTTAATTTTAAAATTAATTTTTTACTTAAATATTCTTAATCAAATATCTAATACCTTGTACATATACTCATACACAAAATATAAACACATTACCTAAATATAAATTGTATTTTGAAATAAAATTGGTCAATTACATAAATACAAATAAACCTAACATTTATGAAAAAAAAATTGAGATGCTTTAATACTTTCAAGTTAACATCTTATGAGCGTGAAGCTATGCACTCTTTGAGTCTCTGATGCATCCCCTCTGTATGTACTCTCTGCAATGGTTAATAATGGAGGCAGTCTGACTGGAAGGATGATGGTAAGTTGGTAGCCATACCATCCTTGGATGATGGATAAAGGAGTGCCATGAACCATCATCACTTCATCCATGCATGGAATAAATGCTTGATTGCCTTCTACTTGTAGTAGATTCCCTACAAACAAGGGCACAAGCAATTTCCTCCAACCAATGCCTTCCACTAATATCTTACTTCATAACAATGAAGACCACTCATTTTTGGAGTGAAAGTGATTTATATAGATCACGATCCTAATAAAGTTGATATCAAAACATTAAAACCTGAAAGCGTGGATTAATTGAAATCACTCTCACGTAAATAATTCTTGAAAACTTATAAGCATCTCATCATTAAAAACTATGCTATCTATATTTAATTTACACTTGTAGCTTTGAGATCGTTTCACACTGCACTAAAGCTTAACCAAGAAGACCAAGAGCAAGCCGGCTAAATACAGACAATGACCATTAAAAGACAGCTAGAAGGTTTCATTTAACGATATGTCAAGAAAGTCTTCCTGCCCTTGCTCAACAGTCTCATCAAGCAGCCATGACTCGATCATGGAGAGTGGCATCTGGGCTTCCAGTTCTGGCACGAAGGATTCAAGTTGCTGAGGAGACATCATGTAGCTAGAGCTACTACTACTAGTTGTAGTAGTTGTAGTAGTAGTTGTTGTTGGTGTTGTTCCATGGCTTGATACTGTATCAGTCTCTGTCAAGCCAGAGTTACTCTGCGAAGCAACCGGCGTCGGCAGACTCTTCTTCCACCCCTGGAGAAGCCTAGCTATGTTCTCGGCGCTCGACGCGTATGTCGAGGTCTCTGAGATGTCATTAGGCTTGTTTAAAGACAAGGCTTGAGACAGAGCTTGCTTGGCCAGGTTAATGTCAGTTTGGATCCTCCTCTCCCACTGGCCTTTACAGATGGGCTGTTGCTTTGAGCCATTCGAGTCCTTGCAATCGACATCGAGTTTACTGATAAGCTTCTTCTTCAGATGAGTGTTCCAGTAGTTCTTGATGTCATTGTCTGTTCTGTCTGGTAGATATGTAGCTATTGCTGCCCATCTGTGTTCAATCCAGTTAAGATTGATCAAAAAAAAATTTCTAAAAAAAAATTAAGAAGAAGAATTAATCCATACCTATTGCCTAGAAGATCTTGGAGGTGAATTATAAGCTTCTCCTCTTGTTCAGTGAAGTTGCCTCTTTTGATGCCTGGCCTGAGGTAGTTTGCCCATCTCAGCCTGCAGCTCTTGCTGCACCTCGTCAGACCTGGAGAGAAAAGTTAAAAGAATTTTATGATGTAGGAATGAGTTTTGAAAGACTGGAGAGAGAGAGCACCCAAAATGCTCACCACTGTTACAAGGGACTGCCTTCCAATTCCCAGGGCCATGTTCTTTGATATAAGAGACAAGGATGATGTCTTCTTCTGGTGTCCATGGCCCTTTCTTCACATCTCCTTTCTTGCAGCATGGTGGCCTTCCCATCTCTCTCTCTCTCTCTCTCTCTCTCTCTCTCTCTCTCTGGACAATACAATGAGATGGGTCTTCTTGTCTAGTTCTCTTCTCTGTTTTTACACTAGTCTCCACCCACATATATACACTAGAGAACTGGTGTGTTTCTGAATCCTTTGACCTCAGGCAGGGGTTAATTAATTAAAGGGGGCTAAGATTTAGATTGGAGAAAGAGTCAAAGGAGAACAGCAGGTAGTAATTACTCAGAGGTGCTCCACAAAAGTCTTAGTGCAATGAAAGCTTTGTCTAATTGTCTCGCTATCAAAAATTTCCTTGCATAATAACTAAACAGCATTCAATGCGGTCACAAGAGGGAGAGCCTTCAATTGAATGCTTTCTTCTTTTTTTTCTTGTTCCTTTCTCAAGATTTTGCAATAAGAGACCGTTTCCTGAATGATTTATTACTGGTTTTTACTATTTAAAGGGTTTGACATGGTACAAGGTAATAATTAATTGAAGTAGTTATTCATAGGATAAATTCTTATAGATTAAAACCAAATAGATAACTTCTTTTACTTGGTGCAAGATATTTCAAATTTATTTGTCACGGGTTAGGATCACTAAGAAAGGTTGATTAGAAGGAGTCTTAATGGGTTATTTGTATTAGGTAGATGGTGATGAGAACTAATACATTTGTCCCATTTAATTAATGAGGTTGAAGGCAATCCACTACCCAACAAATTTCATGCGTGATAGATGGCAATTTTCTAGTCAACATCGTTATTACTCAAAAGATTTCTTTTTTCTTCTTTATCAACTTTAATTTTGGAGCTATTACTTACTTAATGCTTTCAAGGAGAATTTTGAAATTAAAAAACCCATCCAAAACATCGAGAATTTGCCACAAAAAATAAAAAGCCAAATTAATTTAGGGTCCTTTGACACCTATTTAAAAAAAAAATAGGTTTTTAATTAAACTTAGCTGTCCTCTAAATTATCATCGTTTTTTTTTAATGTCTACTTGAACCCCTTAATTTAGAGGTCTTTTATGGTAAAAAATTCTTAGTTCAGATAATATACGTAGGAAACGGTGGTAATTGGAGGAAACTATATACATATGTATATATATAAGCTAGAGGATATGGGCAGATGTAAGCAAGTCAAAGGGTGGAATGAATTCTTTTGCTCTCATGGGCCCATGGGCCCACTTAATCGACTGCTGCATATGAAGTTGGTAGATCTTTGGCGGGCGGCGTCCATCATGGTCCAATCGCGTGGACATTAATGAGTGGGCCACGTAGGTGTCGCCGATCTAGTACACGCGTACGGCAGCTAGATACTCTCGTAGATCTCATGCAATTTAAAATTTTGATTCTTGAGGATATGGACTACTCTTAAATTTTAATTAATTTTAGCTAATATAATAAGCTGATTAACTAAGCCGGTCGCATTGCTCCTTCAAGCCAATCTCACCGTCGAACTATTAACTGATTGAGTCGATTCCATGACCTCCTTGGTCGTGGATACTTTTTTTTTTTATCATTCATGAGCCCGAAGACTAGATTTGGGCGGAACAAAGGGTCAACCCTTTTTAGATACAGAGGCTCCGAACCAAACGCCGCAGAGACATTAACTGAATCAAGCTAAGTCACTAAACCACTAACTACTAAATAATTTCTCCACAATATTATTTGGAGTTGGAGTTAAACTCACAACTTTCATAATCATATAAGCAAAATACTTACCAACTCTAGTAGAGTGGTCACGAATACCTATCAACTATACTATATACGTATGACGGGCTACAGAGTATCCTCTGGGGACAGGGATCACCTCATTAAAATGTTTGAGATTTAATTTATATAAGTGATTGGGTAGTTTGATATTAAGATACAAGTGGAGTAGACTAGTACTAACAGGTAGGGACGTAGAGGGAGGGTGGTCCAAAGTCCAAACCACTTGTACTTTCGTATGTGACACCGCATGGATAAAAAAGATCGGAGATTAAGATTGTAAAAGTTGATGACATTATCAACAACACAGAATTTGAGATGGAATTCTAGAAAAAAGTTTATATAATGATGCTAAAAAGTATATATATACTGGGTCATACTGAGAATCTTTCTGAGAAAAAAAATTGGTAGACCTCTGTTACAACATTAAAAGATAGGAAGAATGTACAAGATATGAAATACTACGCTAGAAATTTAATTGGCAAACAGTCAAAAACTCGTCTAAAGAGATATAGTTTTTACACAGATAATAAGGCTTTAGAGCTCAGTAAATAACAACATTTTCCCGCAAATAACGACGACATACTCTTAACATCCTCAGCATGATATACCAAGCTTCCAGATCACACAGAAAACCTTCTCTTTTGAAAAGAAACACCACATTGACCAAGCATTTGCCATAATAATGACTCAACCCCCAAAATCATGTTGTACAACGACTAAACATCTAATTATCATGCTGTCTCTCTGAAACGAAGTACGATTTACTGATACTTGATGAAATGCATATATAAATGCCAAAGTCATGTCCTAATTCCTGTAAATGAAAAAAATCTATATTTATTTAGGACGGAAATAAAGAATGCGTATCAAATTTGAATTGTATCTCCCTGCATAAATGATAATTAAGAAGTTTCCCCAAAGTCCCCTTGACATGGTGCACTAGCACTGGGTGTGAACAGAGATGATTTAGAATTTGACCACCGAAGAAAATGACAGCTGTGTTTCCTATAAATGGCCAATTGTCATTGCTCTCAGTATGATACAGTGGTTTCTTGCTATCAAATCCTGTAGTTGCCGGTTGAATCATGGAAACAACCTTTCCCAGTAGTAGGTGAGATTTCTGCAACTCGCATCTTGTGCCTCATCTATGTAGCCCTCACAAGATGCTTCATTGTTTATGATAACTAATCATACAGACTAAATGCACAAAAGATTGAAGAATTAGTGGGAAATGACACCAGTTCTGCTAGCTAAGACTGTCATATGTAACAAAATATAGGACTAAAAAATCAAATCCATGAAGCTCACTCCAGATGTAAATGGGGGAAGTTCCCATAATACATTTTCTGACTCGATTTAATTCAGTGCGCACCTTCTAAAGCCATGCAGCCGGTTCACAAAGTTCAAATGCTACAAGTAGCTCCAGAAAGCAGTCAGCGCTTGTGCAGCAATTAATTGAACAAACTTGAGTTGTTTTCTTTTTTCTCCCAAGAATATCAAATTGGAGAACAATACAAAGCACAGTCAAATAACATACTAGAAGTCTAGAAGTCCAAGTTACCAAAATTTTACTTTAAGGCCATAGAACCATGCAAGACCAACAACAACTGATAAAACAAAAGAGTATCCGATCAAAATAGTGAACGCTGTGATGGAAGAGGCAGAGAGCGTATCCACAGATAAGTTTACCATGCCAGTCAGTATATTTGCCTGCATAAGAAGAGCCATTTTAAATTTGAAGGTCATGCATGGTGATTTTGTTCAATTTGTGGGAATTCATCATGTAGGGCCCTCTAGGTGGTTTGCTTGATTTCAATATGTAATCTACTATTAGGCTCTCTTGGTCTTGATCACATCATAGGAAATACAATGTTTCTATTGTCAAGAAAAGAAATTACAGATTTTTAACTCACCAGAAGGAATGATCCGAGCAAGTTTTGATTGAATGCATCTTCAAGAACTAAATTCCTCTTAGCAAATGCAAGTTCTGCCAGTGTGAGAATGGATAACACCTGCAGAGAAGTACTTGGAATTGAAAAGGGGTGCAGCAATGCATTTCAATATGGAGTATGAACAATTAAAGTCTAGTGGCAAAATCGTAGGGTATAAATAAGCTCTTCATAGAAGAGTTTTAACAGATTCAATACCTACATTACATAATAAGAAGGAACAGAAATTACACTCTCTGAAACCCACAGTTACGTATTCAGAAACCATATAACTAAGGAGTACCATGCCTTCATTACCGTACTAATGTGACTGATGTATCAAACCATCATATGCATCATATGATGTAACTGATGTATATCAAACCATCATATGCATGCCATTTTACAAACTGCACCCAGTACCCAAATGTCCATAGAAGTGGGCAAACACTTCAGCTAAACAAGTGATGCCTTCAAAATCTTCACAATTATAAGAAAAGGGAGATGGTATTCGCGAGTTCCATCACAGAATTTATTTGTGCTTCAATAAGGAGTGGTTCAAAATTCAAATCCTAAAAGAACTTCTTCATAAAAACTGTTCTTTTGTCATCTGGCAACTTGTAGAATGGTAACAACAGGTCACCGACTCATTAGTATTATAGTTCTCAAATTCATTTGGATCGAGATGATGGTGTGGATTCCTGGTATAACCTATGCTAGTTTATATCCATAAGAACCATAGTAGCATACTATGACATAAAAAAATTGGCGTCAGGTAAAATTGTGAAACTCAGGAAAAATTTGGTAACCTTGAGACAATTCATATGGATAGCTGTGCTAACTTGCTTGTACTTTAGATTGCTAGCATCCATTCATTGCCATTTTCCTTGTAAAAGTACCAAGTCATGCTGGGATAGAAAGCAAGGAAATACCTTAAATTACCTGCATACAGGTTACTTTGACGTACAGGTCACCTTTAAATTACCTGGTTACTTTCTATATTCTGATAATCCAATGGTATGACAGATACCACAGACTACACACTTAAATTTTCAATTTTAATCCACGTCTTGGTGGTATACATTCAATGGCTAAGTAATTTCTCGCAATTACAAGATCTGAATCTGCATTTATATATTGCATGACAGACGGAGAATTAGGATATACCAAGTGCTTGTTTGAAACTTTGAATACATAAAAGATGGAAATAATACCTGGAAATTCTCGGCAAAAACTAGTGTAACGTACGCCAAGTTGCACTGAAAAGATAAATCTTACTGTGAGCCACTATTACAGTTGTAAGCATGAGCAAACAAAATCCTCCATAGAAAAATACAGAGAAATCATTTCCATGTTAGAGCATGTATCAAACTTACTGTCCAGTTCAAAATCTTGTCACTTAGCACAAATATGAAATTGGAAAAAGTTCATCTTAATTTGTTTCAAAGAGATTACGAATTATCTTTTCTTTTTATTTTACTACTTATGGACTAAACGTCAGGATTCATTTAGCTATTTGGCTTATTATGCTTGAGAGAAGAAGTGGAATCCCTAAATCATGTGTTATCATGTTTCTCCTTCCTCTGGACTAATTATGTCGTCTAAAAGAACTTTTTGAGTGTTGTTCTAGTGCGAGCTTAAATCGCAACCACTAGAATAAATAATTTTACTCATCACAAGACTTTGCAGCTTTCATAAACGTGGGCTCATTATTGCCCAAATGTACATAAATTTCTAGAAGGTTGTACATAGACAATATAGCTGGTTGAAGTATCTGTAAATTCTTTTCGTGAGCTTCCTCAAATTTAAGTTGTGCTCTAAGACAACCAAATATTGTCCCTCTAAGAAAGGCTCTATTGATGATTATTTTATTGTTCATGAATGCAACTTAAATGACAACAACAAAACTAAACAACAAAATTAGTTAGCAATCCTTACTGTTCGCCGAGAAACTCTTTCCACATAATTGTCCAGAATGATAGTCAAGAACCTGTTCAAATTATTCCAAAACAAAAGCAACTAGATATAATAATTACCAAGCAACATCCAAATGGAAAGCAGCCTATACAACAGCAGGGATACTTACCAAAACAAGGTAAAAACAGCCCAAACTTTAGCTGTTGCAAACTTGATACTGTTGTCCTTGACTGACGAATGATTTTCAAAGAATACTCGATATCCCAGATATACACCAACTAGATACATACCCCAGTATCCTGTAGAAAATAAAAAGATGGAGAGGTAATGTTCCAGAAAAGAGTAGCTTGAGCATGTGAAGAACTAGAATGCTTTTCTACAAGAGCTTGATGGAGCAGAAACCACATCATGCAACCATGCATCATGCATCACACTTTATAGAAAAACTGTAATTACCATATGATATTTTTTTAGCCATTTGGTTGTTTGTATAAGAGATGTACTTCCAAGAATATGTATGACCATTTCAAAAAGAAACCCATCTAATTTAGGTTACAAAAGAAGAAAAGAGACGAGAGTAAGTGACTGTAGTGTAGAGCATATGAAGAAATCAACCAGAAGAAAGAATCCAGGAAAATACAGAATAGAAAAGGATGCAATACGAAAAGGACTCCACAATTAACTCTTACCAAATATACTGAAAAGACCTTCCTTATTTGCGCTGATGATATTAGCATTCCTTTCATTAGAAATCAGATATTCACTTAACCCACATAATAAGCACGTTTGATACCCTGAGAGCAGGAAAATTACTCGACTTTGTAATCTCTATTTAGGTTTCAGAACCAAAACAGTTGATAGTAAGTTGAAATGGTACCTGTAAGCACTATTACACCAAATATTCCACAATATTTAGGATGTATACTAATAAAAGATGTCAGAATAGAAACAGCTGCAAGAGTGAAAAAGAAATTCCAATGAACACCGTATTCCCCCACATGCACCTACAAGATCATAAAAGAAGAATTCACATACACAGAGGTAGTATGATATGCAACCCTGTTATTGAAGAAAAGAACAATAAGGACTCAATAATCATAGTGTGAAATTGGAAAATTTAAGAAGTAGTAATTCTTACTGATGTTTGTAATTTTAGCATCTACTCACACATTAATGGACAGTTGAGGGAAGTTCTTCCACGAGCAAAATTAGAATGAAAGTGCAAATTAGGTAATTGGGAGGGGTCAAAGAAATACTTCTACCTGATAATCTATGCCTCTTGTCGAAATGAGCCGAGCAAAACCTAGAAATACTAGCGGACTAACAGATAGTAGTGCCTCCATCCAGCTCCTATTAACATATATATCAAAACTTAAGATTTGCAACATGAATGTACAGGATCAATAAGTAAAAATTATAAAGTAACTTTTTAACTACTTTGGCATCAAAGAAAATCAAATGGTTCAAAAAATCAGGTCCATAAAGCGGAAATTTATGAAATGATGAAACTGCTCTTTTTCTTTGGACCTATCTTTCTTAAAAGTCACAAGAATCACAGTAGTAAAGACAACATAGAACATTTTTTCTTTAACAAGCATGATATCATGAAGTGTGCTTTGCTGACCTGTGACCTTGACTTTAGGCAAAATATGACGTATGCAATTACGAGTTACGACTAGTCTTCCTTCTATAACTTATGATTTTTTCAAAGAAAAGATAAGGTGAAGCTTAGAAGGAAAAGGATTATAGAACCTGAAAAAGTACACATATCAAGCTCCTCCACTGGTCATTCTTTTGTCCATTCGTTAGAACAAGTGATGATGTTAATGAAATTTGTTGACAATTCTATTATTTTTATGACATTACTTCAACTACATAAGTATACTTGACTCTGAAAAATAATTCTTCAAGCATTTATCTTTTAAATTAATGTTCATACCATAGATGTTTAGCATATTTTCTTTCACAGATTTAGGACATAAAGCAAGAACTAGTAAGGCACACATGTTTTTAACAGAATTAGTAGAATAGCACCTTATGCCATGAAAAGATAAATGAATAATTGAACATAGTGCTTTTTCTTTAAAAGACATTGGGAGTAAAATGTGGGAAACTGAAGGGCTCACATTGACTTGAAATTTCGTGCTTGTTTAGATACCAGTGAATTTACCACTACGAACGATCCTACTCCAAGATCCATCTGTTGGACCCATATGTCAGATGTCATCAACTAATGACTGCAGGTAAGAGATGATATTGAATACCTTTAATAGGATAACAAAATAAAGTGTTAAGCAATTTTGTCACCTAAATACAGTGTTACGGAACTATTTCAGATACAAAGATTAACTACATCTAAATTATCACTGGTCAACTTATTATTGCTTTACTTATTACTGATGTATTTGAGAAGAAAACACTTGGCAATAACTTCATATAAGGCATAATCATACACTTCTTCAGATAAATAAAGTATTTCTGATTGTTCATTATCTACAATATGCCTAAGCATGAATTAGCTTTTCATATTTTTGTCCTGTCTAGCTTACAGAATGAGAGTAGCTCTTGAAATATATAGTTACTTGGCTCACTTTGATCCATCACATCCTCTATGGTCATGAAGTATCAGATAGGAGCATTTTCTGTCTTATACAACTTAATTTCTACAGACCATGTATCAACATTATGCTCTAAAACTTTTTGGCATACTGGAAAAACCCTTCTTTCAGTATCACATGAAATCATATAACATAAAAGACAACATGCTCAAATTTTCTACCTTTCATACTTGACACAATGGAAGTAAAAGAACATTTAGATATTGTGTACATTATGACCAAAGTAATACTCCTAAATATTCAATTATAGGACAGCAAGTAGATATGTACATGTAGGTACTTAGACTTGCATACTTTTGTAGCTATAAATTTACTCATTATTATTAGGACAATAACAATTAAATATCATATCTAGTTACATAAGACAGCTGATGCAAAAGAAAAAAAATCATATTGTATATTGCTTCCCAGAGCTTCTCAAATGAAGCTAAATTAAAAAATGATCTTCAATTTCTGAATTGTTGGAGTACTTCTTTAGCTAGTACAAGCTAGAGTATTTAAAACAATCTTAAGAAAGCAAGAATATTTCAGCTGAAACTCGTGCAAAAGTAAAGCTTACCAAACCAGTACCATAGGTTTCGGTCTTGGCATAGCGTCGAGGGAAGATTTTGAAGTCCACAGCCAATATGCACAAGCATGTCACTACCACCTATATTGTCATTAATTTACTGATAGATTTTGTATACTGGAGAAAGATAGACATAAATTTTCACATTTAGCGTACCAGAACATACCACAAATACTCGGTATGATGAAATAACTCCTTTGAGAGAAGAAGAATCCTGTGATCCCTTTTTGTAGCAAAAATCAGATCTGATGCAGCACAGATTACAAATCAATGCATAATTGCAGTTGTAAATTAAGGCGGGTCATGAGGAAATAGTTAAAAATCTATAAGCAAATTTTGATATCAAAATGCTAGAAACCTTTTGAATAGTATGCAGATAGATAGGATAAGTATGAGCAGAATTGTGCAGACATAAGCCCACTCTGCAAGAACCTGACAGTCAGTAAATCAGTACCATCTCAAGTTCCATAATACTTCCTCAGGAACAATTATAATCAAGGGAGGTTGAAAGCTTGACGATCATTTAGAGAAAAGAAAATCCAAACATTAGTCGAGATACAACAATTACCGTTATAATAGAAAGAATCGGCAATACGACACAGAAATAATCCATAAATAAGGAAACCATAAAACTCCTCCAATCTTTGCGACAAGAAGTTAAATTATCATCCTTCTTTGCCTCCTCTTCCCTGGCATAACCTAGAAAAGAGCATAAGAAACAAGCATCAGGAACTGCTGTCCAGAGCAGCTCCGAACTTACCAAGAATCTTCAAACTGACAGAAACAATGAAATTGAGAGTTACCATTAACTCGGCAAAAGCTGCTCCATTTTCTGAGCACTATTAAAGCCTGACAAATGTAGATCATGTAATTTCGTTATTAGACACATCCTAATAAGTTAAAAAGGAAAGAGAGAAAGAATACTACCGGAAAGATAGTGGAGAGTGCAGCGATCTCCAACATCGAAGAGCCCGTGAGGTTGCTCACGAATCTGTGTTGAAGGAGACGACATACAAGAAAAATAAGAATGAATCGACCAAAAATTGGAGGAAATAGAGAAGACGATCCACAGAGAGAGGGAGAGAGAGTGATCTAACTCTTCTTTGAGGTGTTTGTTTGGATTGAGAGGCCTCTCGAGAAGATCCATCGGAGAGACAGAAGAGGGGGAGGGAGAAAGAATTTGATGGGATGATCTAAAGAGTAGTATTAATACCCAAGAATTGGCTATATTGTGATTTATAGAAACTCTATCAAGTAGAAAAAAGAAAAAAGATATATCATGTCAAGAATGGGATTCGAACCCATGCCCTTTCGGACCAGTACCTGAAACTGGCGCCTTAGACCAACTCGGCCATCTTGACATTTATAGTATTTGTTTTAAACTTTGGAAAATTCATACATTTGTAAAAAAAATTTATAAAAAAAATCTTATAGAAATTTATGATGTCCCAATTAAATCGTAGATATATCATCGGAGATTGAGTGTCCAACTTGCTAGTGTGGTATCATGTCTCAATCATTAGAATACTGGACAAGAGTATTTACATCAATAAGATGATTACTATACCAAAATGAAACAAAACTTTTCCACTACAATACATGGCAGCTGTAAAACTCAGGTCACTGTCCAATGATTTTGAAACTCTTAAGAATATAATATGAATAAAAGTTACAAATGCCATTGATTTCCAAATATTTGAATATATACATGACATCAAAGATACGGCCATCAAGCCAATTGAACACCAAGTTTGGATCAGAAGTTACATTGTAAGAAAAGAAAAGAAAAAAAAGAAAAGAAAAGAAGATCTAATTCGCCAAGGAAGCGATTGATGCTCTGCTAACGCTTGATAAGACATACATATGAAAAATCAGATGGCAGTGAATTCTCCTTGTATGAGTTACTGTGGAAGTTTAATCGTCAGACTGCGAAATTCCTCCCAATGCAAGTTCATAAAATAGAGAGATTTACAATGACCGGAGAATACTATTGAAGTGCCTCTTGCTGTGGAGTGGTAGGAGAGTCGGGTGCTATAGTGAAGTGGAGCCCCCTATGTTGGCCGGATTCCAGTATCAATGCCACTTCAGCCGCCGTCAATGCTACTACTTCCTAATCATCATTGAGCAAATGATGTGTCAGATGCAAAGGTAAAAGGTACACAGTCCAAAATCATTAACTCACAATGGCCATGAAAACATAGAAGAGAACCAACACTTAATTGGCTCTAGAGATTGATTCAAACAGTGGGGACACATAATAAAACAGGCACCCTTTATCATTTTATGTACTAACAAATATTAATCACCTCTACATTAGTTTACACTCTTCTCCACGGAAACATAGGAAGTCCTACTCAAAACAGAAGTGGGTCCATTTAGCAATTGATAATAAGGAACACAGACTAAATTCCATCATTTATCCATTCATCAAGTCATAAAGCTAGTTTTAGGGCCCTGCTACTCTAGAATCAATATCAAAATGTACTACCACCTATGATTTTTCAATACCATAACTTCAAATGTATTAGAAAATAACAAAGTATGGGAAGCCATTGTACCTGTCTCTGACTTCGGCGCTGCAAGATACTGATGGCCCATGCCATGATATAGCATGGCAACAAAAATCCAGCAGCTCGCAGCAGAAAAAGCTGAAACCATTTTAAGAATATCAGAATCAAATTTAAGTAAAACAAAAGGTGCCTGACCAAAAACTAGAAGGAAGATTACAGGATCCACGACTTACAGAAAATAGAGTAGAAGCATCTTCCTCATCACCATCATCGTTTGTGATTGCCAATGCATGTCTCAACAGCAAAAGGGCAATTAACTGGAAGCAGAAAGACCATTGAGTTTACAATTAGGATTTTGCCCTGAGTTGGGGAAAAGAAGTATAAAACACCTATTTTAATTCCGCTTACACAGCGAAGAAGTACAAAAAAATTGCAAAATTTAGTCAAACAAACAGTGACTGGTGAAAGTAGAGAGACAATTTCTAAAAATGCAAATTAATCATATAAAATTACACTAGTTCTACTAAGAGACCACAATTGAAGATGCAAGTGATGTTTTAACTGGTGTATAATCCCCATTTCATCTCAAAAGATTAAAGAAGCAGCTGATAGGATGCTTCCTTAATATTCCATAACTGGGCGATTGGCCTTCTTTTCTTTAATCAGTTCAAGGAAGATTGATGAAGACTGGGCTTGGGATTATTTGCACTATAAGCTCCGGTTCCTAACTAGACAATATTTTTGTCTCCAATTCTCCCTAAAAAGGGAAGTAGATATACTTGCTGAGACAAATTCAGAATTGCTGCAATGAAGTTTAAGAAGATTATACAGAATGAAAATGATCAAGTTATTGCATCCATTTTGACTAATATAAAAAAATAGCTTCAAATTTCAACTTTTTCTTAGGTCTTATGAGTCATACATACTTTCAGTCCACAAAATATGTGAATAGATGGAGCGTATAAGATGCTACATGCTGATAAATGACATGGAAGCTCAATCAATTATAAAAATGTAACTCTAGAATGCATTCAAGGTTCTTACAATCAGAGCAGCAGAACGGCAAAATGCAGCACCACTGGAATTAGTTGCATGATACTCATCATATTCGGCATCAAAAAGATAGTGCTGGCCAGATACAGCAAGGATCCTGGGGTCCCGCAAATCCAGGGGGGTACCTGTAATTGTCCATCCTTCACTGTAACTTGACAGAAAACATTAGCTAGAATCAGTTGATGTAGCTAGTATGGATCCAGTAATTGAACAATGAATACTCTACATCCATATGCACAGAGATAAATCTGTTTCACTTCAATTCGGTCAGCAGAAAAAATGAAATACATAGGTAAAGAACTTGCCTGATATCAATGGTGGTCTCATCTGGATGAGCTCGAGGAGGTGCTGTATATCCAGGCTTATATGACTGTTAACCATTAGAAGCCAAATTTTCCATTCAGTAAAAGAAAAGCTAATAATGCAATGTAGTGGAGGTACCCATTAGATGAATTATTCAATTACTTGAATAAAAGATGCATGTAACATTGAAGAATTGAAGTACCCAAGTTTTCCGATCACATTATATTACTTCCACTGTTTAAATCAAGTTTATGTTTCCCCTCTTTCTCTGACACGCTACCCAGGTCAGTCGCTCCTTATTGTATTGTTTTATTAATTTACAATTGGTACCAAGTACCAGCCTGTTTGTCATTTCTTATTCCAATTTTCTTAGTGACATCGATCATTCATCTCAAGATTCCCATCCCACCTTAACTTACATTTTATATTCTACCAAATATCAATCTCCTTATTTCTGAAAATTCAACCCAGGATAACAGAAGTGTTCTTTACCAAAAATTTACATCATTCATTATTCTAGAAATATATACCTCCCAGTGCTCTTTACTGAAAATCTATATAGAGCTTCTGAAATATTGAAAACATGAAAGATGATTGTACATCCTCCAACTACATAAAATAAACACTAAATGTCCATGGATCATGTGCAATAAGAAATTTATACTGACCTCATGACAAATTTCACATCTTGTATCTCCTTTCTCATTGCACCAGCGCTGAACACATGTCCTATGAGCATACTATACATAACAGAAAAAACACACTAAGTTCCCGACATGCAGAAAGTTTGAAGAAACACAAACAAAACTCTTGACAAGTGTTGTCAGTAGTAGCACTCCTACAAATCAAAGAAGTAATCCTAATAGCATCTCCACAGTCAATAACAAATGCTCAAACATGCAATTGTTGCAACGAAGAAACCTATGTTCTTTCATAGATAGATGAGGGATGGAAAGAGAGACCTTCAGACTCCCATTACAAGCACACGGCGTCTCCAGGTTCCTGATCTGCTCCTCATCCTGGCAAATGCGACACTCCGCCATCTGAATGAGAGGCTCCACTTCCTCCGCAACCAATTGCGCCTCCTCTCCCTTATCGCCTACTCGCACTACCGCAGAAGGTAAAGCAGAAGCATCTGGTCTAGATTCACCATGCTCCTGCTTAACGAGACCATCCACATGCAATACCACATGCTCCCCCATATATAGAAGAACTTGAATTGAAGAAAATCCTCCTCCTTTTCTATACCGTTATCACTACAATTCCTTCCTGCACGGTATAAAACCCCTAAGTTCCAATAATTAGCAACAAATTTACCCGGAAGAAATTCTAAACAGCAGGTATTTAGGGGGATAAAACCAGAGAATCAAATCGATGCATAAGTTTAGAAAGGAGAACGATCGAAAGCCCTTGATAGATGCATCTGAACGAATGAGATCGAAGAAATGGCCGATCGCAACAAAATCTGTGCCAAATTGAAGCGCTTCTAGCGAATCCAATCGAACGAACAAGTATAACAAAACAAGATCGAATTGGTCGTACCTGAGAAGCTCCAAATACTCGTCTCTTTCTCTCGCGCGGAGGGGAGGAAGAAGAAAAAAAGGAGTTGCCTTTTATATAGACTCAGTCGCCGTTAGAGGCCGCCCAACGTCCGTTTGATAGTCAAAGGCGTTACGCTGTGGTAGTAGAAGACATGTAACGGAAGCTAGTCGTGGTTGACCTCGCACAATCCAAGACGTCCACGTGGCTTTTTTGGGCCCCGCCTTTACTTTCGCATAGTTTTATTAACATCATTAACGTTACACCAAACAAAAAGTAGATCAAAAAACATAGCATAAATGGCCGGCATTATTGAAGAAGTATTAAGCAATGGATAATAATTATATAATGAAGGCTAGAATCAAAATTTCACCTACCCTTTGGTTGAGCATCACATCAACCCATTGTCATTGCTTTAATTAAATTCTTTTTATTTTTCGTTTTTTATGGATATTGCCAAAGAAAAATTGGTGCAACGTAAACTGTGGGTTGGTCAACGCGTAACAACTCGTAATGAGTTGGAGTTAGTCAATAGTGCATAATTTTTTCTACTGGGACTGCTAGCTTCGACCTGTTCGTATTTACTTTATTTTATAATAATTTTGATGTTTGGAGTCGTACCCCATCAAACCACCTCCATTGGACTTCGCATTTGACTAAAGTATCTCTTTAGTAATCGTAGTTAAGAGTTTGTTAGGATGATTGTATTAAGTATTAAGAGTTGGCTCTATCTCTCTAATCCACGAGATCCTGAATATTATTTAGCAGCAAAGAGCTGGTAAGGCTCATCAATTATTGAAGATGATCCAGAAATGGATGATGAAGATACCTGAGTTATGAGTATTTGACTCTAAAATAGAAGAAGAAAATAGAAACCGTAAAGATGATGACATGGAAACAAGAATATCTTTATTAATTAATATAGTTTATCCACATGAACATGGCCACAAAATAAAAAGAAAAGATTTTGGATTCCAATGCTTCGTATGTCAATTGTTTAATTTACATCAAAGAAATCAAGAATGGAAATGTAAAGAATTGGAATTAATACAAAAGAATATACAAAAATGAATCCTGGTTCGTTCTTCGTATCCTTCATGGTGCACAGAGATCATCAGCCAACGTGAGAAATTATATAGCAACCTTTTTCCAAGTCATATATAGTCTTTAACTGAGGCCTCCTCCATCTGGACACAAGACATGACGACAGGAAGACCACCAGAGCTGAGACTAGGAGTAGTAGCAATGCCAAATTATCATGGAACACTGCTGTAATGCTATAGAAGTTTTGTGAACTCTCGATCATTCTCTGCATGATGAAAGCTCCCACAGCCCATTCAATCTGGATGCCTCCAACTTTATTTGCAAACTCAATCCTGCTAAAAGATGAGTTAGATTTTATCGAAGGGCATGAAAAGTTGCAAAGTGCAGGGATAACATCTACAACTGCAGATGATGATCACCAGCTCAGCCTGCGAATTCATGTGAGAAATGATTTTGTGCACTTGTTCATCAAAAGATGAGATATTATTGTCATTTGCATATTCTACTTCCCTCTTTCCTCCACGCACCAACTACATGACCCCGTGCAGAGCCACTCAACAACATAATCACCGTATATGAGAACAAAAAACTGTAATATTTTCATCAAAATACAGAATAATTACTGCCTAAAGTGCCCTATGATGCCATGCTGAAATAGGTGAAAGATTAACATACCTCTGATCCGTTAGAGGAATACCAAGACTGTCGTGCAGTAGAGCTACAATGTATGCCGAAGAGAAGCAATACCGTGATAAATCTGCATCCTCCATCTTATGATACCTCTTTTTAAGCTTCGACCAATCTTCTTTGCAAAATTGTTCCCCAGCCAACAGTAAATTGGAGAGAGATGATGTCCGATTCAGCCCAAAGAACTAACAAACAGTAGTTAGGAATGCATGAATATAAGTTTCTAAGCAAGAAAATAGAATCTCTAAATAAGAAAGAGTAAATTAAACCTTGGATGTGAAAAAGAAATTCTCAGTTGCTAAGAAGCGCCCTCGAAGCTCAGGTACAAAAGCTGATCCCAAATGGCACCTTTTATCCAGGCAATTTTCTGTATATGAAAAGAAAAGTTAGCACATCTGACAATGAAATAATGACTGAAGATTATCTCAAGTACATAAAGTTCAATTGGATTTTACAAACTAATGAGATATAATGTTTTGCAATTGCAGGTCACAGTAGTGCATGTATATATATATATATGCAAAGCATCACAATAGTAAAGCAGAACATAAACCTCAAGTATGATGTAGATTAATTATCAAAATTTGGAAGATGCAAGAGTAGATGAGGTGGTACAAGACTCCAGTCTTCGGTGATCTTCGAAGGTAGCTCTATGACGTATTTACGAATCTAACGAACAAATTATTTTTATAGAACTTCTTTGTTAATTATCCCAAAGAATTTAATGTTATAAGACTCACAGCTATAAGGAGCTTCGAGAGGAAATAAAAGTGGAAATCCCAACAGAGGATTCATTGGACAAACAAATGCTACATGATACTCCACTTATGTTCCTACATGATACCTTTTCCTTTATGCAGTAGCATCAGGGAGGCAGACCTACAATTTGAGAAATTGCCATGTGCGTGAACAACAGGTTGATACTCCTGATTTAATTTGGAAACACTGGAGTTCGGAACTAGGAGTTCTGTATTGAGAGAATATCCTTTAGGAGAGCAAGGATCTTCAAATATTCCATGTTGTGCAGATTCTGCAACTGCAGTTGAGGAGAACACATCAGTTACATCAACTTCAATTAAAACTTTTTTACCCTATCAAAGAGAGTTGGTAACACAGGCAGATTTACAATTATCTTTGTATCTCTTCTTTCCATTTCTATCACATCTTGCAGCTTCCTTATTTGACAATATCAAGATACCGCGTAAAAGAATAAGATAACGGCCCTAAAAATTCATTGAATATATTTATATTCCTCAATTGAGAAAGATCTAGTGAGTCAGATGAGGCAGATCTTCTTAGCAAGTGAGGAATCAAGTCAATGTCATTCAAGTATATACTTTACAAGGAGCCCGCACAATTAGATCTAATCAAATTATTGGTACTTGGTAGATACTATATATCTATTATATCAAAGAATCTCTTACCACTATTAAAATGGGAGGAACAGAGCTTGTAAAAGGTTGAACAAGTTAACTCTCTATGAATTCCTCAGGAATATCCTCATATTATCCATCATTCATTCAAACTCATAGGTGCATTTATGGTGGCAAAACGAATGGCAAATAAACCATACAACATACTTTATGTTCTTATGAAGTACTAGTTAGTTATAGTTATGCTACTCTCTGCAGGAATAAGATCGACAGGAATAGAAACATACGTGTTTTGGTGCTTCTCGTTCTTAGCAACTTATGGAGCAACTCTTGTGCCATGTTCTGCAACATTCAAGGAGTTAGATCTCTGCATAACATGAAGGATAAATTAATTGCATATCAATTCAAGCACTAAGCAGTTGTACCATAACATGAATGTCACATGTCCAATAAGTGCATGAACTCAATTATTTTTTCTCATAAGAAAAGGACTTTCAGTTAGACACGAAAAGGCAAAGCAAGTATGTTACTGGATATAATGGAGGATGCAAACAAATGCAAAAAGAATATTGCTCACTCAGAATTTCAAGAACGATGACACTGGATAGACTTTTCAACTCACCTGACCAAAATGAAGAAAGCTGTGACTGTAGAGCTTATATGTGGTTCCCCCAAACTTAAGCACATGTGAGGATTCAGGAGGAAGCAGCTCATCTGAGACGAATGTTATCTGATAGAGGAAGAAAATTTTAGTTTGATAATATGTGTCTGTAAAGATGACCAAAGGGAGATAGGATGCAACCTGAGCTGAAGCACCACCAAGTTCAATTATTCCAATGGTTTTCTGAGGATCGCCTCCAAGAGTACCAATGGCATAATTTGCAGCAACCCAAGCATAGATACCTTCATTGGAACCTGTATTAATATTATCATGGCACTATTCAGTTTCTCAACTCTCTTTGAAGTAATAAGATAGAAGAAACTCTAGGAGATCCTGTATATAAATCCTCAATATCTGACTTATAAAGAGTGTTTCCCATAAGTAGGCAGATCTAAATACAGACGCATATGCAACAAAACGAATACTGCTATCTCACGCAAACAAATAAATAACACAGAATATAGCAGGTTCAAATATCATTATCTCACCCAAAGAATAAATATCACAGAATATCAAAACTATCTCTAACTTATATTTGAAAAAATCTCAACTCCCTTTACCTCTGTGCATGGCAACATGAGATATACAGATAAGCCGAACTCTCTAAAGCTTATGTCAACTAGTTCTTCAGCATACTGAGATAGAAATAAAATAAATTTCCTAGCTTTCAATACTTCTCTAGTAATTTCTCATCAATCGACAAATAAAAATAAATTTATGTACCAAATCTACCAAGAAAACAAATACCAGGTATCACAGTAGCCCAATTGTCTTGGAACCTGAACCCAGACGACCTCAGAACTCTCTTGCAAGACTCCAATATACTCTTCTCAACTCCTCCGTCAACCATTCTTAATCCCGCAGTAGCCATTAGTCTGATCTCCGTATTCTTCCACTGCTTCTTCTCCACCTTCCCCTTCGCAAACTCAAGCAGATCCAATAATGACTCTCCGGCCCGATCCGGCTCCTCCGTGTACGACGACAGCCCTGGGCTAACCCTCATCACCGCGGTCCGTTTCACATCAAGCGACGGAAGCGATCCAACCTCTCTCGTGTACCCGAACACGTGGATCCGCGTACCCGAGCTCCCGGCATCGATCACGATCGCGAACTGAGACGAGGGAGAGATTAAGGAGGAGAAGTGGAAGTACAGGAGGACGGCGGCTATTCCGGTGGCGGAGATCGCGATCCACAGAATCCGGCGAGGGTGCTTCCGGAACGGAGGCTTCGGAGATACGATCATGACCGTAGGATCTATATCGTAGCGCTGGGAATCGATATAGGGTTTCAGCAGCCGACGCCGCACTCTTCGCCGGAGAAGAAAAGGAGGGCGGTAACTAATTTATAGCGGGTATACAATGTGCGAAGTGATCTAGTACAAGGTAGATCGGATGGTTTTCGGTACTACTGGTATTGCAGCTTCATGACACGTGCAGGAGGGCCTGCGAGACTATGGGCGCGAAAATGTTTGATTTTAAGTTCGGTTTGAAAGGGTCCGTTGGCACGTACCAAATTGAGGTCCACCATTAACTCAATGGGCCCCTTCCACTCAAATAATAATAATAATTAAAATAAAATTAAAAAAGAATGATTATTAATTGTGAATATAGATATATTACGGATCCATCGTTATCTAACGATAAATAAATTATAAGATAATATATATAGTTACTTGATAGGCACTTAGAAATTAGAATTTACATAGATCGATGACGGCAACACGCTCCCTCCCAAAAATTTGACATAGTCTACGATGAATAATTTTAGTACATATTTGGACTAATTTTAATTTTTAAATGTTTTATTTCTCAAGAGAAGAGAAAAAGTCTATGCCGTGAGATACTGAAATGGTTCACAAAATAGTACACATTAATGATATAATCGAGGCTACTTATTTTTGTATTATTGTTAATTATAACTTAGCTACTTTTTTTTTTACTGAACTGTACATTAATACAGCTCGTTCCTTGTCTTAATTTATTATTAGACTAATTGAAACATATGGATTATCTAGTGGGCAGTGCCAAAGAGAAGCTTGAAGGCATGGTTGCTATGATGGAGCTCTGCTAAGGTTTAGGGTTCTTTTTCTTGGTGGTTTCCCCTCTCTCTATGCTAGTAGTGATGGGAGAGACTTCTCTTATAATTCGTGAGGTTTTTTTTTTTTCTTTTTATCCTCTCCCTATTTTTCTCTCTTTCTCTCTTCCTTTTCCATTCCTTGGTTGTCGCAATCTACCATCTTTAGCCTACTCTGCCTTTCTAATCTCATTGCTGATTTAAAGAAATTTGCATGCGGGTGAATGACCTGCCCGATAGCATAGTTCTTTCACTTTAAATTTTCTTTTTCTCTTATATTTTTGTGACTGTATATGTGTGCTTTTAGGATCACTGGATTCGTAACGGTCATAACGAAATTGTTGAAGGCTGAACTTTTTGGTCCCTATGTAATCAATTGGGCATATTTTTTTATTATTTTTGTGTGGCCTTTGGACTTGATGCAATGCATTTTCTCATATTATTGTTGTTTTTTTTAACAAATTGTAGGGATTTGTTCAAACTAATTTCCTTTTATTTTCCCTTTGTCTTAGGCTTGTAATCATCTATCTAAACGAATGAAATATCTAATGGTTCTTCATTCAAATAAGAAAAATCAAAAGTGGTCAGTCCCAATTTTCTTTTACATCAGAGAGAATGTACTTGAAGTTATATCAATCTTATTACTACATTTATTTATTTTTACACATATTTGATCTTATTACTTCCTATATATATATATATATATATATATATATATATATATATATATCTCCATAAGAATCCACAAATGTGGCTCTCGGCACTTCAACGTTATCGCATCCAATATATGTATATATAATATTTGCGATATGACCACCTTAGAAGCATGGTTGTTGATGACTTTTAGATGTATCAAAACCTGCAGCCTTTGTCTCAAACCTTCAAGTTGCAAAGTTACCAGATGTATAGATTACCTCACACATACTTCTACTTCAACTCTCCATATCCCTTGCCTTCTCAGCATGGAAGTATGCCAGCTAGGTGTGTCCTCCTCCTTTGCTTATATATATGGTAGCTAGCCAAAGATAAGCCACCAACCAAGTCAAAGAGAGCCTCATTCTTTCACTACTCCATTGATAGGAAGCATGAAGACCCATTCCTCCCTTTGTTTTCTCCTCTTAGCTCTTCACCTTTTGATAGTTTTAGTTTCATCCTCTGCAAAAGATTTTGATTTCTTCTACTTTGTTCAGCAGGTTAGTCTCTCGCATTTCTTCTGCGAAAACTTAAGCTGATAGATAACGATAGAAATAGAGATGTTAAGATTTTCTTTTGGTTTGATGCAGTGGCCAGGCTCTTACTGTGACACTAAACGGAGCTGCTGCTACCCAGTCACTGGAAAGCCAGATGCAGATTTTGGCATCCATGGCCTCTGGCCAAACTACAATGATGGATCATATCCATCAAACTGTGATCCTGATAGCCCTTTTGATTCAAGGAAGGTATCTAAAGATATATAACTTTTCTTTTCTTTTTCCTTCCTATTCTTGCATTCTTTTTGTATGTAAAATACTAAAAGTTTGGTATATTAAAAGCTAGAACAAGGATCAGGATCAGCCTTTATATTTCTAACTGACTAGTGATCTTAAACTAAGTATTTTATCGCCAAACATCTACTGCAGTTAGATGCATGGCCAGCCTGATGATTTGTCTTTCTCTTCCTAGTTGCACTTCCCCATGAATCCATGATGCTAGTTGCTCACTGAGGGACCAATGACAACTTCAAATAGTGGCCCCCATGCCTATTATACTATAACAAGGACAACAAATTAGGAGCAGTAGATCTGATTCCATTTCATTTTATAGTCTGTTAAGAAAAATATAACATTTAGTTCACTTCTTTATAATTTTATATCTAAACTAAAATTGTATCTTATTTCGTCATATTTGACCGAGCCATAAGTCAAATTTAAAAATAGTCAATAAAAATAAAATTTTAAAAATTTGATAAGATTTTCAATACATATAAAATAATATATGTTAGATTTTAGGTGACAGATATATTATATTTTTGCCATTTGAAATCAGATGTAGATGTTTTGAAAAACTTATTAAATTCTCTACAATTTTATTTTTAATAAGTATCCTGAAATTCAATATGTGTTTAATTAAATATAATAAAAAAATAGTAATTTCAATTTAAATATAATTATAAAAAAAATTAAAGTGTCATAAATAAAACTATAAAGAGCAAAGTAAACTTAGACTTAATCAAGTTCAGTAAAATATAATTTCTCAACAAAAAAATTACATCTGAGTTTGGATTCAAAGCCAAGTCAGAATCTCACTATAGCAAGTGAAATCTAAGCAACTCACCCACCCAGTTTCTTAATATTATATTAAAGTTCTTTCCACAAGAAAAAAAACATTTTCATGCCTCACTTTCTTCTTCTTCTTCTTCTTCTTCTTCTTCTTCTTCTTCTTCGTGCAGATCAAGGACCTTATGCCACAGATGAAAGAAAACTGGCCAACCTTAGCCTGCCCCAGAGGCGACGGCTTAAAGTTCTGGGCTCATGAATGGGACAAGCATGGCACCTGCTCCGAGTCTGTTCTTGATCAACATTCCTACTTTGAGACAGCCCTTAACCTGCAGAAGAAAGTGAACATACTTACTGCCCTCCTGAACGCTGGAATCGAACCAGATGGTAGATTCTATAGCCTGACCAGCATCAAGAACGCTATAAAATTAGCCACTGGCATTACCCCAGGCATAGAGTGCAACAGAGATGAATCTGGCAACACCCAACTGCTTGAGATCTACCTCTGCGTCGACAGCTCCGGACAGGAGATCATCGAATGCCCTGTTTACCCGAGGAGCAGGTGCACATCTCGGGTCGAGTTCCCATCCTTCGAAGATCTTTCAGCTGGTGATGTAACTGAGATGTGATTGTCTAATTGAAATGCATAGCAGTTTGCATTGCTTTGAGTAATTCCATTATAAACTGGCAACACAATTTTATTCCACAATCAAATTCAAGTTCACCACAAGAATCTAATGACAAATTAAGAACAGGAGGGGGAGGAAATTCATCACTTTCATCTCATGCTGCCATACACCCTATACCGTAACGAGTGTTAGGGAACACGAGGAACAATCCACTGCACACCACTCCTACCATCAAAGGGAAACTCTCCATCACCTCATCCATCTCCTTCGCCTTCCCCGGGAACAAGCAATTCGTGACCCTGTGATCCGATAACGCGATCGCCGCAAACACCATCACCGCCATCGCCGCGTGCACTAGGTCGACGAACCCCATCCGAAACCGGTCGTCCTTCGGGACCTCAACCCCGAGGCCCGATCTGAAGACCGCGAGGCCCCTCGGGGTGACAAACCCGTAGTAGACCTTCCCGTCGGGGCCGCGGAAGCTATCCGTGAAGTGGAAGAAAAAGCAGGAGGAGGCACAGAGGCCGAGGAGGAGGAGGATCATCATCGTGCTCACCGGGGAGCATGAGCCGTCGCCCGAGACGGCAGGGAGGAGCATCTCAAATGTTAAAAGTGTCCCAGTAGGTAAGAAATTGACTAGCATAGAAGTCTTTGAGAGAGTCTTTTGCATGCCTTTAGCGACGGCTTTCCTTTTCCGACCACTGACCGGGGCTTCGGGGAGGGGTTCGCCATTTCCATCCATTGCTATAAGGAGTTGAAGAATGAGAAAGACTAAGAGTTGGTTTCTGTAGTCTTATAGAGGTTTGGCTATGCCTTGAATTGAATTTAAATTTGAATTTGGAGGCAACGGTCGGTATAACCGTTCCCTCCATTGGATATCATATGGGCTCGTAAAAGGATTAGGCCCATATGAAATCTAAGCCCAATGAGCTAATATTGGCACATGGTAGAATATATTATTGTTTATAATATTGAAATCTCCTAGTGGAAAATATAATAACCACAAAAAAAAAAAAATTTATATATATATATATATATATATATATCTAAACCAAAGGATCCAGGCCGTCCAAAAACGATCTGACATACAGGATTTGCTGCACAACCTGTCGTACGAGATGGCGTCTATATATAAAAAAATGGACGGTTTACGTAGGCACTGCCAGCTCGATCTCGTCCTTTTGCTCCCACCTTCTATTAAGGATCTGCTGTTAAGGTTCTAATATCCATGTCCGTTGATATAGGAAAGAGAGAGCCACGTGTCTATCTTCAGTAGGTAAATGATAATTTATCGTGTTAGTCACTTAAGAGGCCATCAAATAGGACCCCACTTCCTTAAAAGTATTCCATTTTGACTAGTCAAATGTAAAATGAAGTGGGAGAAGAAAAGGCTCAGCAAAGCTGTGTATCATCTCATTCTCCTTTGATAGAGGCAATCATGGAGATATGGCAAATGAGGGTCGCTCTTGGATTGCTTTTAGCCGTCGACGTCGCCGTCGTCGTCGCCCCCTCCGCCGCTATCTCCACCGATGCCAGCCCTGCTACGCCCTTGGCAGGCAGAAGTACAGGTACGCGACAACATTTTGCTTCTTCCTCTTCCATTAAACGAAATTGTTTACATTTCCTTCTCTCTCTCTCTCTCTCTCTCTCTCTTTTTCCTCTTTATCTTAGTCAATCAATCACACTATCTCCAAGAAACCACCTCTTGGTGCCTCGAGTTTCTCGACGGGTTATCGCCCGATCAAGTCTATACTACCTGGATATGGGTGCGATCGCATTTGATCGCGCCCGTATTGCAAGTAGTAGTATCTTTATGCATGATCATGTCGGTGATGCTGGTAGTGGAGGCAACTTACATGACCGTGGTGAGCTTGGGGGTGAAGTTATTTGGTTGGAAGCCCGAGAAGCAATACAAATGGGAGGCCATAAAAGAAGATGATGAAGAGTTGGGGAGCTTAGCTTTTCCTATGGTCTTAATACAAATACCCATGCACAATGAACTAGAGGTAATTAAATATAGATATATATATATCTCTCTCTCTAGTCTTCTCTTCAGAGAGAGAGAGAGAGAGAGAGAGAGAGATTAATACTAATAGACGATACTTCTTCTGTAGGTGTACAAGCTCTCAATTGGAGCTGCCTGTGGGTTGACATGGCCATCAGACAGAATCATAATCCAAGTCCTTGATGACTCCACCAACCCTATAATTAAGGTAAAATTGCAAAATTGAGGTAGTAAACTAAGCATAGCCAGATATATTGCAGTATTCCTTGCTATGATAGTTTTGTAACATGGAATGGATAGATAAGATGTTTAAAGTAGGTAAAGTTTTGCCTCAAAGAAAGAAGGAAAAAATAGGTGAAATAATATATTAAAAGGCAGTAGGTAAGGTGGAGTAGGGGAGATGGACACATCTGCATCCACGTGATTTTATTTATCTATGGACCCCATGAACTAGATATCTGTATTTTGGTTCTCTAAATTTTAGCCCCTTAAACCTATATGTGGTGCCAAAGAGGATCTTCAAGAGGATATTTCCTTTGTTTTGTACAGTGATGCAAACTGTTTGTCCAATCAAGCGGTCTAGAAACTTTACAGGGAAGCAGTTCGTGGAAGTGGAGAGACATTTTAAAATTTAATGCAGACTTGCACAACTGCTCCTCTATTATTGTACACATCACTTGTCAAATTAGTTTAATATTTGTGAGTATAGAAGAAATGAGTGAGAGGAGGAACATATGTTAGAAGACTACAGTGCATGCTAATTGCAAATGAAAGTTGCTGAAAATTCTCCAAGTCAATCTTAGATGACATATACTAAGTTCAAATTTTAGCATCTCAAGGCCATGCCAACTTATAATAGAATTAATGTTTCATGGCTCCTTCATATGAATCAGGAGGGCATCTAAAAATTATAGCCATCCAACTTAATTTTCTGGAGTGTGGCAATGCCTCTTTGATATGTAGGATTTAGTGGAGCTTGAATGCAAGACTTGGGAAAGCAAAGGAGTAAACATAAAGTATGTCATCAGAAGCAACAGGAAGGGTTTTAAAGCAGGATCTCTGAAGATAGGGATGCAGTATGATTATGCCCAGCAATGTGATTTTGTTGCCATCTTTGATGCTGATTTCCAACCAGAACCAGATTTCC
The DNA here is from genome assembly GCF_019914945.1 of Typha latifolia. Taxonomy (NCBI): domain Eukaryota; kingdom Viridiplantae; phylum Streptophyta; class Magnoliopsida; order Poales; family Typhaceae; genus Typha; species Typha latifolia. Next base: position 17,192,991 of record NC_133089.1, read on the forward strand.
TAATCAGAACCATACCTTTTCTTATCCACAATCCGAAGATTGCTCTAGTGCAAGCGCGGTGGGACTTCGGTAAGCATGTCCTTGCCATCTCTAACAATTGATCCAGTACTAATTACAGCATAGCAAATTCTATACACCTCATGTACTTCTTTGATTGCTAAATGTACTTTGTATCAAAAATGCAGTTCAGAATGTTGAAGCGCTGCATAGAGCTTTTATTCATTCTGATCTACCAAATTTTGAATTGACAGGAAGTTGCTGACATGGCCTTTGCCGGACGATTTTTGCAGTGAATTTTAATACAAGCTTGATTACAAGGATTCAGAAGATGTCATTAGATTATCATTTCAAAGTAGAGCAAGAATCAGGTTCAGCTGTCTTTGCCTTCTTCAGTTTCAATGGTAAGTATCCAATCTTGATACAAATTCAATTAATAGAGAGGTCAAAGATAAATTCTGCATGCTTGAGAAATCGCATAATTGCTATTCATCATGTTCTCAGGGACAGCAGGGGTATGGCGTGTATCGGCTATCAATGAAGCAGGAGGCTGGAAAGATCGAACTACGGTGGAGGATATGGACCTGGCTGTTCGCACAACTCTCATGGGTTGGAAGTTCTTATATGTTGGTGATATCAAGGTACTTATAACTCTACTTTTTTAAGGATTGCATCAAACTACCAATTAGTAGGTTATATATATATATATATATGACTTGATGATTCAATAAAATTATCATAGGTGAAGAGTGAATTGCCAACTACTTTCAAGGCCTATTGCCGTCAGCAGCACCGCTGGACTGGCGGTGCTGCAAATTTATTCCGAAAGATGGCATGGGAGACAGTGATCACTAAGGTAAATTCTCTATCGGCAACAATATAAATATCAATTGCAGGATTAGTTCCCCTTTGTTCCAAAAACTTATCAGTTGTCATTACCAGGATGTGTCCCTATTGAAGAAGTTTCATATGCTCTACAGCTTCTTCTTTGTGCGCCGAGTTATCGCCCCTACTGTTGCCTTTCTTCTCTATTGTGTTGTTCTTCCAATATCAGTCATGGTTCCAGAAGTCATCTTTCCAGCCTGGGGGGTGGCTTACATCCCCACAACTCTCACCATTCTCAATGTCATAAGAAATCCTAGGTATGTTCATCTTATAACTTTCCTTGTATTATGACAGTATCTCTCTCTCTCTCTCTCTATCTCAATCTTGTTATTCTTACAGAAGTATACACATGATGCCATTTTGGATCCTATTCGAGAGCGTAATGTCGATGCATAGGATGAAAGCATCCATGGCTGGTCTACTAGAGGCAGGCAATTTTGATGAATGGGTTGTAACAAAGAAGGTAGGCGACACCTTCAAGGAAAACTCTGAGATCCCCTTGCTTGAGACAAGCCAAACTAAGTTCACAGACAGGTAACCAAATGCTACAACATTTAGCAATATTAATTCAAACCTATAAAATTTCGACAATTTTACGAGAACTATCAATCATGTGTTATGGTATTCAGGGTCAATGTCCCTGAGCTTGGATTTGCAGTGTTTCTCTTCTTCTGTGCATCCTATGATCTTCTCCTCGGAACTAGAAGCTACTACATGAATCTCTACCTCCAAGGAGTAGCATTTCTTGTCCTGGGATTTAATTTTTCTGGCACCTTCAGCTGCAGTTCATAGCATTTCTTTTCCTGCTTCAAGATTCTTCAAATGAGCTACACTCCATACTGCAGAGGAGATGAGCTGAGAGTTCTTTTAGGATACCTCCTTTTGTTCCTCTGTGGTATTTCCTTTGTTGTTAATCTCATGTAAAATTATTATTATTATTATTATTATTATTATTATTTGAACAGAAGTAGTATTCTTTGTGTGATCATTTGTTACTATATGTTGATGAACTTGATGAAGCCAATAGTGTGTAGGCAAACAGAGGAATCAATAAGAGGAAAAGGACTGGGGAGCATGTCATTTCACAAGGAGATTCTCGTAAAAAGTCCAAAACGATGGGCTCAGCTGCAAATGTCATTTTATATGAAAAATATCATAATATAATAATAGGACGTCATTTGGGATTAGGCAGACAGATACTTCCAGATCCTTCCACAGATTTCTGCTCCCCTCTTTTATATCACCATTCTTCTTCTGCTCACCGCCTCTATCGTCATCTTCTCTCTTCTTCTCTCTTCGTCTTGCTTCTAAATTGCGATGTCGGCGGCGGAGGACGGGATACTTGAGCAGCTACTTCGAGAAGCCGGCGGAGGAGCCGCAAGGCTGAGCTTTTCTCCGATCGTCTTCGCGGCTATGGGGTCGCCGGAGCGGATCGTGCTCGTGAACCCTCTCACGCAGTGGACGGTGGTGATACAAGGCGACGCAGGGCTGTTATCGGCGCTCTTATCCGGCGTCGGCGCTGGCACCGGAGGGCCGCCCCCGGCGTCGAAGGCGTCGATCGAGGCGTTAAAGGCGGTAGATATTGGCGAGGGGGAGGAGGCGGAGTGTGCGATTTGCTTGGAAGGGTTCAGGAACGAGTGCGGAGTGGTAAAGGAAATGCCTTGCAAGCATAGATTTCACGGGGATTGTATCGAGAAATGGTTGGGTTTGCACGGGTCATGTCCGATTTGCCGATACGAGATGCCGGTGGAGGAGGGCGAAGGGGAGAAGGAGGTGGAAGGGGAAGGGGGGAGGAGGAGAGGAGGTGTTTGGGTTACCATTTCGGTAGGGAGGAGAGATGAAAGGGGGGGAGGGGAAGCAGAAGCAGAAGCAGAAGCAGGAGCAGGAGCAGAAGCAGAAGCAGAAGCAGAGGGAAGCAGAGGAGGCGAAAGAACTGGGTTTTAGTTGCTATATTTTCTTTCTTTCTTTTATTTAATCTTCTGGTTTGAATTCTTTTAATTTGTTTTTGGTTTGTAAGAATTATTAGCTGTACATAAAGCTTGTGAATTTAATGATATACGAATGGAAAGATTCATTTTTTATTATCAGTGATTGGTAATCTATAGCATCAGAATTACAAGTTCACAATCTATAGTCTTATGACAAAGACAAGTCCCCAATCATAAAGTAATATACCATTCGATGGAGCTCAGATATATATAGAATTAGATGAATACAAAATTTAAGATTCAATATTACTATGACACTATCTATCTTCCAGTATCATTCAGGGAACAAGGAGATGAAGAGAATTGACCACCTACCTACCATCATCTGTGCTTCTTCTTTACTTCAGTGCTCCACAATGCGCAAAGCATTCTCAGAATGACAAAACCACCTTCGCTATGCGACAAGAAGAACAGAGGAAACACCGCGAGTAGTGGAAGGAGTAATTGGTAAATTCAGCTAAGGCCCTAGAAGATATTATTTGACGCAAATGGTTAGTGGATAGGATAAATGATCATAGATATCATCAGTTGGTGTCGGAACTCAGATACGCCCATTGTTTCAACACCATGGTTTTGGCCCATATACTATACTGTATCAAGAGGAAGAACTTGTGCTGGATTTCCACTTAGTTGACTCTATATTAAGTCAAAGGAATACCTTAAGATCAATTAAGGGGGAGTAAAGGGAAGGAAGAGCTGCTATTGGCATTGGGTGGGTGCTGAGTGGGAGAAAGAGGGAAGAAAGATGTCCTTTTTTTTGCTTGTTTAATTCTCTACTTCCTATCCCTTTCCGCTTCACTTTCTTGAAACTAGAAACCCCGATGCAAACCCAATTTGGCGCATTCACGTCGTTTTGCTTTAAATAATGTACTACTTTTGGGTTCTTTAAGCACTTCCAGAAGCACGAAAAAGGTCGAGCGAATCAAATAACGGATCCCCCCAAGGCCACAAAGGAACTTGTGGCTCAAACTTCCCCACCCGTGCTGACCTGGCGCATGCTCCTCTCTCCTCCCTCTTCTCTGCTCTTATACTCGAGGGAGAGGAGACAACTCACACTTGTAACTCCACCAAACTCCTTGCTGGCTTCCGAGGAAGAAAGAATTAGAGACTAGATAGATAGATAGATAGATAGATAGAGAGAGAGAGAGAGAGAGAGAGAGAGAGAGAGAGAGAGAGAGAGAGAGAGAGAGAGAGAGAGATATGATGGAGAGTAGAGATTACGCAATCAAGCTCTTTGGGAGAATGATCTTGCTGCAACCAAATGAGGATTCCTTAATAGCAACTGGCGGTGGAGGAGAGGAGAAGGTATTATTTATTATTTGAGTTGTCCGATACTTTGTAAAAATGAGATCTTTTTGCTAATTTCTTCCGGTTTGTGTCCGAAAGACATATCTGCACTTAGAATTGGATCGCATAATTGAGTTAAACCCGTTGTTGGCGTGTTTTTGGAAGATGGGTTTCGCTGGATTTTGTGTTTTGATGCTCTTTTTCTTTTTCTTTTTCCTTTTTTTCGAGAAAAAGATTTGGTGAAGATTGGATTTTTAATATTGCTAGTAGTTTGTGAGTTCTGTATCATTCAATTTGCAGTTAGTTCATTGATTGCAAAGAATCACTTACTTACTTACTACCTTGGAATGCATGAGATTGCTCTGAATTTGGCCTGAAGAATAACCACGAGCCATGAAGGTTTCTATTACAGTTTTTGCACTTTCTGCACTCATAATCATTTGTGTTAGTTGTCACAGTTCATAACTTTATATGAGGATCAGATCAGTGAAAGTGTTGCTATGTTGAAATAGAAAGGTTAATTTCCCTTTTTGTCTTTCTGTCTTGCTAATTTTCTCTTCTCTCTTATTATATACAATTAGCTTTGTTCTTTCAGAACCTTCAAACAAGCCACACTCCTCCAGAACATGAAGACCAAGATCAAGAGACACTGATTGAGTCCTCCAAAGACGATACAGTTGTGGAGAACTCCGCACATGAAGAACAGTCAAACATTACAAGCAATTCAAGCGAGAAGGCGAGAAAGAAGCCTGAGAATTTGCTCCCTTGTCCTCGTTGTAAGAGCGCGAACACAAAGTTCTGCTACTACAACAATTACAACATCAGCCAACCTCGGCACTTCTGCAAGAATTGCCAGAGATACTGGACTTCCGGTGGCTCCATTAGGAATGTTCCTGTGGGAGCCGGCCGTCGGAAGAGCAAGAACTCTGCGTCCCACTATCGGCGCATAACCATGTCCGTAAAGCCCGATGACGCCGTTCTCAGCTTCGGTTCTGGCGAATCCGTGCAGAAACCTTCAGAGCAGACGGCGAAGAACTGCAACTCTTCAGTAATGGAATTGGATTCTAAACAAGGCGTCATGAACTGTCAAGGAATTCCTATTCCACTCTCACATCCTTGTTCAGATGGAACTGCTTGGCCTTATCCATGGAGCCCAAGTCCTGCCTTCTGTACTCCAAATTTTGCTATTCCACTCTACCCTGCTGCAGCTTATAATGCTTATTGGAGCATTCCATGGCCCTCATCTCTTGCCGATAAGCCTAACAATGGTTTTCCAGGGTCAGGGACTAACTCTGCCACCTTAGGCAAGCATCCAAGAGATGGTAGCATGAACAAGTATAGCAATCTAATTGAAGGAAACAGTCTCAAAAAGAATTGTATCTGGGTGCCCCAAACACTGAGAATTGATGATCCCGAAGAAGCTGCGAAGAGCTCTATTTGTTCAATTGTTGGTATTAAGAGGAATGACAAGGGTGATGCAGTCAGCAGGGAGAAGCTCCTCAAAGCCTTCCAGCCTAAAGTTGACGGTAAGAATTACGCCGCAGAGAATTCTCATCTCTTGCATGCCAATCCGGTGGCTCTACTGAGATCTCTCAACTTCCATGAGATCTCTTAGTGAAATCTTAACAGACTTTGTCATAGCAAGCTGACACTACTGAAGTTTTGTAAGTTTGAGCAAGATGTTGTACTTTTATATGCTTATGTACATGTAAATAGTTGATAATCAGAGGAGAGGAAGGAAGATTGAGAGAGAGAGAGAGAGAGAGAGAGAGAGAATTCCAGTTGTTAGTGATAAATTTGCAAAGATAATTGAAGAAAATTTCTTTTCTAATTGCATCTTAATTTTCTATTTTGACTTGGTTCTTGCACAAGTGGGATGACCAGGAAGGTAATAACAATCACTTCAATCTAGCATAGAAGTAGTGGAAAGATGGAGAAAGCACAAGAGAAGAAAAAGGAAGCCAGTATATGCCCACCTCTAATCTTAGTAAGGATAGGCATGAACTCTCTATCACACATAGATAGACAAGCATCTCTCTTTTTCATGACCACATTCTAATTGACTCCTATAAGAAGGTGGGCAGAAGTGGGGGAGGGTAGACAAAGAGAGGTGCATCCAAGAGAAGAGTTGCCGAAGAAGACAAGGAGACCTCACTTTATATTTACAAATAATAAATATACACCGTGAACAAATTATCAAACCACATAAATCAATATAATTTTTTTATAATTTTCTTTTCTTAAATTAATTTTTTAAAAACAACAAAAGCCTCAGCCCATCTAGGGATCTGTGCATGTGAACAGTGGGCAGCCACAGGTTGGCCAAGGTTGCCCCCACAATACCAAACCTATTGCCTATCTTTAACTATTTGAGGCTACATAAAGTTATGCCATGATTACATACCACTCAATACTTTCCATCACACATCAATCTAATGCTAGTTAACAAACAAGGAGACTTGCCAACTTGCATGCTTATCAAGACTGCATTAAGAACAACCCTCCCCATCTCCCACCCACTCATCTGAAAAGAACCCAGAAGCATCATGAATAGATCTTGCTTTCTAGCTGTTATTCTCCTCTCAGCCCTCATCCTGTCACTCCCTGTTCCTCAAGGTGCTGTCCTTTGGCTTGCAATCCTTTCTTTTTCCTTGCTCAGCTTCCTGATGCATCTCAGTTCTATTCCTTATTTGTAATGCAGGACATGGAAGGAGGATTAGGACTCAGATAGAACTTGAGACAGGATCCTACAATTCTATGAAAAATGAGGTTGGTTTCTTCATCTTCTTGTCTTTTCTTAGTACTTTTTCCTGGCTCAAGTGATTGATCATTGATCTTTCCTTTTGTAGGAGAGTTCATTGGAAGGGAGGGAAATGATGGAAATGGTGATGGACTACAAGGAGCCAGGAGCCAACAACAACACCAGAAATGGAGCACTCTTCAACTCCTCACCACCACCAATGACACCTTAAAGGAGTCTTCCATTGGTCACCAACTGTGTCAGAAGCATTGAAGCTATGATGCTCAAATTAACATGATCTAGAGATCCACTTGAGATATCAGTATCTATTTCTTTTGAGAAAATTTTGGTTTTGTATTACTAAATTTCCATTACCTTTCGCTATGTCCGACGAAAGTAACTTCTCAGACAATCATATATCTAGAAATGTATTCAGACAGAAAGATGTACAGCCTGGTCTAAAGTGTACTACTAAGTAAACTTATGCAAGCTCTCATATTATATTTGAAAGAAAAGGTTTCAGGGCAAGAAGCATCTATACGTCTACTTAGTCAAAGAAATTTATAAAATCTAAACCCTGCTTCTAGAGCACACCTTCTTCTTAGTTTATTGGGTTGATAACTCAGAACAGGTAGACAAAAGTACAACATGGCTCAAAGGGTCAATGGCATCTAATTGAACGACACAATTAATTAGTACTACTTCTAACATAATTCAACCAGGTCTAAAAAGAGTAAAAGGAGCTGTGGTTCACACAGAGGAAGCATGCAATAGTCAGTCATTTGATTTTCTACTTGTAATCCTAATTTAATAACTTGGCTAAAGGAGAAAATAAAAGGACGGCAGAATATAAACATACTGCATATTATTAGGCACCAGATGCTAGGCTTGATTCAGATTACTTGCGCTTTTATTTTGGGAAGAGCAATGCAATCTCTTTCTTCCAATAGAGAACATTAATATGACTGCAATAACTGCAAAGAGTTCCTTAAATCTCATTTACACCAATTTCTCCTTCGGGGTTGTGACAACACAACAAACAATGTACTAATAACTGTGTCAGCTTAAAGTTGCATTCCACTTTGCATCATATCATTGCTTTATTGAGAATTCTGTTTGGATTTTAGGCTTGACCACCAATCTCTTTCTTCTGAGGTTCAAATTTATAGTTAGTTAGCAGTTCGTAAGCATAATTAGCAATCAAATTGGAAGACTATATTTTCACGACAGATTGTTTAACATAAAGAAAGTACATTCAACAAGCAGCTGATTACAATGTTGTGGAAGGAGCTCATTTTTAAGCTGTCCATCCAACATCTTACAGAACACAAGCATAGAGAAAGAGAAAAGAAACTAGTAAGATTCATGTATGCGGGCGGTATTAGCCTACCACTGCCAACTACTGTCATGAAAGAGAAACCCCTTCTGTTCTCCTTCAGCAGTCTTGAGGGCAAATAACATGAAGAGCCTTAGTAAAATAAACTCTTTTGAATCTTAATACATCACTCTCTTAGTCCTAGAGACACTAAAACTAGATAACCAACACTGCTACTAATATGTATATAGCTTAGATAGTATGTAGGAGTAGGAGATTTAATGGAATTGGCTACCGCTGAAGGTTTGGCCGAAGGACCAACGAGCGGGAGCGACGTTGTAAGAGACGACAGAGCGGCCGTCGCTTGTGGTGACCTTGAAAGAGAGGGCCTGGCCATCAAGGTAAGTGTTACTTTGCCAATTCTGGCCCCAATTCCTTGACATTGGATGCCAACCAGTCCTGGAACCTTTGATGGACACTGCATGGACATCACCAGCACCACCCACATTGGTTATGAGCACTAGATTGAAGTAGGAGTGCCCATTTATGGTGAACCTAATCCCTCCTCTCTTCCTGCATGGTACCCTGCCATCTCACAAAGAATTACTCCTCAGCCAAAAGAACAGAAGAAGACTGGCAAAATTAGAACTCCTAAGAGATAGGAAGAGCTAAGATTTCAACACACAATGACTTACCTTCTAAAGGCAACAGGAACAATGCCAGCCTTGTACTGAGCAATGTGCTGAAACACAGGCTGAGAGAGATCAAAATGCTGGAGGGGAGGATTGCACCATCCACCATCATTGTTAGGGAGGGCATAGTTTGGTGGGCAGTAGTTTGTGGCAGTGACCACCACTGAGCCAGGAAGGCACATCCTGTGGCCACTCACACACCTTATCTCGTAACAAGCACCACAGCTGAGGCCATTGTTGAAGAGAGCATTGCTCAGAGCTGCAGTATTAGTCCCATATCCTTGGCTATATAGGTTGCCATATCCACAAGCCCCACCTATAATAAATCACATAGCAAAATTGGTTACATAGAGCAACTATTTGTCCTCAATTCTTCTCTATAATGTAATAATCAATACCCATTGTCCCAGAAGCATCACTGCCTCCATAGAAGGTTGCATGGGCACTGGACCATCCTCCTCCATAGGCATTTACAATTGAGAACAGTGAGAGAAGACCAACCAAAAGAAGCCAAGGGAAAGCCATCATCTCCCTGCACCAATAAAAGGTAGGCCACTCAGAAAAGAAGCACTAAGGAGTAATCATCATAGAGTGAAAGAAGAACTATTACTTGGTGGGGGGGAGAGAGAGAGAGAAGAAGAAGAAGAAGAAGAAGAAGAAGGTTTGTCGATTTGTTTGAGGAAAAAGAGGGAGGGAGTTGGAGGCATAAATAGATGTTTGAAGTGGGGAGAGTTTTTACTCTCCTTTTCTTCCAGAATTCTAATGGACAAGTAAGACAGCTAAAAGAATAGTACAATGACAAGCCAGAAGTTGAAATTTATGATCTGAAATGTCGTTCCAAAGTTTGAAACCGTGTGGTTTTGTAGAGATTTTTTTAAGAAATGAAACCACTCTCAAAACCACCAATCCAAGAATGTATACTTACAAGAAGGCACATGCAATGGTCCCTTCATGCTCTTGTTCAGTTGCAGAGTAAACCATAAAGAGAGAAGGTGACAAGAGTAAAAGCTTCTATTCATTTCTTAGTGACTTGGGATGTGAAGCATAAGAGGAAATTTTTTTGACCCATTAGATCATTTTTTTTATAATCTTTTTACTATTGAGACTTAGATCTCTGTCATTAGATAATCTCAAATTGCATACCTGCTTCTCCCTCTTACTCTTATCACATGGCTGGTCAGATTGTCAGAAAATTTCACTAAAGAACTTTTTATTTAATTTGATTTAGGTCGGTGTGAAAACAAATGAGAGGGAGGACTTTATACTGCAAAATAGGTACTAGATTGCCGGTGGAAATAAATACACAATGCTAATCTATGACAGCTATTTCTCATTCACATATCTCCTTTTAACTTCTTTTTTTAAGCTTTAGTTATCCAACTTACATAGCTCTTTCTCTTTGTTTCAGTAGGATGGAGATATGTTCTAAATTGCAGTTCACAAAAGAAGAGGAAAGTAGCATAATGGAGAGTTACCTAATTTTGCAAATGGTTCAAATTTGATCAAATGGGCATGCTTTTTTCTTTTTTTCCTGCAAGCATAATGTAGAAAAAATAATACAACTATGAAAGAGACTAGAAAGGAGCAACTCGAACAGTTTGGCACTGTTCCATTTCTCTGGTAGCATTTTAAAAAAGAAAAACTAAGTTAACATTGCAATCAGAGAAATCAAGATCTAAGACATATAGAAGATCAGATTTTTCTGACAAGTACCTTTCTGTAACCACATGCCGCAAGATTGGCTGAGATCATCCCTGTTAGAGAAGTATCAACAGATTTTTTTCCATTTCTCTGGCATTGATAATTTTTTTAAGGACATTGATAAACTCAGTGGGAATTATGTTATAGGTTAGCATCTGCTGAATATTAAAAAACTATTGAGTTCTGAAACAGCAATTAGTAAAGCTTTTTATACTGCAAATTAAGTAGAATCTTCTCTTTTTAAAGTAACTTATGAGATGCTCTTTCAACTGTCAGTAACCACCTTTGTCACTTTATACCTTCTGATGTCAGCTTAATTTCTCTACCAGATTTGAGGTCCCTTTCCCTTTCTCTCTATCTATTTTACTGTTTCTTGGGTCATAATCCCTCTTTCTGCTCTTGATATTACAAATTAAAATCCACTGGTGGATAGCTAATCCTCCTACACTAGGTTTGGCCCCATTTATAATCCTTGATTCTTGTTCCTTTTCGGGTCAAAATGGAATCATTGGTCTTCTTGTCAATACAGAAGTTAGGGTGATTATGTTATCCAGTAGGAGAAAAGATTTATGGCCACCATCGACTATCCGATCGTATGTCAATGTCGTTTAGTTAATTTACTATTGTCCTCCCTTAAGATCTCCGTATCCTATGAACATTCCAAGGCTATTTTGTTAGCTTTTGAAGCAGTGTTGTGTCGGTGTTTGGACTCTGGCTGATATATTTTGGTAAGTCTCTCAGTGAGAGGATAAATTTTTAGCACCACAAATCTGGCTAAGAACTTAGTTAGCCAAAGCCAAATTTGAAATAAATACCTATGTTTAAGCTCCTTTAAATATCATTCTTTCAAGTTCTAAGAGACTAATTCTAATACTCTAGAGACACTGTTTAGCAGTACTAATAGAGTCCCTTCAAATCCATTAAGTTTAATCTTTAAAGCATTGTATTGAATTTATCTACTAGGATTAGTAGCTATCTAATTAGTACTGTATCATTTCAGTTCATATGTAGTAGAATGCATCATGAGATACAAACCTCGACAAGAAGAATCAAAATGTGGTTCCTTCAAGAAACAGAGGGGACCATTCTCTACCGAAAGCATTGAATTTCTCATGCTGTAGGTCCTGCTTGTTGCTGTATTTTGTATGAAGAAGAGAAAGGCACACCACTCTGAATAGATTTGTGGGCTCCTTTGAACAATCTCATTGCCTCCTTGTAGACTTGAATCTCTAACAACAATGTAGTAGAATGCATTGTAAGATAAACTTTTTGTTCGAATTCACCCAATTAATCCTTTTAGATTGATGCTTTATAAACTTTCACCAGATATGTCCTCTTATCCACACCAATGGCAAGCAAAAGAGAACAAAATGGCATACAAAAAAAAAAAAAAGTAAAAAGAGTAGTTCATAGATTTGTGTTTCCTTACTCCAAATCAGTATCCTTTCATTGGCTCCACTGTTCAGGACCTCCAACTCTATGATCTAGTTCCTGAAAAATAGATTTGGCTTTCTATAGTGTTTGTGAAGTACAAAGGCTATCAAAGGTGATTCTCTCTTTACATCAGCTATCCATCATTCTGTATGCTGTAAATGTCATCTACTTCCGACAAATCTTGACTGCGTTGCATTGCATGATAGCTTAAACTGAAAACAGAAGAGGCCCTGCTATAGCAAGAAAAAATAATTACCATATAAAGAGTACCACGGAGTATTTGTAATAAAGTAACACTGTATCCTATATATCTTGTCAACTCATTAATTACTCTAAAAACTTAAGCTGTTTTAGAACGGCACTTTTTATATTTTATATTCTAACGTGTACGATATGAGAAAATCTAGTGGAAAGAATCCACCGACTCTTCTACTTAATAATTCTTTCTAACAACATTATTAGAGGCATGGTAGTATGAGCAACGCATAATAATCAAAATTAGTTAGGCACAAGAACACTACAGGAGAAGTCAACTATTGCATGAGGCAACTCACAGAAATTTCCCACAGCATATAAAATGTGGAAAGCATAGATGCTTGCAAAGTTGCAATGCTTTGTTAAAGCTACAGATAGCTTAAGAAATTAGCAGGAGACTTTGCCAGATGGATTGCACTAGTGTGATGAAGACTTGAGACAATATGCTATCCAGCTTCTACTTTGAGAGCACAACAAGAGATTTGAGGCCCCATCTCACATGGGATGCCTGGTTCTTTGAGTATAGACCTGATGCTTTTCTGAACATGTTTCAAATCTGAGATGGTAAAGAAATAACTTATGGGAAATTTTTTTTTTCATAACTGGGGTTATGATAAACTGTTCAGTGGAGATTTTGATAAGACAAAAATGTTATACTGCAGCTAGAAGCTTGAAGAAGTAGAATTTAAGAGTAAGCATGAAAGAGTTTAGTATCCACAGTGTGACATGCTAACAACAACAAGAAGAATGTTAGATGACCTATAACTTATGTAAAAGTACTATTAGGAAAGGTTCATCAGACATCAAAGGAAGTAATTTTAAGATGGACGGCAGACTCAGTGAGGAGCTTTTAATTTATTTGCTCTAAAAGCAAATCTAAGAGGGATCACACCTCCCTTTATGCCCCTGTTGGAGGTAACAAGATGGTAGATTAGGAGAAAAGCACCAGCTGAGATCCAATATAAGCTAGTACTATAGCAACCCAGGAAAAAGGATATTTTGCTATTATAACACATCAAATAAAAGTTTAAAGATATCAAGAGTTTTAACAAATCATACTCTTAGAATCATGACAAATACGCCGATGAAAATCCCCTCATGCTCTACCTCAGCAAATGGAGAAGCCGTCATCACCCATCTAAAGCATATAAAATCTCCAAACCAACATTAATTTGGTTCTGGATTAACTTTCAAACTAATTTAACTATACTAATTTTTTATACTTGTATAATAAAATTTATATTGACCTAGACTATTATAGTGTTTGATTATAAATAGTGATGTAATATTTAAACTTGATGTGATATAAGCAAATTACAATTTAAAAATATTTTAATAAATAACTAAAATATTCTTTATGTATAAGAAGAGGAGATAAAAGAGAGAAATCACAATAATAATTAATTAAAATAATGTCTATCAAAAGCTAAATAATAATTCATTTTTATTAATAAATATTAGTATTAAGATAAATTGCCGTTTGGATGGTAAACTAGTATAGACCTCACTATATTTACAATAAGTTATAAAAATTTCACAACCAAATAGAGATAGCCAAGTAATATTGACCTTAAAAAGAGCCTCAACATGTAGAAGGGGGGTGCCAAACAGTTGTTCACCCGGGTAAATTAAAATATCCTCTGATATTGTCCCCGAACATTTGCCAAAATCTCAGCTCTGTTACATCTGGGCAATCTAAAGGTTAATTCTTACCAAAAGTGTACAATTAAGCCCAACTGTGTGATAGCAAGATAGAAACAAAGCACTACAAAGTATCACATGATACTCGTACTCTTTTGTACTGTTGTACACCAACCACACACACCGCTGAATGCAGAGGCGTAAAGAATCAGGGCAGCTCAGAACCTAACAAGGAGAAATTAAGATGTAACTTTGAATACACAAAACATGCATACATTGAATGGCAACTCTAGCAATATTATCTTCTTTGAACAAGCACTACTCAGTGAGCTTCTAGTTTTTCTGCCATACATTTTGAAAGGCTACATAACTTGAAATCCTTTCACTCAACACATGAATCTTCACTCACTGATACTCATATGATGCATTACCATCATCTGCTAATGATGACAAAATAAAAGGACAACAGCATAAAGATTATTTGAACACATTGAGATGGTAAGATATATGAGAGCAACAGAAATCGGTTGAAAAAGTCTCGGGAAACTACTCAAATGCTGCGAGAGTCAATATGAAATGTTGTTGCATACGTCTACTGGTAATAGAGAGGTGGCTGGCCAATTGATGGTGCACCAGAAGTTCTCTGTTGGATACCATGCTGAGGCATTTGTTGAGAACCTTGAAGAGGATTAGCTGCAGAAGGTGGGAAAGCCCCTGAAGTAGGGTACTGAGGCGCAGATTGAGGGAATGTCTGAGTTGGATATGTTCCAGGAGCCGAGGGATAAGTTGTTTTGCTAGGATCCCATGTTGGCATTTGCCCATCAAATGGCGGTCCTTGGGAGCCAACACCTGGTGCAAACATTCCGTTGGGAGAAAATGTTCCAGCCGCTTGAGGATTATTTTGCCAACCAGTAGCAGTAGCTGGCACAGAAGCTTGTGGCATTGCAAGTATCCCAGTGTCTGGAATCGTGTAATCCCTGCTCTTATCACTATGTGCCTATAGATACATAGACATCTTGTATCAGACAAAATACTAGACAAGTCGACAGCAACGTACAAGGATCAACAAGAATATGATAATTACCAACCACTCATCATTCGCTGATATGTGGCATGAGATTGGCAAAATCCTATGTATATTTTTTGTTTATAGTTCTCATCATTTCAATATAACCCAAAAATACCCATAAATACCTTTACATTGAGATCAGTATGACGAGAGTATGACAGATGAAGCTTACAGTAGCCACCATCATAGATGCAATGCCCCTCTAAAGCTTCTTTAGCAACTGCAGCAGTAGTCAAATCTGTGTGGAACATGAATTGATCAATCAAAATAGACTGCCAAAAAATCTTGAGTTTCATATTATCAAAGCAAAGAAAGAAATCATGATAAACTTAAACGGCATTCTCTTTTTCAGGTCAACAAGTTTTTCCCAAGAATAGAATTATGTCCTTCCAAAAAAAGAGCGACTTGATCATTACAAGGTTCAAAATGATGAATCTAAATCACAGAGATCCAATTGCATAAACCAGGAAAGAGTAGCACCAAGATATCAGAGAGAACAAAAATTTTGTTAATGAGATTGATCCATTATATTAGCAAGATGTAACAAGACAGGTTCACAATCCTAATAAAACCACCACATGAGACGGCAAAAAGGAAAAAAGGAAATACTCCTGTATGGCGAAAAGAGACTTCCCCATGAACTCGTAAAAAGTTGAATCATGAAAATGTAAGTGGGATTTACTAGCCATGTGCATATGAAAGTACCACACTGCCACTATGGATGGGACCTTGTATGTTTGTAGCAAAGATACACACACAATAACAGAAACAACAGCCACCACGACAAATTAGCGCAGTGGTACGACAGCAGAAATAGCCAGCAGCAGGCATTACATGATCTTTTGGCATAAAACATCACTAAATTCTAAAATTTCAGATTATAGAATGGATTGGAGTGAAGATATATCAGAGTAGAATGGAATTCAGCATAGAATTTCACTTGGTATAGAGATCTAGATTAAGATAGTCACAGATTAGTGGTGATATGAAAGACTAACAAATGTCCAGAAATAGAGATTGAATAAAGACAAAATATTCATATATCTGAAATCTTCTACCATATATAATACAGAAAATGGAGAGATGTTACTCAGTAATTCTTCATACCAGGATACTGAATTAAAGCCTGCATCCCGCCATTCTTCTCAAAAATTGCAATTTTCTGGACCATACCAAATGCTGAGAATACCTGAAATGGGAAATCTAATTGAGCATATCACCGTGACAAATTTTGTCTGTAAGTATAGCAGAATAAGACATCTTACAGTATGAAGGACATCGACTGTCACAGCATATTGCATATTTTCAATAGAAGCAAGGAGTACATTACTCTCAGGTTCCTTTTTCTTTCCATCAGGACCAACGACAGTCTGTCAATAAACATCCATCAGATATCAAGTAGAAGAATAAGATGCATGGACTTTGTGTATAACCAACCTGTAAGGTACCCTCAATTGCAGAAGGATTAACAGGAAGATAAGGATTTGTGTAGTCCCTGCATAATCAAATTGATATTACTGTTACATTAAAAAAGTACATGTATAGCATGTAGTACTCCACAGAGATAACCAGTAAATGAAAAATAATATACTTTGACATCGATAGCATGTAGTACTCAACTTCCATATAAGTTATGAAAAAAAATTAATATGTGGTTTTGCAAATAAGACTAGTCCACTGCCTTTTTCAGTGTAAAAGTTTCCAACTGTAATCCATAAGCAACAAGACGAATGTGGACAGCAAAACCAATAGTTCTTCATAAGTAGCACTGAAATGCATACTGCAATTAGCAATGTGATTACAACCAGCCATCTTACAAGCATTGTACTCCTTAGGCTACTTTAGAGTAATGAGGTACAATCATTCAACCAGGTTAATGTGAATTATGATTTCTATATAGAAAGCAAAAGTATGTTATGTTATTGTAATTATTCTGAAGGCCCCATAATTCTCCTCAATCCATGACCTAGATCTAAAACTAATATAAACACAGTATGATGGACATTATAAAGAGAGTATCTGACCTTAGCAGCCAGCTGGATTCCTGACATATCATGGCAATAAACAGATAAATGCATGACGACAAGTGAATAAGGCTATTTGAAGATCAAAATCTATGATGAAAAATGAACAGTGCAAATGAACTCTGGATGTTTCCATGACAGATTATTCATGTAGTTATACCTGCTGCGGTGTGATTGGAACTTAATGTTCAAGTCTGTATGTGCAGAAAATGATATTCGCAGATGGCACATCGCAACATGATCAGGTAGTAAGTACCTATATGTACAAATTGAAAGGAATGTCACTAAAAAGACATAGAAGTTAGTAAAATGCCAGATAAACAAGCATAAAGCAAGGAAGGGCACCTTGGGATGCTTCTTCCATCCAAGGCTTCCCTGGCAGCTGAGGCAGTAGCTGCATCAGTGTACTGGATTAATGCCTAGCAACACATTACAAAACAAAAAATAAGTTATTGTTCATAAAATATGCATAGAGCATGTCACAAGACACCAAACTATAGCAAACCTGAAAACCAGCAGCCTTTTCAAATGTAGCAATTTTGTGAACGAATCCAAAGGCAGAGAACACCTGATGCACAAAAGGAGTAAATAAGATAGATGATTAACATCTATAAAAAATAAAATGGTACGAGCAATAGACATAAATTGAGACCGGATTCCATGGAATACAATAAAATAATCTCATAAGTGCAGAATGGCACCTGTAATTAACAGCATGGCATTCATGAAAACTCCAGTGGCATCAAACAATTTGCAATATTATAGTTATAAAGATGAACATGATGCATGGACCTTACTTACACACTGCCTCCAACAAAACAAATTAATAAGAAAAGATAAAGATTCATTGTTACCAATCTTGAAAGCAGATAACAACCAAATCAGGGTAGCTAAACAAATAATTCTTTATGGTTGGCAGAAAAGTTTCAAATAAAATGGAATGATCATAAAATAAACAACAAAAAGGCACTTGTCCTAAAGATTTGAAGTTTAACCTTCATAAAGAGCTTTCATAAACAAGTTGTAAGCATCATTCATCTGAGTTCTTGAGCATGATGTGAACAAAAGATAGAATGAACCATTCTCAAGATTAAGACCACAGAAGTTGAATATAATAGTCAGAAGAAAGAGATAGCAAAACAAACATGGTATCTCTCCGATTGCAGATGTGGATAACGAGATTCTCTCCGTGTTAACATTGGCCTGCTAATCCATGCAGATTATGTTACTGTAAGTAAGAAAATTAAGCCAAATCATCTTCGATCTACAAATATTAGATCAGGCAGACTCCCTTATACTACTTCAGCTTATAACATTCATCAACCAAAATAAAAGCAGTTGAAAATAATGATTCTTCAAATCTGATACACCTAGATACTTGTACAGAAAAAAGAGCTATTTTTTAAATAGGACTTACCAAATGAATCACGTCGATGCTGACATCACCAGCTTCAACACCCTCTATGGTAACAAGCAATACATTTCCAGCAACATCTCCTGGGCTCTTATTGTTAACAATTTCTTGCCTATTTGAATATTGAATATAAACGGTTTTCCCACGAACTTGTGCAGGATCAGATGAGGAGGCATAATATGAAACCATTGATATGGCCTGATTAAGGTCAGCCTGGAAAAGAAAAGATTAAGAGTTATACTCAACAGAGGTCAGCAATCAGTATTGTCTCAATAACTAAATACTGGAGTACCAGTAAATAAAAATTGAGGATATACATATAATCTCCATAAGAAACAAAACTTCTTTGACAACCAACTGATTTCAGATAATAATCTTTCCTCCACGAACATGAAGTCTATATAATCTCTATAAAGAAAGTTGAAACAGATAATGTAGCGTGAATACGATATCCTTACCTATTCTAACAAAAGAAAACATGAAAACCAACCATCTATCTCCTTTTCCAGAAGTACAGTAGACTGATGTAAAATAATACAAGAAAACTAAAAGAAAAATATCAAGATCAAAGACCCACAAATTCAACGAAGGCCTGGTTGCGATTAGCCCCAACGTTGGACTTGGTGTTGACGATCTTGCCGAATGGCTTGCAGAGCTCGACGAGCTCCTCCTCCGCACACTCCCATGGCAGGTTGCGGAGGTGAAGCACCTTCGACGGGGTTTGGGTGTACCGAAACTGCTGCTGGCCCGAGGAAGACGACATCTTCGAAGCTAGGGTTTCCGCGGCGATTGAATTGGGCGAGTGGGCGATGCAAAAGCTAGGGTTAGGTTTAGGATTTCAACGAAGGATTTGGAACACTAGATGAAGACGCCAAAGAGATGAGGAGCCAGACGGGGCGTGAGATCTAGGATTTCTATTTGGATGGGAAAAAAAGAGAAGAGAATGGTGTCCCCCTTCAGATTTGGGGGTTTTGGATTTTTTTTTTCGACGGTCTTCGGATAACAACGAAGGATTAAAACCGGTGGCGTATTTGGTGCTCTTATTGGAGAGGCAACCGACTTCTTTTCCACTAAATCATATAAAACTCCTACTTTGGATATATATATATATATATATTGAAAATTGAAATATAAGAGTTGTTAAGGATGTTTCTCGTATTTAATTAAATATATAGGGTCAAATTAAAAATAGTTAGAGAAAGACCGTAATAAATAAATAAGGTAGGGTGTTGAATGTACAATGCCAAGGGTGGTTTGGTAATTGTAATGACGGTGATCGTAAGCTGACCTAGATATTTCCTCCGACTCCTCTTCTCTTCGTAATCTACCCTTTCCAAAGCCGACTCTTTTGGTTCCCTCCTCCGTATTGCAGAATCCATACCCTTCTTGGATCTTGAAGTATATCAAAGGTCAGTGCAAAAATTTTTCCCCCATATCCCTTCATGCTACGATGAGTGGGCTATCCTTTCTTCGTTCTACAGAACGGTGTGCAACTTATGGGTTTTTTGTTTGTTTTTATCTTGCGATCGTTGTTTGACAACATTATATTCATGATTTGATTCGTCGCTCGTAGTTTGTTAATGCTGTATGACTAAGAGAAGTTATTTAGGTTCAGTGTCCTTGAGATCTTCGCATAATTTGTGTCGGATCTAGGGTTTTGTACGTTCGGAGTGCCCGTCTTCAAATCACAGGTGTCGGTGGAACGTTTATCATGTGAGAGATCTATACTTTTGAGGGTTTTTAGTGGCAGAGAAGGAAGGTAGTTGCTTTGGTCCAAGGATTATTCTGTGGAAGTTTGCTTTGTGAAGAATCTCGTCTTTTAGATTTCCTGTTGGTAGAGTGCCTGGAGATTTTTTGGGTGGTGATTCGTGCTTAGTTATTTTGAAATAGTGAGTTGTGCTGTAAGGACAACTGAGACTGCATTGTATGATAGTTGATGCCATGTTTTCGCATTCAGTAAAAGGTCCTTTTCCTGCCCTAGTTTTTCTTTATTTGGTCAAAAGTTACTATAAGATGTAGTTTTTGTGATAATTTGGATAACTCTCCTTTGGTCTTGTTATTAGTGATTATCGCTGTATTCATCAAGCCTATCCATAGGACCAGTGTCTACCATAATGATAAAATCTTCCTGGTTTGCATAATTTTCAGGCATTTGGAAGAACTGATCAGTGTATAAAAAGTCAACACCTGTTTCGAACTTCCATTATCCATTTATCTGGCATTGTCATGACATGTTGAATGAGTTACTCTCTAGTCTAGTGATCTTGCTTTTCTCCGATTGTGGTGATTATTTGCCACCTGTGGTTATTTCCAGATATGTGCACACTTGAGTTAGTTTTTTTATATTTAATTGTGCTCTTCAATTTAAATTTTCATGTTGTATTGCAGAATTGGTATACCGTGGTTGTTAGATAATGGCTGGGCAGAGAAACAACTATGGGAAGCGACAATCGGACTATGCTGATGAAGGAGGAAACAAGAGAAGAAATCCTGGTGAAGAAAGGGACACCTATGCCCCTGGTCCAGAAGATACTGTCTACCGTTACTTGTGTCCTGGACGAAAGATAGGAAGCATCATTGGGAGGGGTGGTGAGATCGTAAAGCAGCTGAGGGCTGACACACAAGCCAAGATTAGGATTGGTGAGACAGTACCTGGTTGTGAAGAGCGAGTTATTACAATATTCAGCGCAAGCAGAGAAATTAACTTTTTTGAAGATACTGGTGATAAGATTTGCCCCGCACAAGATGCTCTCTTTAGAGTGCATGAGAGGCTTGTCACTGATGAAGCACCGGGTGACGAAGAGGACGATGGAGGTTCCCCTCAAGTTACCGTTCGACTTCTTGTGCCATCTGATCAGATTGGATGCATTATTGGAAAAGGTGGACAGATTATCCAAGGTATCCGTAGTGATACTGGTGCACAAGTTCGTATTTTGAAGAATGAACATCTGCCTGCATGTGCCATCAGCAGCGATGAACTTCTTCAGGTACGATGGATTACTCATCACTAGAGGAGACTAAATTTGCACGTGAATGGGTAGGTTATTGTTATATTTTATTATGCTTACTATTAGGGTCACCGGATGGGATGATTAGTCAATGAGGGCTGGTGGAACTGAAAAATGATGTTCTAGATTTTGTCTATCCGACTTTCTTCTAATTTACTTGCGGAATATGCATCCATCTTAGCTTTTAGTCTACTACTTGTTATGCAATTGAAGTACCTAACACCTTTCTAAGCGACATGCTGTATTAGGCTTCTCGTTTACCATATGGAAAGAGATGTTATTTTTTTTTTCTTTTATCCTTTCTTTCCTTTACTATATTAAAATGATCTACAAATTGTATTGGTTTGGTTACTTTTCTTTGATGAAGTTATAATAGCATGGTTGATGTTGGGTTCTATTGTGCTTTTGGAAGCTTTTACATCGATGACATATGATAAGGTCTTATCTTTATTTGTATGCCAAATACTGTATTTGATAAACCATGTTCGTTGGATTACTCAAACTGCATATATGACCTTATCTCCTTTGGATTATGTTTATATAAATTTATGTAATCTGGTTACCAACTTTTCTGCTATTAGATCACTGGGGAAGCCTCGGTTGTCAGGAAGGCACTTTTCCAAGTCTCATCCCGTTTGCATGACAATCCATCTCGCTCACAGCACCTGCTCACATCTAACACATCCCAAGTATATCCTCTGGGTAGCCAGTTTGGTGTCCCTAATGCAGGTGCACCAGTCATGGGGATGGGTCCAGTTATTGGTCCCTATGGAGGTTACAAAAATGATATGGGAGGAGATTGGCCATCTTTTTACCCACCTCCAAGGGATGAGAACTCTGCAAAGGAGTTTAGCTTACGTCTACTCTGTCCTTCTGCCAACATAGGAGGAGTGATAGGCAAGGGTGGTGTTATTATTAAACAGATAAGGCAGGAATCTGGAGCCTTCATTAAAGTGGATAGTTCTGCTGCTGAAGATGATTGCATAATTCTGATATCTGCAAAAGAGGTAAGCACCATTTTCATTTATCTTGTCCATTTTTATTGCATTTCACAGTTTTTTTTTAATTATAATTCCATTGGATTTGCTTTTTCTCTCTTTAGTTCTTTGAAGATCCAATCTCTCCAACAATTGATGCTGCAGTACGGTTGCAACCCAGGTGTAGTGAGAAAACTGAGTCAGAATCTGGAGATTCCTCATATACTACCCGCTTACTTGTACCGACATCACGAATTGGCTGCCTGATTGGCAAAGGTGGGTCAATCATATCTGAGATGAGGAGAAGTACGAGAGCAAATATACGTATACTTTCAAAGGAGAACCTCCCCAAAATTGCTGCCGAGGATGATGAGATGGTTCAAGTAATGACTAAACCATTGAATAGGCCAATAAGGTTTTTTCTCCAAGTGATGTGTTCCGCAGAGTTGAAATTAATATGACATATCCCTTGATTTATTGCAGATAACTGGAGATCTTGATCTTGCTAGAAATGCTCTTGTACAAGTAACAACCAGGCTGAAAGCCAATTTCTTTGAAAGGGAAAGTGCATTATCTGCTTTTCCACCTTCTGTTCCCTATCATCCTTTGCCGAGCAATGCTTCGGATGGGTCAAAATATTCGAGCAGGGACAGTAAAGTGCATGGACGTGGGTATTCATACTCTAGTGGATATGGTGTTTCTGGTGATGTACTGCCTCCTGAAAACTATGGAAGTTATAGTGGTTCACAGGTATTCCGCTCTTCTAATTGGTGGTTAATTTTTTCTTTTCTCCTAAATCTCATCTCAGATTATGCTTTTGAATGCATTTATATGAATATTATCCATCCTTTTAGTTATTTATCTATATCTTATTCCGTGTCTTATTATCTCTTGCATAAAGTCATAAAGTTGCACCTTATCAGCCTAGTACATGTAATTTATCAATTAACCATGCATTATTCCTTATAGGGTGGTGGTAGCAGCTACAGCAGTTATGGTGGATATTCTGGCCGTTCTGGCAGCACTGGGTAAGTAAGCCCCAATATTTTGTAGCTTTATAAACTAAAACCAGATTATTCATTATACAGGTATCAGATGAATGGAAAAGATTCCATTGAAGCAACTTCTTCTATTGTACTGCAGTAGGTTTGCGTTAGCAAAGTTTTACTTAAAATATCTGCCATAGAGATCTAGAGATAGGTTGAGCCATTTAGATATGAAAGTTTGGTATGGCTTTTGAAGAAGCTTCTACCTACATTGGAAGCAGGATAAAATGGTTGGGAAGATGACTGTTCTTCCAGGGTCGTGAAAATGTTTTTTTCTTTTACTATAACTTTTTTGAAAAATGGTGAGTACTATAACTTAATCTACCAATAGAGGGACAACAAGTATTAGGATTTCGGAGTCCTGCCTCTTTGTCAGGACTATTAAATTAATTGTGTTAAGGGTAACGATTATAGTTTGACCACACAATTTGCTCAATATTGGATTTTCATCCTTTGTGGGATAAGCAGTATGAAAGAGAAATTGACTTGCCCAGCCTTTTTCCCTGTATCTAACTCACTCTTGGAGACGACAGTGTCTTAACTGTTAAATGGATGAACCATGAGTCCATCTGCCTTCCAACAATAAATGGCTCCAATGTCTGTTTGGATATGGACATAGTCAAATAAGACATGGGACTGTTTTGCCGTATCATTTTTCTGATTATTTTACTCATTTATTTAGCCAAGGGTTGACTAGGCTTAGATATTTCATAATTGGATCTGCTAACCTTTTAATAGGATTGGTATAGTTTCATTATTTAAGTTATACTGCTGACATAATTTCTTTTAATTAATATCAGTTCACTGTAGTCATGCAATATAGTATCAACTCTTTTGTGATTGTCTCAGCTGACGTTATTGGCATTGCTTGAGATATCTGATCAGTTCCTCACTTTCCTTTGGTAAAATGGTTGCTTGCTTATGGTTCTACCAATTAATAATCTGACTTATTTTACCAGGTTATCTGGTACAAACCCTGTTCCTCTTGGAAAACATCATGGTTATTAGGATCCTGAATGATTAGGGCCAACAGGTAGAATACTCCATTTACCTTGTTTAACTTTTGGAATGCACAGAATGGGCTTAAAGCCGCTTGTTTTTTTGACCATTATTCTGTATTTTACCCAACCTGGCCACCTATGCTAGATTTCTAATGAACCTGTTTTTCACCTTTGTTGCCTTCCCTCCTATCAAAACAGCTGAGGTGTGTGAAGTCTGGAGCCAGCCTATGTGAAGCCTGAAGCCTAAACCAGAAGACCAGATGTATGGCCCACCTTGGAAGATTTGTTTAGGAGGACCAGCAAGCACCGATATACACTATTTGATTTCTTCCACAACTTTAGCACCACTCTGTCTTATGTGTTCCCATGGGCCTATGTTCGAAGTGCCACCTTATGTTTGGGAGTAATTATGTTAAAGATAGAACTTTGAGATTGCTTGTACTTAAATCCCTAAACACTTGTTTCAACTTCCGAGTAGTTTATCTAACTTTTAGATGTGGATCCATCCTCAGAACTGTAGGAGAGTGTTAGTTATCCTCGCTGTTTGAATTTACTTGTGGGATTGCCTGTGCTATAAGTTTTATGCTGTGTTCTCAACCAGTAACTCTTGGAGGCTTCTTTAGTTGCTAATTGTGCACACATTGTTAACTAGCATGCAGAGGATCTATCTAGCATGAAGAGATTCTATCTAGTGAGAGGAAACTGTACTTGATTATTCTTTTCCTTGGATTCCACAATGTTATAAACATTACCTTACACTTAGACAGCAAAAATTCATGGGATAAGTGATTTATTTTTAGTATGTTTTCATCTAGCTTAGATTTGAGGAATCTATTACATCAGTTATCAGCAAAAGCATTATGAAATTAGTATTGTTTCATAAAATTTATTTCTCAGCCTCTCATGTGAGCACAGCAAACGATAAGTGATATAGAGAATATTAAACTTTACCAATCAAAGCTGAATTAAAACTTTTGTTTCGTTAGATTGCATAGATGGATCTTTCTAGCTATTAGATATATGAGTGCTGTTTAGACTAATCGTATTGCATTTCGTTCTTGGTTTTTTAATTACAAGTAAAGCAAAAAAACATGGAAATACACGGCTGCTTGTGATCACTCCATTATCTATTGTGAATTCATCTTGCTTTCAACTAGTAAGAGCTTATTTAGATACTAATTTTCATTATTTTTGTTTTTCTCCTCATCTTGTATGCATGTCTAAGGGCCTGTTTGATTCAATGTTATTTCTGTTCATGAGGATGTGTATCATAATATCTCATTCTAAGACTTCGCCTTAATAAGATGTGATGATATATAGTCAGACTTATTATCACAAACTATCCCCACTTATAATGATGATTCAAGCATTTTAGTCATAAGTGTCTGCAAGCCCCTTTGAGGACACTTCTTTTCCTTGTTCTTAAGTGTTCTATTTTTCTGATTAATATATAAATGATAGATGATATAGGATATATGATGATATAAGTACCTGGTAGATGTAAAGGGGGCTTATTGTATTACAGACGTTGCATGATTGAACTGCTCTAATGTAATATCTGGCCATATCTTAATGATTACATTGTTAAGTTTGTGCATTAGATTTACATTTTCAGCAGGCAGACACTATTACTATATGAAATTTTAGAGTAGAGTTGATGATTACATTGTTAAGTTTGTGCATTAGATTTACATTTTCAGCAGGCAGACACTACTACTATATGAAGTTTTAGAGTAGAGTTGTTTTGGATGTGCAAGATTTCGTGGGTACATGTTTGCTACTCAACTTGGTGTCATTAGCTTGTTACATCTAAGTTAAAGCCTTGTTCTTCTTGCTAGAATCATAGTTTACTTTTTTACAAATTCACGAAGTTATGTGCTGAATGTATTAGAGTTTTATTGTGGATTCACTAGCTTAAATTATGTATAGAGATGCAAGGGTTTTTTTTTTTATCTCACCCATGTAGTGCTGTCTGATGGAGTTGTTCAAACTTCAAACCAGTGTTTTTCCTATTTTTGGTGTTGGTTTATGGGGGCCTGTCTTTGCCTCTAATGTATTAGTAGGGAAAAAACTGACTTTGATGTATATATTGTGGAATCTTTGTTGCAATACTGCAGCAAAACTATTTGTAAATTCCCAGTTATCAAATTATTGATGTTTGTATCTGCCATGAGATTTTAGTTCTCCTCTTTGCAATTTCCAGTTTTGCTTGCATTTTGTTGCGAAGATCTCAGGTTTTTTGGTTCCTGGCTCCAATTGATCTTGTATGAAGCTGTTTCAGCATTAGCACAATTTAATATTTATTGCTTTGTCTAAGATGAATGATGGCATGCAACAGAACAGGTTAAAACATGGAAGTCAATAAGCTGATGAGAATTGCTGATGCAATCAATAGTGATGATGAGTTGACATTTCTTTAATCTTGGTTAGAAGTTATTGCCATGGCAAGTTTACATGATACCTTGCTGATATTTGTTATTAAGCATTGTAAGTTTTTCTACTGGATTACATCTAAACTATGAGCTTGGTATCACTTTATACTTTCTAAAGAAAAAAAAAGGAATTATTACACTAGGATTCTTTTGATGGGGTGAAGCATTTCCTCATCTAAATCATTTGTACGATTATTCGATTAAACCATAACCCAAAGAGTTTTAAATTACGTAAGCATTGTAAGTTTTTCTACTGTATTACATCTGAATCTATGAGCTTGGTATCACTTAATACTTTCTAAAGAAAAAAAAAATTATTACACTAGGATTCTTTTGATGCATTTCCTCATCTAAATCATTTGTACGATTATTGGATTAAACCATAACCCAAGAGTTCTAAATTACGTCGACTTGAAACTTATAGCTTTAACATTAAAAAAATAATAATACTGGGGTTAAATATGTATAAAAAAAGAGTGGAAATATCGGGTGATAAATACATAAATGTGCGTAGGGTGTTATTTGAAAATCCAATGAGAAATATAGGATCAATTGGAAATGCCGGAGTGGAGAGAAAAATGGTAAAAAGATGTAATCGAAATAAACGTATAATATGGGGTGCGAAATGAAAAATAATCTCATCCAACTTCTAAAACTGAGCGTATTATATACCATGCTAGTTTATCGATGATCATATCCTCTTCCGAAGACCGCCAAAGCGAAACCCGAGATCGCAGCGCTCGGATTCCCACCTCTAATGGCGTCGCCGGAATGAGCTATACAGTTCGTTCGCTTCTTCTCTTCTCGGGGTGGAATCCAATCCCATGAATCGGATAGTCGTATCATCATTTAGATGGCGAACGAAGGCTCCTAAAGCAACAAAACCTTTCTCGACCACTCCGGTTCCAAGCTTCTCGGAGCAAGCCAGATGCAATACCCGTACCGATTTCGTAGAGAAATCATATTCTGGCATCGGGAGATCGGTGATTTCTAAATGCTCTTACCTCTGGGAGAAGAAAGCTGACACATTTCCGCATAAATCCTCTCTCCAGGATCTCCTCAAGCTAGGGTTGCACCTGTCTCCAGAGACCATCCGCCCATTCTGGCGCGTTTCCGCCTTAAAACCGGAAGATGTCCTCGATGTATTGTTGGGTTTCGGATCCGATGCGAAAAATCTAAGAAAGGTGGGATTTTGTTGGAAGTTGTTCAATTGGGCAGCCGAGCAAAGCAGAGACTTTAATCATCTCCCGAGGTCGTATGAGATCATGGCGTCGATGCTCACTGAAGCAGAGATGTTAGAGGACGCTGAATCTTTACTTCAAATCTCGAAATGTGGCTTTTCTGATTCCAGCGTGCTGTTCAGTGAAATCATCCATGGGTACGCTAAGGCTTGTAATTTAGAAAAGTCTATTTCTTTGTATGATTCAGCAAGAAATAGAGGCTTAATTCCATCGGCATCGTGTTATCGAACTCTTCTTAATCTTTTGATCAGTAGGGGAAAATCTGAAACAGTTGTGAAAGTTTATATGGACATGCTAGATGCTGGACTAGTTTCGTATTCAGAGGAGCATATCATAGATTTTGTTGTTGAAGTACTAACGAAGGATGGAGAAATTGTTCGAGCTATGAAAATACTGAAGCAGGCAAAATATTTTGGTATAAAAGTTGGCACAAGTGCTCTCTCTGCGATCAGTGAAGGGTTCTGTAAGAAGAAAGATTTCAATGATATGATGAACTTTATGGAAGAATGGGGTTACATCCCACAAGCTCCTCTTTGCAATAAGATGATTTCTTCCGTGTGTTCAAATCTGGGAAATAAAGATGCCTGGTTGTTTGTCAAAAGGATGGAGGTTTTAGGCTTCACTCCTGATGCTGTTACCTTTGCAATCTTAATCTGCCAAAGTTGTAGGGGAGGACAGCTGAGAGATGCATTCATATATTTGTCTGAGTGTTTTTCTAGGAATTTAACCCCTAAAGTTTGTGCTTATAATGCTATTATAAGTGGGGTTTTCAAGGAGGGATTATATAGACATGCAAGATATGTATTTGATGATATGATTGACAAAGGGTTAATGCCAGATGCCTCGACATTTAGGATTCTATTAGCAGGATATTGTAGACATAAAAAATTTGATGAGGTTAAGCAGGTCCTTGGCATGATGAAGAATAATGGTGAAATTGCTCTGGCTCCTGCTGCTGATGCTCTCTCCAAGGCCTTAGTGTTTCTGGGTCTAGATTACTTGGAAGTGAAGATAAAGAGGGATAATGATCCTGGACTTCCAAAAGCTGAATTCTTTGATACACTAGGTAATGGATTATTCTTGGAAACAGATATTGAGAAGTATGAAATTTCCTTAGTACGAATTCTTGATAGTGCGATGGCTCCAGATTTTGATTCTGTAATTAGACTGGAATGCCAGAAGGGCCATACAGAGACCGCACTCCAGGTGAAAAATGAAGCTGTTCAGTGGGGGCAAAGCATCTCTTTATCTACTTACTCTGAGTTGTTGAAAGGCCTTTGTGTGTCTCCACAGCATCTGAAAGAAGCAGTCAGTCTTATTGAAGAGATGCCAGATTTATCATACCAGCTTGATACTGAAACTTTCGATTTTCTCACACAGAAGTTAACTAAGAACAGGATGCCAGTCAATGTGAGGTTGATTTTAGAGAGGTTTTTCAAAAGAGACCTCCTGGCTGAGAGTAGCGCTTATATTGATTTGCTTCTAGTTTTCTGTAAAGAAAAGAATATTATTGGTTTTCGGGAATGCTGGGAATCATCAAAGAGAGGCAAGTGTTTACTAGGAAGGAAGGACATCATGGTTTTGGTGAGTTGCCTGTGCAAATGGGGAGTGATCGATGAAGTACTAGTGATTCTTGATGGCATGGTGGACTACTGGCCTTACTTGGTTCCTGATGCTTGCAAAGCCCTTCTCAAAGAGTTATGTGTCACTGGCTACACAAGTGTTGGGTGTGCAATAGTGGAGACATTTCTTGAGAGAAATCTAGTCCTGGATCATGCAGCCTTTGTGTATTTAATAAAGGGGTTCTTGAAAGAACAGAAATTTGTCGAAGCAGTTGGAATATTTGATATTTGTCTTGAAAATAATAGATCCATGTCACCAGATGTATATAAGCTTATGTTGCCCTTATTGTTTAGGTACAACAAAGCTGATAAAGCCATTAGTTTGATGCAGGATATGCAAAGTAAGCAGCTTGGAGCTGATATTCATCTCCAGAGCATTTTGATGGATGAGTTATGCAGAACAAGGAAAACAAAAGAAGTAACAGTTGATTTGCATGATATTCTTATTGACAAGATTTTAGTGGATGATATTGATTTGGATATCTTGTTGTGCGGATATTGTCGTGAAAACAATTTGGGAAAGGCATATGAAGTACTTGGTCTTATGGTAAGAAAGAATATTAACCTTTCTGTTTCAGCTTATCGAAGTCTGGTTCAACAAATGTGTATGCATCGTCAGCTACATGCAGCATTTAACCTTAAAGATCTGATCTGGGAAGTGAGTAAATCACAGGAGCTTATTCTGTGTAACATCCTAATCTTTTATCTTTCTCAGACGGGGGAAGTTTTTCTTGTTAAGTCTATATTAAAGAACATGCATGATAGACATATTCCCCTAGATAGAAGTACTTATGATTTTCTTATATATGGCTTTTACAAGAGTGGAAATATGCCAATGTCTGTTGAAGCACTAAATACTATGATTACTAAAGGTCTAACACCAAGTAAATGTAGTCTCAGAATAGTGATCAATAATTTCTGCAATAATGGGGAACTTGACAAAGCATTAGACATAAGTGAATTGATAGAATGTCGTGGCTGGAAACATTGTTCAGTTATTCAAAATGTGCTTGCTGTCAAACTTCTTTCTTTTGGTAAGCTTTCTGAAGCAGAAATTGTTTTGGAGCGAGTGAATAAAAGAGAAATTTTTTCCACTGACATTAATTATGGCCTCCTGATTAAATTATTCTGCTTGAAAGGGAACACAGCGAAGGCAGTTGATTTGCTCAATGCAATGCTAAAGAAAGGTTACCTTCCAAGCGAAGGCAGTTATAGTTTGGTTATCTACAGGCTATGCATCTGCAGAGCATTTGATCAGGCTCTTGATTACCTTGCTGAAATGCAGTATGAAAACCTTAAACCAAGCAAGGAATCCTGTGATGCTCTTATTGCGGGCCTTTGTGCTGTTGGGAAAACTGATGATGCTAAAAGAATTCTGAGATCAATTCTTGTATCAGGTTCTACTCCTACCTACAGAATGTATACCAATGTTATTGATAGATATTATGCCAATAAAAATCTAAATGAGGTGGCAGAACTTTTGCATGAAATGCAGCAAGTTGGGTATTCTCCTAACTTTGAGATGCAATGGTCTGTCATAAGCAATTTAAGTAGTTGCAATAGCAAGACTGATGGAAGTGGCGAGCAATTTTTGTCCCACCTTCTTTCGGGATGTAGCCTCCGGACAAAGAATACTAAGGATAGAGCTTCTCCATTATTTCGGCATTGGACTCTACGAACATAGCTTTTTGCAGACTGCTAGAATGTACATCCTTCTAAGTACAAGGTTCTTGGAACTCCCAGATGGGAAAACTACAGTTGGTGAAAGCAACTAAAAGCAACTATTATTGTCTTTTTGTCTGATCATCAAACATCATTTCCTGATGGTAGTGCCTTGATAAAACAGCTATTATATTTTTCTTGAAAGAAACAGAGTAGTAGGTGAAACCTGGGAAGGCTGGACAATGTGGTAATATGTTCAAAATCAGGTTTGTTCTCATTGTCCACTTGGAGACCACTTCATCAAGCAATGTTTTCTATACACATGTTGATACTGTTTTGATATAAATGTATCCTGTGTAATGAGTTCGAAGAGACTAGTTTCTCTATTTGCATTGGAACCTTAAGTTTTCAAGGCTGTTCACTCGATGTCTGCTGTCCATGGCCATCTTACATTTTCAGGAGAAAAGCTCTATACTGGTCAAAATCTTTTATCAACTGGTTGTGAAACAGCACACAGATGGTAATTTCTTAGTTTGTTCTAACAGGAACTTTGTCCTACAGAACTAGGATATACTCTCAGACCCAAAAAAGAAAAACTCTTTGACATTAGCATACATCTTTTTTTTATAAATATGACGTGTATTACATTTGTTCTGTGTGGTCTGCAAATCAACTTTGTTTTTTGCCTGATAGTTGGAATACTTTGCACCGTTAATTTCCTCATATTCCAGCAGGATTGCCGCTAGTACCATTCTGGGATCATTTTTTATCTTTTTGCCCCCTAGCTATCTTATTCATAGCGAAAATATTTCTGCTGATCTTTTATCTTTTGACCATAACACATCATTTCATGTTTTTGCTGTGTAGAAGCTGATGCAAAATGTTCACCTTTTGTTACAGGGCCTTTTCCCCTATGCCTAGTTGAAAGTTTTGGATGATTCTAATTGCAGCCTATAGGTTGTCTAGCAGTATCAATTGAACTCCAGTTTGTTGAATTCCAAATTATGTAACTTGCTACAATTCAATGCAGTTACATCAGGTATCATAGTGCGTGCTTTGGTTATTTCATACAAAACTTATTCTATGCAGACAGTCACCTTTGAACTGTCTTTATTAATTGATTTTTGTTTTCTTTTTTTGGTAATTTGCCAAGACTGCAGGAGATTCATCTCAAGCACCATCCAGGTGATTTTGCCCTGGCTGAACTTGATTCTCTTCTTCAATTCCTTGGTTGCATCCAAAAAATTAGTCACTTTGGATTCTAGAAGATGAATCTGGGATGAAGCAGAGTTTCTTTTTATCTCTCTCTCAGAATCCATCTACAAGATAATCAATAGCGGATGAAGAAAATTCTACTTTTGAGAAGCTTATTTGGAAGTCACCAGCATCCACAGCCACAAGATGACAAGATGCTACCCTTTGGCTGGCAGAAAGTAACAAGATCGTCACACTGGAGTCTTTGCTCTTTTTGTCTGCAGCATTTTGACAGTTTCTCTTGCAGCATCCTGAGCTTAAAAAGATCTATAATTAACTGAAGAAGCTGTCACTGTTTAGAAACTCATTGCAGTCTATGATTGGACAACAAAACACCTACGACGGCCAGCCAGTAGAAATTTATGTATGATACGCTTCCAGTTACATTCTTTACCTCTGAAACTTTTCCCTTGTAAAAATTTCATATTTTGTGATGAGAATCTTACAGGCTATTTATTGCCTAATTCTTTTCAAGTAACACAATCATTCTGCAATTTAAAATTACTACTTTATGTGAACCTTCTTCTATCACTCTTCTTCTTCTTCTTTTCTTCTTCTTCCTCCGATTGGCCATTAGAAATCCTTGGATAAAATTAGCAGCACCCCAAAATAATCTCCTTTGGCTCTCATTGAGACATGGGACACGCCAGTAGTACGAGGCGTTCTTATCCACTTCGTGGCAAAACGTGGGGCAACGTGAACGACTTTATTGTCCTAGTCACCGTAACAAATATCCGACAAAGAGTACGGCTTAGCTCCTCCCCCAGCTGTGTCACCTTGGGTCCCACAACCCGGATCCTATGCGTGATTGATGGATTTGAGTTTAGTGGATGGACTCGGACTCCTGGTGTCCATACCCTCGTATGATAAATATTATTGGAAATGAATATTAATAAGAGAGGGAGATGGAAATGGAGATATCTCATCATCTCGTGAATCATAACGTTGATGCTTATTTCTAACAAAAATTACTGAGAATACAACTCATGCCACCTAATATGGCATACATAGCATCAATCATAACTCCTTCAAATCTAAAACAGGGCTTCAACTTAAAAACTACAAGCCCACTCCATACATGATCATATACACATCGCAAATACGAGTAGAAGCATATACTTCTCCAACTTGCTTCTCTGACTTTCTCATCACGTGCTTGATAGAAGAACTAAATCATTAGATTTAGAAGGTTTTAGTGGGTAGCTGAATTGGATCTCCTGATTCGAAGCCAAGCTCACCAGCTCTGATTCTTCCAATCCCTTTGCTGGTCCAAGGCTGCATCGATCTGCGCCGTGCTTCGCCAATGCATCCTTAAACTTTTTGATCTGAAAAATTAGACAAAGAATTGGACACTAACTCACAAGAATTCTATCAAGAAACTCAAATGTAATATTTGGTTCAAATGACTCTCACAGTAGCATTTGTGCAGCTGAAGCTACTGAGCCGACCTTGAGCTCCTCGATAGAATCTAAAGAATGGCAGGACATGGATGTGAAGGCTGTGACACATGGATTTAAGCTCTTCGTAATTCACCTTAAGGAACAACGCGTTTGTGTTTGATTCAGCCAGTTGACCTATCTGTAGAAAAAAGAATCAATCTTTAGAAGGTGCCCAAATAAATCATTTGCTCATATGAGAGAGTACACATCTCTGTTACGTTTTTTTTTTTTTTTGTTTACCTTTGGATGCAGAGCTCTGCAACCTCCACAACCAGGAGAGTAGAAGTCAACTATGACAAGCTTATCTCCAGCATGTAGCAAGGAATCAACGAGATCTTGCGCCGACGTGATCTCTCTCATGTTGGTTGTGATGTTCTTCTCCCACCACCTCATAGCTCTAGGGACACAGATTGAAGTCTGAGCCTGAGAGAAAGATTTATGATTTCATAAACCAACAAAGATAACAACTTTATGAAGGATAGAGAGAGAGAGAGAGAGAGAGAGGAGTGGGAGTGATTACATGAATGGGGGAGTTTGGATGGCTTTTGGGATGCCATCCATCTGAACCGCTCTGTTCTCTGAGCACAAGATGTTTTCCCTTGAACTCGTTCTTCCACGCCAGAACTTCTGAAACCCCAACAACTCTCTCCTTGGTCTCCAATCCAACATCGTAGCTACTCGCATGAACCCTCGGCCCATTTGGCAAAGAAATAGCCATGGCAAAAACAAACCCCCACCTTCCAAGAATTGAACTTTACCTTGTTTGCTCGAGAATGAGCGAGTCTCTCCAAAGGAGAACACAAAATATACCAAAAACTTATAGGCAAAACAAAAAGGAGCAACCCACTTGGATTTTTCCTCTCAGAAATCGCTCCTTACCCTTTTCATCAACTTTATCCATTTGGTTTCGAAAACCTCGAGAGGAGGGTGAGGAATAGCTTTCCTACTCCTCATCTGGGTGGGTCCCACCTGTATGCCTTTCTGGCAAGGAGTTGGAGATTAAAAATCCCATTTTTTTTTCCCCCCGTCTCTCTCTCTCTCTCTCTCTCCCTCTCTTGCTGCGGCCCTTGACATTCCAAACGGTTAAACAGCGTGGGCTACTAGTTGTTTTGTCTAATTGAAGCTAATTTCTTACTTAGAAAACTAATCTTACCTAACCTACCATGTTTATATCAATAGCTACTCTGTAAATATCGTTTCTCCTATTATTGTTTTAAAGTGTCGATATTTTTAGGATATAGAAAAACTTGCTCTGTTAATTCTGACATGGTTGGCTCATTAACAAGAAATATCAAGGCATGGGTTCTTCTTCTTCTTCTTCTTCTTGTTTAGTGCCATCTCTGAGTTTGGATTACACCAAAAGGATAACGTGGTCCTCCAAATAAAAATTAATGTAGGAATCTTGAGACAGCCCACCGGAATCTCTTCGCTCTTCTGAGGTAGTAGTTCATGTCATCTGAAAGACGTTTTCAGCTCAACAGCCCATTGTTTCTCTCGCTCTCTTTCTCTCATTTATTAATTAGAGAATTCAAATAATAATAATAATAATAATAAAATGAAGGATTTTAAATCACAAACCTTGTAGAATTTTGATAACTTACTGAAATGTTTACAAACCGCTAGATTCTCAAATACTATGGACTAACTTAATATTGGAGATTATAACTATTCCCATTAAGCCTATGAAAAACATACAACGATACCAAAGCAGTTTCTATCTCTTTCTTAGCTTTTTCTGTCACTTTCTTTTTAAGAACAGCTATTCTTCTGCGTATCACACATAATAGAGTTTCTAACCTTTTTATCCCTCTGGGAGTGAGTTGCAACTTTGATAATATACTAGGCTTCTGTAGCATAGAGTTCCACCCAAATGGAAGTGACTTCCCACTCCCAGCAATAAAAGGACAAAGGATCCGAGCGTCGGTGGTGGAAATTTCATCTGGAGAGATCCATGGAGGATTTGTAGCATGCTTTTACTCTGTTGATGTTAAGTTGAAGGAGTTGTTTCTCAATCAATTTGACTTCCTAGTTGTGCTCCTTTTTTTCTCCGCAAAAATGATGTGCGGATATTTCTATTCGGCTTTATATGCGTAAGTCATTGCCGTTAGATTGCCCCTACGAAGCTTTCATTATATAGGCATCACAAATTTATGGACGGAGTCGGATTTATAACTACTTGGAATTGGATTCATAACTACCGGTCAATATATTAGGCGGTAAATTGGCTCGTAGATGATATTATTAATCTAATTCATAATTTTAAAAATTGTGAATTTTGGATATAGTTGTAAGTTGGGATGAAGATTTTTTTTTTTTTTTTTTTTTTATAATTCCGGTGTATACTAAGGTAATAGGCAATTTGGGATGATTCGTGGCCGACTTCACCCGCTATTAGAAGTCTGCACATATATCTGAGGCTAAAGGACGATACGAGCTCCGAATTCATCGGGTCCATGATCACCCCTGCTTTATTGCCGAGTTCTGTAATACTTTTACTCTTTGTCCGCAACGTTTTCAATTTCTTTTGCTGGCTCCACTGCTGAAATGGGCCTTAAGTCGGCAAAACAAACTTTGCTCCACCGGCTCTAGTTGTTATCATTGCAGGGATTAGGTTTTCCTTCACCCAGGAGGCGAGAGAGTGAGAGCTTGAGAGAGAGAGAGAGATGGCGACGGCTCCGACGACGTATTCGCCGTCGCAGGGATTGGAGAGGAGGCAGAAGCAGCAGCAGATGAGAAAGGTCTCCCAAGAACGCGACTGGAAACGATCGGACGGGCGAGAATTCCACCAGTGCCGACCCGCATGTTCGTGCTCTCTCCCACTTCCTTCTCTTTGCTTAACAAGTTGCGCTAAGTTTGGTTCGCTCCCACTTCTTTAAAAACCAGTGCATTTAAGCCGTTCGACGTTTTGGGTATTCCAAGTGTGTTTTAGTTATTATCTCTCTGTTGGAGGAGAAACTTTGGATTTTTACTGCTTTATGCACCGATATTTGCAGTCATTCAGCTTATCTATTCCACCCGAGACTTTGATTTCCTCTCCCCACATTTGTATGATGATATAATTGTCAAAACATGTTTTTGACTAGAAAATAGAAGCTGAGTTAAACATAAAATTATTAAATTAGAAGCAAAATGGAATCAATTCCAGATTAACTCTAGAATGATCCAAAGATTTTGGCACAGTTCCTGAAACCGTTGTAATCATACGAACCGGTGTTCTTCAAGGCTATTATTTGTCAATCTAATGTAAACTGAAAAACACACGGTGCTGCATTTGTAACTTGGGGAAAGCATGATTCTTTTTATTTTGTCTTGCAGTTCTCCGGACAGGTGCAGTGAATTCTGCATCAGGATCCGCTTATGCCGAGTTCCTTACAGAGTTTGGAGCGACAAAGGTCATTGTATCAGTGTGAGTATGATAACCCTTTAATATCCATTATTATTTTTTCTGTTTATACTTTAATAAAGGAACCTTTGTCCTTAATAATATTAGATAGGTGAATCCGTATAACTTTCTGATAAGTAAATTTTCAATTTGTTTATGAGTATCAGTATATACGTTCAGCAGTTTAATTTTGTCTCGAGCAGTTGAGCTTTACTGTTGTCACTCCTCCAGTTGTCTAAATGCAAATCTTAAAATTTACTTTATAGTAGTCAACTCTCTTTGTCTGCTTTTGACTCACAAACTGAGCAGCGTTTGAATGTGCAGGCTGCAAAACTTATCTATCTGGCTACCTTGTCAGTGATTTCTACTTGATGAATGTTTGTCATATTGTGTGTATGTACATTTTTGGTGATTAATTAAACAAGATTTCTGTATACACTTTGATAATTGATTAAACAAAATAATGAAGTA
This sequence comes from Typha latifolia, assembly GCF_019914945.1. Lineage (NCBI taxonomy): Eukaryota > Viridiplantae > Streptophyta > Magnoliopsida > Poales > Typhaceae > Typha > Typha latifolia. The sequence goes on from NC_133089.1 coordinate 17,230,968, forward strand.
ATTGGTGCACAGGATCTGCTATATTAGCATTCCCTTGCTTTATAGGTTCTTAGATGGTGTGCTTGTGGTGCTCTGCTTTTACATACTGTGAATACTTTGACCAGTTTCTTGTGTTCAAGCAAAGTTGCAACTATGGCAAGAGCAGTTTGACATAATCGACTTTTTTATTTGTATAAGTGACTCATAAATCATAATGCATCTTTTTAAGCATATTTGGGTCGGGCCATAATGTTATAATGCTAATAGTAGTAAAACAGCATTTTGAGACCCAATATGTTTGAGGGTTTTGATAATCATATAGATTTTATTATTTTGAAAAGGAGGAGAACTAGTACTTTAAGTGGTAATATATTGGGAAACCACCACAATTCCACCTATGTTTCATCTTCTAATGAAAATTATTGCTGGTCTTTTACTGAGGTATAGTACAAGTCATGCACACATATATCATTGTTCTCTGTTCTCTCTCTCTCTCTCTCTCTCTCTCTCTCTCTCTCTCTCTCTCTCTCTCTCTCTCTCTCTCTCTATTTTCGTTCTCTCTTTTTATTCTCTTACAGCTAGCTCTGGCAGGCATCACATTAGCATGTTTTTATATCACTAAGAATAACCTTCCAGAAGGGGCTGTCTCTTTTGTTCGACATGTTACCCTGAAGATTGTTTTTCTTCTAATATTTAGATATTAGCCAAAATCACGTGAAACTTTTAAAACCAAAGTATTCTCTTGGTTCTTGTTTAATATGCTCATGTATTTGTCTGTCAAAGTTCTCATTTGAGAGATAATTCTGTGTGCCATATTCTGCCCATATGCAATTATCTCTCTGTGTGCTTGTTACTGCAGCCTTTATTGTAATTGCAGAGTTTTATTTGTCAATGATACCGGTGGTTTATGCTGTGACAATATGACACTCTGTATATTCTACTGTCTAATACTCTAATTGCATTATTTAGATTCTGGTTTTTTAAAAAGCTAATTTGCATACTGCTTCTAGATGAATTAGTTCTCTTTCCCCAGTTATGTTGTCTAATATTCATTTGTCAGGTTTGGACCAAGAGAAAGCAAGAAAGCTATGATGTACAGTGATGTTGGCAGACTCAACTGTAATGTAAGCTACACAACCTTTGCCACTCCTATTCGTGGACAGGTATGCTATCTTTAAACTCGTTATTGTTCAGTAATAATTGGTGAATGGTTTTCTTATAGATGCATTCATACTCACATGTGTAATATGATTTATGAATGTCATATAGGGATCAGACAACAAAGAGTATTCAGCAATTCTTCATAAAGCCCTGGAAGGTGCTGTAATACTAGAAACTTTCCCAAAGACAACTGTTGATGTTTTTGCGTTGGTGCTAGAATCTGGTGGCAGTATGTCCCTTGTCTACATTTCTCTTCTATTAGTCTAGTTTATGGACAGATATTTCTGGACATTGATAAGTGCCTAAAAAAGAAAAGACCTGATTTGTTGGGCATGATGGATTATCTTAAAACATTTAATGCTTTTAATCTTTAGCTACCAACTTAGATATAAAATGACAGTAACTTTGTTCTTAATCAAGCTTTTTATAGAAAAAACAGTTTTATGTGTAGAGGGAGGACTTGAGCCAGTATATTGGTTAGCATTTGGTACCATTGCTATGGGGAAAATGACTTTACCTAGTTTTGCTTGTTATTCAGTGCTTCTTTTTCAGTTATTCCTAAACAGGTCACAATCAAGAGCTGCGTTTCTCTTTTATCCTTTCAAGTTCAGCATGTTGGCATTAATCTCTGCTTCGTGGTTAACTTGCTGTCACATCTCTGTTTTCTATAGGCGATCTTCCAGTCATAATATCATGTGCAAGTCTTGCCTTGGCAGATGCTGGAATTATGATGTATGACCTTGTTTCTTCTGTTTCCGTGGTATGTTTTTTCTTCTGATATATACTATTAATCGTGAGAAGCTGCTTCAAACTTTATAGATCAAACATGACATATCTGTGACTGCATCTACATTTCTTTTCTTACTGCTGAGTACATGTTATTAGAAATTATCGTGAGTTTAGCGCTAAGTTTAATCCTGTGAAAAAATTGTAATACGTAAATTTCAGGACAATGGGGATCTTGAAGTGTTTTTTTTCTTTTGCTTTCGTTCCCTTTCTGCTGGTTTAATTTTTTAACTGGTTTCCTTTATTCGCAGTCCTGTTTTGGGAAGAATATTGTCATTGACCCCACTGCGGAAGAGGAAGCATGCCAAGATGGAAGCCTCATGCTAGCTTATATGCCGTTTCTTAAGGGGGTCACGGAACTCACAATTACTGGTGAATGGTCGACTGCCAAAACCAATGAGGTAATGTTTCTTCTGCACTTTAAGAAGTGAAAACTACTATTTCCTGGAAGAAAATTGGACCTTAGGTTTCTTTAACCTATATGAACAGGCAATGGAGCTCTGCATCGACGCTTGCTCAAAACTTGCGGATATCATGAGGTCATGCTTGATAGAATCTGCCAACATATCGAGCTAGTATTTAGCATCGATTATTTAACTCGGACATCATTAAGTTCGAAAAAAAGAAGAAAAAAAGGCATTTAGCTAGTGCTGTCACTGATTCTCCTTTAACCTTATTTATCAGTTAACATAAAAATGAGGCTGATGGGTAGTCATAGGAGGATTCTGTATATGCTTCCAAATGGTGAATGTTGTTTCTCTTACAGAGACATTTTTACTTGCAGTCAACAGAAATACGTTTCCTTATTCTTAATTGTTGGGGTATTTGTATTGAAAGAAATAGAAATCTGGATAAATAGAAGAACTTAAACCTTGTGGATTGTTCCCTTATTAACATGCTAAATATGCAGACTCATCATAATTTGATGGAATCTGGTAAATAAACTTTCAAATTTCCAATGCTGCCTTTGTTATTATTATTTGAGAAGAATGGGATAAACCGGTTAGATTATATTAAAATTAAAGCGTGAGAGGTTACATAGTTCAGAGAAATTCAAAAACCATAGGATTGAAGATTATCTCAATGCTGTCATTTATTCTGGGATAAATTCAAATACCATATAATGTTGATTGGGGATATCCTATGAGCAGAAGTGCAAGGCTGGATAGTTAGTAACCATACTCATGCTCATGGTCATGGGTCATGCCACGGCAATCCAAAAATATCTCACTGTCACTTTCGTAATTATCCCAAATCCCAAGGGGCAAAACTTTGATAAAAAATATCTATTCCCTTCTATTTATATCTCGCTCTCGTCCTCCCCTTCTTGTCTCTCAAAAACCTTATCTTTTGAAGGGAAAGCAATGGCGGCTTCTTCTCTCGCTATCCCTTCACTCTACTCCCAAATCCCAACCATCTCTGCCAGATCCAAAGCCAACCCGGCTCTGGCTTATGCCTTCTCTCCCAAGCCGTTTCCTTTCGTGAAGCCCCTCTCTCTTGCTCTCAGAAAGGCGCGACCTTTCGAGTTGGGTATCATCCCGAAGGTCGCGTTCTCCACGGAGTTGGAGCAGGAGGAGGAGTTCGAGGGTTCGGACGGAGAGCAAGTGGATTTCTCGCCCGACTTGAAGCTATTTGTGGGGAATCTTCCCTTTACCGTTGATAGCGCTCAGTTGGCCGGGCTTTTTGAGAGAGCTGGAAATGTTGAGATGGTTGAGGTATACACACGGCGTTCTCGTCTTTTTCTTGTACTTTTTTTTGGGACATTATACTTTAAATTCTTCTTAGTATTTGGAAGCGTCGTGTTTGGATTTGTCTTTAGTTTGCATTTGTGAAAGTCTTTACTTCTCTGCCCAGAAACTCAAATATGTTATACTGTGTAGTGTGTATGAATGTCTAGGCAGTAGATTTGTGGAGGTTATCACTGCTAATACTTGTAAATTTGACATGATGTCATATTTAATAGTGGTTATCATGATTTTAGTTGTAGTTCTAACAAAACTCACTTTTGTAATTATACAAGCCTGCATTCTTGATGGAAGTTCCTCTGAAGCTTTTTTGTTTTTTTTGCTCCAATTTTTCAGTGTTGTATTTATTTCTTCTCTAGTTTGGTTGTGTATTCTTATTATCTTGCATAACTTACTACGAAGTGCTAATCATTAGCTACATTTTATGATTCTGTTGCTAAACAAGATAATGAGGGGAATTACATTGTTATATATATATACTGTGTAATTTTGAAATTATTAAATTGTTGTTCTGAAAAGGTAGTGGCTTGTTAGTTTTACTATGGTCACAGTACTTTCCCTTTAGTATGGTTCTTTGCGTAGCTGAATGGCTTCACTGGTTCTGTGGATGACATTATCTGGTTTTATAGGTTATATATGATAAACTGACTGGAAGAAGCCGAGGTTTCGGATTCATTACAATGTCAACTGTTGAAGAAGTTGAAGCAGCCGTGCAGCAGTTTAATGGCTATGTGAGTATCTTGCTATTTTTCCTTAATTTTGTTTTTGCCCTTTCCGTGTTCATGCAATATGATGCTTTGCGTAGCTAATGGTGCTCACATTTGATATATTTGTGTTTCTACTGTTTCAACTTGTGGGAGTTATTAGGCATCTGGCTGAGATAATGATGCTCAACCTTGTTTAATTCTTTTTTATGCTAGCAGGTTACATATCATCATCTTGGCACTTTGTGAACTATAACAGTTGGTCTTTCAAAAATCAAGTTTGTTAAGTTGGCTAATGCCTAAACTTGCTTTATGAGAATGCAATGCATCATATGACCATCTCTTGATTAAAAAAGTTAATTGTCCTATAACAGACACTTGAAGGGAGAGCTTTGAGGGTAAATTCAGGACCACCACCTGCTAGGGATGATGCCCCATCAAGAGGATTCCGAAGCGGAGGAAATGGAGGCAACTTCGGAGGGAATGGGGGCAACTTTGGAGGAAATGGAGGCAACTTTGATTCGGCCAACAGAGTTTATGTAGGAAATCTGTCATGGGGTGTTGACAACATGGCACTAGAGACGCTGTTCAGTGAGCAAGGGAAGGTCGTCGATGCCAAGGTCGTCTTTGATAGAGAGACCGGGAGATCAAGGGGCTTTGGTTTTGTTACATACAGCTCAGCCAAGGAGGTCAATAACGCCATAGCGAGCCTTAATGGCGCCGTAAGTCATGAAAACTTGTAGATTAGGCTCATCTATTGCTCTTATATAACAGGATGGAACAAATCTCTTAGCTATGTTCTTGGTTTTTTTTTGCAGGACTTGGATGGCAGACCTATCCGGGTGACAGTGGCAGAATCAAGGCCGAGACGCCAGTTTTGATTCTTATCTAGGAGTTTTTCTTTTTTGGTTATCGAAGAGTTCTTACACTATCATCAATCTTGTAATGTTTATGCTGAAATATTTGCTCAGTGATTTCTGATAGGAAGTTTGCCTAGACTACACAGCTTGAGCTGGGAGTTTACGTTGTTTGTTGTTGAAATGTCTGAGAAGATCGATCTTTTGCTGCAATTTTGTATGTGAAATATGTTGATGAGATTGATTTCTCTCTCTTTTTCTATTCGGCCAGTGTGCGCCTGAATGATCATAGACATAGAGTCAATATATGACCTCAATAATTATTTATCAAACTAAGTCCCTCGTATTGCTAATTTATTGTCATTCGACGTGGCTAATTTACAATTAGAAAATGGTAAATGGTAAATCTAAAATCAAATCACCTCATTAATTTTTTATTTATACTTTGGGTGGTTTATTTTAATATGAAACTGTTAAAAAATTTCCGTTTATATTAACATGAAACTATTAAATTCTCCATCCAAATTTAACTTGAAAGATACTAGAAATAAATAAAAAAAGCTTTTTTTTTTGCAAAAATGGGCATTCTAATTCTTAAATTTATAATAAAATAAATTTTCTATCTCTTCTATCTTCTCATAACTAAGATTATATAATTATATAATAGATTAATATTAGTAAAAAATTTATAGTTGCTTAAAAAATGAGATAATCATTGCAAAAGTGGTATTATAAATTTGATAAACTCACAACTATCTAATTTTTATATTAGTGTAAATTTTAAGGGGATAATTACGAAGTAATATAAATAAAAATGGTTAAGGCTAAAAAAAAGAGATAAAAAGGATACGGAGAAAGACGCGACGTTTTATTTATTTCTTAAGTTTGTTAAATTATTTAAACTAATTATATTAGAATTTTAAATAAATTATTGAGGGAGGAAATTTAGTAAAATTTAGTTGAACTCGATAAACAAATGCACCTTGTTAGATATCAATCTCTCTCTCTCTCTCTCTCTCTCTCTCTCCGCGATGCCTTCGTTTGCGATCCCTCCGATCTTGAAGCGGTACTGGCTCCCCGTCCTCCTCTTCGCCCTCGGACTCTTCTTCCAGCTCGTCGTCCTCCCTTCCTCGTATCCTCCGAGCCATTACGACTGTGAGTTCTTTAAACCCTATTTCGAATCCCATGCCATCTCAGCGATCGTATCTTTTCCGTGACCATTTCTCGTCCTTGGCGGTGTTTTAGTGCTGGGCGTACAGAGATATGCGTCCATCGAGGACGTCACCAAAGCTTACGAAGACCTCTCAAACAAGTGGTAGGGCAGTGCGATAATTTAGTTTTTGATTTTTTTTTCCCGGAATTTTTTGGTCTTCTTTTGCAGGAGTATTATATTATTATTCGAGTTTAGAACGTCGTTCTTTGGGGGCATAATTATGTAAATATCTTACATGTAGACACTTTTGTCCTATTTGACGATAAAATGGGAGGAGGAAACTGTAGGTGTAAAAAAAATGTGCCTCTTAAAATGATTGTTAATTGTTTAAGATGGCTAAAGGTAGTCTTTTGTGATAAGGATCATATTCGGATGGTACGATTTATTGGTACTGTGATATCGGATGTCCTTCTGGTTTGCATTTGGGACATGTTATACAAAATTGAGGTATACAGCATTGATGTCCTCGTCCTGTAACCTTCATTATAGCTTTTCAGGTTTTTGCATTGAATTTAGCGTCAAGAGTTTCAATTGATATATTGTTTACAATTTGCTTCATCTAGACATATTGTCATCAAGAGATTGATAGTGGAGGTTTTATTATTGTATAGACTGCTTAGAATGCATAAAAAGTTTTCTGAGGTCTAAAAAATCGGATACAACTTAGACTTAACCAAGTCAAATGACACTTCTGATAGTTCAAGCATTTCTCTTCATGGAAACAAATTATTATATGTTCTTGATGGAACTTACGGAACCTTCTGAAAGAAATTCGCAACATGAGAGTCAAGTGCAAGAACTGATTCAGTAGACTTACTCTAGTACTTGTTGTTAAACTATGATTCAAATATTTCTTTGCCATTAAATATGTTTTAGCCTTTCTTTTAAAAAAGTCGAGGTGCATTTCTTTTCCCATGTTCTCTAAGTATGTAAAAGATAATACTATTGACTATTGAGCCCAATGTTGTTATACTGAGGGTGGACCTGGATTCTACCCATTAACCAACAATTAGTTTTAAACGGTGTGCGGACATCATTTGTCTTCACAAGCTGTCTAGCTCCTATGAAGGCAATATGCGTCAAATTAATATCAAAATTCATGCAAGTCTTCTTCTATCTATTACTTTTTAGTTTAAGTTTCCTGATTGAGAAGACCGTAACAGGATTATCTTATCATTTACATGCTTGTTCTATGATTTGAGTTTGTAAGAACTTTTTTTTTCTTTGTGCGTTTATCTGAAGGATCTAGCTTTTTGATAATAAGTGAATAACAATTCTTTTTATGTGAATCCATAATAAACTCAGGCTCTCAGGTGCGGATCCTCCAACAACTAGTGAGTTTGTTAAGGTAGGTCTTCTACTATTGAATCATTGATGGTTAAGCATTGACAGGAAAGTTTAGGTCATTTAGATTATAATTATGTGCTTGGACCACTCTTCTAATTTGTTGTAGACTTTGAGTCATCATGCCGCCTAAGAATGAAAGTTCTTAATTCTGTTGTTATGCAAATCTTTGCTTTTACTGTTGATGTTTCGAAAAATAAGGTTATGATATTCCAGTGCTATAAGATTTATGTCCTGATGTTTTTGCAGATCCGCTATTCATTTGAGCTGTTGACAAATCCAATATGGAAGCGAGATTATGACCTGTTTGGTCTTGATGAACAGTTGGTGAGATTCTATTCATTATTCTCAATTGCAGTTCATATATTAAAATTCAAATTTGTATGCATCCGAAAAATTGAAAATATAAATAAATATGTGTATCTATCCACTTCATTTTTTTCTCATGGCCATTGCATACATGGTTCAGTTTTCTCCTTATAGTCAATGTAAGTTGATGCCTCATGCTATTGCTTCGTGGCTGTAGGATGTTATTGGGACAGTTGAAGAACAATATGAGCAGGACTTCTCAAAAATAAACCTTCCATTGTTAAATGCATCTTTATTTGGTAAGTTAAGGTTATTGAACTTTTTCAATTTATGATTGCAAGCATGATGATATTCTCCTTTTATCTTATTGGACAAATAATTGAATTTATACCTACTCTTGGTTCTAGATTCAACTGACCATGCTTCTAATGTGCTTACACATGAGAAGTTCATTTCAGCTATTGAGAAGGAAGAGCCATTGCTCATACAAGTAAGGTCATGAACTTTGTAGAACGAAATTTGGTACATGCTATTTGTCATGGAAGCAAGAGTTGTTTTATTTCTGGATAGCTCTGTTCTGTAAGATAAATTTCAATTTTAAACCCAAGGAGATAGAACAACTTCTAACTACTGTTATATGAATTCCCTATGGCATTTGGAAATAAGGTTTATTCAACTGGAAGTCCTCGCTGTGCTCAGTTCATTGATACTTGGAAGAAAATTGGTATGTGTCTCTTCTATAAGATATAATGTAACAACTTTGTTATTTGTTTTGTAACTTATATATGCATATTATGACCAAGTTTTCTGGTCCCCTTATCTTAATAATTAATAGTGGGTATTTTTTTTTATCTTGAATTGAAACTATTAAACAAGCGCAAAAGGTAACACCTGAGGCATCTCTGAATTAAAACCATATGTTTAAACATCCTTTTGATCTTTTAACCTACACAAACAATGTATGTAACATTATGTGATACTCAGATTTTTGTCCTGTTAGTAAGGTGAGGTTTGCTAGCATGGCATGCTTCAGCTATTATTTGAAACCAATCCATTATTTTTTGGAGAAAGTTCCTCTATGTTTTTCCATGTTCCAAATAAACCTCTTTATCTTAAAGCTTGACACAAGCTTATGCTCATCTCTAGGATACGTAGTTAACTATTATAGTTTCCAAGGTGGCGTAACCAATTAAGTTGAAGATATCCATTCCCTTAAAGTTCATTTGAGATTAATGCTGTTGTATAACAGTAGTCTTAATTTTCTTCTAGTTCTTAAAATGTTTTTTCTTTATTGATTGAATTGAGTTGCCATGTTACTTTGCCATTAAGATGAGGGATCCAATCCTTAATAATTTCATTATCTTTTGGTACTACTTCCCATGATTCATCTTTGTTACTAATTTACTATTAATACATAATCTGATCTGGATGTCTAGATAGTCTATTGGATGGCGTGGCCGTCACTGCTATGGTGGAACTTGGTGATGTTCAGCTGGCTGCATATTTTGCTGAAAAGAAATACACGAAGCAGCCGTTTTTCCGAAATGGTAATTCTTGTAATTATAGTCCTGATTGGTTCTCATTTTTCTTTCAGTAGACAACTTGATCTGATTTTCTTCTGATTGTGCCTAATTTTGTCCTCGATAGTGATATGATATAGTTCCCTAGATACTCATTGCCTTTCTAACTTTGGTTTATTAGTAGTATTTGTTTGTTTGCTAAAGAATAAGAAATTCTGCTAGGGCATTCGAACGCACTTGATTAAGCATCTTTGGAATTAATTAACTCTTCCCCTTTGCCTCTTCTCTCCTTCTCCCTCAACCTTCCCTCAATCTAGTCCACCACCATTGTTGGCCAAGCTCCTTCCCCTTCTGTCTGGTTGCCCCTCTCGACCCTAAAAAACAGCCCCTTTCTTCCTTCTCTTTTTTGCCTTGTGCAGTAGCTCGACCTACCTTATACCTCCATTAATCCACCTTTGTTAACCCTAGCTGAGCTCCACTACCACCACTACTCGGCCACCCTTTTGTCGATCCATTCCGATAGGTTCGAACCTCCACCCCAAATCTATCAAACCGCAAAATATTATTTCGAACCATCCATTGAATCTCAAGATCCCTTTAAACCTCGAAGGTTCGCGGTAGATCTAGCTTCCAAACTGGATGTCAGATCGTGAATTAGAGATCATATTCGGACTCGCATCGCTTGTGGGAGTAGGAAGATACCTTCGGATCACCGATCAAAGGCAGATCGTAACAAATAATTTGTATTTTACTATGTTATGCTTAGGAAACCAGCATTACGCCAATGTGAAGCTTGTGAGGTACTGTAGGATAGACATCTTATAACATCATTATGATTTAAGGCATTAGATTGAGAATATACTCTAATTAGGATGGTGCAATATCCAAGATTTGTGCATCTGCAGGTGGCTGTGTGGAATCAAACTTAAGTAAAACTACACAATTTATAAAATAGTTATACCTTATTTCAGGAAATAATATGAGTTGATCATTTCTATCTCCTTGGATCAATTCTTGAAAAGGAAGGGCAAAGACTGTTCACTTTGAACCGAAGCAATATGATTAGAGTAAAGACGAGATTTTGACGTATTATGTGATCATTTATCTCCTAAAAGGTAAAATGTATAGAACAACAATAATAATTCAGAGCTTATGGGGTCACAATTTTCTAGGAAACAGGCAGAAAATAACATCTGAGTGAAGGTGGTAAGAGCTGAGCAGGGTTTATGTCTCACTAGATATTATAGCATCAAAAGCTCTATTCACAACAAGGTGGTTGAAGTAATCTAAAATAGGTACAAGTAAATAATTAAGATAGTTTAGACATATCCGATGTCTTAGGATATGCCTAATGAGGTTAAATCATCTAATACGAGTTGAAGCTATGAATGGTAGATAATGTATATAGATTGATCGGCAAGGTTAACGGTAAGAAAAAGATGAATAGCTAAAAGATTCATGCATGTGAGCCCAAATAATTGCAACATCAGATTTTTTTCTTCCTGTTTCTCTTGTACTTCCCTGGTTTCTAATGACTATAGTATGCATAACATTTCTAACTCTTAATGATTCATGCAGGTATACCGGTCCTTGTTGCATATCCACCTAACTGCAGAAGTGCTAACTGCTTTTTAAGGTTATTATTGTTAACAAGGCAGAGATTAAGTTACAATAACATCTGAGTCTAGTAATGGTTTTAATAGACTGGCCTCATCGTATTCTTGCCTTCTTTGACCTACTTTGTCAGTTCTCTATTTCTCATACACTTCCTCTCTTCTCCTAGGTACCAAGGTGAACTTTCTGCAGAAGCAATTGTTGATTGGATAGCAGCAACTATACTTGGTTTGCCTCGCATTTTATACTATTCTAAGGAAGCACTGGTGAGATTTACTTCATGCTCAATTACCTCCTTTTATCTTTGCAATTATTACATGAATATAATATGATGTTATACTTGATGATCAGTGATTCAAGAAAATGTAATAGCAGCATGTTATGTCTGTAGAGAATTAGTATTGCTATTTTCATCAAAGTATCCGTTCTTTTCTTATAAACTCATATTTGCTTTGCATATAAGAGCCAAAATATTAGGACCAAAAAGATGATCTTTTTATTCACTTTGCTATTGTTGACTGCATGTAATGCCTTTATTTTAGAACCTTCACACAAATTATCTTTAATGGATATTATATACAAGGATGGTCGTGCCATAGACACGGCCTATGCCAACCACCGGCTAGAATGGCATGTGCTGCAAGAGAGGGAGAGAAAAATATAAAAGAAACTACTCATCTTCACCCTTTGCTGCTCGCCATCGATCTTGTTGTCATTGCTTGTTGTCAACTTCGTCGTCGTCGCTCACTACCGATCTCTTCACCCCCCAAGTTTGAGATGCTGCTCGCATCCGTGTTGGGTGCCTTAACTCAAGGAAGAAGAAATGGTCAGTGAGTCGGGTCGGGTTGAATAAAAACTTAAGTTGTTGATCCGGCGAACGATGACAACGAGATCGATGATGAGCGATAAAGCCCCTAGAAGGGGTGTCTTGCGGCACCCCTCGTGCCACTTGTTGGCACGCCGTTGGCATGGCCATCGTTGATTATATATATCTAATATTTTCTCTTTGAGTTTAGATTTGGACTGCACTAAAAATGTAATCACATTTTTCTTTTTGTTTCATGGTTTCTCATTACTACCAATTCTTTTTTGACTTTGGCCAGCAAAATATAACTCGTTTTGTTGTTCTCATTTCAGTCATGACTTATTTTGCTTGACCCTGCATATTCATTCTCTGGACAACTCTTAAACTTTATACTATCTTAGCTGGTTAGGATATTAGGGTAAGTGGTCACTTGACAAGCTAATGCATTTTCAGGTACCCAACTTCATCGCAAAGAGCGGTCAAAACAAGGTACTTTTTACTATTGGATCTTTGGGGTTTCTGTTGATTTCATTACTTTTTCCTGCTTAATGCATTTAGAGAAATTTTGAAGGCAGACCCCAATGAGCACTTTATGTAGCAAAATTTTAAATGGTGTCTAGAATAAGATAGAGCTGTTCATCTCTGGTTGTTAGCTATGCCTGGTTATTACCTCATGTTACCTACTACTTGGATATGCTACATGGATTAATCATCTTCCATGGGTCCTTTTCAAGGATGTAAAAGACCAAGCAGAGTTGAGCACTAGAATGATTGAGCTCTTTTTACACTTGGATCATTGTTTAGGTTAGTGAGCTTAGGCTCTAATGCACATGCTCACTTCCATGAGCTACTTGTAAGCTGCCTTTGTAGCCAATGGACCCTGTTGCTTGCATCTTGTTAGATGCCAAGCTTGGCTCCTTAATGGGCCTATGATCAACAAACCTAGTTTGTGCAGCAACTTTGAGCTAGCCTAAAGTTTTCAAGGTGTGGGCTTGTGTTCATCAGCTGCCTGTTCATTTACATCCCTACTCTGCATTGGATGATCCTATTCTCAGCTTTTATTGAAGATATTATGGTTCACATTTCATGATCAAATATGTTAATCTACTATCAATTAATCATACTATTCTCATAACTAGTTTCCTATAAACTATACAGTAGAGAAGACAAGCAGTGCACAGCACCCAGATAGATTGTATCAGCAATTGATTTCTTCCTCCATATTCATGCTAAAAGAATCATTTTGCTTTTCAAGGATGTTCTTTGTAGGATGTACAAAGTAGGCTCCATTTGGTTGAGTTTAGTGGCTGAACACGGCTAGCTGGCCTTAATTCTTAGCATAGTTTAGGTAGCTTTAACTAGGCTAAAAAAATGTAGTGTTTGGTTATGAATTGAGCTAAAAGTATAATTGTTACCTTTAATGTGATATGAATGTTGGTTTTGGAGGAAAAATGAGAATATGTAGAAAGAAAACCAATATGCCCTTTGACCCTTTTGACTTTGAAGTATGTTAGTATCAAAATATTATTATTAAATACAAGTTAAGTTTTTTTTTTTCTTTTGAAAGAAGCTCACAAGGTTGTGGGCTTACAATACAAGCCTGTAAGCCCATTGCAGACTTACGAGCTTGCAAGCAAGCACTTAGGGTCACTGATTTTTTATGTAGCTCATAAGGTTGCAGGCTTACAAACCGGCAGCGAGCTTAGATACAAGCCCATGAGCCCATTACAGACTTGTGAGCTTGTAACTCCGCAACCATTAAGTTATGTTTTTGTTTTCAAGTTTTGAGGCTTTAGCATCAGGGTTGTTTTTTTTAGTCCAGCGGGCTTATAACCTTGTGCATAAAGTTATGTTTTCCTTTTTTTAAGAGTCCTCAATATTGTAAACTTAATTAAAAAGTGTGAAAACAAGCTATTGTGAGCTTAGAAGCTTGCAAGCCCTCAACCACCTTATAAGCTATTGCAAGCTTAGTAAGGTTAGATTTTCTTTGAACAAAATATGTTAATTATGGAGAGAAATTAATGATGTTAGTACCAAAATATTATTATCAAATTTGTAAAAGATAAATAATGGACTTTTCAGGGGTAAATATGTAATTTGAAAATAATTCAAACTTAGGCTCATTTGTATTTTCTCTCTCCTCTACTCTATTTGGTTTTGAATTTAGTTAGGGATAATGAGGTGTTTGATTACTAAACATGGCTAGAGGGTCTCTAACCAAATTCAGGGGCTAGCCTTGGCCTCATTTCAAACGCCACCTTAACTATTTAACATCTTATAGCTTCATGCATATCTCTCTTTATGTGCTCTTATATAGCTTTTCTCCTCTTCTGTTGTTAGTTCATTATCATGTCTTGAACTATTGATTATCTTTACCGCGTATGACTAATAGGTCAAAGTCATTTTCTTCTCAAATACTGGGCAACGCGCTGCTCCATTCCTGCGCCAAGCTGCCCAAGAATATTCAAGTTATGCATCTTTTGCACTTGTTTTGTGGAGAGAGCAGGATTCTCAATTTTGGTGGAACACGTATGTGCTTAATAATCATGCCAACTAAGTGCTGTGTTCTTTATGCTTAATGAACACAACCATATCTACAAGTTTTATGATGTACCTATCTGAAATATGGCTCTCAATTTTTTTGTTTGACAGTACAATCCCCAATAGGATATAGTTGGATGTGCCTTTCTCCTTAGAGTGAATTCTGGATTCTAGTACAAAATCGGGTTTTTATACTTCATTCTTTGTATGATGGTGAACTTCAAATTGACGATGTTGCCTACTATAGTTTTCATGTAGTTCTATTTTTTAAATTTTGTTTTGTAACTCTTAATGTCTTAACATTCAGATAATTTTGGGATTTCACGTTATGTATTCAGTTCAGTAGTCGAAAATTCCAATATTACCATACAAGTTTGACTTTATAAATGATTTACTTATCTGGCAGCATGCCAGTATGTTTTTATTGGTTCTAGATTTCCCTATATTAGTTGTTGTATTCTTATATAAATATTGTAGTTAGGTCATCTTCAGCATTCATTATTTGATGAGTCTGTGAGAGAACTTTCTTTACATTTTTCATCGTCATTATATCCTCTTGAAATTTGAATTGTGCCCTTATTTAGTAATATGATCGTAGTCAGTTCTTTATTATTCTAACCAGTATGTAGGCTTTAGTTATTGTTGATAAGCAAGAGAAAACTTTAACGTGGATTGTGCATTACGAGAAGAGCCTAAACTTCTCTAATTTTGGTACAAGTCTGAATCTTAATAGAAGATAATAAATGCAATTTTGTCCTATTAAAATTTATCTTGTTTATTCAATTTGAAAGAAAACACTCTGAGCTTTGTGCTCATTATTGGATTTTGAAACTTAGTGAAAAATGTAATCCTTCCTGACTTGAATTTTCTTCATATGTGATGGCTCGATCTATACCAGAAGGTGGTAGTTTTATCTTTGGTCAACATTTCTTTGCTGCTAAGCATGCCATGTTCTGCACTTGTAACAAAGTCATTTCTTCTGTCGTTCCTTGTATCATGTTGTCATTGCGGTGTAACTCATATGCATTGAAAGATCTAGATTTAGTATAGGTCCTTTATTCATGTCTTATATTGCCAACTAGCTTCTGATCTTTTCATTTGCACTGTCAGGTTTGGCGTAGAATCAGCCCCTGCCTTTGTATTTCTAAAGGGACCAGGCGTCACACCTGTTGTTTATCATGGTAAGCTTCTATATGCTTTTCATCCATATATTACTACATTACAGGGATTAACTAAATGTTGTCTCTTCTACAGGAAGCTCAAACAGTTCACAGTTTATAAAAATCATGGAAGAGAATAAGCACCAAGGCATGGTTTGCCATGAGTTCCTAGTTTTATTGCATCCATATCCAGAATATCTTGCTCGATTGAAGATGTTACTTCTTTAGAAGTATAGATTATGTTCACAAGAAAGTAAAGTTAAAGTTAAATCTGTTAAATTGCCTGGTTATTTGCATTCTACACTTTCCAGGAAGACTGGTAAGATGTTCCATGCTTAGAGTTTAAAAAAGTGCCAGATCATTATATACATATCTGATTCTTTGAACATTATGACTGAACCAAGTTGATATGATAAGTTGATTGGCATGATCCTCTCAAATTGTGTCTAATTTTAGGTTTTAATTGTGCTACCATATATGCTGCATATATCTCTGACACATGTAGCGCTGCATATGATGCCTTGCACACTTGATCAAGCACGCACGTCGATGCACACTCAGCACAGCACGTCTTGTAAGAATTAATTGTTCGACAATCTTCTTAAAGAAAGTGGTTATCAAGAAATAAATAAAGGAACTTAGTGCTGTGAATCATCTATAACTTTTCTCTGGATACACAATGAGTTTCGCTATGGTTTTCAGAACTGCCACAGTTAAGGAGTGATACATCTATGGAGCTTGGTTGTGATCCAAGAGGTCGTTCTCGTGCTGGAAATGACACTATGATCTGGTATTGCGTGATTACTGCTGGCCGCCCTAGTATTGTACTAAGCAAAATGCGAGAAGTAAGTTTCTTTGGTGTGGTATTTGTCAATAAATAGTATGAAAGAGTAATCTATCGTTTGTAAGCTTGACAATTTTTTTTTTCATATATAGAACTAACTAATAAATTGGTACCATTAGATTTCAAGTAAGTTGTTTTGTTTTGTACCTCTTCTCATGCGCTTGAAACTACTATAGACCATGCACAGGGCCCAAGATATATTAATGGATGGCGATGATTCGGGTCCAGTTGCTGCTGCTGCCTTGAAAGATAGTCGTTTAACTTTCACTTGGCTTGATGGAGAAGTTCAAAAGGTGAATTCATTGCAATGTTGATTAAACCAATATGTGTCAGTTACTTCTGTATAAGTGTTCATTTACACTAATGAACACTGAACATAGATTTTGTATATGGTAGTTAGATACAAGTTATTTCATAGAAGGGTCCAAGACTAGCTTGCCAACATGATCTTTCAATAAAGACAGGTGTACAAGATTATTTCACTTTCCCATGCTAGCTGGACTTCCTACTTCCCTGAGATGATAAAAGCCCATTAGAAAAGTGACATCCAAGGGGCCCTTGAATCTTATCTTTCCTTGAGGAAACTTGGACATGTTTAGTATATGAAGTTGATGATATGATTCCCTTGCATAAGGTGCAAAGGACAATATGGATTTTTAAATGCTCCTCTAAGTTAAACAAGTAATAATATAAGGGGCAGGTTGTAGTTGACTGATGTGAGACAGTTTGATCTTGGCATTATTCATATACTCAACAGTGAACACTAAAATTTATAGTAACATTTTCTTGGGTAGAAGTTTAGGCTGGTCTAGCTGGGATTATGTTGGTCCATTTTGGCTATCATCGCTGCAACTCAAAGATTCGAACAACTTACGATAGATTTGGCTTTGTTGGGATCCTTACAAAGCATCAGGTAAGGCTCATATTTTTTTAAGGTTTAGGATTAAAATGGTTCCATCTATTTCCCATGTTTAATAGCATCAGGTAAGGCTCATATTTTGTCTATTTAAGTTGATGATGCTGGGCATCAATGCCCCCACTGAACCCAATAAACCTTCTTTAAATTGAATTTGCATTCATTGTGAGTTTTTGTCCCATAGATTAATTGGTTTTATGTGATTTTATTTTGGTTCTTTTTGTTTTTATTTGGTCAATATGCCATCTGTCCATCTTCTGTATATTTTTAGAAGTTTAATATATGAATTACAGTTGCTTATTAGAAATCCGCTAATGAATTCACAAAAGTATTTTAATTCTCATTAACACAATTTTTTTTAATTGTTAAAGGTGAACTCGATTAATTACTATTTAAATAAGTTATGCATTTCTTTTAGATGCAACTGATGTTTCTTTCTCTAATATATTGGAAGTACTGGGAAAAGTAGATGTATATTTTACCGAACAACTTTATTTAAGTGGCTTATAGAAGGCATAATTTTCTATGGATTTTGTTTGTCTGCTTGAGGGCACGAGCCTTTCTTTTTGCATAAAGTTTCACATTTTATTTGCTTGTTCTTGTTGATTTATATCACTGATACTTTTGCATAATTTTGCCACATCTTGTGCAGGAAGTCTGCATGTTTTACCTCACACCAGACTATGCTGATGGAACTTGTGGACCTAGGACCTTTGGCAATCCTGTTGATGTTCCTCGGATATTTCTCATACGCTTCCAAAGAAAACCAACAGAGGATGCATTGAAGACTGAAAAGCCAAAAAATATCTGGGAAACTCTACGAGGAGAGGATACATCCTTGGCCTCTCAGCTTGTTGCGAGATACAATGGTTCAGAAGACATCCAGGAGGTGTGCGACTTTATAACTTTATAATTTTATAATTCTATTTTTGTAATTTCTCTCTTTGTGAGCTGTATGTATGAAGTTCCCTATGATCAGATTATCTTCAGTAATCACTAGACATTTATTTCCAGGTGAAGAATTTGCATATCTTGCCAAAATTTCTTCATATTCTTATTTTTTTTATAAGCACTTTTAACAAAAATTTGATGTTTCACAACCATTTATCTGGTATTGTCTTGTATTATAATGTACTGCAAAGTCCAAGCAGCATGGACTCTTCATTTTGTAACTGGTTATTGCTAATCGTGTTGAACAATATGAACGAACAGTTTGACGGTTAACATGGTCGGAACATATGCTGAAGGGCGCCATCTTATATCTTTGTTTCTTGAACCTTGACAGATCATTCAATGGATCTCACAGATTATCAAAGATGGTGACACCAGAGAAATTCCTTACTTTGTAAGTCTTCTACAGCCCATCAACACATGAGCAAGATTATATGTGCCTGTAGAAAGCATTTTACCTTATTATTTATTTGCAAGAGTTAGGATTACTGAATTAGATGTAAATTAAAATGTTTGCCAAGGATGGTGCAACGTGACTTTGGTTTACTTCTTATAGTTAATTATATATTTCATTTTTCATAAACTTTCTCAATCAGATTATGGCATTTTCCATTCCTGGCAATTACTGTTTGGCAATTCCCTTTTAGAAAGTAAGACTGATTACCTAACATCTAACAATTTATTGCTCATGCCACTGGGTTAAATATGGTTATCTTCATCATCTTCTCTTGGGCTATTATGTGCAATATAGTGTGAGCCATTTCTTATGTAAAAGGTTATTATAGTTATTGGATTTTTTTTCACTGGGATTTTATGCATCACTTGGAAAGTTTGAATCTCACTGACTAGGCAGTGGTGAATATGTAAGATTTAGTACTGACAAAGTTCCCCACAAACTTGGATCCTTGTGTGTAGGCAACAGTTTGTCTGAAAAGTATAACATATCTTGTCAGTATGTAATTAATGAAGAAATCTTTTACTTCTATGTGACATTTTCTAAGCCATGAGAGTTGTACATTATGGAGATTTATCCAGATAATGTGAAGTATACGCACCATTCCATCGTCACTCAGCTTGCATATATTCGGGTGTAGCTGGACATTGACAATTGAGCATTTAATATATCATTATCTTCCTTTCCATTGATTGCCTTTTGAAATATCAGTTTTACATCTTGGTTTGTATAGTCAGTTTAATAAGTACTTCCAAAACTTGCAAAACATACTGATCGCTCAATCTTTGCTCATTACATGTTACACTGATCTTCGGAAGAAAATCTTATATCTTTCAATGCTTTTCTCTGCTTGATTCTAATGGGCGGAGTAAATTGCTTTTTTCAAGCATTAATATTTCCAGCCTCTAAAATAGTATCAAAGGTCTAGAATAGCTTATTAAGTATCTTTTAAAGGCCATGCTATCACCCTTGTTTTGCTCTATGAACTATTTCTGTTGATGCATAACCTGAACTAGTATTTGGTGAGCAGACCCAGACTGTGCCAAATCTGAACCCCGAGGAATCAAATCAAAAATGGTCAAGGAGTGCTAATGGTATACGTTCAGCTGGCGAAGGTCTAAAACAGAGGGTTCAGAACTTTGTTTCCCATATTGGTGATTACATGAATGACCCTAGGCTTGGCCCAAGCTTGCTTTTATGCGCATGCATATCATTTGGAACCATTTGGCTGCAAAGTAGCCAGACTACTCCATCTACTACTCCATCTACCAGACAGGTGAGATAAATCATGTTATTCTGCCCTTGTGGTATTATTATCTGTGCATTTCTTCCTAAGAATGTCTGATGACGAGTCTTGTGTACTTCTCAGGATGAAGCAGTAAGCAATAAAAGAAGTCACAGACGACGACCGACAGCAAGTAGATCAAACCATGATAGGCCCCAATCCATCACTGATGAAGAACCCAAAGATGCATATCAATTGCTATCATCCGGCTCTGACTCCGAATAGCCAGTGTTCTGAGAATATTTCTTCTGTAGACCACCACGCTCAGCCGAGCAACTAACTCAAGCTCAGATATTATTATAGGCCGAATTAAAGCAAAGCCTTGTGCCTAAGTTAGTGTAGTTAGTTTTCTGCTAGTGAAAATTCTTGTAATAATTATTCTCCTTACATCCGAATGTCCAACGATGTATGAAGAGTAAATTTGTACAAAAAAATATCAGTCAGTATATTAGTAAAATTTTGCAGTATGGACCATGGTGTTATTTACTTTCTTTATCGGTATTCTTTTCCAAGGTAAATTTTCAGGTGTTTGGGGGCATATTTGTTCTACATGCTAATTTCCACCTGAGGTGTAGATTACTATTTAATTCATCTAACTATCATCTAATTACCATCACATTCTCTCTACAGAGAAGAAGGCGCGATTATTGGAGTAACTTTTATTCGCTTCGAAATTATAGGAATTAATTTAGAGAAAAAGAGTGAAATGTGTGATCCAAAATAATTTTTAAAATCAAATATAATAAATTTAAACCGCGAGGACGCCTACTAGATAAAGCGAGTTCAGGGCCTTTTAACATTGCGAACCTGGTTGCGACCGAGAGAGAGAGAGAGAGAACGGTGCAAAGCAAGAGATGGCGGCGGCCGCGTCTTTGTTCCGGCGAGTTCCCTCTCAGCTCGCTTGTCTCCCACGAGCTCTTCTCCCTTTCTCCTCTTCTCTCGAGACTCCCTCCTCGCTTCCCCCCATGGAGGTCCCATCCCTTCCGCGCTTCGCGTTCGGCGCCTCCATGGAGCTCATGGCCGTTCCCAAGAAGAAGGTCAAATCCCAAACCCTCGCCCATTGGGAGTTCTAAATCTCTTACAGCTCTTGGTTATTGCAAATCTTTTTGTGTATTAGGGTTTTGCTTAGTAGCGACAGTTTATGGACTCCAGGTGTTTGTTTGTTTGTTTACTTGTAGTGTTTGGCCTCGTCGAGTAATCTAACCAAATGGTAAATAATTTGTCTCCTGATTAAATTGTTTGTGGTTTACCTTCTTTGACATTATTTAGATTCATCTCCATATGTTTTATGCAATCTGTTGCTAATTCATTATAAACGAAATCTTATTTCTGCATTTATTTATCTCTCACAGTCACCTCCAGTGGAGATTCTAGAATGTTTACTGAACTGTTAAGAGTTGTTAACTCACAGGTCTCTCGCCACAAGAGAGGGTTAAGAAATGGACCGAAAGCTTTGAAACCAGTCCCAGTGATTGTCCGCTGCAGGTAAGAGTTTATAGCTCGATCTTCTCATTGTCATGTTTAAGTCTTTTGTTTAATAAAGAGCCTACTCGAGGGGGGGGGGAACACATAAAATTTGCATCTTATAGTATGTGGTGAATTCTAGTTGGTTATTGTTGAAAGTTACGGGATTCAGCTTAGGGTGCTCTTAAGTTGTCTACAGATTTGAGAGCTGCTATAGTCTTCGGATGATCATTGAAGTTTCAATTTGTCATCACTCTTCAGGTGGAAGGGATTTTTATCCCAACATAAGTGGGATTTGTATCAATATTTTGGAAAACTTTTTTCCAGTTTCATCGTCAGCTGAATAATACATAGATCTTTCGGCAGTACCATAGAACGAATCTGAAAAACCTGCAGTTAACAAAAAAAGAAAAACTCAAACTCATGTTATAATCATTTTAGTGTTGATTGACCTCCTAGGAGTAGTGGCCAACTGGGAAGTGTCAATGGCTGAAATGAACACTGAAAAGTTATGATGAAAGAAGGCCAGAAGTGATAAAATACATAATAGTCCACAAAGCAATATAGTTGGATCCTCCATTGCTTTTAAGTAGTCTCGATGCTCATGTATCAGGATGGTTATCTGTCTTTGGATTTCATGTATCTGCTTCCCAATTAAGGCAGTCTGTTTCCTTCTAACTAATGATGTTCCCATCCCAGGCATATCCCTAATATAAATATCATCTCCCTTTATCTCCTCTCTATATCTACTTATAATTTGTCAGAGATTTTGGATTCTTTTCCCTACAAACTTCATGTCTTTGCCGCTCCGAAGCTGACCCATGGCACAGCGCCCAGCGTGCTTTTAAGAGAGCCAGGTGTCTTTGAAAGAGTTTTTTTTTTTTTGGTAAAGATTTAACTTTGCGATGGTGGTTACGTTCTGCAACAACAATTACTATTAGTATGAATGAGCAGTTTATGTCTAAAACTTGAAATAATCAAGTCATGTATCTACTATCTTCACAACAGGCTGGAAGTGCTATGTAGGTCTTGCCTCTTGTAGATCATTAGCAAGTATAATTCCTAATAAGCTCCTTGATGTAGTATATCTAACTCTTCATGTTGGTGTCTCTAAATTTGAAAAAATAAGTTTCCCTGTTGATTTTCTTGCTCTGATGTTGGATCCAATGGCTTGTTTAATTGCCTTGCAGGAGTTGTGGTCGAGTTAAGCTGCCACACTTTTACTGTTGCAGTGGGGATAGAGGAAGCAGCAGTTCGAGCTGATGCGGCAGATTACAGTTTGGTATGAGATAGTGCAAACGGCTGATGAAATCCGAGATTGTCGTTTAATTTGCAAACTAATAAGTAGTTAGCTTCACCATTGCAGATTGGTTTTGATGAAACCTGAAAAGTCGAAGTCAACTATGCATCTATGTCCATGGTACTGTTGGTTGAAAATTACTCATATAGACTATTTTCAAGTTGGCAATTTCCCTGCACAAGGTTTCTGATATATATTTGTGATGAAAAGATCTCTGATGTTCCTTATCTTTTCCTCATAAAATTCTAGTTTCCTCACTTGCTGCTTCGGACTGTGATGAAGTGCCCTATTTTTGTGGCACTTATTGGCACGGTTGAGTGAATTTTATTTGGACATATCTTCTAAGGATGAAATATTATCCCATGCGTTTTATAGTTGAATTACTAGTTGAATTACTGAAATTTTCTTACCCACCAGCTCTCAACAATTATGATCACAAAAAGGTAAAATATTTTTTTTTCCCTCCTGATTATGTAAACTTATAGTTTTTCTTGATTTTTGATGAAAATCAGAACAAATCTCTCTATGTTTTTCATTTTTTTATTATTTTTAAATCCCTATATATTTGATATCGTGCTTTACTAATATGAAAGCGATAGGAAGCAGACAGTCGCCAGTTCTCACTTTTCGGAATCCCTTCGAATGCAATGACTACAAAAATATAGTGGGCTTTAAATATTTTGCAATTTGGTATATATATATATATATATATATATGTATGTATATTACTTTGGAAGAAAGATTTTGGAAAAGATTAATTTACACTTTTATCACCCAATCTATGCCGTGCATCAATCTTTGAAGGGTAAAAGGAGTAAAATCTACCCTTTAAACTATGGCAAATACTTCAATACAGTTTTAAAATTTATAATTTTAGTCTAACTGTACTGATTTTAAAATCACATTATGTAAAAAAAAAATTAGTTGAGAAGATTTGATTACGTGTATTTAACTTTTGAATTACACGTTTTTTTTTTCTGTTAAAATTTTTCTAATTGTGATAGATATAAATATACTTTATTATATGATATATTATTTAATATTAAACTATTTAAACTTGATTCTTTGAGATAGACTTTAATTTAAATATAATTTTTTATCTCTATCTGTTATTAAATTTAATTTAAATTAATCTTAAACTAATGAGAGATATATATAAATAATAAAAAAATAATCAAATAGATAAAATTTAATTAAACTTTTATCAAGTTAATTATAAAAAATCATCAATACCTCTATTATGATATATATATATATATATATATATATCTCAGTTGAAGATATATATGTCTTTTTACTTAATAAATTATTAAGATAATATAATCAAAAAATAATGTGCAAAATAATATATTTAAAAATAATAATGATCTATTGAATCACTAATATCTTTTAAATTTTTAAAATTTTTATTATATTCTTAAGAATCTAAATCGTTAGTTCTTCGCCAAATTTATTTACCTATACGGTGAGAAAGAAAGAAGTGCTCTTAAACTATAAGTAAAACTAACAACTGGGTTTATTGGTTAGTTTCAGACAATAGTTTCCATAGATGAGGATGAAAGTGTAATTTATGTTTTGAAATCTTTACCGGGACGTAGTAGTCTTCGCCTGAGATTTCTCCACCAAACGAATTGGATAACAGATAAGCAGTTGGGGATTGCGGCTAGGAGTGACTTGTCTCATCCGCAAAGTGTGCGTCACCCACGCCCAATTCCCGTCCCCAGAAACTAAGACCGCTTCCTTCAACTCCCCGCATCCATAGACGCAACGCGAGAATTAGAAATCGAGATGATGTCTGCTTCGAGCGCTTCCGCCTCGTCCTCCCTCTGCTCAACCGCGATCGCCGTTCCTCGCGGCGGCAGCGGTCTCCGCAAGCTCTCGCTCGTCGCACCCACGCTTTCCAGGTCTCGCTTCTCCTCTGTTGGTAATTTCGTCGAACATATAGAGGGAATTGCCGTTTGGATGAGATTAGTTATGGGCTTCTCTTGAATTTGTTGCTGTTTACATGATCTGAAGATACCCAATTGCTCACTTTGGATAAATAAGAAGGGGAAAATTGTTTTTTTGTTTACCTTGGCCCGGTTGTTTGATCTTATTGGGTAGTTGAGGCTTAAGCTAGACGAAAAAGGAACTTCCTTGGAATAATTCGACAAAAGTAGTATGTTATCATGATTATAGATTCTTGTTGGATTCTCAGGAGGAAGTTCCAAACTACTGTGAAGGCATCGGCACGTGTTGATAAGTTCTCGAAGAGTGACATCATAGTGTCTCCTTCTATTCTTTCTGCAAACTTCGCTAAGCTTGGCGAGCAGGTCTGGTTTGAGCCTTTGATATAGTTAGTGAAATTGCTTCAATTCTATAACATATATGTTTTGTGTTCTTTTGAGTTGTTTTACCATTTCACACCACCATTTTTATGAGAGACACCTATCTTGTTTTAAGTGAAATAAGAGAATAACTTATGGAGACTTAATTTTCAAGTTATCTTACATCTTGTTTTTAGTACTTTTATTGTGATGACATATTAAAAGGTATTTAAATTCTAACTCTTTCTTTAGGAAGAAAAGATGATCATGTCGTTCCATCTATCTAAGATCTACTCAGTGCCCGCTTTGTTACTACTTTGTTCTTTTGCATTTTCTTACTAGCCCGTGCAGTTTCACTTATAACCTGCTCTGATGAAGTATGAAAGTATGGCATAAATTCATGTTCCGGTAAGGAGAATTAACTTTGTCATACTTTCACCTATTTAGGTAAAAGCAGTTGAGGTAGCTGGTTGCGACTGGATTCATGTTGATGTCATGGATGGGCGTTTTGTGCCAAACATTACAATTGGTCCTCTTATAGTTGATGCCTTGCGTCCAGTAACTGATCTACCATTGGATGTCCATTTGGTAAATCTTTTAACTTTTTAAGCTTCTTTTCATCCAAAATGCTGACTTACGGATCTTTTCTTGATTATCTGATCTACATACCTGTTTAGGCTGTGGTATTTCCGTCTTTATGAATTGGGCACATCATTATAGCTTGTAAATATGTTTTAGATGATTGTGGAACCGGAGCAGCGAGTTCCTGATTTTATCAAGGCAGGTGCAGACATTGTTAGTGTTCATTGTGAGCAATCTTCCACTATTCACCTACATCGGACAGTCAACCAGGTAACTTTAAGAAGCATAGTCATGTTTGAATTTTGAAAAGCTTTGAATGGAATATCTATGTATCGATCTTATTAAGATGGAAAAGTCATGGATGGACTTCTATGCTTTATAGCTCTTGAAGCTGACATATGGCTAAACCATTGGTGCGAAATATTTTATTTTTTTTCCTTTTTCATTCACATGACTTGTTGAAGTTCTAGTTACATGATATACATATGCATGGAATCATTAGATCCCTAAGATACAGTTTTTTTTTTTCTTCAAGTTAATATTTATGAGGTTAGTTCGGATCTTCTCTTACCATGTTATTGATCATTTTGCTATGTTTTTCCTCAGTTTGTTGTTGTATAGCCCTCAATTGGTCCTTTTATTCTATCTAGACAAGGATTTAATTAGAAATGCCCATTAATAAGCGTAAAGAAGTATTTTTACTGTTTTCAAGAGTCATTTATGTGGTCTTCCTGCTTATTTTAGGTTAAAAGTCTTGGAGCAAAGGCTGGAGTTGTTTTAAATCCTGCAACCCCACTAAGTGCCATAGAATATGTGCTTGATGGTAAGAATACATAAGTGTATCATTTAAGACTTACTTCATACTTCTTTCATTTGTGGTGCTCAACTTGATTTAATTGCTAATTTTCATAGCAAGAATTTTTTTTTAAAATTTTTAGCAAATGTTGGTTAGTATTTAATTTGGCATAAAAGGATCAAGATAGACTTAATCAGTTTTATCTTGAGTGTGAAGAAAATCATGTGTTTCTTATTTGAACCAGTTCATGTACAGGATCACAATCATCTGACTGGCTCTTCTCTCCTTACACTCAATGCTGGACCATTTAGAAACTAAAAAATAACAAGGGTTGCAGCAAGTTAGAATGACTCTTTTTGCATACCTGCATAGGCTCCTGTTATACTAATTCTGAATGTGTACTACTTTACCTTTTTATTTTGAAACTTTATTCTGCATCTCTTGTTACAAATTATTTATGGCCTCATTTTTGGCCAAATGTTCAGGCAAGTCAGTAAGTCTAAGCAAATATTCTAATTTTTTCATGGGCAGTGGTGGATTTGGTCTTGATTATGTCAGTAAATCCTGGTTTTGGTGGGCAAAGCTTTATAGAGAGTCAAGTGAAGAAAATTTCAGAGTTGAGAAGATTATGTGCTGAGAAGGTATTGCGGTCCTTCAAAACTTGTCTCTTTTAACTATAAATAGTTGTGTAATCATAGTTTTTCTTTTGGTGTACAGGGCGTAAATCCATGGATCGAGGTGGATGGTGGAGTTGGTCCTTCAAATGCATATAAGGTACCTTTCTTTTCAACTTTTTTTGTGTGAATACTGTTGACATATTCATTGGTGAATGCTATAAATACCAGTGATTTTTTTATGTAGAATAACTATATATGTTTTCTATCTGTTTTAGCTTTACACTACTGTGCCTATGGAATTAATGTGAAAATTGAACCATGATTAAACAAAGGACATGAGAGAGGACATATAAGAAATCAATAAGAAAAATGGGAAAGCCATTGTATCGTGACAGTCATAACAATGCTTCTTGAAGTGTCTTACTGTTTGAATGCCAACAGAATGGTCCTCCTCCAAGTTTTTACATGTCTCCATGTCACTCCAAGTTTGGCTTCTACTTAGATTTATTGTTTGGTCTTTTATGCTTGGCAGGTTATCGAAGCTGGAGCAAATGCTCTAGTTGCTGGTTCTGCAGTCTTTGGAGCTAAAGATTATGCAGAAGGTATGAAATTCTATGCCATTTATTTTCAACATCCAAAGTTGGACTGTTGTTGAACTTAAGGTGCTCCATACCGAGTATATTAGTTTCTTTCTGTTCTTTGATCCTTCCATCTTGCAGCTATAAGAGGAATAAAAACTAGCAAGAGACCTGTGGCAGTACCAGCATGAGCCGAAGTTGCTCCAATAAATTTGTGGGAAGACACTATTATTGCAGCATCACCTGCTCAGTGTAAGGTTTGACAGTGTTCCTACAGCATATATGTATTTCTGACTTTCTGTGAAAAGGCAGCAGTAGCGGATGTTTTGCTTGATTGGTTATAATGATATTATCTTGGAGTACATTGAAGGAATCTATCTTTTACATAAAGGAGACATAATTTGAGATCTTAGAGATATTTTATTAGGTTTAAAGTCATGCGCCAATTAATTCATCTTAGTAAAGCACACATTTTTTTGGAGATATGATATCCTAGTTTTGCTGCCTGCAAAATTATTTTTCTATCTTTTTCTATAACTGCCTTAGGTCCCACACACCTAATTACATGTAAATGACTTCACCTTTAATTAGCATGTCATATGATCTGTGGAAAGCCAGGCCAAACTTTGAATGACCTCTTCTGTTAGAAGTTTCAAATGCTTATTTCTTTCTCGATTTTTTAATTTACTAATTCCATGATCTTGGTTGCAGATAAGAGCAAATACGAAGAGTTAGGAAAGAGCCACATCTGACGAATCTTGCAAAATGTTTCGAGTGTTCCCTGATGTCTAAATTCTGTTGTCAAAGAAATGTTATTTATAGGAGGAAACCCAGACCAGTACAAATAAAAATTTTCACTTCACTTGAGCAGATCAATGCTGCTGCTTCTTTCACTGTCAATGTCGTTGGTGTTCTTCAGATTCTTACAAAATGGAGGAAAAATAAATATATATATTCGTTGTTATTGTCTCTTTTTTTTTTGGGTGCAGATACTGTAGTTTAACCTTGAAATGTATGCATGCAAACAGATGCTTGATATCAAATTGTTCTATTCCATTTCAATGAACAGACTTAAGCATGGAGACTTGTACATGGAAAGCAACCGACATGAGCATTGGTTCTATCTACTCACAATAAATTAAATAAATAAATAAAATCTGCCTCCATTTTAAATAATATCTATACATTTTTTTATTGGGAAATTTATTGCATAACCCAATTATTGGGGACTCCTCCAAATCTTTGATCCCTTCCCCAATCCTCAAATCTTCTTCTTCTTCTTCTTCTTCTTCTTCTTCTTCTTCTTCTTCTTGCATGAGCTCTGGTGATTTGTTTTTATTCAAAGCTTTTGATACCGTCCGTTCGATCCTATTGCTTAAAACAAACTATATTTTGATCTTATGGCGAAAAGATCGTCTCCAATGTAATAGATGCTGATTGAGACGCCTATTGCGTGATGGACTCCTCTGCTAATTATTTGCCTTTTGGAATTGCGACAAAATTTGCCGACCTCTCGTTAGGGTTGATGGAGACTGGAGATTGCTTTTAATCTAACTTGGAAATGGGAAAATTCGAATTGATTCTATATAGTGTTCGTGGTTGTGATGGTTTTGATCCATCCTGCAAAAGATTTTTGAGAACACCTTGTCATATTGCATAGAAAAGCTTACTTTTTAAAACTAGCTCGAGAAAATATCATATTATGATTCATAGCCAAGACAAGGCTGCTCTTTAAAACCCAACAATTTTGCTGTGAAGTGGGAGAAGAGGGTTGACTATTTCCTCCGCTTGAGCCGTCGAGATCAATCCTCTACTCTGGTAAGACCACCATCATTCTCTACTCTGGTCAAAGATTTGAGATGCTTCTTCTTCTTCTTCTTTCTCAAGATTGCCTTTTGTTGATTGTTTAGAACGGAGTACCAATCTCTTTGCAGCAAATAACTGAATCTAGATATTAAAGCAGCTCTTTGAGCAAAGGAATTGTATGGATACTTCTATCCATGTCTTATCTGATGCAATAAGCTAGTGTACAGTTACTTTCTTCCTATTTATTTTTTAAAGTTTGTGCCTCTTTAATTTAGAATTTTTTTACATAATTGCTGTTGTATTTTAACTTTCAAAATAGATCAGATAGCTCTCCCTCTTTCTCTACTGATTGTTTTAGCCTCTTCTTTGATAACCTGTCAATAGAAAAGCTGAAAGCTGAATAGATTATTTCCATTGTTCCTATTATCACCAACATCTGTCAAACTGGCAACTTTAGAACCTGAGACTTTATTATATGAATTTGAACTGTCAAACATATGTTAGCTCAAATGAAAAGATGTAGTCACGTATATCTTTCCTTTTGTGGAGGAGAACCTTGTCAGATGATCCTAAAAGTACACTCTGTTATAAGATACATGGTGAATGCTTGCT
Source organism: Typha latifolia (assembly GCF_019914945.1). NCBI lineage: Eukaryota > Viridiplantae > Streptophyta > Magnoliopsida > Poales > Typhaceae > Typha > Typha latifolia. The sequence continues at coordinate 17,261,217 of NC_133089.1, forward strand.
TTGTTGGATTCATTACAATCTTTGCCATGTATTTGTACTCAGAGATCCAAGGAGATGACTTCTTTGTAACAGCTAAATTGTGTATATGATTCACACATACAACCTTTTTCTCATTCTATTTGTCTGTCTTCCTGGGAGAGAAGATATGTTTTTGATGTGAATCAAACCAGACCTGATGGACTTTCTGATTATTTATCATAGCCTGGTAAAATAAGACTACAAGAACTAGTAGAGTAGTAATGAAGCCCTTTTGGGGGCTTCTATGTTTGTAGAAGCAATGGCTTACCTCTGATTAGTTTGTCTAGTTGATGTTTTGTGTCTTTTTTATCATTCATCTCTCTTTCTTTTGTCTCAACAGAGCCAGAAGATGACCTGCAGAAGAACAGAGCAATGTGCTGAAGTCTGAATTCTTTCAGAAGTCAGTGCAATACATTCCTCCCTCCTTATATTTTGCCATGGCAGATTCAAACAGAAGAGAGGAAAATGGATTCTCTCTTAAAACAGATTCCAGGCTCATCGGCAATGATCTCAGGTCGGTCCCTGCAGCCTTTCGCACGTTATTTTGGTACGACATCGCAGGCCTCTGGGTTGGAATGGTGGTGTGTGTGCCATCCTACTACATGGCTGGTAGTCTGATAGACCTTGGTATGTCTTGGTGGCAAGGCATTGCCACCATCGTCTGCGGCAACACCATAATTCTGATTCCCCTGATACTCAATGGCCATCCTGGCGCTCGCTATGGCATTTCCTTTCCTATCCTCTTACGTTCAGCGTTTGGGATCCAAGGAGCATATGTTCCTGCTCTTTTCCGTGCCTTAGTCGCCTGTGGCTGGTGCGGCATTGAGACTTGGATCGGCGGCCAGGCTATCTTCCTCCTCCTCCTCCCCTCCTCCCTCAAGCTGAGCTGGTACGCACAGCCCCTGTCATGGCTTGGAATCTCAGTTCTTGAATTCTGCTGCTTCTTGCTCTTCTTGCTTGTGCAATTGGGTATACTCTGGAAAGGCATGGACAGGATAAAGAGTCTTGAGAAGTACTCTGCGCCAGTTCTCATTCTCATGGTCGCATGCCTTTTCTTCTGGGCTTACTGTAAGGCTGGTGGCTTTGGAGAGATGTTGTCCACTCCCTCGCGTCTAAATCCAAACCAATTCTGGCCTGTCTTCCTGTCTTCCTTAACCGCCAGCATAACTACCTGGTCTGGTCTCGGTTTAAACATATCTGATTTCACAAGATTCGCCAATAGCCAGTTTGATCAGATTGTCGGTCAGCTTGGTATGCCTATTTTCATGGGTCTCTTCACATTTTCTGGATTGGCGATCACCTCCTCCACTGCTGTGATTTATGGTCGAGTGATATCCAATCCAGTTGAGCTTTTTGGTGAGATTGGTGGCTCCACCTTAACTGTTGTGATTGCCATCCTGGGGATTAGTCTTGCCACCATCACTACCAATATTCCTGCCAATTTTGTTGCCCCGGCTAATGCTCTAGTCAGCTTCAGTCCCTCCACATTCAGCTTCTTAGGAGCAGCAGCTTTAACAGGGCTTTTCAGCATGGCTTTCCAGCCTTGGAAGATCATCCAGTCCAGTGAGAACTTCATCTACACTTGGCTAGTTGGGTCTTCGATAATCTTAAGCCCAATCATGGGGATAATGCTGACCGACTATTACATCATTCGTCGAATGGTGCTCGATGTGAATGCTCTCTACTCTGATAGTACTCAGGGGCCATACTATTATGTGGGAGGATACAATATTGCTGCATTTTCGACGTTGATCATCTGTGTGGCGCCCACTGTACCGGGTTTGCTTCATAAGACTGGAATCATTGCATCAACTTCTGAGGCATTCTTGGCCATCTATGACAATGCCTGGTTTTTTGGCATCTTTTCTGCATCAATCATCTATTGGCTTCTTTCCCAAGGGAGAAGGAATAGTAAGGCTTGCGTCGATCCATCAATGTTGGAATCACTCCAGCCCACAACTAGTATACTATAACAGCAGCTCTCCCAGCTGAAACTCGGGAACATAGGGAATTGTTTCAATTGGTTTCATGCAAGTTAGAGAAAAATAGTAGCTCCAGAGTAAGTTTGGATTCAATTCAACCCCTTCTTCGTATGCTTCTATTATTGTTATACTGGTGTGTCATTCGTTGTATATGAACATATTATATATTCTGGTAGTTCTCAACAGTCATTCTATTACTGTACCAGGTTTTGTTCACAAGATTGGAATCCTTACAATAAGTTAGAAGCATTAACGGCCATCTATGACAATGTCTGGTCCTTTGGCATCTACTTTGCTGCAAAACTATCTATTGGCTCAGCAACTCCAGAATAAGAGTTGATTTAAATCAACTCCTCAGTATATGCATTATTACAGGCATACTGCCATGTAGTTACATAGTTCAGTGAAAAAGGATCTAACTTGCAGAAGTCCTCTGAAAATTGGGAAGTGGTTTATGAGATCTCCCTTGTGCATTATATATTATGGTACTTAAGAGAGCCTAGATGAACCAAAGCCTCCTGTAGATTTTGTGTTGGCTGATGGAGGAACTGGAGACTGAGACAATATGAAAGAACATAACATAGATTTCTTTTTTTGATAAAATGGCGTATCCCTGTATCATTGAAACTTAAAAACAAACCGAGTTGTTGACCTCCAGATAGGTATTAGCAACATAGCTAGAACCATGTGATATCAACAATACAGCATTACGACCCCTCTACATACATACAGCAAGAACCACCTGATATTAATAATACATCTAGACCAGAAAAACAACATAAGAGATTATAGGTATAGGCCAGAACAGTCCTTTAACATTACTTAAATTAGCACAAGGAGACTACATTCTCAAACGTATAACAGGTCAAAATGATAGATCATATAGTCTTGTCAAATATGTCAAGACAATTGCAGGTCTAAAACTTTATTATATGAAAAAGAAAAAGAAAAGAACATGTTGTAACTTTGGCACAGTTGTAGTATGTTCTATATCAGTTTTCATGCCTTTTCAGTTAATGATGCACTAATGAAACTAGTATTTATACAGCTAGGAAACAAACAGTCGAGTGGAGTGTTCTAATTGAGACCTAATGAGTTGAAGAGGTCTGTTGGGGCTTCATATATGCTCTGATCTACAAATAAGCCTTTGGCTTCCAAAAAAGGAGGAAAATAAAACAAGAAAAGGAAGAAAAATGAAAGAAATCCACTTCTTAAAGGAAAATCAACTTTTGTACATGACGCCTTTATGAGCTTTTCAATAATTTTATTGTGAACCCCAACCAATTAAAAGGCACATTTGATCAACACAACAACAAATCTGCAAGATGAGAAGCTTCAGTGCTACGAGGAAAAAATGTGCCAGTGATGATCTGGTGATAGGTTTTCCTTGATCTTTTCAAGCTTCTTCAGAATCTCTAGGAAAGAAGGCCTCTCATTCATATCAGCAGCCCAACATTTCTCTGTCAGCCTGCAAGTCAGTAGACCATCTTTAGAATTTATATGTTGCACTACAAATCCATTGGCATACTACAATACTAACAGAGGAACATGTTCAAAGGGATCATAGTAAGGCTAACTAAAACTTTAGACATAAAGGCTATTCTAGAACACAGACTATGTAAAATCACAGTCCACCAAAAGATAAAGAAAAATAAAAAGGAAAAATCTCTTTGGTTGCTAGAAATGTGAAATGAACAGATATTATAAAGATGTGATAGATAAACTTCTACTTACTCCTTCAATTCCAGTATATGCCCTTTCGCACGAAATGTTGGGCGACGTCCTTCTGCTACATATTTAGCAGCATCATAGGGTTCATGGTTTGAAAATGGTGGGTCTCCTTCAATCATCTACAGCAAAGGAATATAGATAGTTAGAAAGCAGATTTGAACTGTTACTATCTAATCAAACTTCTGTTGCCAATCATACTACCTCATACAATATCATAGCAAAAGAGAAAACATCAACTTTCTTGTCATACTTCCTGTGCTTGAACACTTCTGGAGCCATGTACCGGTCTTCAATTTTCAAAAGAACCATGGTGATTAGTGAAACCAACTTGATAGATCATAGCATTTTCAAATAGAATAAATTTACACTTACAACTTCCAGTTTCTCCAGTCAGTTTATAGACATCAGTAGAATTCTGTACTCTTATGAGCTTACTTAGTCCAAAGTCTCCAACCTTTAAGTGGTCCGCATTGGAGTTCACCAGGAGGACATTTCTGAAAGTTAACTTAACTTAACTAACATTGAAACTACTCAAGTCAGCAGCAGGCAAAAGACAGCAATTTAAATTACCTCGGCTTTAAGTCTCGGTGGACTATAACATTCGGTTCATTATGAAGATAGGCCATTCCCCTGTAAACTCAAGTTTCAGAAAAGAAAAAAAAAAATCACTTAAGGAATCATAATTTCAAATGGTACTCCAGTTTATTACAAAATGAGAGCTTAATCCCTAAGCATGGGTTAGAAGAGTTTCAAAGTTCAATTTGGTCTACTCTGAATAGATGGTTTTGTTTCCACTCCATAAGGAGTGGAAAGGATAAATAAATTAAAGACTGTTTTTGGACATTCCTTTTGGTGTACTTTAGCATGTAAGTCCACTTTCTTTTATCAACTGTTCTGGACAAAACAGACCTAAACATCACAAATGCATTTCATACTAATTACAGACTTCAGTGCAAACCAAACTAACACATAAATAAAGTTACCGAGAAAGATCCCTTACGCTCTTTCATAATTCATAGTTCACAACTTGCCGTGATGAAACGATTTTTCAAACTATTGAACTCAAATGGTGATCAAAGACTGACATTCAGGAAGAGTAGTTGCTGAGAATCGAGGTAAAGTCAAATCTTGAATTTTTGTAAATAAAATGATCTATCACAGAACAAAAGATAGCTATACCCTTGTAAAAAGAGATCCAAATTTCAAAATTAATGCTTCCAACCAAAGTACAACTACGAGCATGTAGTAGCACATAGATCTGACCTAAAAGGACCTCCTCATCCTGATTACCTTGCAATGTCTAGTGCAAAATTAATAGCTATTGATGGGCTGAGGGAGCCCTTTTCCTTCAAATATTGGTGAAGATCACCCTGAAATATCACATGCAAATCATCATTTCTGAACTACAAGGATGCTCTTATTTCACAGCACAGTTGGTTTGGACAGAAAATCCGTACCCCTCGCAGATACTCTGTGATTAGCATCAGAGGCTTCCTTTCTGTGACTGCTCCCAGGAACTGGACAATATTAGGATGGCGCAGCTTCACTAGCAAATTGACTTCATGCCTAAAATCTTGGCTGTAACATGATAACAAGGACCCAATGAGATGTTCTGTTTTATTAGGAGTACTGAACATTTACATGAATATTCTTTCATATGCACTTATAACAAAATAGATAATTAAAAAGCTACCAAAGGTTAAGAAATAACTGATGCCTGATTGAGAGTAACATAATGTATGGTTCAGAATATAAAAATCTTAAACTGAAAAAGAATAACTCTCCATTTTATGTTAAATAGCAGGCCAAAAAGAATTTTTTTCAAAAGAATGCACTTAAGTATAACTGATATATAAGTAACTTACGTCACCAGTCTATCATTAGAAAGAGATTGAAGAATGCGTTTCACTGCCACAGGTGTTCCACGCCAATAAGCTTTCAAAATTTCACCAAAGGAACCCTACAATAATAAGCTAACATCAACAAATGAATAAGGATCAACGAAAGGCAAGCACATGACAGCTAAAACATTGCAAACTTCTTATCGCAAGCCATTTTTTGTTTGAAACATTCTAATTAATTACCTGCCCCGTCCTTAAAGAAAAAAAAGGATGTTATCACAAGTTCACAACAGTATATCTGGAATGCATGAATTTGGAGCCTTCAATTACTTCAAAAACTATTTGTTCTCACTTTATCCACTTAGTCTATAAACATTCTGACAGGAAAAGATTTATGGATTCCCAAAGGTAATGAATTCCAAATCATTAACCAGATACAAACATAATGAGAGGATGAAAGTGTGGAACCTTTCCAATTATTGATGAGTTGGAGAAATCCAACTCAGAAGGGTCAATTTCCCAGTCACACTTGTTAGGAAGTGGAGGTGGAATTGGCTTTGGCTCAAAATGACTGCCATTTTGCCCCTGCAATAAATACGAAGTCATGATCCTTCCATAAGCTTAAGATTCAGAAAATAATAGGAATTATAAATTCTATATTACACACTAAATTATATATTTCAATCGAATAAACGAACTTAACATAGTATATCATATACATTGTTAGCCTGTTATATAGTCTATGTTTCTGGGCAACTGGCCACCTAATATGGTACCAGAGCTAGTTTTTTAGAGTCGTCAATTGAAGCTCATCAAGCACTATTTATTCCGTATTTTCTACTATCTAATTGTGGGATAACTACTTATCTAACAAGTATTACCAAACCAAACAATCAAACAATTAATAAAAAACTTTTTATCCTAACATTTCTATCACAACTTGAGTAAATGAAGGCAATTGAACTGCATAAATTTGACTGTCGAATTTATTAAAAAATTGTTGAAATCTGACTTGTTAATTTCACGATATCAAAACTAAAATTACAATCTAATACTGAGAAACAAGAATGTCCACTGGAATATGGATTCAAAAAAAGAAGAGGACAAACAACGTTAGGATTCATACAAATGACAAACCACCGCATGATTTCAGCAGCTCGACCATCGTAAACTTCTTCGCTCCCTCTGCATCCGCAAGCGGCTATCAATAACAACAAAATCGAACAAAATTAACACAGTCAAGGAAATCCAAGGGGTTCGAGGTGAGAAGACAACAAACACACCGTGTTCTTCCACCGGTCCTGCGCGTTGACGTCGGCGCCGTACTCAAGGAGGCACCTAGCCACGTCGACCCAGCCGTGGAGGGCCGCCACGTGGAGCGGCGTCCGGCTGTCGTAGTCGTACGCCATGACGAGGTCGGCGTCCTCTTCCAGTAGCTTCCGGACGGCGGCGACATCGTTCTGGTGTGCGTGCCAGAGAATTAGCGACGTGCGGCTAACGCTAGCCTTCTCCTTCTTCCTCTCCTTCTCCGACGAGGCCGACGACCACGACGACCCCAACGAGCCTCCTCCGGACGACTCCGACGAATCTCCGCCCCCTCCAGTCATCGTCTCCTCGTTTGATTTCTTGATTTGATCGGATCTAATTGGAGACTTGCGTATCGAGAGGACCTGAATGAATTGGGGAAGGTGAGAGACAGACTCCTTTGTGTCGGCTCTTCTTTAGGAAAGGGACAGATTCTACGATCTAAATCCCTTTCTCTCTCTCTCTCTCTCTTCTCTCATCCGCAGTATTTACGTATTATTATTTCTACGTAGTTTATCTCTTTAATTCTTTCCCGTAATTTCTCTCATTTAGTTTTATTAAGAAACAAATAAAATATTATATAACCAATCGGTTATATTATAAAAAATTTCTCTTTCACATAAACTGAGAATAATTCCAGAAGAAAAAGTGAAGAAAAAATACACACACTCCAATATGAACCTCTTCCGTAAGAACAAAAACGCACTGTGGATTCTATTTATATTTCTTATTATGTCCTTAAATGGCTGCGAGTGCAAATGGTACATGATTCAAAGTATTTGCATAATATTAGCCAAGTCAGCCACTTTGGTGTAGACGATTAAAATATTCAAACATTTCTAACTCTTTCACAAAAACTCTCGTTTCTTATGTGCGTTGCACCAATATTATGCTTCATCATGTGTTTAACATTAGCAAATTAAAAATATTATCTTACACGTGGAATCGGTTAAAAGTACCAGGTGGCTAACTCACTAGCTCATTATTGCAAATATAAAAAATGGAGACCATTAACTTTAATCAAGCAAACGAAAGTGAGAGTTTATGGCCAGATGAGTCACAGTGCAGAAAGAAGAGATTTTTGTTTTTACCTTTTCTTTTCTTTTTTGATGACGGGAATATACGTGGCCACCTTGGATTATTCCAATACGCTCAGTAACGTCTCAAGTTTGTATAGAGATTTCGTGCACGCAGCGGTATATCAAAGCAGTCGCATGCTAAGAATTCTACAGCCAGTAGGAAAAACTCAGGCCACTTAACGTTGAAACAAAGTTACAGTAGGACCAACAACACGTGGTTTTGCTTCCTCATCTAAGCTAAGCTAACAATTCAGGTACTGTTTTAGGAAAAAAATTTAAAACATTCAAGTGGTAGATTGATTGATTGATTGAGTTTGGGACTCAACTATTATATAGTTGTCCGTACCTGTGGAAAGATGAAGCCGAAGTCATCTCCAGAGCTGAGAAGAAAGAGAGATGGCGGAGATTGCAGCAGCTTACAGACCAGGATATCAACATCGATTGCCTCTCGTTCTTGGAGGAGGTAAGCGAAGATGGAAACGAAGTCCCAGTTTCCAACTGGCACGGTATTCCATTAACACCCATGAACTAGTGCAGATAGGAGCCTGCAACATTTGAAGATGACAACCATGAGATGGAGGAGGAGGAAGGAGAATACCGGGATTGCGTGGAAAGGGAACACGTATATTCACGGTAGACAAGCTCCGACGGACATAGTCACCTTCTCGTCGAACATCTCCACCGATCTTCCGCTCTACGAATCACCCGGGGCAAGCTGTCTTTAATTATACTCCATTCCTCTAACTTGTTCATATCCATCCTTCTCTTCTCCTCCTAATTATGAACACACGTAAATGCAGGTCTCATTTGATGAATACCTCCATGATCGGCCCAGGGTATTTCGAGCAATGTTTCCAGACCAAGGCAAAAGCAAGAGATTAAATGATGTGAGAGACTAGCTTCCGTTGTCCTTTTCTTCAATACTGATCGAGTAATTAATTAGGGCTGTCAATCTAACTCAGCATTGAAAATTAATTACTACCTAATAGATATTAATTCAAGCTATTAGATTGAGATTCAATTGTTTAGATCTTTAATTCTATAAGTTTATTAGTTTAAGCTAGGATTTCTGCTGACTTTTTCAGTTTAGCTCGTGTTTGAGTTCAATAAATTTAATAATGTGAAAATTGTAATACCTGATTATAGGAAGAGTGGAGAATTCAGATGCTACCAATCCAATTCCTTCTCCTCACGGCACATCCAGTGGTCGTCATGCGTCTGCGATGTAAATCACAGGGGAAGGAATACCCGCCTGCCGTCCCTCGTCACATAACCACCGTCCTCGAGCTTCAAGCTGTAATTTGGCATTCTTTACAGGCATTAGATTTATACTGCTCCTGTTGTATCATGTCTCAAAATTAAGCTAGGATTTGGTTGCAGACCAAATGGGAGCTCCAAGGCTTGGAGAGAACCAATATGCCATCCCATTTTGCTCTCACCGTGGAAGGGACACTGTACCCAGAAAGAAGAGGCGGTCGCAGCCGTCTCAAGGGCCACCTGGAGATGAGCGTCGGCTGCAGCCTCCCGCCGGTGCTTGCTCTGCTCCCAGAAGAAATCCTGAGAGGCGTTGCTGAGTCGGTGAGTGCTACCAATTAATTATTACACCATCATCCATGGGAGCTCCTTTGGCTCTTAATTACCTGTCAATAAGCCTTGTGCTTCACATCTGGAATGCAGGTTCTGGGGAGGTTGACAGAGAAGATGAAGGACGCTGACAAAGGCTTGCTTACAGACTTCAGGAAATTCCGAAGAGAGAAGCTGACGAAGAATGGGCATCCTAGCAGAGATCCCAACACCATTTCCTGAGTTAAGAGGAGACTCAAAAACATCTACAATATTCCTCTAGCTTAGAAGCAGCAGCATTGATTCTTTCCCAGTAAAGACAGACAAAAAATAGTACAACTTGATGATAGTATACGCTATTTCCATCACCAAGATTCTGTTGAGCATTCACCATCTGATAAGTTTGACAATGGTGGCAAGTTTGACCTATCAAGAACCAGCAAAATGTGAATGTCATGTACTATAGGAAATCAATAAAATATGAACTTTTATGGTGTAGTTTTGTACAGTGGCATTCAATTGATTCAGCTTCACTCTCAGCTGATGATTAATCAAGCAGCGGCAGCCTAAGAATTCTGCAGTGGACTTCGCTACCAGTAGTAAAAACTCCACCTACGTTGGAGCAAAGTTGAAATAGGGCTAACAAAGGACGTGCTTTTGCTTTTCTCCTTTAAGCTAACAATTCAAAATATTTTTAGAAAAAAGAGTTTGCATTTAACTCCCTGTCTTTTCACCTATTTCTAGTTTGCACCCTTCATTTTTAATAGTTACAAATCAAAATCTATGTTTTACTAAATATTTACAGAAAATATCCTAGATTAAATTAGCACTAATACCATTCATACAGATGGAAATATTCTGTCCAATTGCAATCATTCTTTTCTAAAGAGTCTAACCAATATATTTTTCTTTCATCCACTACAACCATTCTTTTGTAAAGTGTTGAAAATGCTAATATATCTTTCTTTCTTTCTTTTTCGTTTAGTACACAACGATGCTTCATCTTATTTCTTAGACAAAGTCTAATGCCAAAAGAAAGCAAATTAAAATCCGACTAAGACATAAATTAAATTCTTCTCCACCAACCTCCTTTGCTCTTAGCTTGGATAAGTAATTTGGTAATTATAATTTGGGTAAGAATATTTTGGTGATCTTCTTAGTGAAACAATTTGATTAAAAACAGTAACTAGCAGCATGATATTTTCTACAACTCAATGTGTAAATTGAGTCCTAAAATCTTTAATTGTTTTAGAATTGAAGTAACAAACACATATAAATAATTAAAATACACTTCTTCTTTTTGAAGTTATGTAAAATATTTATCAGCCATTTTGTCTGGCATAAAAAAAAAGATATTTTTTATTATATTATGATATGATATAAGAGCACAATAGTCTTCTTTTCTAAATCATGATTAGTTAGATTTATCTAATGGAATGATATTATTTAAAGATCACAATAATTCCGATAGATATTCTATATAATGTAGTGTTAATTATGGTATTTTAAAATTTTCAGTGGCGATTATGTAAAAATTACTAAACAAAATTAAAAACGCGGTACCTTATTAAGCCTGGGGGCTGGGACCGACCATTTGTAGTTGACTAGTTGTCCACTCCTATGAAAAGGATAGCCAGGTGGCTGAGACTCGACCATAAAATCGTTGTCTATACCTCTGGGAAGATAAAGCTATCTCCAGAGAGAGATAGAGAGATAGAGATGGCGGAGATTGCAGCAGCTTACAGCCCAGGATTTCAACTTCGTTTGCCTCTCGTTCTTGGAGAAGGTAAGAGGCTACGAGCAGCCCAAAAGAAAGTCAACTGCCACACTGCTCCATTAACACCCAGGAACCAACTGCAGGTAGAAGTTTACAACATTTAAAGATGACAACTACGAGATGGAGGAAGAGGAGGAAGGAGATTACCGGGACTCGAGCTTCGACTGACATAGTCACATTCTCGTCGAACATCTCTACCGATCTTCCGCTCTACGAATCCCCAGGAGCAAAGCTGCTTTTATTCCAATTTCTCTTTAACTAGTTCATACCCATCCCTCTACTAGATCTCCCCTAATTCTCAACACTTCAATGCCAGGTCTCATTTGATGAGTACCTCCATGATCGACCTCGGATATTCCAAGCAATGTTTCCGGACCAACGCAGAAGCAAGAGACTAAATGATGTGCGATAGTAGCTTCCTCGTCTTTCTTTCTTTCTTTCTTTCTTTTTGAGAAAAAAAAGAGTAACCGCTGCAACTAACAATGTGTAGATTGTAATAACTGATGATAGGAAGAGTGGAGGGTGCAGATGCTCCCAATCCGAATCCTGCTCCTGACGGCGCATCCGGTGGTCGTCATGCGTCTGCGATGCAAATCGAAGGGGGAGGAATACCCGCCGGCCGTCCCTCGTCACATAACCAGCGTCCTCGAGCTTCGGGCTGTACACAATTTTGCATTTTTTTTTAATTTAAAACCAGTATTGGATGCTTACTGCTCCATTGTATCATGACTCGAAATTTATAAGTAAGATTTGGGTGCAGACCAAATGGGAGCTCCACGGATTGGAGAGAAGCGTTACGCCATCCGATTTCGTTCTGTCCGTGGAAGGGACACTGTACCCAGAAAGAAGAGGTGGCCGCAGCCGTCTCAAGGGCCACCTGGAGATGAGAGTTGGGTGCAGTCTCCCGCCGGTGCTTCTTGCTCTGGTCCCGGAAAATATCCTCAGAGGCATTGCTGAGTCGGTGAGGGCTACCACCAATACACCATCCTCCTCTGCTCTGTGTGGGAGCTCGATTTTTTGCGTCTTACCTGTCGATAAGCCTTGTGTTTCGCATCTGGAATGCAGGTTCTGACAAGGTTAGCAGAGAAGATGAAGCAGGACGTCGATGCGAGTTTGCTTACGGACTTCAGGAATTTCCGAAAGGAGAAGCTAACGAAGAATGCAATTTGATGATGCAATGGAGCTTTGCTTACAATCCTCCAGCAGCATAGTCTCTTTCCCTGTAAAGACGCAGACAAAAAAAAAACGAATACAATTTGATGATAGTAGATGTTCTCTTATGTTATTCCATCACCTAGATTTTGTTGAGCATTCACCACCTGACAAGTTCGACCTGTAATAAGAACCGGCAAAATGGGAATCTGATAATAATAATAATAGAGCAGAAGTCCTTTGTAGCACATTTAGTATAGGAACCCTATAAATTAGAAACTTTTATGGTGTAGTTTTGTACAATGACATACAATTGATTCAGCTTTATTCTCAGCTGATGACCCATCTAGTTACCCTCTCTGAATTCTATGAAGTACTAAATAGAGTCAAATGAATTTATCTTTAGATGTTTCCGTATATTGTACAACAACTTCACATAAGGTCCTAGTCTTCCAGTGATCTCTTTCTTGCCCTCAGATTCTGCTCGAGACTTTTAGGCAATGGGGGAGTCTTTCCTCGGCGAAAAAGAACAGCAAGGGCCCTCATCTTGTGGCAAATGTCAAAAACCTAACAATAAGCACAAGGTTAAAAAGAAACATATAAAATGAATAATTATTGGTTCTGAATTTCATAGCCCTTACAGATGAAGCTTCAAGTTCTGCGATGCCTTCACAACCTTGACCTCCTCCCTGAAGCAGGTCACAGTATCTTGCAGCCTCATTTTCATCTTCAAACACCTGACTTAAAGCAATATTTAGATCTATGGTATAAATAAGTAGCCATTAGAAAATAAAAACAGGGAAAAAGATAGATATCAAAGAATGTATTTACTGATAGAATGCAGGCAACCCATGAAGGTTTGAAATTTGGACTGAAATTCTACCAGACATTAAGGGCAACAACATAAGTTTCTGAACCAAAATCCAACATACTTGCAAAATGAAATAGGACTGAAAAAGTTATAAACTAATCACACCATATAAGCTGCTCTTTTCATATATCTTTTTGGTCCTTCAGTGTGAAAGGTAAGCCTTGTTCAAAGGTTCAGCTTGGATGTTGTCATACAAATCCATTACCATCCGAGGTGATTTCCATGCTTACTCTATTTTAAGTTTTTAACTATTCCATTTATCCTATATGATTTTACCACAGAATCAATCATAGGGTTTTGTCCTTATCATGCTCAAATTATGTGCATGCATCCTCAGATCCATTTTTCGCTTTGAATGACACATCACAATGGCCCTGCTTTTGACTAATAGGAGTGAAGATGTGCAACAACAGGTCTGAAGTTTATGAACTTGCAAAACCAAGACAAAGATTCTGTTCCCCTGCATATCTGCTGCTGTAGGATCAAAATCAACCTACATTAGACAAATTAAAGTACCAAGGACTGCAAATATTATGTCCTCTTCAGCCCAACGAACTCTTATGAAGATGATAGACATTACATTAGCCTTTCAGAAATTTCAAATTTTTTTAACACTCATCAGATGATTTACAGAATCACCATAACTCATTAGCATTATGATTATGCATGATATATGCAATAGGAAAGGTACAATACCGTCACTTGCTGCCAAAGTATATAAACAAAGACATCTCTTCAAAACAGCAGATGGATAGATTTACAGTAGATACAAGCACTCCCTCCCTTGTATCTTCAGCAAGCATGTGAAACTTGGTGCTTTATCACACCCCCTCTACTATTGTGGTCTCAGTGAGGAATATTACTCTTATCCACAAATAAAACTTATGATGGTGCTTTCCCATGAAGACAGCAATCAAATTATTAGAGAAAAATATACTAGAAGTTCAATTTGTCTGGCCACAATAACTTCTATTCTTGGCGTTACTCATTCAACATGCCAGTAACTTCTAATAAACTTTAAGAAAGCATCTTCATCCCTTATAACAATAAATTTGCCAGAGACAATCTTAAATTCATTGGGAAAATCTTATATCCTTCACTCATTCCAATGATATTCCCTCTTTTGAGGATAAAATCTTATATCCTTCACTATGCTCCCCATAGGGAAAACTGCCACCGTACAGAACCATCGTACAGAACCATCATTATTAAAGAACAAGCTAGATGAAGATGGCAGGTACAACCTTTCAAGTATTTCAAATATCTTTCTTTTATAGCACCTATCAGATGATTTACAGAATCACCTACGGGTTACACATGTTAATGCAACAGGAAAGGTATGATATTGTCACTTGCTTGTGAGAGCATATAAATGAAGACATATTTCTCTTCAAGACAGCAGAGAGAAAATGATTTCCAGTACTTACAAGAACTCCCTCCCTTATATCTTCGACAAGCATGTGAAACTTGGTGCCAACACTTGACTGTTTAGCTTTACTTCCAATTCCGGATGCCCGTTTCACCCCTTTAGAGAATAGCAGTCCAAGTTCCTTCTCAACTTCACTGCACCGCATAGCAGATCATTAACATCATATAGAATATAATTATCAATTAGCATGACAATAGATCTCACCTCCGACTCCTTCGTGTTTTCATTGTCCATATCTGGTTATCTCTTTGGGTCAGAACATAAACTGGTTTTGAGTCTTCCCTCCAGGGATTGCTCTCCAATACTAAAGAGAAAACAAAATCTTAGGCATTTATCTATATTCTCAAAATAGCTGCTTTAGAAGAAGAAATAACCATAAAAACCGAACAGTATCATCTGTAAAGGTCAAAATGGAAGGATGATATACAATTGAACCTACCAACTTACATGCGCTAAATACTCAAGACAGACCCTAGCCCCATAGATACTAAAAACAGCAAAATATGGACCATGGCAGCATAAGGGGCCACTGAAAAGTTATTCAACATACGCTGGTGGATCACAGAAAATAAAAACTATAGATTCATGAACTTGGCAATTCAATAAATTTAAAAAAAAAACATCATAAAAAGATCTACGGCCACTGATCCATACAAAATGACCAAAAGTTGTGATTTCAATTTCTAAATGTTAGTCCTAAGTCCAATATATAGATAAGCTACTGCTATTATTACTAGTTCCTTCTCCATCTTTTTTGGAAAAGTAATCAACGTTTCAACGATAACAGCAGCAGAAGCAGCAAAAATAACGGAATTCTAGTTTAAAACACTGCGAACCCATCAATTGAACTATTCGAACACCTCAATAAACCAAATTAATCTAAGAGGAGGAGAGAATTAGATACCGTCGTAGCCGATGGAATCAATAGACTGCATGAGATGTCTGCGCATGTCATAAGCTCGAGAAGAAACCCTCCTCACGAACTCTTGCGAGCTCCCCGGGATGCTCCCGTCCATCCCCAGCGCCCTCTCCACCTCCTCTTCCATCTCCCCTTTCCCTTCCTCTCCACCACTCGCCGCGGCCCTCCACCGCCTCTGATCACCTCTCCTCACCGCCACCAGCGAAGGACGAGGCCCGAAGGCGCACAGATTGGTACGGTTACAGCTACGGAGACGGAGGCGGGTCGGGATCGAGAGGGGGAGGAGAGAGGGGTCTCTATGGGATCTAGCGAAGGAGGACGACGACGACGACGAAGGTAGAGAAGAAGCCATCGTTGTGGTCTCGAGAGGTGCGAGGTGAGAAGAGAGCGAGGCCAACATAGGTGTAAGCGGCGTCGCAATTTCCATGGCGGAAAGAGAAAAGAAGAAACTTAACTTTGGTGCCGGGCACGATACTCAAACGCGATTTTTTTTTCTCTCCTCTTTTTCGTCCTTTTCTTCTACAAATTTATTCTTTTTCTTTTTCCCTTTTTTTTATATTCTTATTTTATTTAAGTCTTATTACAGCCTGAGACTCATCCTAGTCCGTTCTTCTATATATAAATATATTGGTATATATATATATACAAGAGGACACCGCATCGGAACACTTGGCAACGAACAAGCTCACTTCTCCATCTAGTTCCTCCCACGCGTCCACTGCCAACTCTTCCAACTCTACTTGATGAGCTCCCTTTACTTCCTTCCCTTCTGCTATAAATCAAATCTCTCTTCAATCCACAACTCAAAACTAACAACAGAAATGGCCATCTCCATGAAACCCAGATGCTATCGTAGCTTAATGCGTCCATTACTACTTGTACTTGCTCTCTTGATCATAGCCTTAGCCTTAGAAGCAGCAGCAATAACGACTCAGTCCAGTGTAGAGGAGAACGGCGAGTCATCCGAGTCATGGACGGGTTGGGCTAGAGAGAAGGCACAAGGGATAGCTTCAGGTGAGTTGGTTGCTATTTTCTTGATTTAATCCTTCTACATAGCTAATGTACGTGCACCTCTTGTTCTGGCATTAGATAAGGCGGCGGAGGCCCAGGAGGGGGTGAAGAGAGCTACCTCCGCCCCACGGGAGGCGGCTAGGAAGAGCTCTGAGAAGATTCAGGAGGTCTTCTCAGGTACAAGGCAGTGAACTAAACCTTCTTTTTAATCTTATAATCTTCAAAACTAACACTTGTTGATGGGTGAAACTTTGGCAGAGACTGCAAAGTACGCCGCGGAGAAGGCCGGCGACGCGAAAGAGGCGATGATGGAGAAGGCAGGGGGGGCGAAAAATACTGCGGCGGAGAAGGCCGGAGAGGCGAAAGAGACAGCGAAGGATAAGGCAGAGACGGCGAAAGAAACTGCAGCGGAGAAGGCCGGGGAGGCGAAAGAGACAGTGAAGGAGAAGGCAGGGAAGGCAAAAGATGTCACCATTGAAACGGCCGAGGAGAAGGCCAAAAAGGCTAAAGAGAAGGCAAAGGAGAAGGCGGAGGAGGTGCAGGAGAAAGTAGCAGAGTCTAAGGAGAAGGCAAAAGAGAAGATGCAAGAAGGATATGATGCAGCAAAGACAAAAGCTGAAGAAACTAGGAATACTGCTAAAGAAAAGCTATCCTCCAGCCATGAGACCACCAAGGAGGAGGCCATGGATCATTCCCATAGTCTCGAGGACGAGCTGTGAGTTTTTTTTTTCCCCTTCACTTGCTCTGTTTTGTGTGATTGCTTTAATCTGAGTTCCTGCAGAGATACCTCATAAATAACTCTTTGCTTCACTATGTAATCATGGAGTTAGCCTCTAGATATATATAAACTTGAAAGAAAATTTGTCTCTTTACATCTTTACTCAAAGAATGGTACATGAGCAAATAGATAAGAAGACATCAGCGGAGTGATTGCAGACGAGACTTCCTTCTTTTCAAATCTAATTGACAAGAAGAAGGTCTATATTTGCTTAAATCTTTCTATCAAGCTAAGAGAGCATCCTTAAGTGTACTTGTTGACTTGGTCTCGTGAAGCTTCATGGTGGTGGTAACCAACAGTGAGATGAGAGCAAAGCATGAGGGGAGGAGGCCTGTTCCATATCTGCTGACAGAATGGTATCCTCTGGTGCCTTGGCAGTCCATTGAATCTGCAACGGAAAGAACGAGATCATTGGCAAATTCATGTGATTCATCCGTTAATGTCTTTTCCAAGCAAGCATCAGTGTACAGATTAAAACTTTTTTACTCACAATATAGCAAAGCTCCAGGGAACAAAATAAACAGATGGTGAGCATAAGAAATATGCTCGCAAACTAGGAACAGAATAGAATTTAAATATACTATTTTCGATAATAGGGAGTAAGATATATTATACCTTCATAGGATTCAAGAACATATAGAGCAATCCCACAAGATATCTTGTCCAAGAAACTTAGCGACCCATATACGAATGCACTCCCATTTAAGTCTTCTCCAACCAAAATGCTTTGCATTCCAATTGTTGTCACCTGCTCACCAGAAAATACAATAGCCGTGCTATAAGTATTTAATACAACTATTAATGTGACAATGTAATTTTATCCAATGACATCGACTAATCTCATTATACTAGATGGACACTAATCCGGTTTAATTCTTTGAAACTTGATGACAGATAACCTTTTTCAAGTATATGTAGATATTATTAAGGAAGCCTATTCTAACAAAACAGCAGATAAGGTAAAAGGATCCCACTCTTTTTTATCATCCGGGAACTACAAAAGCTTAGTCAACCACTCGATAGTTCATTTTTATGTATGAAGATTGTAGAATGCTTATTAGAATAGGCATACCGTCATTAACGCATTAGCAGCACCAACAATGATTGATAAAACATACATCAAATCGTGCATTTTGGAAGGAAGACCAAAGAGAGCTGCACCAGAGAAGATCCACAGAATAGCTCCCACTGTGAAGAGGGCTTTCAGGCGAAAACAAGTCCATCTAATCTCCTGTGTAGTTTTTTGGGAAGGTTTGAAATCTGCAAACAAGAATAAAACCATATATCACATTGAAAAGGATTTGATACCTGAAGACTGATGGATGCCAGAAAGCTGCAAGTGTAAATAAGCCCAGGAATCTGCAACGGAAGTTTAAAAAGGAGACCACTTTATAGGAATCTTTAATTGTAGCATAAGAAAACAGATTTAAAATGCTCACCAATGCCTTTGAAAACTGGTTCATTCCCAAATCTTTAGTGACATAGAATGCAAGAAGAGCCTGTCCAATAACCAGAAAAAAATGTCAGCAAAAGAAAATTCACTGGCCCTCTTTCCGAGGATAGTATAAGATCAAATGGAAAATACTTTCTCTAAAACTTCTGAAGAGCTTGCCACAAAGATATTAGCAATGGATGATAATATGGTGGAGACATGGTAGACAAAATATAAGGTCAATTAGAATTTAGGAATACCAAATGTATAACCTCTTGGGGGACAAGAAAATATTGGTATAGAGAAAAAAAGTGCCTCACTAAGGTTCGAGGAAGAGAAATTTTACATTCTCCCCCATCTATTATAGCACAGTGGATGTACTTTCTCAATTATTTGTATTCATAAATGGACTGGAAGAACATGGTATGCACAAATATGATAATTAAATTTAAGCTAATAATTGCTGAAGGGCTTTTCTGTTTGTTGATAAGCAAATAACAAGAGAACTTTAGTTATCAACTAGAAGAAGAGATGACCTGTGAAACGTTTGTTACCAATCTGGTCAGCATATAGACAATTGCAACTTGAAAGTACAAAACCTTCCTGAACCAGTGGATCCATGATACTCTATTCTGACATTTACCATCGGAACGTTGTTTCAACCTACAGCATGACAAACAAAGAAAAGATATAAAGAAGCTCATCAAGACATACTCAGCAGTTCAGCTTCTTAAAAGCTATAGTCTGCATGAGATCTCATAATTTATATAAATTGTGAGTTTACTTACTCTGGCTCCTTGGTCTTGATATAGAACACCACCAGAAAACAGCATCCAATGAAAATGGACACGTATGCGATCCAACGGTACTGACAAAATGAGAGAACGTAAGAATGGTGCCAAAATACAAATTTTTGCGGAACATAATGTGTAATTTTTATGCGGTGGTTCTAGCATACCTGAATAATGACATCTGAGCATACTTTTCCGTCATAAACACTGAAGACAATTAATGCAATTGCAAACAAGCTGAGGTTTGCTACCTTCAATGGCAATTACATTTCTGATGAATAATGGTGGAAATATGACAAATGGTCTAGAGAGAGATCACAAAAGAGGGAGGTAATCACCATGGTGAAGGCATTTCGACAACTCGCAAGGGAGACTCTGCTTGTTGGGTTCAAAGTCATGCAATTCACCATTGACCTATTCAACTTAACATGGTCAGAGAACTTCACAAATTACATGAAGCAAGAAGGTATTACTGAAAACGGTAAGAGAGTACTACATATGTGAAACTTGTGTGGCAGCCCATCCGATATTAAAGATTACAGCAAATATACTGTAACCAATTGTTTGCAGCTCAGCTGAGTTTGTCCCCAAAATACTGCAAAGCATGCAGCCACCAAAAACAGAAGAGAAGGAAACAGCGACTAGAATAGATCCTCCAAAATGCCACAACTTGAAACGCCCAAAACTATCAATCTGACATAACAATCATCCTGTTAGGAAAGAATATCGCAAGAGGAATCATTTCTAAGAAGCAACATGATAAAGATTCACAGTGGCACATACCAGTTCCCCAGCAAAAACTGTCATTAAGCCATCAGCGACTTGACCAGAAAGCATAACAGCAGCTGCCTCCCTATAGAGATTATGCAATTAAGAGAAAATTATCATTATACAATTAAATGATACATTAAAATAAGGTAAAAAGTACTGCGATCTGCCAGTCAATTAGTTAAAATCTTATGATATTAAAGGAACTGATTGTACAAGCAGAATCAGAAAGTATCCTTTAGAGTGATCAACAGACAAGCTAGTATTGAGTAGTAGTATATTTTCTTTTCGTGATTCCATAGAATCATATAACCCGGAGCATTTATTGCAAAATCCAAAAAGCCGTCAGGAAAGCATATCCTTTTTTGCATTTTGACAAGTATATTTTAGTGCACACAAGTTCATCCTGACCTTTTTGGAAGAAAAAACATTAATGATGACCTATTTACCAGTAAGTATACACAAAGCTTCCAACAGTAAACGTTGTCAACATAGAGAGACTGAGACCTCCTAACAAACATATGATTCATCATTGCCTAAAATTTGATTCTTAGTTTGGAAAAAACAAAGGAAAATTCAACATTGAATTCTCCAGGGAGAAATTCTAGCAAAACTATAAATCATATATTCTGCATCAATAATGTACCTTGCACTGAGTCCTACTTCTGTCAAGAACAACAACAGATACGTGAACCAACAAGCTGATGTGACGTCGTTTAGCATGTGACCTACACCATAAGAAAGTACAGAACATCTTCCTAAAGGCTCGAAGCTTTGTGCTTCAGTTAACAGCTCATCACCCTTTACATCAGCCATATTAAGGAGTAGATTTGCAGCACACAAGACCAAGCGGACTACTATTGCTCTCTTTGCTGCATCAGAAAAAGGAAACAGAACAAAATCAGAAGCTGAAGAGAGTTATGAGAAATCCATGGCAGACTCTTATTAGTCTAACTGAGGTCATTGAACAATGTTCCTTCCTTTGTTGAAGAGAAATTGGTATCACTTTACATCCATAGAAATTTAGCTCCTAATTGTTGAGGCATTAAAGATATCCGAAGACAGATACTTTATGCTTATCTCCAAAGTTATGGCAAGTTGCATCCCATAGCAATAGTAGATTATAATTATCTCAAATGGTTATGCAGGGCATTCTGCACTTCTCTAGATAAGTAATGCAACATGTATTCTGAAACAAAACAATACATATATCACATATAGATCCTAGTATGGAATCATATTGGCATTTCATCTGATCCAACAAAGAAAAGAAGTACAATAACTAGTGTGAGACATTCATTAGTGAACATTAATAAATAGACTCCGCTAAATGAACTGATTAAAATTCAAGATAGCAAGACATAGATTAATGAAGCAGAGCATTTGTGGTGGATATGAAGTGAAAATAGAGCGACCATGCTCAGTCAATGAAAAAATAGTAAGATCATCAAATATGATATTATCAGGAAAATTTGGAAGTCCATTTGAACCGTGAAGCGATCCCAAGAGTAGATGGCGTTCATTAAACATGTAAACAATAATTAGGAAACGGTGTTCTCCAATCAAAATCTACCAAAAGGAGCCATTTTTCCTCAAGAACCCCAAACAAACCAACGTTAAACGTAACCTAATCGCAAACGGGTTCCAACCAAACTGCGATTAAGAAGAAAAAGATACGAGATCGAAGCGGAGAAGAACTCATTAATACCAATGCAGGTGATGCTCTTCCGATGCAGATAGCTCTCGCAGTGTAATCTATCGAACGTGATGAGTTTATATAAGAAGCTGGTAGGCAATGGTCGGAATTCAACTCCTGGGTCCAACTGCGGATGAGATAAAGGCGGGGGTCGTTCGCACATCATTTACGAAAGACCTCCTATATTTTTACATATTTCTCAGATCCCTCTTAACTCCTTTTTTTCAGGTATATTCACAAAAAAGGCCTTCTATCCTATAAAAATAAAATGATGTTAATTTTTAAAAAGAAATTAAAAATAGTGAAAATAGGGTGTACACATAAATAAGCACATGAAGCAAAATATATGTAGTAAGTAGTGATATGAAAATAATAATAATTAAAAAAAAAAAAAAGGTTATATGAGACAAAGAGGATAATTCATAGCCTCAGAGGCCATGGATATATTCTCAGAAACGTAAGCCATTACACCATTCTTGGATCAAACAATGCCACTTGCAATTAATGGGCCTACCTGTTTTTGATGGAAGAATGCTCAGCATCCACAGTTTTTGAGAAAAAAAAAATAGTAGTTGGATTGCATGAATATTTTTCGCAGATTTATTTAATGTTGAACACGTGCTTAGAACCCAATTATGCCAATGGTCATCCTAAGACATTGCTAGCTAAGCTAATCCGCATTATTAAATTAGTGTGATGAGAAGAGTTGCCATGTTTTGTTTCATATACACAATAAGAGATTAATTTTATTAAGTACTAGAAAAAGATCCAAATCTCTCTTAAAGCCTCAACAATGAGAGGGAGGATATTAATGCAATAGATGATATAAAAGAGATGTAGACTTTGAATCTTTTGACTGTGTCATGGAGAAGAAAGTAACTTGTCAAACTTTGTAATGCAACTTTGAATGAAACATAATATTGGAATAAACAGTTGCATAAGTGAAAAGAATTTGGGGATTGTTTAGCTAGCTAGGTTTCAGATTAGCATTTGGATAAGTAATACCATGGCAAGTTTCCAAGAAGCCAAAACAAAATTTAAAAAAATATATAGGTGAGAGAAACAAGAATTATATACTGCACATCACATGACAATCTTGCACAGTTGCAAGCCTGGACAGGTGCAACTGGGCAGGAAAAGGAACATATGAAACAATTGCCAATTGCAAAATACTACAAGTAGCATAAAAGTGCATCCTTTGTCCTGATTACTGAGAGGCCCCAGCTAATATGGATGACTGTATTAAGAGATAGGTATGATCCTGATATTTTCTTCTGCATGCAACCAAAACACTTTATTCAGCAGATCTTCCCATAACATTTCAAAATGGAGATTAAGCTGCCTTTAGGTAGAAAACCACGGATTGCGGTGTTTGTGCAGTTCTGCAAGACTGAAACCAGAGGACCACAATAAAGAGAACTTCAGTAATCAGGTTGGAAGAAGAAAAGTACAATAAGACCAAGCAACTCATCTGAGGCCAATTCAGCTTCAGACCTCAACAACCAACCTCCACCACATGAGCCTAATCTTAATTTGATTTCCTCCTGCTCAGATGTGTACTCATGATGGCTTTTCTGGTCAGGCTTCGCTCGGTCCTGCTTCTATAACCAACAATGTCCATGTCATTTTCTTCCTTTCCGCCAAATAATTGTCACAGTTGCCTCGAAAGAGAATGATGTAAATGTAACAGTAATAACAGAATTCAATCTCAAACCCTGTATGTAGTAGTAGTAGTAGTAGTAGTAGTAGTAGTCCACTTCTTTTGACCATATTATACAAATAACTGATGTTTAAGCTGAAGTCACAGCAAATGAAACCAAATAAGTACAGTTTTGCTGCACTGCATTAAAAATCATTTTTGAAAAAAGTGGCAAAAGAAGGGAAAACGAATTTAGCTTCAGACTTCAGCATTCCACCTCTACTACATGAACCTGATTATCATTTGACTTTCTCCTGCGCAGATATGTATTCATGAATTGGAATGGCTGTACTGATCAATTGCACAGAAGGTAATGATGATGTTTAAGTTGAAATCAATCCATCAAATGAGACCAAACAAACGCAGTTTGAAACATTATATTCAAAAGGGATCCATTCATTTTTTTAAGAAATACCATAAGATCAAGCAACTAATATAACACCAGTTTAGCTTCAAACTTCAACTGTCCACCTCTATTACATTAACCTGATCATTTGACTTTCTTCATGAATCGTGATGGCTTTACTGCTCAGTTGAACTGACCAATAGAGTCGTTTCAAAAATTGCTAAAGGAACATCAGGAAGTTGACAAATTTGGTGAATAGGAAGCTGAACTCTAATTTCGAAATATACCAAACTGACTCTCTTATGTTGAAAAGGCTCATGTATAACCAGAGTTGTCGTCAAACTGATATGAAACAGTTCTATACATTGAACATGATTAAGCCCCAAAAACCAAATCATTTTATGCCAAGAAGGGCAAATGAAGGTTGCCTCCTTAGATAAACAACTAAGCAAAAAATTAAAGAGAAAAAAAAATCTATCATGGTCTCTCTTCACAATTAGTATTCATATAGAGGCTATTCCTATTGTATTATAAATTTATAACAAGCCATATATAAATAGTTTCTATTAGATAAACATGCAGTTGCAGTTGCATTCTAACTAGTTTCAGTAAGAAATTAGTTGTTATTGAAACCATATTAAGTATTAACCAACAGCAAACATAATAAAAAGTCCATATTTGTCCATAAATGTTAGTATCTTCTATCATCTTTGTTTGCTCAACGACAAACATTATCTAAAATGCTTCGACATACACCACACAAAAAAAAAAATCATCTTTCTCAGTTGTTCTTCGGGTTTAGGATTCAGCATACAAATCATAAACCAAGAAGATTAAAGGAGAATTTTTTCTGATAGATTCCTTGGCATCCTCATGCAACATCAGAAAATATATAAATAAACAGATAAAATATGAAATAAAGTTACAACTGCGAAAAGGAAGCAATAATCCCAAATTTATCCATCCAATTTCCGGGCAATCCACAACCAAGAACAATTCAAGAACGCAAGATAGGGTTTGGAACCATAAGAACATGAAAATAGCGCGATCCAGGTCAAGGCCCAATAAAGTTTAGGCCCAGTGCGGATAAGATCTGGGCCAAAATGGCCCGCGGAGGTAAAAAGTAGAAACAAAAGTTATTTTTAAATAATTATCACTATATTCTTTTAAATATCACTTTTGCTATAAATCATTGAGCTCTCTGTAGACAAATTAAAAAGTTAGAGAATTTATAAAAATAAAAATTAATTTGTGGTTTCATAGTGATCCGGTAGTCAAAGACACACAACTTTGTTAATTCTCAAAAGTTTAGTAAAGCAAGATTTCTAGCTTATCATAGAAATAGAAAAATAAAATAAATACCCCGGTCAGGAACACAAAGTTGATCATAGAATCGGTTGCTAAACACTCTTTTTTTTTTCTTTGAAAGAAAAGGATGCACAGTTAAAAATCCTAAATCATGAAGGAGAATATGAATCATATTTTGTGGTACATCATTCACTATTCATGCTTGTGGTCCAAGTTTCATAGTCCTATGTGGGTCCTTTAATCGGCAGGTACAATTCTTGGTGTAAATTTGCAGATCAAATTTACAAACAACGACAAAAGTTTGTCAGGTGACACAAACAAACAAACACATAACATAGACTGGAGGAAAGGGAAGGCAAAGACTTTGGTTGACTTGTTGGAGCAGACTCTTCTACATTTCTACTAGTCTTCTTAGAACTTCCCTCACAGAGCAAGAGATGGTGGTAAGAAACAGAGCCAGATTAAATTGAAGATTAAATGCAGAAGAGGAGTTAATAGGATTAAATTCTTACATAGTTCTTTCCGTGTTTGCCATGCAACCTTATGCAGAATAGTAAAGTATGAATTATATATAACTTATTGATTTTTTCATTCGAATGAAACAGCCAGAGAAGATATCAGAACAGGGGATGTGAGCTGGGTACTGTGGGGGTAGTCTGCAGTTAATACCAAAAGATAGCAAAAAATGATGACTCAGAGTTATTCAAAAAGATCTAAAGAGAAGGAACAACCCGCCTTTACTAGCTTTCTGCTTCAGAACTGTAAGATAAGACCCAGCACAAGGTTAATACTTAATACTCCCCCATGCATAACCTGGCCTAATGCAATCTAATCTTGTTGTTCAAATCCAACGATCAGAATTCAGAAACCACTATTAGCTCTGCACCAAACTCATATGACAAGAAGTAACATATGTACACAACTCATATGATCACATCACTTTCTATTATAAAACTTAGATGGAATGAAAGCCCAGATTACTGCCATTCTTTGCATTTGGATGGCTAATGTTCTTCTGCACCTCCTCTGGAGGAATGAAGCAATCAGCCGATAAGCCTGGTACATTAAACACCACATCATCTATTGTCCACATCTCCTCCATCTGTGTCAGCACTCTGTTGGCCTTCAAGCCGACGCCGAATCTTACTAAGCTTACGGTGGACCGCCCCGAATGCGCGATCATGATGCCATCTATTGGTCGGTAATCCTCCATGTATGATGATATGGTGGTCTCCCAGTATATGGCTTGAGATCCTGGAGATTGGATCCTTGCCAGTTGAGAGTCCTCAAGATGAACCAGTAGGCCACTGCGCTGGCTGAAGTAGCCAACCATTGCATGTTTGATGATCTCTGCAGTGCTATCACTCCAGCTTGATAAGACCAAAGGATCGACGTCGAGCTTTAACGCAAAGCATTCTTCGTCTCCGATGAACTTCTCGCCTATGTGCTGCGCGGCGGTGAAGACTGCTGCAATGGTCACTGGATCTAATCCCTGAATGGATAACATTATTCATCATCAAGTTGTGACAACTACCAACATGAAAATGACAATGATCTTGATCAATTAGCAAGTGGTGTACCTGTTATTAATTATAGAAGAGTATTAGTACCTTGATTAGTAGCTAATATTGTACCTGTTTGTATTTGCTCAAGATTAGGTGATAGAAGAACAGCAGCACAAAAATTATATAGATAATAGAGGTTCAGAGTACTGTAATAGGTAATAGGAGGCCAGTACATCTGAATTCATATAGTAGGACACACAGTAGCACAGCCAGCAAAGGTTTGCTGAATAAATCTTCTTTGCATCTGACATCAATTTAAAACTATTTGAAATCCCTATACAAATAATATATGTACCATGTGGTGGATAAATAGTGTCATGAACAAATGGAAAGGAACCTAGTATTACAACTGCACAATTAGCTCAATGATATTGAACCCAAGTTGGTTAAAAATTTATATATGTATATCAGTAGAGATAGTACCCGCAGCAAGTGACCATACTATGTCTTTCTATTAGTATTCCAGTAGTTGAGACATTTGATTCTCTAATTGTTCATCAAACAGTAGAAAATAAACCTGGAGTGCTCGCCGAAGGGGCCGGACTCCGCCGAGAGCCGAATGCGCGCCGAGCCACGGGGTGTGCCGCCACGCCACCCGGCCGTCGCTACCCGCGATGACCTGCCGACCTAACACGGCGAGCTCTACGAGCCACATGTCGGGGACCAACTGCCACATAACAAAGCAACCTACATGGTGCTGCTTGGGCTCATGAGCCATGATCAGCCTCACTCTCCCGGCCGTGTACATGCTCTTAATACTCGCCTCGATTTTCGTGCAGCCGGCGGTAGCCCGGAATTGCTGAATGATATACTGAGCTGATGAAGCCACCTATTTGTATATACATATTATTTATATATGGATTAATACATCAACCTATGCATATTGTGATACAAGTGCATGCATGGAGTTCTTATAGCCATACGTACGTTGCTTGGTTGTTTATAGAGGACTGGGAAGGGAGAGAGAGGGCAGCCGACGACGCTGAGGAGGAGGCGGAGATCGGAATACTTCTTGTGGAAGAGCAGAGGTGGCAAATGGTTCTTGACCCAGCTCCGGAAAGAGTGGTTTCTCTTGGAGTTGGAGGACTCCTCACTCATGGGCTGCTCTGATAAAGGAGCAAGAGGAGCCATTCTCGCCTCTCTAATTCCTCTCTCTCTCTCTCTCTCTCTCTCTCTCTCTCTCTCTCTCTCTCTCTTAAAAATATATATGACAAGACGAATAGTTGCAAAGGTTGTTATAGGAGTTTGATGATGGTGGTGGTGACTGGTTGATTTATTTATTAATCTGGTTCTCTCTTTCTACGGTTGTGGGGAGATGTTGTGCAGCACTGGTTGTAGGAACTCAAGTGTTCCAGCCAACCCGGAGCTGCCAAGTGAGCCGATTGCAGGAAATTAAGGTACAAATCTTGGTTGATAGATATATTGGAGGAGGGTCTTCCAAGGCAGGCAAAGGCAACTTGGGTAGGGGAGGAGTCCAAATCTGGGTGTTAATCTGATGGCAGTTGTGGTGGGGTGTTTGGTGAGATTGAGAGGTCAGGGGAGTGCTTCTGAGGAAAGGGAGCAGCTGCAACAAATAGTAACATTGGATATTTTTTGCCAAAAAGGTTGAAAAGAGATCAAGATAGAGATCCTCAAGATTAACACATTTTAAAACACATGGTGATGGATTGATATCCGTCTATGTACGTATTACAACAGACTAACAGTAGAAGGGACCATGCAGCTAATTTGATGTTGATGTTGGTGCTCTGAGAAAATTCACATAGGATCCACAGTACAGCATTAGTATCTTTGGCAGATCGTCTGAATGATTTGGATAACCAGTGTCTGAATAGGATTCAACAAGTTTGTAGGCATTAATTACTGCAATGTTTCTTGGATTTACTTCTCTGTGTAGTACCAATGCAGAATTTTTTTAACCTTATACTGCAGATTGTTGATGCAGGAGTAGCACCTTTTCAGAAAAGAACAGATGATTTCTGGCAACAGATAGATAACTGAAATCTAGCAAGAGCTTCTGAAATTAATCAATTAATTAAATGCTTAAATTTAGAATATGAATCAAACCAATCTGGAACTTCCATGCTGTTCAAATAAATAGGATCAGAAACCATGGCTATGTGTAGTGCATGCACTGAAAATTCTACAATAAAATCTCAAGATATGTGAAAGTTATATTGCAAAATTACACGCTCGACATGAAATGCTTTCCTTGAAGTACGAACAGATTTACAATCAACAAAAGCCGCATAAAAATAAAAATAAAAGTCCAACCAACAAGCTTGTTATATCTAGCACATTTTAATCATCTTGATAGTTTCTAGCAGCCGAGAAGAGCTATTGGTTGTCATGTGACATTTGCAACCGTAACAACTACATCTATACTTTGTTATTATGTCACAACTGCAATACTATTCTGGCATATGTGCATATTATATGCTCTCTTTCATTTCTGACCATTGATCAATTTGTTTTACAGATCAAAAAAAGACATGCAGTATCACTGGAACTAAATAGGCGATCTGCAGAACTCGTAGTGAAACACCATTGCTAGAGAATGTGCCCCCGAAATTGTCATTGTTTGGTGCTCCACCAAAACTTGAAGTTGTGTTTACACCTGTGCCAGTAGTTGTGTTTGTACCACCGCCAGAGCTTGTGCCTTGGAGTGTGCTGTCCATAGAAATGAACACAACTTGTAAGCCTCTGTAAAAATGTTTTAAGTAAATTATTTAGATTATTCTAAAGATCACCTCACCTTCCTGCAAAGATGCATGAGCCATAACCTGTGAAAGAATACATAAAGAGGTTAGAGTCCATAAGATGATAGTCAAGTAAAAGAACCAACCCTCCCATGACCAGAAGCCCCGGCAATCAGAAACTGTCTGGGAGTATGCACGACTTTAATTAAGTAGTTCTAATCGCCATGTCTTTAAAGAGCCTTCACTGCATTTAGTCTTCCATATTTGAACTCCTGTGTTCTGAAAAGTCTTTGAAGATGATGTCATTTGCTATTACATCATGTTCTTTGTTTGAATATAACTGAATTCTGAAAGAAACATAGCTAGTTCTACCTTGCTAGTACAATCATTTGAGACATAACTGAGCAATGCAGAGAGCAGTAGCTAAGCCTCAGTAAGAAAATAGTGCATACATTGAACTATTGAAGTATTCAAGATTTAGACAAGGACTATATCACAGAGACTGTATTAGAGCTTACTAGGATCGGTATTGGTAATAGTTGCTGTGTTGCTGAAGTTGCAGGTTCCACCAGTAGCTTCAGTTTTGTGGTAATAGTCATTATAAGCATACGAAGTCAATGCAACCAAATTGTTGTCCTGATAACATGGTTGCCCTGGTTGTATAGCACTGCAGTTCGCTGAACCAGGTCCGCAAGCCCAATTCAAGCTCTCCTGTAGGATACTGGAGTCTGCACTGGCGATTGCCACACAGAAAACCCCAACCAAGTTTGATGAATTGGTGTCAGTGGTAGCTAAACTAACAAAGTTTAGATCATACATTGCTCCAACAAGTCCACCTGCAGCAAAGGTTGTTTGAATTTGTTAAACGTCATACGAAGAATCAACAAATGGATAGTAACAGCACTCTCAATACCAACGAATTGGTCACCTAAGGATAGATAAAAGGAAGTACAATGCATACACAAACAACAATCAGATATAACAAGAAGCATATTCTTTTTCGTCGTAAATAAGACAAGTATTTTTTTCACTCCTAAAAGCTCCAAAACGGAGTGGGAAAAGCTCCCTCCTCAATGACTTAAACTTGACACTCATCTGGGAAGGGAGCGGCAGAAAGAGGTGCTTTTGTAAAAGAAGAATTGAAATCACTTTGGGAAAGTATTTCTCAGTATGGTGCTATTTGTTGATATCTAATCTAATCACTGATCAGGAAGAAGATTATACCTGATGCACTTGATAGAAAAAGGATGAGCAACATAATGCATCCCTGCCATATTTTGGGGAACATTGGATCGAGATCCAATTACCTATATATTCGCACAGAAACCTCAGAACTGGAACAGAAAAATAGAAATAAAATTAGTACATTACGCAAATGAAAGAAGAAAGACTCGAGGGAAATGCATCAGGTGTGCTTGTCTCTCTATTGCAAGGGACTTTTCAGACCTCCCACTTTTTTATTTTTTCTTTTCTAGAATCAAATTCTCAGATGAATCAACTCAAAAAGGATTTATTAACAGACTCTAATGGCTGCAAAGGTTAATTTCTGAACCAAATCCCCATTATTGATTGTTTTAAGTCTTAAATATTTATTTGGAAATAAGTAAGGAAGAAAACTAAATGGAAGATTCAGATAAACATTTGAACTATCTTGCTAGCTCTGCTCTTTAACCGACAAGCTTCATGAGGAGCTTATTGCCCCTTGTGCCTAAATCTAAATGAAGCCAAAGCCGATCATATGTTAAAACATAGGGAGGCCACTCCATGACAGATAGAACAACCCAGGTTACCAGGTTACAGAACAGCTATCTTAATTCTTTATATCTTTTATCTCCACACCATCAGCAATTTTAGCAACCCAGGTAGAACAACCAACTAGAACAGATAACAGAAGAAAAAAGAAGAGGTCAGAGAAGAGAAGAGAAAGTCCAACCTGGATCAAGTTATCTTGATTTGGGCCAAGAATTCAACGTTGCAGAGAAAGAAGAAGAGCAAGAATACCTCAAGGCTTTAAGAGGGGTTACAGCAAGGATATGCATGCAAGGTGGAAGAATTTCTTTCCTGAGTAAAGAGAACAAATCATAACAACTGACTTCATGCTCTCTCTTATGATATTGCTATGCAGCGCTACTACTCCAACAATATATCGCTGCTCCTTTTGCATTTCTTTATAGGACACGAGTAGGAACTCGTTGCCTATCCTGCAGCCAAGTACTCCGGATGTAGGAATTTCCTGCATTCGTGCTTGCGAACGACCTGCTCACTTCTCAACGGCAATGGTCACTATCGAGTCGGGAGAGCTCCGGTCAACCACGATAGCTAAATCTGGCCTAGAGGATGCTCGGGCAGGTGAGGTGTAGGAAAATTCCAACCTAATCCTCCCTTTTTTTTCCCCTATCTCTCTCTTGCGCCAAAACAGAGGGTCCTTTTCATGCAAACCATGTTAGAATTGCCACTCTACCTGTTTGATTGATTAATTCTTCATCTTTATTAAGGAACTTTTTTTTCCAATTAAGAGAACACAATGTGGATAACGACTAATGTCTCCAGTCATAACCCTAATTTAAGCAGTCCAAATTTCAGACATGCTACCGACCAAAGTATTAAAAATATACTGAATTAAAGGAGCTTTAATTCGGCCGTTAATTTTTTTTCCTATATAATTCTAATTCACTTCTAAATTAAAGGAGCTTTAATGTGCAAATATCCTCATCCACTCTTCACAATAATATCAAAATTATCTCACATTATGGCCATTTCGTAAAAGCCCAAAATCCCAAAATCCCAAAAGCCCAAAAGACCAAAATCCCAAAAGCCCAAAAGCCCAAAAGCCCAAAAGCCCAAAAGCCCAAAAGCTCAAAACCCAAAAGCTCAAAAGCCTAAAAGCCCAAAAACCCAAAAGCCCAAAAGCCCAAGTTAGTCTGCGGCCTAATATACCCAACAATGTGTAGAGCTTTATCCACCGTCTAATTCTTTTATCGACTAAAAGAGCCCTAATCGTACGGTCCTCATAAAAGGACATCGGCTATAAAGATGGCGAAACAAGGGTGGATTGGGCTTTAATTACTGAGCGAAGCTTCTGGAATAGACGAGAAACCGAAGCCTCTTGGAGCGCAAGGTATACCTCTCTTCTTTCCTTGTTTTAGGGTTTACGATTTCGTCTTTTCTGGCGATTTGACCTCCTTGGTTGCAAGATTCGTCGATCTCTAATAGGTGAGCTCGAATCTCTCGTTGATTGATCCGAACGCCTAGGGTTTGAAAGGAGTCATCGTTTATAGGGCATTGTTTCGTTCTGGGATAAGGTTTCCTGTGTCAGATTCGAATTATTCGGATCTTGCTGTGATCGTGGTGAAATCTGCGAACAGATTGTCGACTGTTATTAGGTTTTATTGTTTTTCTACTCGACGATGGTCAAAACTATGTTATTATCTTGGTTCATTGTGGTTGACGATACAAGTAGGGTTAGATATCATCATTATGTCCATGTATAATTACGCATTGGTTACTTGGCTACTTATTGCATATTAGATGGTATTACCTTGATGGCATAGTTATTCCTATATACTAGCTTGATATCTTTGTTTTAAATTCACTCTTCTTTAGCATCATTGAATAAGAAAAACGTGAAGCTGATGGACATGAATCCAAGGGACCTGCTTATTGTGCATATCATTGGAGGCATGTCTGGGGCATGTCTTAGTAGTATATTTGACGAACTTAGCTAATTATCTTTTAGGAACTTATTTAGGCATTTCAAGCATGTATCTTACATATCTAGAAACTGTGGTTTGTTGACGATTTTCTTGCCTTTTTGTAGTGTTATATTGTGTTACTGGAAGGTATAATAGGAAGACAATAGTTGATTCCTTGTCTGTTAGAAAAAAATTATGTTTATGTTAGAGAGAAGAAAACATTAATTGAGTAGCTGATTATCATGTTGATGCTAATTATACTGCTGGAATGGCCTGTGATATTCCCAACTTTTCCTGATTAAATTGGGTGATCGTCTAACTTCTCTTATTACTTAATTGTTACCTTTTTAAGGACTACCCTTATTACTTAATGCATTACCCCTTTTGGGATGGTTGTAGCTTCCATTGAACTTTTAGTAGCTTATGGAGATCTTATTGACCTACAGTGAACTTGTTTTTATGGGTCTTAAATTACATCTATAGCCATGATGGATACAAAAAGTTAAAAAAAATCCCAATATCCTAGATGAGTAGATCTGTGTATTGTGATCTTTATAATGATTTTGTTTTTCCCAAGTGCTTGACCTGTCGGATATTCTTGATTTACAAAATAAATCTATTGTCTTGTGTTCTTCATAGATTAATCTTACAGGAGTTCCTTTTTTTTTCCTTTCTAGTAGGTCTAAGAATTTTAAATTCATAGAAGGAATATTGTCACGAGAAAAGGAGTAAATATGAAGCACATTTATGCAGAGGCAGTCACCCTATAGAGCAGTTACAACTTAATTCATGCTTTTGTTGCCTATGGCACCATGTTTTATATGTTACAACATCTGTTTCATTTTTGATGTAGTTTGTTGGAGAATAAAATTTAAAATGGATATTACCTTTACATCTGCAGTCTTATGTTATTATTTATTAACTCCTGATTTTCCTTTGAAATACTGTAGGTTGTAATTTCACTATCAGGATGAGGGGAAGAAGCTATAGCTATAGTCCATCACCTCCAAGGAGTTATGGGAGAAGAGGTCGGAGCCCAAGCCCTAGAGGTCGGAGCCCAAGCCCTAGAGGTCGTTATGGAGGTCGTGGTAGAGATCTTCCGACCAGTCTTTTGGTTCGAAATCTCCGTCGTGACTGCAGGTATGTTATTCTTACTGGTTTTTAAGGTACATTACCTTTTCTGCATATGTTATTATTCAAATTCAATGAAGAGGCAGAACTGAGTCTCTAAGATTGACCTGGGACAACCGAGGATTGTTGCTTTCACTACTAGATGTGATTGAAAAAACTTTATATGGACCAGTTTCAGTTAAAGATGAGGCCAATTTTCACTTGGAAACAGTACCCATGAAATATTTATTGTTAATGTACTTCTCTTCTATATCGTATGGAGTCTAAGATGGGTCTAACTTGCACTGGTGGTTATAACAATATATAATTTTTTACAATGCTCTAATATAAAAGGTGGCACATGCACCGCTATACACTTATGCTTTCCTTTGATCTCACTGCATATACCATAAATCCTGATACTGAAAGTGTCCAGGATCTGTCGAGTTCCATAATGAGATCCTATGAGTTTAATCTGATTTCCCTTGATTCCTTCTAGCCTTTCTACTTCAACTAATCTGAGATGAACTGTTATTTCATGTTTTCCCTTAATTCCTTTTACTTCCATCTAACTTATTATGCTTCTTTTGTGCAGGCCTGATGATCTTCGTAGGCCGTTTGGTCAATTTGGTCGTGTGAAGGATATATATTTGCCACGGGATTATTATACCGGGTAAGTATATTTATATTCATCTAATTTAAGCCTTGCTGTGGACTGCAGGAATAAGAACGTAAGAATAACTATAACTATATTGGAATACTGTTATATAGTTGTAGTTGTGACTTTAAATACTTGTTAACTCTGGCTTGAATGGCATGTGTGGAGTGTGCAACTTTTTTTACAATTCAACAATAAATAATATTTTCTTCCTAGGTGTTTTCAGTCGCCTTTCACTTTTTTATGCTTCCTGGGAATTATCAGTTGGCTTTCACTTTTTTATGCTTCCTGGGAATTATCAGTTGACTTTCACTTTTTTATGCTTCCTGGGAATTATCAGTCGCCTTTCACTTTTTTATGCTTCCTGGGAATTGTTGTTTAGTTCTCAATTTTTATCAATGCACGCTGAATCTTTTATTAAGGTTCTTGAGATCTAACAGTGAGAATAAAGTTTTGAAGACAAAAGACAAGTATTAAGGGTTCTGTTGAAGAGGATGTTAATGTGTGAAGATCCTCGCTAGTGAGATGGGAAGAAATAAAGTTTCAAGTTAACATAGTGAAGATATTCAAGTCTTGAAGAATTTGAAGTCATCTTTAAACTCTGAAGAGTGCAAGGTCAGCAGCCATGTGCTTGCTTTAAATTGATTTGTCAATACAAAGATTTACTGAATCGCGTGAAGCATTAAAAGGCATTTCTCTGAATTGACCTTCTATGTTTTACAGAATCGTAATGATAGTTCGGCAGTAACTGTTGGTTGATGTTCGTACTGAAATATAAAGTTTTCGTGATAAAATTGCATCAGATCTCATGAAATAAAATTACTTTTGTTACAGTGAGCCGCGTGGATTTGGGTTTGTCCAATTCTATGATCCAGGTGATGCTGCTGAAGCTAAGTATCAAATGGATGGGCAAGTACTTCTTGGTAGGGAGTTAACTGTGGTATTTGCCGAGGAGAACAGGAAGAAGCCACAAGAGATGAGGGCAAGAGAGAGAGTGAGGTAAGTGCAAGGTTTGCTTATGTTGTCAACTTCACAATTCCATGTTATCAGCATATATCTTAGCATAAACTTATAAGTTGGAATGTGTTTATTCGTGGCCAATAAATTTTTATTTTGTTATATTTTGATGTAAAAAGTAGAGAATACTTGCATCTAAAGCCTTAAGAAAAAACAATGGGATCTTCTTTTTTAGAAATTTTTAAAATTTTGAGTTTTCTTTTAAAAGCTTGTTTTGAAATGTTTGAGACCTTCTTGGTATTTTCATTTTGGAAATTGCTGTTTGGGATCTGTGTACAACCAAGGCTATTTAACCCCACATGTATGTTTTATGTTAGCTCATGAAAATTTTGTTTATCACTTGTGTAATAACACTTGTTCTTGGAAGTATACTGCAGCATGTTGGGGTAGTAGTTGAGTAAGCTGATGGATATTTTCGTTTAAATTGTGTACTCTACTCTACTACTGAGTCATCGTCAGGATTACTTTGGTAGTAGGTACATGTTTGTGCACCTAGTTGGTAGTTTATGATATTATTGTTAAGAAATATTTCTGGCTTCTAGCAGAAGTTTAATGCTGACTAAAATGTTAACTGCATCTGGTTTTCTCAGAAGTCGAGATCATGATAACCGAAGAACACGCTCTCCTCGATATTCTCGCTCAAGGTCACCTAGATACTCTCGTTCTCCACAGAACGGTCCATCTCGGTCTCGGAACAGAAGTCACTATTCTCCTTCTCCTAGGAAAGAAAATTATTCGAGGTAATTTTCCTTCATTGTTTTAGTTGCTAAAGATTTTGACGGTTAAGCTACATACTTATTAAGCATGTTAGAATCCTTCATATATTATTTTCTCCTTCAAGCAGATCTCCGTCACCCCGCGATGCGAAATATCGTCGGGAGATGAGTTACTCTCATTCTCCTGAGGACAGCAGATCAAGGAGCAGGAGCTTGGCTGAAGATTACCCGAGTAAGCCATCCAGGAGAGAAAGGTCACTTTCTGCAAGCCAGTGAAATTAGCTAGCTTGGGTACATTGGCCTGTAGCTGCGCTGCATCCTTCGCTCGAGAAGAACATTTGATTGCTGCTGGATTGCAAGACAGTGTGCCTATTTTGCATTAGGATCTCCTTAGAATTCTGTTGCTCTGTTGTTAATGAAGTTGGCAAAATTTAGTAAGCTCGATAATTGCAGACACAGCATTCTAGTACTTTAGGAAGGATTTCACCTTTAGATGTTCCTACTGTTGCCTGTTTCGCTAATGGAATGAAATCAAATATTTTTCAGAGTTGACCTTTCTTCATTTCTGGTAGTTGGATACTGTATGATATGTTTACTATTGTAGTTTATTTGGTTTGGTTTCTAGATGTTTCTGTGGCGTAAACTCTACTTACTTTTATTGGTTTGCTGTAAACAATGTATTACTGCAATTCTTATGGCTGCTGATTTTGCCTAGGCAAAACTTGTGTTGGCGGAATAAGAATAGGATGTTTGGTTGCTCTTATAGTTATTCTCTTATACCTGTTATACTTATTCAGTGTAAGGAAGCATTATGTTATTCTTATTTAGATACTTGTTGTCGTGAACAATGGAGTGTTTTATTTTTGGTTATAGTTGCTTGTAATTTCAGTGCGTTTTTGTGTGGGTTTGTAGGTTGTCAGATTTCTGTTGCAAATCCTGACAGGAACCCGTTGTTATGTTGCCCGAGTCTTTATTGCTTTTTAGTTATTTTTCTTTGCCTATTTCTGGCGCATCTTTTTCTTTTGGTTGGATTTTGAGGAAAAAATTATTCCATTGCAGACCTCTTTCATGAGCAAGGCGACTCAAAAACATTTCGGGCGTCATATTCGTGCACTTCCGGTTCTGATCTTATTAGATTACTGAACTTGTGAAGAGTGCCGACTTCCAGATGTGGTCTTTGACTTATAACTGTTGGTTTAATATCGTCGAGTTCCTTCGCGATTAAATGCTTTGTTTTCTCTACTGTTGAGTCGTTGATGATCTGGCAAAATCGTATTTTTTTAAGTGTAAAAGGAACACCTGCCGATAGTTGGAATAAACATTGGCTACTCCAAGTCTTCCAATCAGAATGTTTACATTGCCTAATGATATACAACTCAAGCAGAAATATTCAACAAAAGAAAGTTTTTTATATATGCAATGTGAACAAGCTCATGGGTTAGATTATAACCTTCTAATCTTGTTTTTCGTCGTCTTACTATTGTTCCGTCTAAAACCAACTAGAAAATATTGTACGCCAAAGGACGTAACTACCTCCAATGCCTTAAAACCCTTTTGTCAAAAGTCCACCATCCTCTTTGTTTGTTTGCTGGAAAAAAATGCATCAAGAGTCACTCATTATGAATTGTTAAATTCCCGCAAGTAGATAAAGAATGATAGACCAAGTTGACCAACTAATTGTTCAAACCCAATACCCTTTTGATTCCCAAGCTCCCTTTTTTTTTGTGACTCTCACTGCTTCGTTTATGAGCTCAAAAGTCATGGCTTGCCAATCGCGAGTTTTGTACCTTGGCTGTGCAAACTCCACACAAAAAAACACACACTACAAAACCTTTCCAATATTATATACTTCTCATGACTAATAAAAACAAAGATCTAGGTGGGTAAAATTAAGAAGACGCGTCTTGACTTTTAAAAAGAGAAGAAGGGAAGAAACGGGTCAGATGATTTGGTGAGCAATAGATCTACAGGGTGTCCAAAAGGAACAGTTTGTATATCACATTCAATAGACTGCTAAGAGAACAGCTGTTTCCTTTCAGTAGCCAAGCTGGAGATCTTATCAGCAAATCTGCTATTTTCAGCCAAAGCAGTCAGAGGTTAACTAACCAAAACAATTGGCTGTTTGACTCTTAATCCAATCCTCATCCCAATGTACATCATATGATGCTATCATATATGACAAGTGGCCATTCCATTTAATAAGCTAATTGCGGCTCATTGAATTACACATGAACAGATGAATAATACAGGCACGCCGTCAATTCCATAATCAATGTATCTCTAGAAAACCTCGGTCTGATAGAGCATCATACCTTAGCATAGTTCGGTTAGCCCTCGGGATAGAATAAACTTGGGTCTCCATATGAGATAGCACTGAACCCAAGTTTTTAATTGAACTTTGAATCAGAGTAGACCATAGGTTTGAGGTATGAATTCGCAAAAATAAATACAAAAGATCTAGCCGTTTGTAAATAAAAATATCTATAAATTTACAAAATAGAAATAAAAAATCCGACCCAAACTTATTAAGCATCTGATCTTCTGTAAACCCCACCACGTTTGTAAACAACGCATTTGGAAATATCAATGTACTAAATTCGTCTAAGCAAGCTTTTTATTTGGTAACATCTATCATTTTATGAACATCCTGCTCTGATCTGCATAATCCACCGACTTCAACTGATTAGATTTGTGGGTCTTCACTAAGATGAAGAGAGTTGGTAAAAAGGGAAGAACTAATGGTTACAAAGTAATCAGGACCTATCAATTGTGATTCATACTAATGTCCTTTTGAATACCAGTTTTATTAATTATGGGTGGATGGATATGTTTTAACTACAAATGATCAAAGAATCCATCACTAACATCTCTCTCTCTCTCTCTCTCCCTGTAAACTACTCAAAATCTTCTCACCGACTCCTTAAATATTATTTTGAGACAGGGACAGTGAGAAGCAGCTCAGCTGCTTAACTGCAGTCTTCAAGTACTCCTTACCCCCATTTCTCATCCTTTCTCTGACGAAACCGACACTTTTCAATCATCTTTCTTCTCTCTCTCTCTCCCTCTCTTTCTCTCTAGGTTGGTTGTTACTTTCTCTCTCTAGTACTCTCTCTCTCTGTACCATCTCACATGAGGGTATCCATGGCGAGGGGCCAACCTATCTTGCTACGGTTGGTCCCATCTCTTTGTCCTTTTTATTCGTGCCCAACTGGAAGGGATGGGTCGTGTGCCACGTGGCAGACGAGAGGTGTTGCTACCATCTCTGTTGTAGATCTGAAGGTTGTCATCTTTAGTGTCGATATATTGACATCTGACGTAATTAAGATAAAAAGTTTTTAATTTTTTTTTTCAATCACTACTTTTATGTTTAGATGGAGCGTGCTTCGTACTCCTAGTAAAATGATCTCTTAATTATTGTTGATGTACTAATATCTCATATTGAACGTGGATTCGATATGAGCCGACTTGTTTGGATTAGTCTAGATACATCGTTATATATGTATCAATGCATTGATTTCATACGTCCAAATATTTTAAATTGTGTTTGCAAAATAAAAAATA
The DNA here is from genome assembly GCF_019914945.1 of Typha latifolia. Classification (NCBI taxonomy): domain Eukaryota; kingdom Viridiplantae; phylum Streptophyta; class Magnoliopsida; order Poales; family Typhaceae; genus Typha; species Typha latifolia. The sequence goes on from NC_133089.1 coordinate 17,301,731, forward strand.
TAGGTTTAAAATTTAGTAGCTAAATCTGAGACGTCAGATGCATGTGATCATTGCATCGATATGCCGACCCATATAAATTAACATGCATCAAATCTTAATCAGCACGCTTTTTTAAAGCACATCGAAAAAATGTGAAGATAATTAAATCTAACGTTTTGTAAATAAAAGGGTTGATACCTCGCCAAAAGTCATTATTTATCTCTTTAGTTATTTGCGAATGTGATGACATCTGACATAACTACGATAAAAATTTAAAATTTTCCATATCACTTTAGATATAGTGTACTTTATATTCGTTGTTGTCCCGATTAGTCTAGACCCATTTGTTAAATATGCATGAGTTTCGTGCATCCGATCGCCCCCGAAAATACTACACAAGGTATAAGATTTAACATATGTAATTAAAGACGTTGGAAGTGCACGATTAGGTCAACTTGCATCAAATCATAATCAGCACACCTTTTAAAGCGTATCCTGGGAATTCCTGAAGACAGTTGGACCAGACCGTGCAACGCCTTGACTCTTTTCCTATCTTCTATTCCCCTTCGCTAACGAAAGCCAGAAGAAACGTCTCCATTTATATAAATTACCAACATACTTTGGTATAGTTGACGATCAAATCTTAATTAAAGTACCAAAGAAGAAGAAGAAGAAGAAGAGAGTCCTCCAACCACTTCAATTATTAGAGAAATTAGTGAGTATTCATGAAAAGCAAACGTTAATTTCCCTCTAAATTACTTACATAATATATATATTTTTATACTTACTGAGAAAAGATTACGACAATGACATGAAGACCCCTTCATTAAATCTTTGCAAGTCACTCCTTAGAAGAAGACTTGCTCTCTTAAAATCAACAGCAGCGTTGACTTAAATAGACATCAGTGGCGTGTCAAACCAAGTCGTTTCTTGAATCCTAATTAGATTTGGGTATAATTTCCCCTTCCTTTGATGCGTTGACTTAATACCCTACGGCTAATGTCAACCTCCCCAAACATTGCGTGAGCCTTGACATCACTAGCACAAGAATGCTTCTTTGAATTCATACTAATCTTTTCTTTTTCTTTTTCCCCTTTAGGATTTTTTTTGTTGCATATTATTCTTCTTCATTGTTAGCTTATACGAATATTTTATTCAACATTTCTTATAAATTGAAGGATGAAACTCACAAATACATGAGAAAATAAAAGATTTCCCACAATAAACGCATAGTATAAGGTGCGATACGCGAAGGTGTCAGCAAGAGCAAATGTAAGTAGAAGTTTAAAAGGTAGACATGGTTGGAATAGGTCATGGAGGAGAAAAATTCGACTCTCAAGAGGGTGACTTTTCCATCCGACGTAGAATAGAATCCAGGTGAACTTAACCTTAGAAGAATTCTAGTCACTAACTTGTAAAGAGGTTTCAAGTTGATTAGGTCTTGTAGCAAAGACCACCATGGACTTCTAATGTTGATGGCTCAACCAATAGTTTCCATATTGTTGTTCTTTTTATCCAAAAAGTCTAAAAGACACCTTAAAGTTGTTTTAATAAGTTAAGAGAGTTAGATGATAGAATGTGCATAATTAAACTCATAATGATCTCTAGAAAAAACTAGATTTAATGTATGGTTGTATAATGGACTAATTTGTTTATGTATACAATTTATATTCCTTTAAAAATTTCTTCAACCAATGTGAACTCAAATAGAGGAAGAAGAAAGAGAGGAGATATAATGCTTGAGAAACAAAATAGATAACCAATATATAGATAGTGAAAGATCATTAATGAGGAAAAAAAAATGGCGAGAAATATCCCTGGAAATGGTCAGTTAAACAATTCGTTTTACGGTGGAATCCGTGTGATATGTGATAGGACTGTATCTCTCAGTGGATTCTCCAAGAACACGTGGATTGAAAAGTTTGTATCTCTCTCTCTCTCTCTCTCCTTCCTTCTGCTCATCTCCTATATAAGTACACACCACCACCTTAGATTAGCTAAAACTATCATTTTGCGCACCTTATTTTAGGAGAGCCGAAAAGGAAAACCACCCTGTTCTAAAATTTCTCCCGACCATTTCTTCCCATTGCCATTACCATTACCATTACCATCCTCCACTATCCTCTCGCGTTCTCTTCTCTGCCTTTGGTTTCTCTCCTCCTCCTCCTTTCTTCTGGAGGTGGTTCTGAAGGTGAAGAAGACAAGGGACGCAAAAAGGTGCGATTGTGTTGCTTATTTTGTTGGATTTAGAAGAAAATATGAAATGGGTTTTCTTTTTTATGTGTGATTTTGGCCTTTCTTCTTTATTTTCCAGTTTTGATAGAGATTTCATGAATTGGGTTGTGTTCCCGTGATGTTTCTCGTTCATAAGATATTGGAAGAAAAAGCTTTCTTTTCCAATTTATCCATGAAATTTTGATGCTTTAGGAGATCAAATTCTGGTTCTACCAGTTCTCTCGTTTCATAGTAATTCTCGACTTAATCTTGTTGCAGGCAATTCAATCACAAAGGAAATTTGATTCCTTTCTTGTGTTACATAAACGTGATTTGGTTTTCTTTGCTAATTGCATGCGTTGCTCATACTTGGTACAGTAAAAGAAGGTAAATTTTTATCTCAAATCGTCAAATTTCTTTACAGGAGGAGATATAAAACATTGCTGCTTTTCATACAATTTTATGCTCCTCTCCATTCCAACATCAAAATGGGCTTAGGTCTATCATGTCAAGGAGATGACTACGATCTTTTAGACGAAAGCTTCGAATCTTTATTTATGAGATCTTTCCATATCCCGGACAATGTGAAGACAACCTTGCGTTCCGTCAGCTTCAACGGCCGCGACTCGGAGCCCGCCATCGTCAAAGCTTTCGGCTCCGGGAAGCTCATAATCGGAGGATCTCTGAGCTTTAACCGCGAAGAAATCGATCCCTTTCACTTGGAAACCATGATCTCATTAACTAGTCCTACTTCTGAGAAAGATGCAAAGCCAATAGGTTTCACTGAATCAAGGTTTAAGCCTTCAAGAAAGAGGACAGCGGTTGGAGCACAAAGCCCAAAACATGAGGCTGCAGTGAAGTTGCAGAAGGTCTACAAGAGTTTTAGAACAAGAAGGCAGCTTGCAGATTGTGCTGTTCTTGTAGAACAGAGATGGTATGGACTTAATTTTGTTTCTTTATTTAGTTTCTATTCAATTCTCTGTTCTTGTTCAGCAGCTAAGATGATCTTTCTACTGTTTAAATTAGGTGGAAATTACTAGACTTTGCTTTGCTCAAGAGAAGCTCTGTGTCATTCTTTGACATAGAGAAACCTGAATCAGCTATTTCTAGATGGTCAAGGGCAAGAACTAGGGCTGCTAAGGTACCTATAATTGAGCATAATAATTGAGCATAAGGTTGCGCGATATTTGAAATTTGTCGATGAACTTATGATCTCCTTTTCTTATCTCAGGTTGGCAAAGGTTTATCTAAGGATGAGAAAGCTCAGAAACTCGCATTGCAGCATTGGCTCGAGGCAGTAAGTATCAGAGATTAAAGATACCATGAATTATGCAAATATCTGTTCCTCATGGCATGAAGTAATGGTATACTCATTGCTATTCCTCGGACAGATTGACCCTCGACATCGGTACGGTCACAACCTTCATTACTACTACGATTGCTGGCTCCACTGCGAGAGCAAGCAACCCTTCTTCTACTGGTAGATTTCAAAAGTCCTATTTCTTTAGGTCTGAGGACTTCCTGAACCAAATTCTGAAGTTCGACTATTTTGAGTTCACAGGCTTGATGTAGGAGAGGGGAAGGAGGTCAGTCTTGAAGAGCACTGCCCTCGATCAAAGCTTCAACAGCAGTGCATCAAGTATCTTGGCCCGGTAAGTCTCTATGGCGAAACGAGTTTACTAGGATTCTATGTCCTAAAAAGTTTGATCTTACAAAGAGATATTTTTCACAATTTTCAGATAGAAAGGGAGGCCTATGAAGTTATAGTTGAGGATGGCAAGTTCATGTACAGAGGGAGCAGGCAACTCCTAGATACATCAGGGGGTCCCAAAGATGCAAAGTGGATCTTTGTGCTGAGCACATCAAAGACTTTATATGTGGGCCAGGTAAAATTTTGTTACCTGCAAGTATTCTTAACTCGCCAATCTTTCGAGAAATTATTTGACATCATTATTCTGCATTGCAGAAGAAAAAGGGAACATTTCAGCACTCCAGTTTTCTTGCTGGAGGAGCTACATCTGCTGCTGGGAGATTAATAGTTGAAAATGGAATTCTTAGGGTACATACAAATAATATAAGTAGAATTATTAACATCTCATCACCGAGATGATGTTAATGAAGTTGGCTAACCTCATTTTGTTTTGGCAGGCTGTCTGGCCTCATAGCGGCCATTACCGCCCTACGGAAGAAAATTTTCTGGAGTTAATGAGCTTTCTCAAGGAGAACAATGTCAATCTCATCGACGTTAAGGTAAGCGTCCTACTTCTATTTTTACTTATGTTTGCATTAAGCTTACATTTTAAACTTAATGGATATTTACAATGGAGTCAGTATCTGACTTGATTTATCTTGCTTTCCATTTCATACAGTTAAGTCCAACCGAAGATGAGGAAGACTTCTGCAGTAGACTTCGAAGCAGCCATTCCATCTTCATTAAACCTGAAGAGGAGATGGAGTACTCTCATGCTTCTTGTGGAACAGAGGACACAATTACATCAGAGAGGAGAAGCTTATTAGAGGCTTCTGGAGGAACACATCCTACTAGTTTCTCTACTGAATCAAAACTAAAAGAAGAAAGCCTGAGAGAAGAATCACCTAAGTTGGAGCTTCCAGACAAGCTTCAAAAGAAAGTACTAAAGGACCCAGAAGAGAGTGAAGAAGAAGAGGATATAAACGAACCAGCGACGCTCAGTTCATCAGAAAATGATGAAACCCTGAAAGTATCTACATCTGATAGACATTTTGAGTACCGCAAATCAAACCTATTTGCTGAGGAGCAGGGAGAGGAAGAAGAACCATCTGTACCACCAGAGTTGATCCTTCATAGGATCAATTCAAAGAAAGAAACGAAGTCATACCAGTTGGGGAAGCAGTTATCCTGCAAGTGGACTACCGGTGCCGGACCTCGGATAGGGTGTGTGAGGGACTACCCGTCGGAGCTCCAGGTCCGTTCATTAGAACAAGTGAACCTATCTCCAAGATCTGGAGGGCCTTCTAGATCTACTTCTCTGAGAAATATAGGCAGCCCACATACAAAACAGACACATCTACACCAAAACAAGAGTTGCAAAAGCAACAACACACACTTGGCAGTTTTAGATGGAGGAGAGAAAGTTCTTTAAATAAATAAGATTGTATGTATAGAAAAGAGGTATACTAAATAACTTACTTTTCTAGATATTGTAGAGGAACACTTCCTTCAAACATCCTGAAGTTTTGGTGAATGAATACAACTCAATGCAATTCCTTTAAAAGTTACCCGGTTGAATTTTTGCTGACATACTACTGTGTAAAGGCTATTTCAATATTCCTTTTGAGGTATAAGTTAAAATCTTGTACTGAACATTGTACGCAGTGTAACAAGTGATAAACTCATAAAGCTCAAGAATGTGCTGATTGTAAGACTTGTCCATACCTAAGCATTATTGTCTTCTCTTTAGTACATCATACAGTCAAACTATGGAACTACCAATAACAGCAGTCATCTTCTCTTTAGTACGTCATGCATCATATTTCAATAAGCCCATTGATGAAAACAAGGAAATCTTCTGTATCATCCTTGTCAACAAGCATATTGTGCTCTATCAGTACATTTACGACCTTCCAAGATTTTTATCAAATTGAACTCTCTCTAGCACCTGGAATAAATGCCCATGCATCTGCTGTTGGGCAAAAGGAGTGCATTTTCAACGAAGGAAGTTGATTGCTGAACACAAAGAAGATATTCTGAACAGTCCTCGTCAACAAGTAGAATACTCCATTCTGACAATTTAACCAACTAGGAGACAGATCATTTTGAAGCATAATCATATGGTCCTCATTCCAACTTACTTTAAATAAAACTCCTTCATGGAGGTCTTAATAAATCTGTATCGATGATCAAAGTTAAGCTACAGTTTAACAAGTGAACTGGTCAGCAAAGTTTGGCAAACGCTAAACTTAAACAATCCACAACTTCTCAATTCACATAAGTTATTCAACCACAACACTGCAACTCAATTTCAGGAAAGGTTAAGCATATTAGTCACTATTCACAAATAATTAAGACTGAACGTGCTCATATGTGTGGTAGATACTGTTATTATAGGAGGTATATCTTGAATTATCATGAGGTTGTTTGATTTATAAGAGTAGAGGTTTGGTTGTTCTCAAACAACAATTTTCTGATTCACAGCAGTGAAGCACCAACAAGACAAAGCGCAATAAATTCAACTCCAGATAACCTTGGATTCAATAATATTCATTTTCTTGTTAAGATTACAGTTAGATACTTTTTTGAATGTACTATATTTGGATTCTTTCAGTTATCTAAGCCATTCAGCTAAGAAAGAAATGCAAATGGTCTCTAAGTTAATGATCAAAGCTAAAGGAAAGAAATGAAAGACCACATTGTAAATTTTGCTAATGAGAGCTCAGGCAACAATAGTAGATGAATCTATAATCAATTGACACAATGTGACAATAAAAAGATAAGACAGAAAGCAAACAAAATACAATGACAAGTACTTGTCGGAATTCGTCATGATTTTTCAGTTGCAAATCATTTGCCTAGTCCATTAGCATCAAGAAGTACCTCGCCAAAAATCAATAGGCATCAGAACGAATCACACCATTGTTCCCCCTCCTTTTTGCTGCCTCAGCATGCCTCAGCATGTGTTGATGCCATCCTTACAATCTTTTGTCAAGTTACTGAATGTTTCCACCTGTGTTTTTGCCCTGTAGAGCACCTCTGTATCCACAGCCACTCTCATATACCCATCAAATGTCACCGGCTTCCCATTGTTGAGTGCCACTGTCTCATTATACCACTCACTTGTGTCCCCCCACATCTCCTTATAGTCATCAAGCAAATGCACCTTGAAGTGTGACCGCAGCTTATCGAAATAGTTATAGAACGGCTCATTGGTAGCAATATATAGATTCCTCATTGGCTTAAGCACCTTTGTTAGCTTATCCACGAGTGCTTCAGGCGATGTGTCGGCATCCAGATTGGGCCATAATTTAATGTCCTGAGCTTTCCAACCCCTGACTACATGGACAGCATCATAGTCCCAATCCATCTTTCCAGAGATCTCCGACACAATGTTCATCAGTCGCTTTGACTTCCAGATAGCCTGCCAGGGCCGCTGCACGAACTTTGCCGCCCGGCCCTCACACACCCGATACCAGTAGTTCTCCGGCTCGGGCCCATCAAACTGCCTCCAAATTATAGTGTTCTTATCCTTCTTGAGTTGCATTGGAGTAACCTTATAAGTAGGCACCTTGCGAACCGAGATCCGACCACCACCCTTCTTGCCTCCTGCCCGGTCCCACCGCCTCCAATCTCGCAAAAACTCTCCCTCCTCCACCACCGATGCTGACTCCTTCAAATGCTCAAAATCGAAATAGAACCTAAAATCCTTTCCCTCCTCGTCCTTTCCACTCGGGGTATAACTCCCCGAGAGACAAACACCTAGATCCATCACGAAGGTCCGATTCAAGAACTGCGCCTCCCCGAGACCGCAAAGGAAGCTCCACAAGTACTGATTCATCCCCTTGCAGTAGTCGCCTCCCCGGGTATAGTACAAGTACTTCCCTTTCTTGAATTCCGACTCAGATCCAACGATAGGGATGGTGTCGTTGATCTCGACATCCGTGATCTGGGCTACCGTAGGGGCGGAAGGCGACCGAGGGCGAGGCCGGGGCTTGGCTGCATTGATCCCGGAGCGGAATTTTCCGACGAAGACTATATCGAGGGTACAGTTCTCACCCGGGCCGAGGCGAAAGCGGCGGTAGTCCTTGTACCGCCGCCAAGACTTCTCCTTTCTGTTGCGGAACCTCCACGCCGCGTCGCACTCCCCGGGTTTCGGCCCCGGGACCGGCGTATCGTAGCTCAAGAACACGATGGATTTCCGGAAGAACGTGCGCGAGTTGAACTCCTTGATCGCAGCCAGGACGCGGGGATCGGAGCAGTTGACGACGTCGCAGGAGGGGGATGAAGCATTGAGGGTTGGTAAGGGGGCGGAGTCGGGAGGAACAGAGACGACAGGAGGGGAATTAGAAGGGGATGGCAAGGGGACGAGGTCTTCGCCGGTGCGGAGGAGGGAGTCGTCGTTCTGGAAGGTGGAGTTGTGGATCACCGCGGAGAGGGAGGTGGTGAGGGCGGCGGAGGACTGGAACCAGGGGTCGGGGGGTTGGTAGGTGATAGCGATGACGGTGACGACTAACACCGAGACGACGAAGGCGGAGAAGCAAACGTTGCCGATTACTTTGATTAATTTCTGACTCAAGGGTATATCGGCGCCGGATTGTGCGGTTCCCCCCGCCGACTCCTTCATTGGGGATAAATGGACGGAATAAGTGTTGGAATAACGTGGATAGTGGAATGAGATCTGGGATCGGGAAATCGTAAGAGAGAGAGAGAGAGAGAGAGAGAGAGCGGACCGACACTGGTAGGTGAGATATTGTCTTTCGATGCGAGGGGTGAAGTGAGGTGACTGCTGAGCTGTCGGGATTTTTAAGATGTTTTATTATTAACAAAATAAGAGTATTCTATATATGTTCGATTTCAATTGGATCCGCACAATTTTACCTGGACGGGTTATCGGGTCCATCGCCAACCCATTGGAACACTCGCCTTGGAAGTTGAGGGCAAATCAGTCATTCAAGGCGTTCGAGTAAATAAATAAACCATCAAATACGACGATATCCTATATATAAATAACAAAAGCTAGGGTTTTGCCTTCTACTCCAGCCGCCGCCTCGTCGTGAGATCGGAATCGTCTTCCTTGGATTGAGAAGTGCTTAAGGTTACTTTCTTGCAAATCTCCACTTTATCTTACCACATTGATTTCTCGTACATATATATATTTGTGGCGTTTAATTTGTTTAGCAGGTTGTATTATAATTACAACTCTTAGATCAGGAGAACAGAACTTTTGTGTCCTCTTGTGATCTGTCTTATGATTTGGCTTTCATATTTGTTCTCTTGTTGTGATCTTAGTTGCTCGAGGATATTTCTAGGGGATAATTTGGCGTTACCAGTTGTGATGTCCGCCATATGCACATGTAATACAGTATATATGCCATTTTCTATATTAGTTTCACTTCAATACTTCACAGGTGGATTCCCTCCCCATACTATCTTCACGGTATCTATTTAAGTGTGAAGATATAACACTCTATATCTTCATCATCTAACCTTCTCTGAACAATCTGGATAGGCTTGCATATGAGTAACATTTGACAAGAATCCTAGAAGTATTCATTATTCATAGATTCTTATTCTCTTCTGTAGACTAGCATGATATAGACCCTCTAAACTAGCGGGAAATCCTGACTGAGGCTAATCAAGCAGTATAAGGGCTAACTATAGATGATGATCGGCATTTGGAATTAAAATAGTCATATTGAAGCTCTTTTTTCGGTAGCCCTTTTGTTTTGTCACTAACTCTTCTTCTGGGCAATGTGTGATTCCTTTAATGGTATTTGCATTTGCAGCATGGAGTCGCAAGTAAAGCTTGCAGTTGTGGTGAAGGTCATGGGGCGGACTGGTTCGAGAGGGCAAGTGACCCAAGTCAGGGTGAAGTTTTTGGATGATCAGAATCGTCTCATTATGAGAAATGTTAAGGGCCCTGTTAGGGAGGGGGATGTCCTCACCCTTCTTGAGTCTGAAAGGGAGGCTAGGCGGTTGCGCTGAAGCCACAGTTCTGCAATCTTGCTTGGAAAAACAGGAGCCTCTGTCAGACTTCCATCCACTTCAGTTCATTTATTTTTCCTGTAGTATGTGTTTGAGAAGGTGTCTAGTATATCAATTTCGTGAGAGCTTGGAAGGTGATTTGACTTTTATTTTGTGCTTTTTTGCACTTGGAGAAAGAGTTTTTCAGACTCTAATTTTGGCACCTTAATCTTCTAAGATGATGGTTATGTGAATTTTGTGCATGAGTAGTTGTGCGCACATGTTTTAAGAGAAGTCATGGTTTATAGACTTGATTGCTTGTTATTCCTCTTAACAGGAACTAAGTTATACTGCTTGGAGTTTCTGGTTGATGTTCTTGAGCTGCCTGTTTGCTAATCTCAACAGAAGTTCCAATTTAATGTTGGTTATACAACTACCTCATCATGATTTTCTTTTAGGAAAGTGATTAACTAATAGTCCTGCTTAAATTTTATGTAGCTATATCGACTTCAATATATATCAAGGCGATCTAGCTTAATGTTTTCTCTCATAACATAATAACAATTTCTGCTAGGATTAATTCTTTCATCTAACTGCTTGCTCCATGATTCTGATATGATTTGGAGTTCAATGGATCGGATGGAGAACATCTAAACAAGAGGAAAACTGAAACAAGTAGAACATCTAAATGATCAAATTGCCATTCCTCCCACTAGGAACACCTCGTAACTGATATATCTACAGTTCCAAATCTTTGAGATGATATCCATGTCAACACAAATATCTACAATCTGATAACAAAAGGTTTTGACACTCGACCCATTTCAGGATAATAACAAAGGACTATTTTTCCAACCCAATCACAAAATTTTGGTTAACAGTCTCCTTGTCAACCTACAAGCTTCTTTACTCTCACCACAGCTGCTGTAGACCTCGGCAAGGTCAGCAACCACAGGGTCTTCCACCAGGAGGCCTACCTTAACAACACTAGCATGCAATTGCTTCCCTTGCTCCAAACTCAACATACCAACACATGCCTTCAGCGCCAAGCAAACAGCGAAAGAATCGAATCTAATATCCAAAGACACCATCTCCACGTACAGCTTCAATGCTTCTATATAGAGTTTACTCCTCACAAATCCAGAAATCATTCTTCCCCACACCTGCAAATCCCTAACAGCCAAATCGTCGAAAACCCGTTTTGCAATCACCATCTTATCACAACTCTCATACAACTCTACAAGCAATCTTAGAGTCTTCATCCCTGACTTATGCCCAGTTTTGATCATGTGGGCGTGGATCTCCTGTCCCTGCTTCAATGCCATTTCTGCGACACATGGCCTCATCACCGTCGCGTAACCCAATTCATCAGCATCAAGGCCACCGTGAAGTGCTCTCCGAATTAACTCCATCGCCTCCTTAGCTTTGCCATTCTGGCTGTAACCTTCGACCATTGCGGTGCAAGCTTCCGCCGATGGTGTCTCACCACATTTATCAAACATCTCGCGGGCATCACTGACGCATCCACATTTCGCGTACATATCGATCAGCGCAACGGCGACGAACCCATCGGATTCACACCCATCCCGCACGATCTCATTGTGAATTTCGATACCAAACTCCAAATCCTTAACACTCGCGCAAGAATTAAGCACGGTGGTGTAAGTGAATGCGTTGGGGCGAACGGATCCGTCGTCTTTCATCGATAAATAGACACCTAGAGCTTCACGATGGAAGCCCGCATTGTGATACATGGAGATGAGATTGGTGTAGGACTCGACGGTTGGACTGGTCATTTCGTCAAACAGTTTGTGGGCTCGGCGAAGGACCGCTCGGGCAAGACGCGAGCTGCGAGCTTCGGTGCAGCTGCGGAGGAGGAGGGAGAGGAGCGAGGGGTCGGGAGAGAGGGATTGGGAGGTCATGAGGTCGAGGATGGATAACGATGCTTCGATGCGTTGCTCGAGAGACCAAGAAGAGGAAGAAGAGGAGGAGAGGGGAAGGGAGCGGGGAGGCGCAGGAAGGAGGCGAGGAGAGAGAGAGGGGAAGGGAAGGGGAGGTTGGGGTAGAGATGGAGAGAGCATGGTAGCCATGTGTTTAGAGAGAGAAAGACGATATGAGCTAAGAAGGAAAGGTTGCAGACTTGCAGTGATGGGGAAACTGTGGCTAGAAGTTATTGGGTTTATGATGTGAATCCGTTTAAATTAAATCCAAACCCGTTTAGAATCTTCCACTCGTGTAGAAATTAGAGAATATAAAGACCTAAATCATCAAAGGCGATCTTCTGAGCACGATGGAAGACACCGCCAACTCTCCGGAAGAGGCGCCTTTCCGCCTCTTCTCTTCCAAACCCAAACCCAAACCCAAACCTAGACCCAAAACCCTAAACCTTGACCCTCCTCCCTCCAATTCCACCACCGCTACGACGGTCGATACCGACCACGGCGACCCCGTCGCTGACGACCCCGCCGCCGGCGGTAGCGTAGTCTCCTTCGCCGACCTCGGCCTCGCCAAATGGGCTGTGACCACTTGCGACGAGCTCGAGATGCGGCGGCCGACGCCCGTGCAGCGCCGCTGCATCCCCCGAATCCTCGCCGGTGACGACGTCCTCGGAATCGCCCAAACCGGGAGCGGGAAGACCGCCGCATTCGCCCTTCCCATCCTCCACCGCCTCGCCGAGGACATCTATGGGGTCTTCGCCCTCGTGCTCACCCCGACGAGGGAGCTCGCGAGCCAGCTCGCAGAGCAGTTCCGGGCGCTCGGATGCTCGCTTAACTTGCGGTGCATGGTCGCCATCGGAGGGTTCAACTCGCTCGGGCAGTCGCGTGGGCTCGCGAGGCGACCGCATGTTGTTATCGCGACACCGGGAAGGATCAAGACACTGCTTCAGGAGGATCCGGATATAGCTTCTGTTTTCTCCAGGGCAAAGGTGGGTATCGATAATTAGAAACTAGCTCTTTCTCTAAGATTTGTTTTTTATTAATTACGTTCCCAATTATAAGTTCTATTTCTCCATGGAAGTCCATATAAAGGGTAGATCAATTTACTCATTTCATTGGGAACTTCACTGCATTGATGCTAACTTCTAACAATTTCGGGTCATACAGATTAACAGTTCTAACTGGTAGATGATTGAGTTGCTGGTTATTGGCATCCTTGATCTCGATGTTGTTTACCATCTGCCGTCCGATTTACCCTTGGGTGACAGGCATAACATTCTTGTTGAATCAGATATCTCTTATCAGTATGATTATCAGATTATGGAGAGATGTTACTCAGAAACTGTTTGATAGTCTGAAGGGGATATGAATAGATATATTTAGTTGAACAACTTGTTTCATTCTAGGAAGTTGTTAGTTCATACTCTCTGAATATGTATTCCTCTCTTTTCCCCCTTCTAAATAAGGCAAAGCAAAGCTGAAATATAATTCTTAAAAAGGGTTTTGTAAGATTAGTTTAGAATAATAGACTGCAATAAGATAGGAAAGATTTACAAATATCCATGCAAAAACACAAGTCATATTTGAGAATGAATGTGAAACATTTTCTCTCATAATGCATGTTTGTTATTTGTTTTTCTTTTGAATTCCAATGCCAATGTGCCCATATCTACTTGGATGCTCTGTAACCTATCTTGTTGGTCCCTTTGCTCAGTACATGATTTAGTATCATTGTCTGCTTCCCAGTTTAGTGTGTACTTGAAAGGTGGTTTTCTCATACATTTTGCATGGTGCCTAAAACCAAATAATTCTGGTTTCTCAGTTTCTAGTGCTGGATGAGGCAGATAGGCTTCTGGATGCCAATTTTGAGGAGGAGCTTCGAGTGATATTTCAATGTTTACCAAAAACTAGGCAAACCCTTCTATTTTCTGCAACAATGACAGACAATCTGCGTGAGTTGCTTGAGTTATCTGGCAACAAGTCTTACTTTTTTGAGGCATATGAAGGGTTTAAAACAGTTGAATCTTTAAAACAACGATACATTCATATCCCTCCCGATGGAAAGGAGCTTTATCTTTTCCATATTTTGTCAAAAATGGAGGAGGATGGTATTCGTTCAGCAATGGTATTTGTATCCACTTGTAGGTACGCTCTCTCTTTTTTATTTTGTTTCTTCGAAACATTCAAATATCTCCTATACTTATATGAAAGTAATAAGAACTTCTGTCATTGGTTTTTGATATTCTTTTTAATAATTCTTCTTTGAATGACCCTTCAGGACTTGCCATTTGCTGGGATTATTGTTAGAAGAACTCAATCAGGATGCAGTTGCTCTACACTCCCATATGTCCCAGTCTTTAAGACTTGCTTCACTAAGTCGCTTTAAATCTGGTCAGGTTCCCATTCTGATTGCCACTGATGTAGCTAGCCGTGGCTTGGATATTCCAACAGTTGATCTTGTTATCAACTATGATATTCCCAGGTTCATCTTCATTTATCTTTTACTATTCTGTAGGCTTTGCTGAACCTTTTATCTATCAGAAAATTATGATAAATGTTTTATAATCTGTATCATTTATTTCTCATACCACTACAGGTATTCGCGAGACTATGTCCACCGTGTAGGAAGGACTGCAAGAGCTGGCAGAGGGGGCCTCTCTGTAAGCTTTGTCACTGAGGTATAGTGCTCAATGATGCTTTATCTTAATATCTCTCAGTTATACTGTGTCAAGATGATTCTTTGCCAGGAGATGTAATGAAATGGTACTTGAAGATGAGGTGAGATAGAAAGTGCACCGCTATCTTGAACAATAAAAACTAAGCTTGTTTATGGCTTGAGTTGCCATATTCATGCATATTCCTTTCTTTAGCAAGACTTTTGCTTGAGTTGCAAAACATTGATATTTTTATATTCTACAGAGAGATATAAATCTTCTTCATGAGATAGAGGACGTTATAGAAAAGCAGTTAGTTGCATATCAGTGTGAAGAGAAAAAGGTCCTCGAAGATATTACCAAGGTAGACTAGTTGCTTTCATCTCCTTATGTGATTTATTTATAGAATGTGTTATTGTTCCTTAATAAAGTAAACAACTGTTTTACAATATTAGATTGTATTTGTTTCTTCGTCGTAGTCATAATCATTGAAATCATTACCAGGAACTTCCATTTGACCCTGTGGTCATAAATCGTAGCTGGAACTGAATTGTAGTAGATTTGATCTCAATTGTTTGCATATCAGGTGTTCAAGGCTAGACGTGTTGCGAAAATGAAGATGATAGACGAAGGATTTGAAGATCAAGCACAAGTCAGAAAAGAGCAAAAACTAAAAGCATTATCAGAGAAAGGCCTGCTAAATAAGCGGAAAAGGAAAAACTGACTGCCCGTGTGTTTTGGTGATTAATATTCATGTACAAGTACCAAAATTTTGTTACAGTATCAAAATATTTACAAGTGATCCCCTTATTCAAATCTTCTCTGGTTTTAAGATAGGGATAACCTTGTTCTATTTAGACAATGCGTGTCACATTGTCCTGAAGGGGGAGGCGTAAACTTGTGTTTTTACGAGAGAAAGTGGTGTTTGTTTTATTGAGAATTTTTCTCTTTGTCCTGAATGGGCTCTTACTGAAAAATGATCGAAGTTCTAATTTATTATAAGATTCTTTTTTAAGTTAAACAATCACTTGTCTTCCTAACAAAACCTCCGTATGTCTCCTATAATGAAGAAATTTAAAAGTATCTAGAATTCTGTGGAATTGTCATTCCTTTTGTTTTGATAATTTTAGCCACCAGTTGCTTATATCTTTCCCTAAGCACATCATTGAGACAAATGTATTAATTTTGGCATCTAAATGTCTAACATCCCTACAAATGGATGTACAAAATTGTTTGATGTATCAGGACAAAAAGCGTTAATCTTTTTGGTATTCAAAAGAATGGTTGTTAACATATGACTTAGATGATGCCCTTCTATTATCCATTTCCACAGCCACAAATTATGACCCAAAACACTCGTTTAATAATACAGCTATGATACCTTTAAAATCTTTTGATGTAACAAACTCTTCTTTCTTTAGTCCCACATCGGAAGCAGCGAACAAAAGCTTAAGCTCGCGCGCTCTTATAAGCAGCTCAGCTCCGCGGTTAAAACTCACGCAGCTGCGTGGTGAGCACAAAGCGAACTATTCTTTCGCCTTTTACTAAAGAATACCGTGTGCTCGCCACTCAAAGCAGCATACGCCTATTTTTGGAGGGGTCTGCTCCAGTGGAGTTTGTACCCCAACAAATCTAAAGTTCTAAACTCTTTTAACTTTAATTTATGAAGTATACAATGCTTGTAATTGTACGTCTGCAGGTCTTCTAAATGGTTGTCGGATTGATATTAGAAATAAAAACTTATTTGGTCAAAAAAAAAACTCGCTTGGTAATGGATAATTTATCCAGGATAAATCGACGATGAGTACTGGAATGATAAAGGATACTACCGTTCGCTATTTTCTTCAATCTTCCGAGTTCCGGCATGAGTAAAGAGGGAACAACTCCAAGTTCGAGCTAGGGTTTAGTCGCTAATGGCGTCCTCCACCATCTCCTCTCCCCTCTTTCCCGTACTCAATTCTCTTACCTCCCACTCCTATCCATCTACACCTTATCCTTCTCTTCTGTCCCCATCTCTTCTCTCTTCTCCTCTCATAAGCTATCCCCGTCCGATCCCACTCATCGCCGTCTCCTCTTCCAGTAAGTGTCTTTATCTCTGTTGCTTTCTCCTTTTCTCTTTATATGTCGATGATTTCATCATTTTGCAGATGCCCGAGAGGCCTATACGAGCGAGGAGACGAAGAAGAAGATACTGGAAAGCTATGGCCTCGATCCGTCTGACTTCGTAGACGAGCCATCACCTAGGGTTTGAGTTCGAATCCCTTCTCTATTTCTCCCTTCTTACCTTCTTGGAACGTTCAGAATTCTGTGCTAGTTTAACTCCGGAAGGGTGTTTCTTTATTATATGTAGTTAGGGAGTAGGAGGAAGCGGCGGGAGGTTTTAGACAGAGCAGAGAAAGGGAGGAAAGCGCCGGTGGCTCCGGAGGAGCAGAGGAGTCCTCGGACCACTCATAGATTGCTTCAGGTAGCCTATTTCTTGAATCATGATTGCATTTTTTGGCATTGCAGTTCTCATAAGCCTACTCGTGGGATTCATAACATAGGGAGAATTGTCGTGGTTAATACCTTTTGTTTAGTATCACAATTAAATGATTCTTTAGCAAGTATCGAGAAATGTAAAGCTCATGAGAAATCTGGAATCACTTAATTCCTTAACTTGTTTAATCAGTTTTACAACTTCACATTCAGTGATTGTTTAAATTGAAATGAATTTTGAAGCTAGGAGCTGATTATTAATTCAACATCAAGATAAGACCCCCTTCCTGTTTCGTTTTGCCTCACCATTATCTATTTTACTTACTTTGATATTAGAAGAAATTATTGCTAGTAACTTTTGCGTGGGGAATAACAATGTTACTATGACTTAGCTTAGATGTTTAGATGGTGCGAATCACCAAATCATATATGATTCAAGTGTCCTCGGGTTAAGCCATTTCCCTGTGTATTAGCACCATTTCTGTAGTTAGTAAAGATAGGGAAAAACATTTCTACCTTATTGATCCAGCTTATTTATTCAAGTCGTCGCCTTTTATGTTTATAATTTTTTATTATTAGGTGATAGGCGGGAAAGCTCGTAGAAGGAAACTGCTTTCTCCCAAGGGGATGGATGTTCGCCCAATGATGGAAGTTGTAAAAGGAGCAGCCTTTGACATGTTACAGGTGAGGTTTTCGTCAGTAAGTCTATATGGTTTCATATTTCCCAACGTGGTTGATGCTCAGACAATTCTTATATTATCCTGCTTGGATGGTGGAATATATTATCTTAATTTTGACACTGTTATGTACAGGTGGCTGGTGGTTGTCCTGCTTCATTAAGGCCAGGTCGCTGGTTAGACTTGTATAGTGGCACTGGATCCGTTGGAATTGAAGCTATAAGCAGAGGATGTTCAGAGGTTTGTCTAACTTCAAAATAAAAATCTCTATGCTATTTGAACATTTAAGTCTTTCTGTCTCTGTGTGTGCTGTTGGGGGAGGGGAGATGTTAAACTTGTTGTTAGAACTCTTTTTTGGTTTATCTGTATTTTATCATGCTTTAGAACTCTTTTTTTGGTTTATCTGTATTTTATCATGCCCTTCCAGGCACACTTTGTTGAGATGGATCCTTGGGTTATTTCTGAAGTCCTGCGGCCTAATTTAGAATGGACTGGATTCCTTGATGTGTCAGCGATACATATGAATCGTGTCGAGAGTTTCTTGGAACATGCTGAACAGTATACAGGTACTCCTTTTAACAAGAAATATGAACTTAGAGAAGAAAAATAAAAGTACGAGGAAAGAAAACAAAGTTATGAATGTTGAATCATCCACGGTGATTATTCAGAAAATAGTTTGTTGTGAGATGAGACTGCCACAAAATTTCGAGAATCCATTTTGTTGTATTTCTTTCGTATCTTTGCATTGAAGGTTAGCTTTTGTCTGCAATTGCTGAGCACATAAATAACTGATGATATTTGCTTGTTAACTGTTGTAGATGATGATGATTATATAATTATCCTCTACAAAATTAGCTAGTTTGATATAGAACAAAAACTATGGTATTTCAATTTCTATTTTGTGACTTGATAATCATTGAGGCATAAGTTTGATTTTCATTCCTGTAGCAAATCTTGTAATTGTTGCACTCTTCACGATGTAATTCTTTTTGGCAGATAAAGATAGTTCCTTTGATTATATTAGTGTGACACCACCATATACTGCAGTCAACTACAGTACACTGATGAATCAACTAGGAAAGTCTCCTTTGGTTGGAGAAGACTGCTTTATTGTGAGTTTCATTCATGTGTTAAACCTTTAATCATTTTTCTCTGATATACTTATGAGTAGTATTAATATCTCTCTTCAGCTAGTTGAGTATCCCCTGAAAACCTCGATGGAAGAAACTTGCGGACACCTCATAAAGGTCGATTTATGAATTCCCTAATTTTCTTCTTAGTCCAAATTAAAGAATTTAAGTTGGTGATTGTAGTCTACAGATTATATTCCTGTATGGGCATCAAAAAATCTTTCTACTCACTAGTGATTAAACACTGCAGATAGCTGATAGGCGGTTTGGTAGGACCAACTTGCTAATTTACGGACCAGCATGGGCAGAGAAGAAGAAGAAGAAGAAGAAATCGGGGAAGACCTCTCTTGCATTGGAGTGAATTCTACATCATGAGATATTATTGAGAAAGACAGGATATCAGAGAAGCAAGTTAATTCTGGAAAAGTATCAGTTTTGCGTTCCGTAATATATGACATATGAGGTTCATACTGTGACAGTCAACTTCCGTGGTATAACCATCTACTGCTAGGATTTTCGTATTATTAAGTTATATATTTTTGAATTGAATGTCTAAATAAATTATTCTTGATTGATCTAGTTGTATAGTTGTTTATAGCGGCACAGACTTATAGTTCCCTACATATTTGTATGTATATGTTGTTTTAGTCTGAAAATGTCTTCAGTGTTCTTTGTTAAGTAAAATTAGGTTACTAATTAAATTTTGTTGTATGAATATAGCCATTAGAGATTATTTAAGATAGAATCTGATACGCACTTGTAAGCAACATTTAAATGGCATATTTTTCTAAGTATTGATTTGATATGCTGCAGATGGTATGTATATATTCACTCAAGACCTTGAAGCGCATTCGTGCAGCAGACAGAGAAAAGTATCATAATTTTCTTGGCCAAGAAGAGGAATTATGCGATGCCTTCAACTTGACAGAGGAAATCCCCCCACAGTATAGTTAGCCTGCAGAAAATAATTCATGGCTTTGTTGTCCTCGATTGGACTCCAAAATTGCTCTGGTTTTTCAGGTCAGCAGAGAAGAGCTGTTATTTTGTGGTGTTTTTTCTTGTTCACTGTGCATCACTATTCACTAGTTGTCTATGGAAGGCAAAATGACAAGCAAAACTGACTTTACTTCTAATTTATTATGCATTCCATTATTTCCAGTTTATCTGAGACATTGGTTGAATCCTGTGTAATATGGTTAATTTTTTTTTTAAGAGCATAACAACTGATTTCCTTTTCCTCTCCTGAAGTGATGGGTAAGAATGTCTGTCATGTTCTGTGTACAAATTGTCCAAGAAATCCTCCCAGTTACCACAATCCTGTGCTAACTGCTAACTTATGATGGTAAAAAGGACTCCGTGTTATTATTGTTACCTGACATACATCTACTTATCTGCAGTTATTGGTATTAATTGCGTGTGAAATTAAAGTTTTACTTATTTTACTTGTACTGCTATGATCTTTCTGCGATCTTCCCTACAAAGATTTTAAACAGCCCACCAACCCAACCGCCCCCCTGATGCTGTTAAATGTGCATGTCTCTTGTGGCTCTTGCCTGGATTTCCATTGCAAACAAAGAAACTATGATACGACAATACGACGTTACAATATTTTGCTACCAGATCCATGACTAAGATTGAGAGAGAAATAGAACAGATTCAAGACAATCCAATGGTACATGTGATGGCTGACAACTGGGGGAAATATAGTTTTGGCGAGTCCAGAAAGAAAAGGATGCGAGGGACCAAAAGATGACATGGGCTGTCAGAAGAAAGCTTCAATTCCTCTTCAGGTACTCAAGAAGAGAGAATGCATCACAAGCAAAAGAAAACAGCCGACTACTAACTCCGTTGTGAAGTGAGCCTTCTCAGCCAAATAAGCTCTGCTCCCTTCACTAATCTCTTGCTCTGCTCTACTCCCACTTTCACTTTTTGTTGAGTTCCCTTTCACTGTAACAGAGGAAAGTAGGAAGAAAGCATAATTATCTCCACACACACAAAAAAAACTATTTATTATCAATAGTATTGTAGGACAATTATGACCATGACTCCGAATAGTGTCATTGTCCCTTGTCCGACATGGCCCTATGCGAACAATTAATGCCCCATTAGTACAAATGTTTGGGAATTACTTAATCCACCAACCGATGAACTACTGGGGCTCAATTTGTCATTAAGGATGTGGACCAACTTGAACAAAGGGGGATGTCGAGATGGTGCTATTCACAAGAAATAATTTGTAATCCAACTCAAAATGTTTGCATTTGTCATCATGTAGTAGTATTTTATTCCCATAGTAGTATTACTCAGAAGAGCAATTTACCTTGAGCAACTGTGTTCTCACTTCCACTTGGCTCGAAGATCTCAGCATCCTTGGAGTTTGGAGGCAGTTTCAGAAGCCCTACAAGTACACACCCAATTCAAATAAACATACAAAAATATTACTTGAAAGACCCAAATGCTAAATTTTTCTCAAAAATATTTAAAAAAAAAAGAACCGGAAAGCTTAAACTCTAATACACTTACTCGGGCACTCCGAGATGTTAGACGGGACCTTGCAAGCCGTGGGTAGGTCGAGCGCGAGGCTGACATTGATCTTGATGCCAAGATTTGGATCATCCCTGTCCTTGATGAGCACGCAGAGGCATTTCGGGCTCTTGCTCAGCACCTGTTTGAGCCCTGAACAGCAGTCCGGAGAAGGATAGTTTGCATGCCCTTGTACGTAAGAAAGGCACGTAGAGAGCCCCACCAGCTGCTCAGAACACTCGGTTCTATCAGTAGTCAGGTCTGAGCTCACAATGTAGAGTGAGCAAAGTAGTAGAAAGATTGGTAGATGAGAGAAGCGAAGAGAAGTCGCCATGAGAGTGTGATAGAGTGGTAGTAGTGTGTCTGTGTTGTGTGAACTTTTGAGGGGAATTGGGGGAGATAAATGAGTGAAGGAAAAGGTAGGGTTGTTGGAGAGAATAAATGAATAATGGGTGTCTTAATGAAGTAAAGGACCTTCTCATTTTAATGGGGTTTAATTACCCTGAGGTAGTATGGTTGGGTACTTGGCAGCCTCTTATTGGCTGCCAAACCATAGCGTTAATAATATATAGTAACCACTTTGGCAGCTCCCTTTGAGTTTTGACTGCTTCTTTCTTCTTCTTTTTTTAAATCTAATAAATCCTGCTACCACTATTCTAATTTGTCCAAGGTCACGGGATCTGATAAGTTTTTAATTGCTAATTAGCCGACAAAAACTTATGTCATGGGGCATTTGTGTCCTTAGTTTGGGTCTTCATAATGGCCATTGCGTGTTTATTAATTAAGCTACAAGTTTCATGGATCTAGGCCTTGTTTTCCAATCTTACTCAGCACTATACATTCTTATTCTTGGAGGACGTTTCATTTGGAACAAGCTGTCGGCCCACTGGGTTAGTTTTCCGGCCCGGAATACTTATTGGGCTTAATGAGGCCGTTCTTGTTGGGTCTCTCTCTCTCTCTCTCTCTCTCTCTCTCTCTCTCTCTCTCTCTCTCTCTCTCTATATATATATATATATATTGATAATATTCATATCAATCGTACGTCTGCCAGGCTAAACTAACTACACGGCAGAAAATTTCTTGCAACATCGACAAATGGAGGGCATTACAAGAACATTACAGACACGTAATTGCTGCATTAATTGATGGAGTTGAACTACTCCGAATTTATAGTTCTTCTTCTTCTTCTTCTTCTTCTTCTTGAAAGACTAAACTAAAAAATGAATGATCACTTTCTCATTCGTTCGAGGTTCGAGGGAGGTCTGGACAAATGCATGCGAATCGATTTCCTCCAGCTTCCCATGCAACGCACCAATTTTAAAGCACCTCTGGGAGGCATTCATGATCCGTATATGGGATCTCGTGACCACCCTGCGCTAAATTGATGCCAACGAAGTGAGACGGAGATATATATACACTCCCCACTCCATTTCTCCAACGACTAATTTACGTCTTTACCAACCAACCTCTTGAGAGTCGAGACCCGAATTTGGAAGCATTCCTTCAATTAGGGGTGTATTTATCAACCACCTTCTACTACGTCAACTCAATATTAACTGCTACGAACTGCCACCACCGAGCAAATCCATTATATAAACCCTCACACTTCCACTACTACTACTACTACTACTACTACTACTACTACCTCCTTACTTTCCACCTAAAATGGCAAAGTGGTGTCTCCTCTTCTTGGTCCTAGCCCACGTCATGGCCCATGCATGCGCTCGGCACGCGCCAAATGACACTACTACTGCTAATACTACTAGTACTAACGTAACGACTAAGAAGTCGGCGACCAGCAACCAAGCCGCCGCCGAAGACCAGAAGAACCTAGTCTTCGGGGGAGTCGGCGGTTGGGCCGGAGCCGGCGGAGGAATCGGTACTCTCGGTGGCGTAGGAGGAGTCGGCGGTGGAGTCGGCGGCCTTGCCGGGATCGCGGGGCCGTTGGGCGGAGTGTATGGTTGGAAAGGGATTGGTGGCGGGGTTGGTGGGGCCGCTGGTTTAGGTGGTGCGGGTGGGGTCGGAGGAGTTGGCGTGGGCGGCGGAGTCGGCGGTATTGGACCTATCGGCGGAGCAGGCGGTCTTGGCGGCCTCGGTGGAGCAGGCGGTGGCGGCATCGGAGGTCTCGGCGGCGTCGGAGGGCTCGGAGGACTAGGCGGCGGCGGCGGTGGGCTTGGAGGGCTTGGCGGGCTTGGCGGTGGACCTGGTGGTGGTGCAGGTGGTAGTGGCGGCGGCGGATGTAGAAGTCCTCCTTGAAGAGGTTTAATATATAAGTAGGTTACTTTGTAACTTCGTACGCATATATATATATATATATATATGCTCATGCGTGCATGGATGGTGGGTTATAGTACGTATGTCTATGAGTTGTTGGGCTAGATTTAGCATCAGGGGAGTTTGTATCAGAGAATGGTTTGTTATGGTACTATGAGTCTATGATTATGCTAGCTGTTGTTTAATTTTCATGTGTGCTGGCATTTTTGTGCATAATTCTTGGGCTATAGACACCACGGTAGATGATGATATTCATGCATGCACTTAATTCACACTTTTAAACATTATATAAAGATTATTGTAACCGAACTGGTTAATACATAAAATCTTTTGTTTTTCTTAAATAAATAAAATAAAAGAGCTTGGGCCAAGGGCCAAGTTGGATTGGGCCAAGGGGGCCCAGTTGGATTGCCCGTCGAATTTTGCATGGATATTCGCGCATCGGATTAATAATTGGTTTAAGCGCTGTGTGTGAAAAGATTATGCTCGCCGTGGTTCGTCCCGCCTAGGGTTTTACCAAACCCTTCTTCTTCTTCTTCTTCTTCCTCCTCCTCTCTCTTCTCTCTCTCGAAAGCCTTAACCCTAGGATCTGCTCACTCGAGAGGAGGAGCTCGGGAAGCGATGGATAGATACCAGAGAGTGGAGAAGCCGAGGCCCGAATCGGCCATCCAGGAGAACGAGATCAGGATCACAGCTCAGGGCTTGATCCGGAACTATGTCGGCTATGCCACCAGCCTCCTTCAGGTAAAATTATCTACTTTTCAACTTATAGATTGATTCTTTTCTGGAATAGATCCGTCGGTAATGTTCGTTGGATTAACATTATTTGGCATTGAGACTGTTTTATAGGTCCTCGTTATGATTTTTGTGATTTAATGATGTTAATTACCTACTCTCTTTTTTCCTCCTGAAAAAGAAAAACAAAATTTTGATGGTTTAAATCTACGATTTGGTTTCTGAATTAGGAAAGAGGTATGAGAGAGATTGTATTGAAGGCGATGGGTCAGGCAATAAGTAAGACAGTCACCCTTGCAGAGATTATAAAGGTTGGTTGTTGTTTTCCCTTCTGATCTATTTTATGCTTCTGGTGCTGAAAAGTACCTAATTGTCAGGCCTTTTCATCCATTGAATTTGAGTGCAGAAAACATTTCCTGGGTTGCATCAAGATACCTCTATCAGTTCAGTCAGCATTACTGATGTTTGGGAACCTATTGAAGAAGGCCTTGTACCGTTAAGTTTCTATTGATTTTAGTGCCCATTAAGAAAGATTGTTCTTTGGGTTTTCACAAGTTCCCCTGAAGTTTTTTTTTTTTAATCTTTATCTGCAGATTGGAGACTACTCGCAATGTTTCAATGATTTCAATCACCCTCTCAACCAGAGAGCTAAACAGGGACTCTCCTGGGTAATCATTTTTGCTATTTTGGGAATGAATTATTAACTGTCCTGCAGGCTGCACGAAAGTAATTTTAAAGATGACCATTTTCAAAACTTAAACCTATTTGGGCAATCTTTATAGGAAGTACTGAACATGCATTGTGTATATTCAATTAAGAACTCCTTTTCTATATTTCAAGGTATCAAGCACCTTTTTATGTCGAGCAACCTCAGCAACAACAAAGAATACAGCACTCTCAGCAACAACATCGTCAATCCAGACAATCACAAGCTGAATTTTATGAAGGCACGTCTCTTGTCGATTGAACCTTTCTCTTTCCATGGAGACAGAAAACATGTAATAATTTTATTTATTTTCTTTATATAGATTCTTATGGACGAGGACGTGGTAGGGGAAGAGGAAGAGGAAGAGGAAGAGGAAGAGGAAGGGATTGGGGTAGAGGAGCATATGGTGGATACCAAAGTGGATATGGTGGATACGACTATAACCAAGGTGGATATGACTATAATCAAGGTGGTTATGACTATAATCAAGGTGGATATGGTGGATATAACTATAATCAGGGTGGATATGGCAGATACGGAAGCAACCAAGGTAGCTTGCACTATTTTGAGGAGTTTTGACATTAGTGGGAACTTCATGTATACTAATTGATAGGGCCTCATTGATAAGTGCTACAAGATCTCTCTTGTGTTATTGTGGAAAAATGAGGATTCTGTTGCTGCAGAATCATGCTTGCTCCTTAATGAAGCCTCTAGAATGCTAATTATTCTTCCTTTCATAATAGAAAATGGTGGATGGAACTCTGGTTGGGGTCGAGGCCGTGGTCATGGTAGAGGCAATTGGGGTTATCATGGTATGCACTTGATAATGATTTTAGTTCCATTTTACATTCATTTTGGGCCTAAATTGATTCATATTTGGTTCTTTCATATTAAATGGACATACTATATTATTTTATACTAAGTGTCAAATGCTGCATCATTTGCACTGCCTCTGTTTACTCAATCTTAGGGTCTTGCATTCAGTCCAATTTCCACTTTTCTGGACAGCTTGCTTCCTTCCTATCATGTTTCCACTGTGTGCCACCATCAGTAAATTCAACTTTGGCATCTTATTACTGCTCAATTAGTGTATGCACATATTTGTAAAGTTGCATTCATATAATACATCAGATTGATCACTTGATTAGAGTCTCTAGTTGGTGATGAGTGATAGGCTGACTGTGGGCTTTCCGTGCAGTTGGGCCAACTGACTTTGGTCTGACTGGATTTGGCTCATATATCCAGCGCTAAGTAAATCTCCAAGGCACTAGCTGCTCTTGGCCAAGTAAACCTGACATTGATATTCTGTATATAGGTGTCCTATGCGATGTGGTGTAAGCATTGCCATCCTATCAACTTAGGATCATCCATAGTTCTTTATCTACTATGATATAGAGTCTTGTTGCGATCTTTTGAGATATCATAAGAAATCACATGCAAGTATTATATATATATATTTGACAAGAAGGTAGTTGCCATGTTTCATTCAGAAACTTGATTAATCCCTAGACTGCAAAATGAGTGAGAGCTATAACCCCACAAACTACAACCATACAAGATCTAGTTCCAACAGTAAATCCAAGACCACCCTAACAAATGCAACAACTCATACAACCAATTTGCAAAAAATCTGATCATCCACATAGCAAAACAACATCAGCAACAACCAAATACAATCCCTACATAAAGACTACAACCAAATCAAAACTCTTGACACAACTACAATCAAAATAACACAAAAGCACAAAACAAACAAAGAACTAAAAGACACCAATGCAGCATCACTACTCTAGAATTGCTGGGTCTTCAGATCTTTGGCCATACACCACATTTTTAGCTTTCGATCTTTTGTCCTCTCCTTGGATATCTGCCCAGTAAAGAAATAAGGCTATAACGCCATAAATCACTGCTTTCCAATTCTTTGGAATAGTCTTATGTTTCTTTCCAACCAAATACTCCACACCTTAGCAGCCATAAGAATTTACCACCACTTCTTTATTTTCCTTGATCATCTGAAAACAAATATCTCACCTGGTTTGGTGTGGTGTATTTGCTCACTTTACCTATTTTCTCCTCCATTTTATTCTCTATTTTCTCCTATTGTTCTTTCTCCTCTTTCCTCTCCCCTCAAATTTTCTTTCCTCTCTACCCTAACTTTGTATTCTCTTCTATCCTCCTTGCCCTCTCTTCTCCCGTCCTTAGTTGCTCATCTTCTTTTATGCTTGCCAGCACTATTAGTCTCCTGCATAATTTGTCCCCTTTCTGATTCATTAGAATGCATATCAGCAGGCTTGTTTTATTCCCTTGCTTTTTTCCAACATCTCTGTGTTCATGCATTTATCCACAAGGAAAGCTACTAATGTTACTTGCAAAGAATAAGATGCTTCGTAATCCTTTGGTTTTGCTAGAAAACATGTGATTCTTTTTGTAGAGTATATGTAGTTTCACTGTTTTCCATCTCACAGATGCAGGATATGAACAAGGCAGAGGTAATGGAGTGCCTGGTGGGAGGAGTTATGTCCGTGGAAGGGGTAGGATGGGAAGGATGGGTGGTCGTGGGAGGGGAAACCACGAGTAGTTGAGTGCAATGGCAATATTCTTAAACGTGCTTGTTAATCGAGAGTAAATGGAAGTGACTTAAGGATTGCCGTGGAAGGGGAAGGAAGGGCGGTCATCTGAGGGGGAACCTGGTGTAGATGAATGCAATGATGATATTTTTGTACATCCTATATTACCGAGCGAAAAAAGAGAAGCTAGTTAAGAGTCATGCTTTTCTGGTCACTTGTACCAGTTTGCAATTGTGTTCCCATGTAATTTCCCAATAGTAACTCTGAAGTGCATCTTCTCCTAGTGTGTAAATTTTGTTACTTCATTTCCTTGTTTGATTTTATTTGAACAGACATGTGAGAGCTTTCGCTGTTTTTTTTTTTTTTTTTTTTTTTTTTTTTTTAAGTCAATTTGATGTTGGCGTTGTATATACTATATACTTCATGCACTGTGCAGCCTGGATTGCATCTTATGAATGGCAATACTATTGCAAGTTTCGAGTACTATTGTAATCGGCCTTCTATGATCGAAAGTATCCTTCCTTCCAGTATGTAAAAATATTTATTAGTGTTCGTCATGTGATCTGAATGCCATTCTTTCTGTACACAACGTTATAATTCCGAATCCTCTCCAGCTATTGAGTCGATCTGGTGGTAATTGATTTTGGTAAAAGATTAAATGGATGCTCAAAGCAATGGTCCAAAGGTTTATAATTTTCTGGAAAAATTGAGAGTTAATTATTTTGTAATTAATTAGGAGGTGCCCAATTTGTGACCCAAGTGGGATTAGGGAAACTAGCTCATTTTTTTTAAGAAAAAAAAAGAAGAAGAAAAGAAAAAGAAATCAAAGAGTAGAAATTGAATAAAAATCGTTGTGCCCTAAATTGTAATCTCCATAAGGCCCAATTCCGTCCGCATAAAGTGGGGGATGCCGTTTGAAGCCTCTTCTTATATTTATTTGTACTTTACCCCCAATCTATCTCTTATTTTAAGTTCTACACCTCTCCCTTCACTAGGGTTTTAGAGCCACCAGCACAACCATTTCCTTCTCCATCGCCTCCTTCCCAAACCCTAACCCTAACTCTAGCTCATCTCTCTCTTTTCTCTCTCTCTCCCCCCCCCCCTAAGGTTTCTTAGAGCTTGGGAAGCCATGGATAGGTACCAGAGAGTGGAGAAGCCGCGGCCCGAGTCGGCCATAAACGAGAACGAGATCCGAATCACTGCTCAGGGCCTCATCAGGAACTATGTCAGCTACGCCACCAGTCTCCTTCAGGTGAGTCCTTCTCTCGCCTCGGTTGATCACCAGTACTGGAGTTGGGGTTGTTACTTTGTTGTTCGCCTCTGGGTTTGTAGTTGTGGTTTTGGTTGATTGTTTCTTCGATGGTGCATTTGTTCGGCAAATGCTTTTGGTGCTTCTCTGTGCGATACTAATTTGAGGTCTGATGCGTGTTCTGTAATGCTTTCCCTAGATTTGTACTATTTCTGAGTTAGTTCTGGTTTTATAACATACGTCTGGTAATCTTTCCTTTTGATCCGACAGCCCAACATGTTCATTTGCCTTGTGTATACCATTTGATTTTTATGTCTTCCTACTGTTCTTTTGAGGCATACAATGGTTATCAAGATTTTCCTAGAAAGATATAACAGAATATTGTATTAAGGATACTCTCAGATATAGATTCTCTAATAATGATGTACACAAAAGATAATCTAAATTCTTATGTCTAGGAATTAGCGGAGATAGAAGTATTTTTGTGTGGGAATTATAATAAGAGCTGAACAACTTTTTATAACTATGAACAGATCATTTTCCGTAGTGATAAGTTATGTTTGTGGACAGTGAATACGTAATGTATGAGAAACATCTGATTCATCTACAATTTAATCTTGCTGTTGTAATGAGGAGGCTCCTTTCTGTTTTTCTGTCGTTTCTAAATATCCCATCTCTGTTGAAGCATGCCCTGCATGACATCTATTTGATTGCTCATTTTTTCTTCCAGCTCTGATATGATATAGCAACCTCTGGGTTCATCTTGATTGGACTATCATTTATATCTACTGAGTGTGTACTCAGGAAGATCGCTAGAAACATTCTCTATTTGTTGCTATATTTATCAGTGTTTCTCTGGCAGTCACTTATTCTAAAACTTCTGGTCTTAAAACTTCCTCTCTGGGTTTTAATTATACATTGTGATTTTGCATATCTGTCATTTTTGCCGAACTTCATTGAACTGTAGTTCGAGCATGGCAGTGCCCTGATTGATTTGGATTATCTCCAGTTTAAACTCTGATATGTGCTTGCCAGTGTAGTTTGTTGTTTTTATATGTCCACTTACCTGGCATATGTTCTTTTTACTGATTGATATCGTCCAATTACTCTTCATTTACGAAGGTTGAAGTTTCATACTTATATCTATGTGACTGTTCTTCAATTAGGAAAAACGTGTTAGAGAGATTGTGTTGAAAGCCATGGGACAGGCAATCAGCAAGGCTGTGGCAATTGCAGAGATTATAAAGGTTGAGTTGCATTTAGACTTCTCTTGAGGATTCTGATAGTAATGTTTAGGGTCACTTCACATATTTGTTTTGGCTGCAGAAAAGGATTCCTGGGTTGCATCAAGATACCTCCATCAGTTCAGTTAGTATCACTGATGTATGGGAACCTATTGAAGAGGGCCTTGTACCGTAAGTATCTTACATCTTTGGCATTTAGAATTAAAGAATTTCTGACAGTTTACTAAGTCTTTTACCATTTTATTTTGTTACAGATTGGAAACTACACGCCATGTTTCAATGATCTCAATCTCTCTGTCACCAAGGGAGCTAAACAAGAATTCCACAGGGTATTATTTTTATTTTATTTTTTTCACATGAAGGTACCACATTAATTATGTTTAGCTACTTACAAGCTAATTTTCCTTTTCTATAGGTATCAAGCTCCACTACTTACAGAGCAGCCTAGGCTACAACAGAAATTCCAGCAGCCACAGCAGTATCAACAGCATCAACCAAGACAAGCTCACGGTCAAATTGAAGGTAGAATGCATGATAGAAAAATTATCTGATGGTTAAAGAAATTACTAACTTTGCTGAGTTGCACAATGAAGATTCATATGGACGAGGTCGTGGTAGAGGAAGGGGAAGAGGAAGAGGTTGGGGTAGAGGAGGATATGGAGGGTATGGCGGATACGGTAATCAAGGTGGTTATGGGAATCAAGGTGGATATGGTAATCAAGGTGGATATGGTGGATATGACAACAATCACGGCGGGTATGGTGGGTACGGCTACAACCAGGGTGGATATGGAGGATATGGCAATAATCAAGGTAGCATTATTTCATTTACACTCCTTTGTCTAGATCAAGTTATGACATGCAATATTTAGATGGTTGACAATTGGCTTCCGTTGCTCATGGTGTTTGTTAATTGAAATGATGGATAAAACTGGGTTGCTTGTATTAATGATAGAGATTATTCTCCTTCAAGTTCTATGATTTTCCTCATTGCTGCCCTCTGTTACTATTCAGCTGACTCGCTTTTCCTTTCTGGTAGAAAATGGTGGATGGAATTCAAATTGGGGTAGAGGTGGCGGGCGAGGTAGAGGAAATTGGGGCTATCGTGGTAAGCTCTTAGCAGCCAGCTCTTTGTTATTTACTTTCCCATGAGAGTGCAAGATTTAAAGCTAATCCAGATACTATAAGAATTTCAGCATCATACTCTTGAACTGACACCATTACTGCTCAATGAGAATGAGCTTGATTACTTGATTTCAGTTCAACATTCATGTGTGGATGTTACTATAAAAGGAGTTTCAACATTGTTACTTATAACAATTAGAAATATTCATGCTCTCTTTGTGAGCCAGGTGCTTTCACACATATAAGAAAGTATTTAACTTCTTTTCCACAAAATCAACCATGAGACCAGAATTGAAGTTTGTGGTGTGATGCTCATCCTTGACCATTGAAATGCATGGAAACTAGATATTTTGATTTATTTTATATATACATGTATATACAAAATTAAAAAGGAAAAGAAAGATATCGTAGTGAAGTGTAAATTAAAGGTGTAGAAGTATCACAATCTATAGGCTTAAACATACATGTCTGAGATGTAATCATGATCAGCACTATAAAGTTCAGTTGTGTTACTTATGATGGATTTCACTTGATATTCCACTGATAAAAGAGCCTGTTACATGCATTGGTGGATTGCTGTAAGGGCTATTTCCAGTCGTGGATTACTCGTTTTAAATGTTAGAGTGGTCCGTGCTTTTCTGCCTGATACGAATAGCATTTTCCTCATAAGATGATCAGGAGCAGCTATTCATTTGATGAACAGATTACTCTTTATTGATTTGTTGCTGCTCACATTGAATGCGACAGGTACAGGTTATGACCGTGGCAGAGGAGCTGGTGGTAGAGGCTTTGGTCGCAGCCGAGGAAGGATGGGGGGTCGTGGAAGGATGAACCAGGCCTAGTGGCGCGGTGCCTTCCATTCTTATGCATGCTTCTATGGTTCTTTGTTTAGTGCTGTGAAATGTGATGTGGTTTTAAGTCACAAGGCCTAGTGATAAGCTAAATGGTTCTGCGCTTACTTTTATTATATGTGGACGTTGTCAGGCCTTTCATTTTCGTTTTTTCCATGGTTGCTCAGATACTGAAGCATGCTTTTATGCACAACCCCTGTTGCCGTAACGTACATTTCTTCTGTATTGAATCGTGCAGTTCATTCTTTTATAAATGACCAGATGCTCTACTGTAGGTTGACTAGATAGTTTTCACTATTTCTCGTTGATCATGCAGAGAATGGTATGACAGATGCAACTTATTGCTGCGACGTTCTTAAATCGAGAAACCACTTCTGCATAAATAATTTTATTCGTAGAAAGGCTTTTCACCGTGATATAAGAATACCGTGGAAGAGTAAATGTAACCCAATGGATGAGCCTCATTAATTTAATACCATGCCAGAGATATAAATAACAATGAGCAAATTTATACTTCTCCTGCTGATAGGAAAGGAAAAATAAACAGTGACAAATTGCGTCATTAAAGGATTGGAATCCACACAATGTACGAGAATCACCGCTCGGTCACAAACATGAAGTAATGCATGACATGTGTGCTTGGTGGATGCCTTAGCATCCGTAATAAAATTGCCGCGAGCCCACCAAGTGACAGCTACTAGTTTTAAAAACGATAGGATAATGAATGATCAGATAAAAATCGTAGAGATGAAACAAAAAGTTCTGCAGTCTATACATGGGTACCAACCACAATGCGTTAAAAGTGTTATCGTAACCCCGTTCCATTCCTCAGAACTGTGAGACTCTAATCTACAGAGGTGGGTGGTCACAGCACAAATCAGCAAAAGCCACATTAATATCGCAGTAAAAGATAGCAGTACACTACTATGGAGCGCAATCAAACCAGGTAGGAAGATGAATAAAGCCCGTCTCAGCATTTGAAACCATGGCAAACTGACAGGACGATGATGAGGATTAACGCAATGATGATGCCCAACACAATAAGCTTTATCTTCATGTTCTGCAACCACATCTTCCTCCTCATCTTTGTCCCTTGCTGCCTAAAGTCTTGCGCCTATGATGAAACATCATATTATATAACCACCAGAATAAAGAGGTTAAGATAACTTGAGAATTGAGAAGGATATCTAATCTCCGATGGGAACTGTAATAAGCAATTATCCTTCAAACCTAGCAGATTAAAGATAACTATAATTGGATTACAGCAAACCTGTGAGCGAAGATTCTCTGTTTTGTCAACAAGGAGCTCAATTTTCTCCCCGCGGTCTAGAACCTAGAAAGGATTGAGGGGCAGCCACAAGATTGTTAGTGGACAGAAAAATGCAACTAGAAAACAACCAAATATCAGCATCAGCACGTCATCTATTCGAAAGGGATTATCAGTCTGAGATAAAAATGTCTTATTATTATGTCAAACTTAGTTGGCGCTCTACAGCAGGAAGCTTGAAAAAGTTTACCTTCTCGATGTTCTCCATCATCACTCCTTTGACTTCTGAAACCTGAGCTTTCACTTTTGCCAGCTTGTTGATCTCATCAGGGTGATCGATGCAGTACTGCATGTGATCTTTCAGTTTTGACCTGAAATATTACATCAACATGTGGTTATACCATGAGTTACAGATGGCTTGGAGAGTTAAGGATCAGAAAAATACCCATATTCTCGGTTAAGACTGTTGGCGGTAGCAGTAGCAGCTTTTCCTCCACCATATTTCTTGCTGAAGTCTTCCTTCACCCTCTCCAGAAAAGCTATTGGAACTTGTCTGCCGGCTGACTCTACTGCAACTACGCAGTAAGCTGCAAAAACCAAAGATATGCAAATATAGCTACTAAGACTTACTAAATCTTATGACATTTCAAAAGGACATGTGCCCCCAAAATGTAAGCATCATCACTCTAGCACATGAGCAAATAACTCCAAAATTTATTCACTAATATAAACATAATTGTTTCACAATTCTTGCAAAGAAAATTAAACATGTTTTTTCAACATATAGAACACATTCTATAGACATATGTAGTAAACCAAACATACAAAACACATGTTCATCTCTCCAATATATTACAATACTCAATCATAAATAGGAACGTATTTATTCAAATGAGACATAACTAATACTGTAACAGGATAGGCAATAAAACAAGTGCTAAGAGTTGGACAATATAGGTATGAAATCTTTAAAGCCATATTAGCATAACTGTATCAATAGCAGATTGTGTGAACATCCAAACAAGTTCACACTCACAGCACTTCTAGATCATTCATCTACGATGAAAGAGATAAATGGAATAAATAAAGAATAAGGGGCCTACCACTTCATATACCTTGTGCCTGTGCCTCTTCTTGTTTCATTGCAATTTGATATTCACATAGCACTAGGAAAGTTGGAGTTCTTTAGGAACACTAATTTAAAGGTTAAAGAGGAAAGGTGGGTCAAAAAGAAAGAACGTTCAACTCCTACACAGAATCAAAATGTTAGTTACAAGATATGGAAAGTTCGACCAAAATGATAATCTCTCTTCACCACAAAATTTTACAATTGGCTGAATGGCTGCTATGTATTTTATGGGGAAGTCCTACTCCAGATGGTCTAACCAAATGACACCAAGTGATCAACATCTAAAAGAGCTTTATATAAAGAAGCATGTGTTCAACAAATCTAAGAAACTTGATACCTGCTTCAACAAATATAGGTCGTAATATGCCAACTAGGGTAGTGCCTACAGAAATCTCAAAATTTTCTTATTGCATTGTGCAATCCTAGAGCATATCTATTAGATCTATAATGCTTACTGAAATCTTTCAGTATGCCAGCATGTTGCAGCATTCTGAACCATGTGAATAGATGATAAAGAACACCAGCATAAATAAGCCTTATATTGACAGAAATATATATTACTCAATAATAACTGTCATTGTCTTAGATAATCTAAGGATTTGATCATCATCCTGATTTCAATCTTGGGATTTAGCTTATTTGTTCTGAAAAAGAAGGAACAATATAAAGCACGCTCAGAGTTGAGCAAAGCATGACGTCATCCTTCAACACCCATCAGTTTGAACAAGCTTCGCGTACCAGAAAGAAAGAAAATTCCACGGTTCCACCTAAACGCTATGCTCTCAATTAACACTCATGATTATCGAAAAAGGAATATAGATCTAAACATCTAATGAGGAAGGGATGAAAAGTATCATTCAGATTTTTCCCCTTAGAGCCTAAGCTAATAAAGTACTTGCCTCCAGGCGCTAGTACATTCATGAATATGCTGTGAGATATCTAATCAAAGCACGGATAGGACAGATCCTTTTTCCATCTCTTCTCCACATGCCATTACTCGTGATCTAACGGAAGTGCAATTATTGCTGTCTATTTTTACTTCCAACACGCATTAGATTCCCAGAATGCTAATATACCAGTAGCCAAATCATCAGACCGATCGTTTCTTCACAGTAGATCTAAAACCTAAATGTCACCTCTAAACTTTTTCCGCCAGTAAACAAGGGATCCACAAATAACAGCAATCAAACAACGTCGTCTCATATCAGTCGGATGCACACTACTTGATAAATGTTAAAAAAAAAAGGGAGAAAAACAACCAGAATTACTGATTCCAAACAAAGGAATCACATCGTAGGCGCTCCAAAGCCTCGAATCACGCACCGGTCGAGCAAAAGCACGAATCGTACAACAACAATCCACAAATCTATCAAAGAACACAAAGAAAACCACTCGAATCGACACGAAACAGAGAAAACCGAAGGAGATCAGAGTAAGGAAGGGCTCACTGTATCCTTCCTCGACGAGGTAGTTGAAGGTGTGGCCGTCGCAGTTGTAGGTGAACTTGTTGTTGCTGGCGGGGAGCTTGGAGAGGCATTGGGACGCGATGCCGGTGAAATTACCGGTGAATTCCGTGTACTCCGCAAGGATCACCGTCCCTCGAGCCACGAAGCTATAGATCAGCGTTTGCTGCCCCATCTCCCACCAAACCCTTACCCTAAGCCTAGATCTTTGGAGAGAGAAAGAGAGAGAGAGGGAAAAGGAGAGAACGAAGACGACGATGGAAGAGGAAATGAGAGAGAAATGATCGGGGAGGAAATAACTTGAAATATAAGGGGAAGGGATGGTCGGATTGTCAATTTGTGCGCCTAGAGAGGGTAAAATGGTAAAAGAATAGCTAAAGGAGTCGAGGGAGATGTTCTGCAGTGACAGGTGCAGGAATTTCGTGTGTCCATAAATTAACAAAGAGTATTTTGGACAAAGAGACAACAGACACAGATCTAAAAACCAGATGCTTTTATCAATAAAAAAAAAATGCAACATGAAGAGAGGATTATAAAATAATTTAACCATTGTTAATACCTACTCACTATTATATCATATAATTTGAAAGAGCAATGTAGATAAAGAATGGATCTTATGGTTGGTTTTAAAAAAGGAACAAACTATAATGCCATTCTTAAAAGTTTGGACTTGAAACTGTGTTACTTAGTGTCTAATAATGCTCAACTCCTTTTCGTCTTTATTGTGTAAGGATTGATGTTTCTTTTTACCTTTTGTTGCCATTTGTTGCTATCAAACAAGCCATTAACACTAAAGCAATTAAGCAACCAATGCTTTCTGGTTTCAGTGAAAGCATCTTCTGGAAAAAGAAGTGCATATATATTATTACCTTGCTTAATCCAGAAGCAAAATTTACAGCACCTTATCATGAAAGCTCCTTACTGTTAGAAAATATTATAGAAATACATTTATTTACCACTTATCATTATTTGCCAAGTACGGAGTACAAGAAACTCATGCAGTCAAGGGCTGCAGACGATCTACACTACGTAGTATCGGCAACATTTTAGCGAGTATTGCTTTCCGCAAGCCGACTCCATGACTCCATGCAGCTCCGTCCTCCCGCCGCCGCCGCTGCATTCATCCCGGCCGCCACGTGGCAATACTGCAACTCCCTACTCGTTCGCCGGCGCGCCGTCGCCACTGACCTCCGCACCGCCCACGCCCTCCTCCTCACCTCCGGTCTCCTCCTCCACCCCCACCTCTCCCTCCTCTCGCTCAACTCCCTCCTCCGCTCACTTCCCCGCTCCAACCCCCGCCTCGCCCTACCTCTTCTCCGACTCATGCTCCAAAACACCAACGCCAACTCCTTCCCTTCCCCGAACCACCTCTCCTTCCCCTTCGCCATCTCCTCCTCCTCTCTCCTCCCCTCCCTCTTCTCCGGCGCCCAACTCCACGCTCTCGTGTTCAAGAACGGCCTCTCCCCTTCTGACCATTTTGTCCAAACCGCTCTTCTACGTCTCTACTCCCGCCTTCCAAACCTCACCCAGAACCTGTTCGACGAAACGCCTCAAAGAGACCATGTGCACTACGATGTTCTCATGAACGCGTATCTCCGCGCAGGACTCGTTTCTACTGCATTACGTTGCTTTCAAGACATGCTGGTATCTAACATAAAGCCGGACGCTTTCGTCCTCACGACGGCACTGACGGCGTGTGCACACTCCGGTGCGCTTGAACAGGGAATGTCGATTCATAGATACATCGAGAGGGAGGAATCTGGTTATTTGGAAGATAGCTTTATTGGCTCGGCCCTCGTTAGTATGTATGCAAAATGTGGGTCTGTGAAGGAGGCAATAAAGGTGTTCGACGCAATGCCAGAGAGGAATACCCACATGTGGGCGACGATGGTGGGGGCATTTGCAATGCATGGGCTCGTAAAAGAGGCGATTGGGTGCTTAAGTCGGATGTGGGAAGAAGACAGGGTTCGGCCGGACGCGGTGGTGATTCTTGGCGTCCTCACGGCTTGTGCGCATGGTGGGTTGGTTGATGACGGATTGTTGCTGTTGGCGCAGATGGAGTCTCGGTATAATGTGGCCCCTGAGCACGAGCATTACAGCTGCGCCGTCGACATGCTTTCCCGAGTAGGCCGGTTGGAAGATGCCATGGGGATTATAAGGAAGATGCCTATGAGGCCTCTGGCTTCAGTGTGGGGATCTTTGCTCACTGGCTGTAGGATTTATGGGAACGTGGAGCTTGCAGAGATGGCTGTGGAGGAGTTGCAGAGGTTTTCTTTGGGTGAGGGGGATGATGAGGGGGTATACGTTCAGTTGTCAAACATCTATCTCAATGCCAATAGGAAGGATGATGCAAGGAGAATTCGAAAGCTGATCGGTAGCCGGGGTATCAAGAAAACGCCGGCTTGTAGCGTCATTGAGGTGAACGGTATGGCGAGCTCGTTCGTCGCAGGTGATCAGGTTCACCCCCTGAGGATCGAGATCTGGAGCACTTTGGAAACTTTAGCAGATCATATGGAGCAAAGAGGTAAAGAAGAGAGCTCATATTCCTTTGGCTAGAGAAGACTCAGCAAGAAATAAATGGTGTCTACTGCTGAATGATTCAGTCGAATCAGCATAACAAGCAAGAAATTATCTCATCAGTAACTTGGAGTGCCTGAAAGATACCTGTCCATTTTCAGTTTTATATATCATTCAGATTCAACACGCTATTTTCCCATCACATTTTTTTGACTCCCAACTTGCAGCCGTATGTTGGACACTTCTTTACTGGATCTATGAAGATACTTGTACTATAAAAACTTAGGTTATTATAAAAAGCATTTGCCATGCTGATTGCTGGCAAAGTTACTAGACATGACAACAAATCTGACTCACCAGATGAACATCATAAGGAGAACGATAAAGACGCTGGTTCATCCAAAAAAAGGGGTAAAGGCTGCTTAACACCAAACCACTTGGTAGTGGATACTTTAAAATATACCTGAAAATTTACGTGTACACTCATTTTACAAAAATAATTTGAACATTGCCCTTCTGTAATACAAACAAAATCATCCTAACATTACAAATTCTACCCCGATGAAACTATTAGTAGATATTTGACTTAGCAAGGTCCTTGCCCTTGAGGTAAGCAGGCGAATATTGAAGGGAAAAAGAATCCTAGTCACAGCCAAAACAAGAATCTCATGGTATGGTGTAGATCTCTAGCTCTCACGTTCCAAATATATGTCTGTGAACAGGAGCATCAAAAGCTTTAACCACGTCCATCCACTGCTTCTCTATTATCAAAAGTGAGTTCTCTGATAGGTGACCAACAAATAAAACTGGATCTCTGAATGTACAAATGTCAAAATTCTTTTTCTTCCTTTGTCTGGGTTCTTCATCAGGAGCCTTCCGCTTCCGCTTTGCCCTCACATTCCTGTTGATGTCATACTTGTCTAATAATATATCTGAGCCATTGGGCAATTCATCATCATCTTGATCAATGGGCATGTCGAAGTCAATAAAGCACATTGCCCTGTATGGATTCCAGAAAAAAATTGGGATCAAATCATCAAAAAGTAATTAACTATTGCATTACTTATACAGGGGTTTAGCTCCTGTATATTGTAATGGAACAAAGAAAATTGCTTGCATCCTTTTGCACAGATAATAGCACACTGAAGCAAGCATCAATGCATAAAGTACAGTTTATATATCAATACTGCAAATATATGCAAAATGTTTGAATAATGGAAAAGTAAGTAAGGCAGTTATTCCAAAAAATTATAGGAATGCTAGCACTTGCACACCATGTTAACCCTTTTGTCAATCAAATCAGAATATCAAAATGCTAAAGCTGGTAGCAGCTAAATTACACGAACAAGAAGTGGCAACAATCAATGAGCAAACTGTTCGATTATGTCGCCAGGAAGTTCCAAGGAAAGCTAACTAACGGGAAGCTAACCAATGAGAAGTCTCACTTTGACATTTAATCTAAAAAATATATGATATGCCCAATCAACCACTTGGTGTCTCCTAAAAGTGTTATCCAAACTAATTAGCAAACAATGCAAATTCCATAACTTGAGAAATTAAAGAACATGCATACAAGCAAAACAAAGAAGCAAGAGGTACCTTGCACTGTAAACGATAACTGAAGTTGAAGATAAGGAATGTGGAAATGAGAGGGCAATGACCTCCCCTGGGAATTCTTGAAATCTTCTAGGCAGACGGTGAGTGTGGCGTCTTGACCATTCACCAAGTTGTTTTGCTTCCACATCAAATACATACACTTCGTTCAAAGATGTTGTGATGACAAGCGCATTGCTGTTCCTGGGAGAAAACCCACCAGCAGTGACAGAAGCATCATTCATTCTATATATGAACCAATGTTGCCTGCAAAGTATGCCTTAAAGTTTTAGAACTGCAGTGCAAACAGACATAGTGGATCATACATAATACTGTAAAATTCATATCACCACTGACCTACCTTTGTATCTCAAGGTTAAATACATAGATGTCTCCATAACAATTAATTGCGGCTAACCACTGTCCATCCATACTTGTAAACATTCTTGTTATAGGTGGTTCACTAGAAGGAGAGTTCATATCATCTACCTTCCTTTGGGGTACAAAGGTGTTAACAACTTCCAACCTTTGGACATCCACCACCTGTTTCAAAACAATGAAAGGAAGAATGATTAGAACTACATGACAGATAAATATGAAAGTGGAGCAGATATAGTAGCAACTAGCAAGTTCATGGATTGTGATAATGCAAGCAAAAGAACATATGTAAACACAGAACATGGACCATGAATATTACTGGCATTCTGGTTATACTTAGCAAGCATTACCAGCCCAATATAAGTAATATGTGTCACTAGAAGCATAAAAAGACAAACACTTACATATATCTTTCTATCATGACCTGCAAGCATTAAGCTTGAGCAATCGACACTGAAAACCATACTGTGTGCACATGGCAATCCCTTAGGAAGCTGTAATTTGTCTAGGGACCACATGCCATTGCCACCTTTATGCCTTCTTAATTCAAATAGACAGGGCCTTACATGATCGGAGTATGCAAATAGCATCCCGGAGCTAGATATAGTGCTACAGAGAATTCTCCGTGATCCCTTGCTTTTAAGGCGAGCTAGAAGTTGTGCTGTTGTTCTGTTTCCAAAAGGCACATTTGGTGAAACTTTAGTATCCACTTTGACAAGCGAAACCTCTAACCAGCTAGAGGACTGAACGAGCATTATTGAAGCGCCATCCATAATGCTATTTGATGCCAACTTTACCAACACTCTTTGAGGTGCAGGGCATATGTCATGGGGTGCAAACTGGGTGAACTCTTTTGCAGAGTAAGCAAAGAGTTTGCTGTCATCTCCACCAGAAATGAGCATAGGAACACCTAAATGAGCCCATTTATGATAACTGAACTCAATGGGTTTTTCCTTCCGACGTATCTTGGCCACCTTTTCATCAGGCAAGTCATCTGCAAAAACAAAATCAGCTCATAGATGGAGCAAGTAGTTCTCAAAAAAAAAAAAAAAGGGAATAAAACTATAATAGTAAACTTGAATTGATTGTGGATCTTGGCAGACCTTCTCTACTAATTGGTAAAGCCATCGTTAAGGCTCTGACATCATGAGTGTGAGCTCTTACATAACCAACATACACCCATTTATTGATTTGTTCTTTAAGAAGCCTGTTTTCTCCAGAACCTTCATCATTGGACAGTTTATAAAGAGTTACCTACACAGAAATCAATGCCATCAATATACAAGTAAAATCATGAACATTTTCAACAATAAAATATTGGCGCCTGACCAAAATTGTAGAAGAAACATAGTCTTCTCCCAGCTAGCTGGTCCTTACTCCTTAAGACATCAAAACATTGATTTTCCCTCAAACTTCTCAACAACTTTTGCCTCTTGAAAATAAACACGACAGAGCTATACATCAATTTTATTTCTTAACTGCTAATCCTAGTCCCTAGACCTAAACAAGGTGTCGAATTCTTAGCAAACTGAACATAAAAAATCTCTTTGCATATGCATCTATCCACTTCTGATGTATTTCCTTAAAATGCAACATCTATATCTAGAATAACAATTATAAGATTGTAAAATATCAGAGCAGTTGAACGAGATATCAAACAGACCAACCTTCCCGTCTGAACCAGCAGAGAAGACCCTGTTCTGACTAGGAAGAGTTGCTAGAGCAGTCACATCACCTTTATGATATGTATGAGCTTGCAAAAGTGTTCCATGATGGCTATCCCAAAACTGAACACTCCCTGTACTGTCTCCACTAACAAGGGATCCGCACCTAATAAACATATTTAAAGAAATAGATTATCTTTATAATTGAAAGAGAATGTGCAGAGAAAACTGAAATTCATAGCATACATAACTAGTTACTACCTTAAAAACAGTAATGACCAAACACAAAGTTCTGGTCCACTACTAATACCCCCAAGTCCAACAGTGATGCGATAAGCCTCATGAAAAGATGTAGCATCCCAGCATCTAATAAAGCTGCAAACAATAGTAGGGCAAAAATAAGAATGCAAAAGAAAAGTCAAAGAACTAACTGATGAAGGAACCTCCAAAATAACTGCTTAGCTACTCAACCAAATTGAAAGGACATGGCATAAATTTACAAGTTGTAATACTCTGTCAGTTAATACATTCAGGTTCATCACATCAGCCACTAAATGATTCCATAAAACGTACCCATCGCTACTCCCAGAAAATATTGACTTCGCATTATGGCTCCATGCAACACTCAATATGCGTCCTGCAACGATCGAAATCAGAAACACAAAGATGATACTATTGCCAATATAGAAGAGAAAGGTATACGAGTCTAACCGCTAACCCTGGGCAAAGTTCTGATATATTTCAGACCATCCTTGTCAGGAACATAATATAAACGAACGCAACCATCATCACACGCTACAGCCAAGCGTTGAAAATTTGCCCCACTATGTACGGCATGTAGCTCGTCAGAGTCATCGTCATCATCAATACTACTTGATTCAGAGTCACTATGAGAACCATCATTTTTGTATTCATTGGCAGTAAGTCCTGAATCATTTTTCCCAGAATGCACACAATCAAGGAAAGGTTCCAAAGCCATCTGCCAGAAAGACACTCCAACAGAATCTAGCACAATCTACAAGAACCACAGATAACACTCTTTATTATCCAATCAAACAAATCCAAGTGATCATCAAAATTTGATTTCTAGAAGGAAAATAATTTTGAAAAGGCAACTGGATTTCAAGTAATAAAGAAGAATAGAGGCTATACCCACCCACCCCCTGAAAAAAAAAGCATATCTTGCATTAAATGAATGTTGCTTTCCCTTAATTCATTACTTCATTAGATAGTTAACCCTTTTAATTTGATTGCCGTAGCGAGTGAGATATTGGCTAAACGACATTAAATCCTCGCAGCAATCTGATTGGCTGGCGCAAACACAAGCATGATGTTAATCAAATACAAATTTTGAATAACAATAGCTTTATAATGAAAAGTAGGTCTTCAAGATCTGGCAAATTTTGGATAAATTTTACTAGTGATAAAGCATTTCAACAAGCATAAATTATGGTAATCTATTAAAATTATGGTGATTGTACTTCTTTCTCGTTTTAAATTATTCGAATTTTCTATTCAATCAGACTATGATATTGATATAAAGAAAAGTTTTACTTAACAGTTAACATTCATCTATTCTCATTAAAGACCAACGAAACACATTCAAATTGGAAAATGTCAATAACCTACAGTATAAAAAAATTTCCTTGTGTCAGGATAACTTGGCTTTCGCCAAAACGAAGAGCATCGGGAAAAAAAACATAGCAAACAAAATTTACTACCTTATGCTTTAAAGAGAAGAGATCCCATTCTGAGATCGATCCATCAATACTGGAAGACAACAACCGACCTATTCCCGCCCCTTTGGGGCTTGGGTTACACCAAACAAGCGACGAAACTCTCGAACCAGTCTCTCCCTGTATCGTCTACAACAAACCAAAAGGGTCAGATTTCTTTATACTACCTAAAACCCTGCTAAGTACTTACACACGACAAAATAAGGAGCTTCGAAATCGTACCAGCTGGCAATGCCACCCAACGGAGCCAGGAGAAACGAGCCAGATCTCAACGGCACCATCTTCCCGTGCCGCCGCCACCTGGGAACCATCGGCGCTGGTGGCGAGCGCCACCACGCCGGATGGTTTCCACTCCACGGAGCTGCTCCTGTAGACTTGGAGCTTCTCCATTGTAGAAGAGAGATCAGTGGCGAGAGCACAGTAAGAGAGGCCTCCGGAGATACTTAAGCAGTAGCTCGGAAGCGAGGTCTCCGTCGACGATTAGAGATCATAGAGGAAGGAAGAAACCCTAATCGATTGATGTAGAAGGAGAGTGTAAGAGAATTTTTAGGGTTTTGGAGACGGGAATTAGAGGGAAGGCGCGAAATGTGGATGAGAAAGATAGAGAGAGAAAGGGGAAGGCGGCGCGTCACACCGCTGAGGGTTTTGAGAGGGAGAGAAAGAGGTACGGATACGGATCTATGTACGAGTTCTGATCCGCCAGATCGAAGCCCCTCCAGACCCGGCCCGTTATTGTCGGGCCAAAACCTGACCCGACCCCGAACTGGGCCTGGCTCGTATTAGGATGGAAGCTTCCTTTTTCTTGGGGCACAAGTTTTCATTCGTTCGAATAATTTGAGCTAATTAAGGTTATTTTTATGTACTCGTGGCCCAGATACGTGAAGCGTGTATATATATCCGCCACGCATACCTTAATATCAGTGCTGGACCATGTGATAATTTTTGTGAACTGTACTCATTTGACTACGTCCTAAACTCATCTCTAAGATTCATATTAAGTTCATCGTCTTCTCTAAAAGATTAATTACTTTCTTCTATATGCCATTTATTATATTTTAACATATATGAACTGAGCTAAGTAGGAAGCTTGAATGCTAGTAAAGTTACTTGTATCTGCTCATCTAGCATTAAATCTATTGGTCCATCGTATGTATCTCATCTGCTTCTAATAAATACCTCAT
Source organism: Typha latifolia (assembly GCF_019914945.1). Classification (NCBI taxonomy): domain Eukaryota; kingdom Viridiplantae; phylum Streptophyta; class Magnoliopsida; order Poales; family Typhaceae; genus Typha; species Typha latifolia. Next base: position 17,346,655 of record NC_133089.1, read on the forward strand.
CTGCCTCGCAGTACCTCAAAAGATAGGATAAACCAAAGAGTGGAATAGTGAAGGCAGTGAGCAATGGAAGGAGGTGGCGATGTGAAGCTAGTAGGAGCATGGCCGAGCCCATTTGTGATGAGGCCGAGAATAGCACTAAACTTGAAGGGAGTTGAGTATGACTTCTTGGAAGAGCAATTTCCGGCTAAGAGCGAGCTACTTCTCAAGTCTAATCCGGTATACAAGAAGGTACCTGTACTTATCCACAAGGATAAGCCCCTATGCGAGTCTTTGATCATTGTGGAGTATATCGACGAGGTTTGGGCCGCTTCTAGACCCGCTATTCTGCCCACTAACCCGTACGACCGCGCTATCCACCGTTTCTGGGCCGCCTATATCGACGATAAGGTACTCTTATTCGTTTTCTTAAGCGTTATTCTTCTAGATTAATCTTTCCCTTGGGATAAAAAGTTTTTTATTTTTTCAAAATAGCCCTCAATATTGGGTATCATATATAAAAATATGTTTGTGGTACCCAGTGGTTCCCTTCAGCTGCAGCAATTGGAAAGGGAGAGGCCAAGACAGAGGAAGCCAAGGCAGAAGCCATGGCCCAGATGCAGTCAGGGCTTAAGCTATTGGAGGAGGCCTTTGAGAAGTGTAGCCAAGGGAAGAGCTTCTTTGGTGGAGAGACCGTAGGATACCTTGACATAGCACTTGGGAGCTTCTTGGGATGGATCAAAGTGTTAGAGCTGATGAGTGGCACCAAGATACTGGACGAGGAGAACACCCCTCTCCTTTTTGGATGGGCAGAGAGGTTTTGTGCTCATGATGCTGTTAAAGGAGTGATGCCAGACGTGGAGAAGCTGGCGGAATTTGCCAAGGTTCTACAGACAAGGGTCAGTGTGAATTGATTAAGCACCCTCGTGTATATGAGGTTTTAAGTACAGAGACAGAATACAGATGTGTGAAGTGGAGTGTCTCTTATTTCTTAACCGTGTCTTTGTTGTTATTATCAAAATTAATCAGGCTTTGATTAATAAGTAAAGCTTCCGCCTTAGTTTTCTGTAAGTTTTGGCTAATTTAAACCACTTATTTTTAAGCTATGATCGATGCACTTCATGGCATTGAAGTAAGAAGCCTTGTTCTTAATTAATTGGATCTTCCATGTGCGGCAGCAATTACACTACATCAAGACTTTCAATAGTAACTAAGTCATAACTCTAAGCATGGTCCCTCTTTGGGATACATGTGGCTCTGCCAGGCGCCAGCCACAGTTGATATTATATTCTCTCATTTGTGATCAGTCGTCTCAAATAATATCTAAACCTTCTCCTCCTCCTCTTACACTATCTACATAAACAAGCATTTCCAATCCCCCACCTAAGCAACGTACGCCAAGATAAGCCATGGAAGGAGAAGATGTGAAGCTACTGGGGTTATGGGCAAGCCCATTTGCTATGAGGGTGAGAATAGCACTAAACTTGAAGGGAGTCAAGTACACCTACTCGGAGGAGAATCTTAAAGCAAAGAGCGAGCTACTCCTCAAGTCCAATCCGGTATACAAGACGGTACCGGTACTTATCCACGAGGATAAGCCCCTATGCGAGTCTTTGGTCATTATGCAGTATATCGATGAGGTTTGGGCCGCTTCTGGCCCCGCTATTCTGCCCACTAATCCGTACGACCGCGCTATCCACCGGTTCTGGGCCGTATACCTCGACGATAAGGTATTTATCCAGCATAGATGTCTTCTTATATACGAGCTTTTGTTCGAATAATTAATATTAATATCTCATCCATTTTTGCGAACCAAAAAAAAAAATGGTACTAGTGGCTCTCTGCGGCGAGGGAAATCATTACGTTGAAGGCGAAAACGGAGGAAGCGACAGCAGCAGCCATTGTCCGGATGCAGACGGGCCTGGAACTATTAGAAGAGGTCTTTGACAAGTGCAGCAAAGGGAAGAGTTTCTTTGGTGGCGATTCGATAGAATACCTTGACATAGCACTAGGAAGTTCCTTGAGCTGGATCAAAGTGATGGAACTGTTGACTGGAGCAAAGATTATGGATGAGAATAAGACTCCTCTCCTTGTGAGATGGGGGGAGAAGTTTTGTGCTCACGATGCTGTCAAAGGAGTGATGACAGATGTGGAGAAGCTACTGGAGTATGCCAAGGGACTGCAGGCTTTCTACAGGAATGCTCTTCCAGCTCAGTGAAGTGGTTTCATTGAGGAGTTAGAGAGAATAAATTAAGATTGTATGACATCTGCTTCTTGTTATGTATGTTCTCCTTAGTATGATCACATCAATTTGATGGTTTAGAGAATAACTTTTTCTTTTTTTCTTGAAGTGTGGAGTTGTTAAACTTTTCTTTACCACTCTGTTAGTTCCTGAGGTAGGGATCCAGTCAGAGAGAAGGGAAGAGGACGACTTATTGTTTTAGAATTTAGAGTCACTTAAGAGTCGCAGAAGGAGATGGCGCGAAAGTTGCTGGGAGAGAGGGCGGAGGGCTTCGACTTTCCAGAGGGGAAGAAAGAGGCGCGAAGTTGGGTTTTAATATCGGATCCATGTACTGGTTCGCATTTGCCAATCCTCCGAAGCCCGTCCAGACCCGCCAGGCCGTATTTCTTGGAAGCTTCCTTTTACTTCGGGTTTTCCTTCAACAATTTGAGTCAACCAAAGTTGCTGTGCAGTGCTTGCTTTGAAACTTTAAACCATTTTGTCGGATTGAATCAGAAAAAAATCCATTTTCTTGGCGTGGAAGTACGAAGCCTTAACCCTTCTTCTCGGTTCTTCGTGTCTGAGCAGTTGACATGTTTGGTATCGGATAAAAAGGGCCGTGTGATATCATGGTATACGTATGTGATGCAGTGTTTAATTGCACTGTGTTTTCTTTTTTCTTTTTACTTTTCCCTGAGTACGAGTTCTACACGTAACTCTGACTTCTTTTCTCATCAAGTAACATCTAAACCTTCCTCCTCCTCTCCTATATATACATAAAAACCTCCAATCCCCCACCTCTAAACCAAGATAAGCAACGCTAAAATAAGCCATGGGAGGAGAAGATGTGAAGCTACTGGGGTTATGGGCAAGCCCATTTCCGATGAGAGTGAGCATAGCACTAAACTTGAAGGGAATCAAGTATACCTCTTCGGAGGAGAGTCTTGAAGCTAAGAGCGAGTTACTCCTCAAGTCTAATCCGGTGTACAAAAAGGTACCTGTACTTATCCACAAGGATAAGACCTTATGCGAGTCCTTGATAATCGTGCAATATATCGACGACGTCTGGGCTGCTTCCGGCCAATCTATTCTGCCGGCCGATCCGTATGACCGCGCTATCCACCGGTTCTGGGCCAAATATTTCGACGAACAGGTATTTATTTAGCAGACATACCTTCTTATATACGAGCAATATCTCATTAATTTGTGCAAAATAAAAAATAAAAATAAAAATTGTGCTACCAGATTATCGCTACGACGGGAGCAATCATTCGAATGCGGGTAAAGACGGAGGAAGAGATAGCAGCAGCGATAGCCCAGGTGAAGACGGTCCTGGAGCAATTGGAAGAGGTGTTTGAGAAGTGCAGTAAAGGGAAGAGTTTCTTTGGTGGCGATTCGATACAATACCTTGACATAGCACTAGGGAGTTTCTGGAGCTGGATCAAAGTGGTTGAACTGTTGAATGGGGCGAAGATACTGGAAGAGAAGAAGATTCCACTCCTTGTGAGATGGGGAGAGAAGTTTTGTGCTCATGATGCTGTTAAAGATTCGATGCAAGATGTGGAGAAACTACTGGAGTATGCCAAGCGACGGCAGGCTTTCTTCGAGAATGCTCCTCCAGCTCAGTGAATTGATTTTATCGAGGAGATAGAGAGAATAAATTAAGATTGTATGAGTTCGGCTTGTTGCGATGTACGTCCTTTGAAATAAGTTTTTCTCCCTAGATCTATATAATTAAGGGAGAAAATTATCGTTATATATATATAATTACCAGATTTAATTTACTTAAAATTTACAGATCTCAAATAGAACTGAAAAATTGGCATATCTTTCTCAAAGTGAGTCAAAATAGTTTCTTATTTGGATTTGGATCTGCAAGTGATTGTGAGGTTAGAAAGGAGAGCATTATAAGTACTAAGAACTGAAGACATATCGCAAGGTTCGGCTACACATTCAGGGCCATATCTTTTACATCGACTTCTACCCGCGATCTTTTAAAGAAGCTGATTTGGTGTTGGGCGTGTAATGGTTTCGGTGCAACCATGATATTATCTCCTTTTTCTTCTTTCCTCTCAATCTAGAGATCATCATTTCGTCAACAAATTGTGCTCAACGGCGAAACTCCTCTTTCCTCAGTTCGAGAGTGGCTTCCCTCCATAGTCTTTAGTCGACTAGTGGAATAATCATGGGGGTTTCGGGGGTAGAAGACCGGAGAACTTCTGGTCCTCAATTTGACCCTTCTCGGATCACCCATGATAAATCTGTCGTTTTGTTGTGTTATCATTTAACTCAAGGCTTAAATAGTTTGAACAAGGATGGTGGAGAAGATTTGTCCCAATGCTTCAATGGACCTTGATAATGAAAAAACATATCATGCATTAATTGAATGATGCTTTCCCTTAATTCATTACTTCATTAGATAGTTAACCCTGTTAATTTGATTGCCATAAGGAGTGAGATATTGGCTAAACGACGACTTGTAGCAATCTGATTGGCTCGCGCAAACACAAGCATGATGTTAATCAAATCCAAAATTTGAATAACAATAACTTTATAATGAAACACAACGATTTGAGTCAACCAAAGTTGCTTGTGCTTGCTTTGAAATTTTAAACCATTTTCTTGGATTGTATATAAAAAAAAACCATTTTCTTGGCGTGGAAGTACGAACACTTGTCCCTTGTTCTTGGTTCTTCGTGTCTGAGCAGTCGACATTTTTGACTATGTGATGTCACGGTATACGTATGTGATGCATTATTTAATTGCACTGTGTTTTTTTTCAAACTTTTCCCTGAGTACGAGTTGAGTTCTACACGTAACTCTGACTTCTTTTCTCATCAAATAACATCTAAACCTATCTCCTCCTCTCCTATATATACATAAAAACCTCCAATCCCCCACCTCTAAACCAAGATAAGCAACGCCAAAATAAGCCATGGGAGGAGAAGATGTGAAGCTACTGGGTTTATGGGCAAGCCCGTTTTCGATGAGGGTGAGCATAGCACTAAACTTGAAGGGAATCAAGTATACCTCTTCGGAGGAGAGTCTTGAAGCTAAGAGTGAGTTACTCCTCAAGTCTAATCCGGTGTACAAGAAGATACCTGTACTTATCCACAAGGATAGACCCTTATGCGAGTCCTTGATAATCGTGCAATATATCGACGACGTCTGGGCTGCTTCCGGCCAATCTATTCTGCCGGCCGATCCGTATGACCGCGCTATCCACCGGTTCTGGGCCAAATATGCAGACGAACAGGTATTTATCCAGCATACATACCTTCGCAATATCTCATTAATTTTTGCAAAAAAATAAAATAACAATAATAATTGTTCTACTAGATTTTCGCTTCGTTGGGAGTTATATTGTGTGCGAAGACGGAGGAAGAGATAGCAGCAGCCATATCCCAGATGAAGACGGTCCTGGAGCAATTGGAAGAGGCGTTTGAGAAGTGCAGTAAAGGGAAGAGTTTTTTTGGTGGCGATTCGATACAATACCTTGACATAGCACTAGGGAGTTTCTGGAGCTGGATCAAAGTGATTGAACTGTTGACTGGGTCAAAGATACTGGAAAAGAAGAAGATTCCACTCCTTGTGAGATGGGGAGATAAGTATTGTGCTCATGATGCTGTTAAAGATTCGATGCAAGATGTGGAGAAATTGCTGGAGTATGCCAAGCGACTTCAGGCTTTCGTCAAGAATGCTCCTCCAGCTCAGTGAATTGATTTTATCGAGGAGATAGAGAGAATAAATAAATTAAGATTGTATGAGTTCGGCTTGTTGCGATGTACGCCCATTGAAACAAGTTTTTCTCCCTAGATCTATTTAAATAAGAGATAAAATTATCATTATATATATATATATGTATAATATTATATTAACTACCGGATTTAATTTACTTAAAATTTACACATCTCATAGAGAACTGAAAAATTGGCATATCAAATGGAAAGTTTGTGGCCTTTGTTTATTGGCTTGGAATGCTTACTAATTATAAGTAGTTTCCAGAGGGACACTGTCCAAATGTGCACTTATCGGGGGTCTTATTCTTTTAGTCACGAATAAATTATCCAGAATATATTCCGGACTATCCGGATGGGATGGGATCGGACCGGACCGGGGATGTAATATATATATATATCATCCGTCCGGTCCGAGTCGGTTGGATTTCACTCACTCGCTTCCCGTTCGTGCCGCCATGTCAGGCGTCTGTCAGATTCGTTTTTATAGCCGAAGAAATGACCGCGTTGCCGCACGACCTCCACCACCTCGCGAACGCTTCCCCTCCTCGTCCCGACCTCTTCGCTTTGCACCGAAGACCGCTTCCGAAACCCTAGAATTTATTATTATTATTATTATTATTATTATTGCCGTTACGTGCTCTCCTCTTCTTCCCTATCCCATTTCTTCTCCGAAATTTCTCAATCTCCCCCTTCTGATCTCTTATCTTCGAACCCGCTCTGGGAGGGAGGAATGTTGGTCTTGGATCTGGGATTGTAAGGTCGATGGATTTGGGGAATCGGATGAGGTGTGCGTAAGAGGAGGGAAGCGATAGCTTCTGCTTTTGCCGATGATGGCGTTTTCGCCTGTCAAGTTCATGTTCTGGTTCTTGGTGGCTTGCGCCGTCGGATGGGTCGTATTCGTGTAAGCTTTTGCTCGATCTTCTCTTGTTCTTACCAGTTATTGATCCATTGCAAAATCTTATGAGAAGTCGATGTACTCGTAATGTGCTAATTAACATGGACTCTTTGTTGTTGATACAATAGTTTGATTTATAATTTTGTTCTAATTCTTTAGTTATGTGTTTGTAATCCAATAGTAGGTAATAGATTTGATGGAATAGAATTATTCTTCTTGCAATTTGCAACTCTACTTTAACTGTCATCAACTTCTGAATCAGAGCATATACTAAGGCGCTATTACATCCTTCGTTTCTGTAGTTCGTCTGTACTTTGCTCTCATATTCGACGGAGGGTTGCCAACTTTGGAAGATAGCTCGTGCTATCTTTTGCATGTGGTTGAGATTTGTTATTGAGAAGTACTTACATATACTTGTAGTCTGGCCCCACACAATCATAAAAGCTCTGATATTGTCGAAGAACTTTTTGTACATGCGCTCAATATAGTGATGCACGTTACAAACATACTGCAGTTCATCTCAGAGGAACACAGCTATTTTCTTTTTTTCACAATGGCCGCATCATAAACTACTCCATGAATAACCTGTGGTCCTAAATTCTTACATCTCTCATTGTTGGTATAGTGAATTCTTTAGTAACTTTGGAAGAATCTTTTTGGTCTGACCTTTTGCTGTACTTCTTATTCCAGGTTTGCTGCCAGGTTGTTGGCTTGGTTGTTGAGCAGGATACTAGGGGCAACTGTTGGTTTCCGTGTTGTTCGATGCAACTGTCTAAGGGACATTACCATGACTTTTCGAAAGGTTCTTATTGAAACTTAACATTTACAATTCGTTTTGTGTGATAGATGTTTCCGTTATTCTCACTACCAAACGGTCTAACAAGATCATCCATATAGTTATTTTCTGTCTTAGATTTCCTGCATATGGTACTACCCTTCTTCATTTTTTGTGCTTGTCTTGAATCCAACTTCATCTGGGTTGATTTGGTGTGACACTCTGTTCTAGGAAGACTGACAGACCAACTTGGGAGTTGGGACTTATAAGTTATAATGCAAAATTAAACACTAATTTTCCATAATTAGATGATAATTTGTATTTCTTGTATGCTTGCTTTATCATATAATTTGTTGATTTTTATCCCCCATAACTATCCACTTTTATCAGGAATACTTCAAGCATTAATTTTAGTTTGCATCAGTAGGAATCCTGTTAGTTCAAATAAATGTACAAGCTGCAGCGTGATGATAATAATGATGAGCTCTGCACAGTTGTTGACTTGTGCACTAACTATTGCAATCCAAAAGGTAGCAATGTGTTCCATCTTTTCTTGTTGATCCTTTATCTTTGCTGAATGCAAGTCTTACGTATGCAAAGATGATATCAAAAATGCATTTGCCAGGCAACAACATTACAGGTGCATCCACTATGCATTCAAGCTAATTCATCTGATAGCTTCCTGTGCTCTTTCCACCAGTAATGAACAAGCTAGTCATGCATTCTGTTCTCAGTTTTCATTCTTTGGTTCTTCCTGAGGAGCATGCCAAATGTAATGATAATCTCCATTCTTTTACAGGGTATTGTTCAATCCATTTCTATTGGTGAAGTCAAGCTTAGCCTGCGGAAGTCACTGCTCAAGCTTGGAATTAGTTTTACATCTCAGAACCCAAAATTGGAATTGCTCATTTCTGATTTGGAAATTGTCTTAAGGCCTTCTGCACAAAATGTTAAGAAGACGAGATCTCAAGCTCGAAGATCACATTCAAGAGGAAAAGGAAAGTGGATGGTTTTGTCTAATATGGCAAGGCTTCTATCAGTTACTGTGATGGAACTGATTGTAAAGGTATGACCACAGTGATCAATGGAAGTTGTACAATTGCTAGCATGTATGGAAAAGAATGTACAGTAAAATAGAATCCACATGCATCTTTACTATGTCAGTGTCATATATTCTTTCTGCTTTAAAGAAAACTCCTTGGATGGAATACTACTCTGCTGTTTGTCTTTTAGAACCTATGCCTTTCTATCTAAGTATGCATATTACTTATAGATAGAGCTTATGTACTGCTTAGTTGGTATTAACTCAATGTGTGTCATTTTTTTTAAGAAAGAAAATTGTATTTCTTTCTGTTTGGAGTCTGGACGTAACTTGGACATTTGAATGTTGTAGGTGCCAAAAGCTGCCATTGAAGTTAAGGATCTTAAGATAGACATATCTAAAAGTGGGGGATCGAATCCTATTATCAATGTTAAAATTCACCTCATACCTTTCCTTGTTCGAATGTGCGATTCACAACTCAGTTCTGGGCAGTCATCCAGTTTTAATCAAGTGGACTGGTTGGTCACTGCACAGACATGTTCAGCTACAGAGGGATATGAATCTCCTCCTTTCATATGTGAGGACTTACTGGTTGCTTGCGAGTTTGGTCATCACAGGTCAGTTGTTCTGACCTAAACTAGTGGACTCTTATCATTGCGGTGACTCTCAAATGTACTCATTTGAATGTTTTTATATAACTGAAGTAGTTATTAAGAACTTAATTAGTAAGCATTTTGTAGCTCTATCTGAGCAGAAGATTATTACAGAAGGTGCCAATCATTCTGCTGCTACCTAATAAATAATAACTACCTACGAAGCATTTGGCAGATGCTTACTTTCCTTAACTGTTTAAAATTTTAATCCTACAGACTCTTTAAATTAATCTAATGACACAAAATAAATTTGATGCAGGCAATATGTAACACATAAAGTTAGTAGCTTTTTCCTTGTGCATAATAACTAGGACATGAGATCGGTTGGGTTGCATACTTGCATTCCTTTCAGGTTGCGTCCTTCAATGAATTGCATAATCTTAATCTTTCAGATTGCAATGTCTTGCAATCCAAAAACCTTGCAAGGTAGCCCATGTTTAGATATTCTGTTTCCTTTCTGCACTTTGGCTTACGAAGAGTTCAATCATTCTTCCTTCAGCTTCTCTCTCTCTCATGTTAATCCACCTCCTTTTCTTCTGCTTTACAACCAAAAATACATGTTCTTAATTTCCTATAATTTCTTGTATATCTATATTATACTGTCGATTTCACATGTGCAGTTTGTCTTCTCTCTTGTAGGCTTCTAAAGTTCTTGATAATTTGAATGCAATCAATTTAAGGATCTTGTGATTTGATTTTACTGCATATTAGAAACACTTTCTGCTCAAGGGTAAATGCACTTTTTTCAATGTTGAAGGTTTAGTTCATGCTGCAATATTCGAAGAACATAATATCTTGGATTTACTATTCCACCAGGACCCACATGCTTCCATCGTTAGTATAAAAAAGTCAACAAAAAAAAATCATGGTTGTGTATCTTCGTTATGGAATATCTGACAATATTGGATAAGAAATTTCCTATCCTGGATTAGAACTTAACTATTTAACAAATTCTCTCTGGAAAGAGAATCTCCTGATTTCATAATCTGCCCTTTAAATGTCTTGCAATTAAATGATAGGAGCCTTGTTTGTGCATGCAAGCTAATGAGTCAGTAAACTTCTATCATGGTTGACTTGTCTTGTATTAGCTCTATTTCTAACTGGCAGCACAATAAATGAAACTAGTACTTGCACTTCTTATGCCTCAGGGAACAACGAGTCAATATCAGGAACTTGGATGTGACATGTGGAGATGTTGTTGTGAACTTGAAAGACAACATGTTCACTACGAAGAAACCAGCTGCCGTTTCTACTGCTGATGGCATTGAAGATAGTTTGGATTTTAAACCAACTGAAAAATCAAAAGGGAACAAATTCTCGATTCTGTCAGTGAAGAAGCATATTGCAATGCTTCCTGAAAAGGTCCCTGGACTTCCTTGTTGTACTACTGTTGTCATATATGTGAATTATTTTGTATTTCTGCCTCTTACCATAAGCTCATAAGAGTTTATGCTACTCCACATATAGTTAGATTAGACATTGTATAGAAAGATAATGCTAATATAATATGGTTTAAGACTGCTAATTGTGTAGCAAGATTAGATATGGACAATTAGATTCACAAGATTCTTGGTCTCAGAATTATAAGGTCTCAAAAGCATCTTGGTGTTAAAAATAGAATGTTATTGAACCTAGCAGAGGTTTAATATAGGAAAAAAAGAGTAAAACTTAGCAGGGGTACATAAATAATGGCAAACTATGGAATCACAAAGTGGCTTAAAAAATAGCTTAATAATTATTGGAGCTAGCGTATGGGAAATATGCTATATATGTGTGTGAGTTTATTTACAGGCTACTATAATATGGCATCATTATTGTACACCATCGCTTTATATTCCATGAATTATGTGAACCATTTCTGACATGTTTATTCTGGCTAAATCACATACTGCGAATGTCTGGCAATTTGAGTACCATTTTTCAGATAAGGATGAATTTGTAAGGGAATATATCAACTATCAAGGTAATACCAAGTAAAATTATGGTATTCTGAAAATATGTAATATCTTATCTTACTGGCATATTTATTTTCTAAAAATTGATAATAAATGAACATATCTAGCAATAGTAAAGTGCGAAATAGTACATTCTAACACTGCTACAGTTAGACTATTTACTCGTGAATTGTAGGAAGTGGAAAATCTATTTATTTGATGAACATGTTTTTTTTTACCTTCTGCATATTTCTAGAGACTACAAATTTGGTACAAGTAAGCTTGTCATGATTGCCATATCTCTGATTGCTGTGGAGTTCATGGAAACTATTTTATCTTACTAGTTTTTCTCTTTTTTTTTTGGATGCTCCGTTAACATGTTTTGTAATGAACTTGCAACTTGCATCTTAACAAAAATATGTTATAGTGCCTGTTCTTATGATGTTAATTTGGCACGCTACTGTGAAGTTGAGGCTCTTTAAGTGATTGTCTTATATTATTTACGCAAATTTATTTTTCTTTGGAAGGTTAGTTTCAATATGCCCAAGCTGGACCTGAAGTTTTTGCACCAAGGACAAGACCTTTCCATCTGCAACAACATCAGAGGCATCTGTCTTGGAAGTACTATATCACAAACATCCGAGGACTCTGGGGAATCTACATCACATTTAAATCTTAAAATGGATTTTAGCGAGATTCACGTATGTTGCATGAGTTTAATAGGATTTCTCCATTGAGTGCTATTTATTTGTTGCATTTTATGATAATTCCTCATTCCAGCTCATTAGTGATGGTGCTAGTTCCGTCTTGGAGATTCTAAAAGTTGCAGTTGTAGCTTCAGTTGACATCCCGATGCTGGTGAATTCTTTATCTTGCTACTTTGCTAATTTGCTAATTTGCTTATTACGATCTTTACTCTGTTTGTCACTTTGTCCATGTAATGTTTCAAGTGCATTGACAATATTTTAGTACTCCATATGGCATTTCGTGATCATCTTATGCAACATATGATATGATTAATGAGGAAAGATGTTGCACTTTTATGATGCAACGAAATGTCACCGCTAGCTTTTTGTACAATATATATGCATATTGATTTCCTTATTCCTGTTATCTTGTTCTAGTATATACACCCGGATTTAGATTGACAGATGCATGTATTGCTATGTTTTCTCAGAGCCATAAACTTTCTTTTATACTCGGTTCTGCAATCTGCCTTAGATCTATTCATCTCATTTTTATGCTAATATACTGGTTCCATGTTTGTCAAGCTCAATTATCTGTGTGAATATATATTTTATTTGTTTTCAGCCACCACTGCCAATCAGAGCCGAGATTGATGTCAGGCTTGGTGGAACCCAATGCAACCTCATTGTAAGCAGGTTGAAGCCATTGCTTTTCCTTCGTTCAACCAAAAAGAACCCACTTGTTCTTCGTGAGAATTCCCAACAACAAACGGTGCCAACAGAGTCCATGAAATCAATGATGTGGACATGTACAGTCTCGGCGCCAGAGCTGACTGTCATGTTTTATAGTGTCGATGACTTACCGCTTTACCATGTAAGTTCGTTACTTTACAATAAGATATTTTCTCCTATGACGTATTATTTTTCTCTTCTATTTTAGCTAAAGTGTTGGTAAATTCTGTTGTATACTTACATAGTTATCAATATAACCATTGCTAAGTTCGTTAAAGTTTCTTGCAATGGAGATGATGATGCATCTAGAATTCTAGTCCCCAATCTTCAGAATAACTTCTATGCCTATCTTTGCTCAGTTGAAAAATTAAATTTGTGTGGTTGATTATATTTACCAGACCCATATATGGTCAAGCTATTGGATACCATATGCACACATGTACGTATATATATATACAATATAAATACATGGCCCATACTATATTTTATCATTTGATGAAAGCATCAAGAATATTTCAAGATCCGGCATCAGAAAGACAATCATAATCGAATCTCTAGGAATGAACCAACATCTATTTAAATGCCCAATTATAAATTGGGAGTAAAATTTAGACATTTAGTCTCGTATTTAAATTTTAAAGTGTACTAAATATATAAAATAAAATTTTAACTAATCTTATAAAAGTCTCTAGGAGTTACTATGACTTTTCTTGTACCATCGGTAAGTTAGATTACATTGTTACAAAACCTAAAGCTTGGCGATGACTCTAACTAAGGTTAGATTGAGGGGGGCCTCGGGATTAAAAACTTGATATTGGCTAAAACGGTGCTTATTAGCCGTAATGATTTTAATCTGTTGAATAGTTCTCAGTTTTTGAGGTGGCCTTGATGAAACATAAATATGGGGCCTTTGACCCTTGGGCGGTCAAGGCCAAGCCTAGGTCCTCGTGGGCTTGGCGGCCCTTGTGAACTGAGCATTAAACACCTTATCGGTCGAGGAAATATGATCGATATCATAAATGACCCTTGGATCACTAGTTGCCCACTGACATTGATGCCGACATTTGTGGATTTTAATTTTATTAGTTCTACCATGTTGTTAAAGATCTTACGGTTAATGATCGCTGGGATTCTTCAATGGTGATCAATGGTTTTGGTAGCACTCTAGATTTTGAGATCCTGAGAATTAGAACTGGACCGGCTGTGGGTCGCTAGCTTTGGTGGTCTAGCCTTAAAAGAATGGCCATTGCAGTTTCTATGTTCAAGTTTTTGAGGTCGAAGCACAGTTTAGATTTGGTGGATCTAAATGGAGAAGGCTATGTAAGCTCAAAGTTAAACCTAGGGTTCTTCTGTTCATTTGGAAAGCTATGTGGGGTAGAATTCCTATCGGTGCCCTTCTTTTTAAATTTGGATTGATTACCCAAATATTGGTGTATATTTTGGCCTAGATTCCAATTGGCTCTTTTATGATTGGGCTCATATGAGTGGCAACATACCAACTCAGATTTGAGAATATAAGGTGCAAGGCGGAGAATATTGCTTGGCATGCCCTCACTATGGCCCAAGAGTAGTATGAGAATGAGTGATCAACAAGAAGGGACAGTGTAGCTGGTCATAATTAACGGGGGAAAAGCCTCTAGATGGTGTTGCCAAAGTCAATGTGGATGACGCTTTCGACCCCAGTGATCAAAAGGCCGATGTTGGACTGGTAGCTCGGGATCAGTTCGGCTCCCTAAGATTTGTCAGTGCTACCCGTGGTTTGGAATTCTCCTCTCAAAAAGCGGAGGCCTTGGCCATGCTTCTTGCAGTGGAGAATGCAATGGACAAACATATGGCTAAAGTTATCTTTGAGTGTGATTCTGATTTGTAACCAAGACAGTCAATTGCCTCGATGATGGTCTGTGGTGCATCCTCAATATCTTTTTGCAATGTAAAAGCTGCAGACGGGGCAGCTCATAGGAGTGAGTTAAGAAATTTTTTGTACTCTGAGGAGGGTGATTTGGATCGTATCCTCCGTTTTGACCTTTCGGGACTCGGGAGCGGGTTTCCTCTGAAAGAGTAATAACATTTAGCTGGCATAGCGTCTCCTATTTAAAAAATAAATAAAATTTGTCACCCCAAGATACGACAACCTGGCCGAGGTCTCTCTGTTGATATTTTTTGACTTCTGATACACCATGTTAGAGTTGCTTCACACAGACGACTTGTTTCGTAGTCAACCGAGGTGCAAAAATCATTTCACAAAGATGACTTTTTCTCTAAATTTTTGTCATGCAAGCAAGGGCATGTCTGAGAATCTAGAAGGTCTATTGTTATCTAGAATTATTTACTTTATCTCAGCATAAACTCATGCAACCAAGATATCCTCTATCATTGACCCTGACATGAAAGAACACGGACAGAGAAATATGGTCAGTGACTCAGTTTAATGTGTAGATAATTATATTTTAATTCTTTGCTTATCACGAATAAGCTGAAGAATAAAGTAAGTGATGTGTTTCTTAATTTTGACAAGTTTATTGACTCTTCCATCCATTAGTATTTCTGGATACTTTCTGTGAATCAGGTAGGATCTTCCACTAGTTTCTTACTAAAGATGTATTTATCATATATCTCTTGCAATGGATTTTTCCGATATTCTTCCTTTATTGAGTTACAAAGAGAAAATGGGTATGTCTTGGACTGAACTTCTAATCTTGTTCTTATTTTCATTGAACGCTGGATAATTCAGGGTTTCTCACAATCTTCACACCTGTTCATATCTAACATTGTAAACAAGAGAATGAAAGTACATGCAGAGCTTGGTGAATTAAATTTACACATGGCAGATGAATATCAACGTTCCTTGAAGGAAGATTTGCTCGGCATACAAAACAATTTAGAATCCTTATTGAATATTTCTCGGGTGAGTCTTGATTTGGGAGAGAGAGATACAGAACTATATGATGGACAATACCACACTCTTTCTATTGATATAGCTGGAATGGGGATATGCTTTGGCTTTCAGCATCTTGAATCTCTTTTATCAACCATTCTGTCCTTTAAGACACTACTGAAAAGTCTTTCTCCTTCTACTAAACAAGCTGCACACATCAAGATAGGCCATAATCCTAGGAAATCAGATAAAGGAGCACAAATTTTGAAACTAGGTCTTGAGAAGTGTTCTGTCAAGTATCTTGGTGATGTAAGCCTAGAAAATATGACAGTAGCAGACCCCAAACGTGTAAACTATGGCTCTCAAGGTGGTCAAGTACTTATCAGTGTCTCCAGTGATGGCACACCACGCAGAGCAAGCATACAGTCAGCTCGCTCCTCCGATTGTAAGCATCTGAAATTCTACACATGTCTTGAGGTCCTTTGTCTAAGAGCATCCCTGGAAAAGGAAAAGAATTCTATGCAGATTGAACTTGAGAGAGCTAGATCAATCTATGGGGAGTATCCACAAGAAAATAACTCTAAGGTAGAGTTGACTCTCTTTGATTTGCAGAATGCAAAATTTGTCCGACGTGCTGGTGGGCTTAATGAAATTGCTGCCTGTTCTCTCTTCAATGTGACGGATTTGTCAGTTAGGTGGGAGCCTGATCCACATTTGGCACTATTCGAAGAGATTACACGTATAAGGGCTGCTTTGCATAAGATTAAGCTCCAGAACTCTGATTCTGTTGTAAAGGAAGAAACAGTTAGCGTGGATACTAGGATGGGAAGATTAGCAAACATGGACCATACGCAACATGAAAAGCCACACAAGAAAAAAGAATCAGTTTTTGCAATTGATGTTGAAATGCTAAAAGTTTCCGCTGAGCTAGCTGATGGTGTCGAAACGACAGTCCAAGTGCAATCTATCTTCTCCGAGAATGCAAGAATAGGTGTACTGCTTGAAGGACTCATGTTAAGTTTTAATGGTGCTCGAATTATCAAAAGCAGTCGTATGCAGATCTCTCGCATTCCAGTTTCTATTTCAAACAATCTGCTTGATCCAAAAGTACAGACAATGACTACGTGGGATTGGGTTATTCAGGGTCGTGATATTCATATCTGCATGCCTTACAGGTTACAGTTACGAGCTATCGATGATGCAGTTGAAGATATGTTACGTGGCATGAGGCTTATTGCTGCTGCTAAAATGAATGCTATATTTCCCGACAAGAACACCGGCAGCAAAAGAGTTAAAACTAGGTCAACAAAATTCAGATCTGTTAGATTCATCATACGCAAAATCACAGCATATATTGAGGAAGAACCTATGCAGGGCTGGCTCGATGAACATTATCATCTCATGAAGACAGAAATTTGTGAGTCAGCTGTTAGATCAAAGTTACTTGATGAGTCTGTCTCAGTAGGAAAAGTGTTTTCTGGAAGTGCTAAATTGAACCTTCAAGAATCTGAAAAGAAGACTAATTTTAATGAAGTTGAGGTTGATGATTATGATATACTATCTGTCCAACATTTGCAGGAAGAGATATATAAGCGGACATTTCAGTCTTACTATCAGGCATGCCAGAAGATGATGCTATCAGAAGGATCAGGGGCATGCACAAGTGGCTTTCAGTCAGGGTTTAAACCAAGCACTAATAGATCTTCACTTTTATCACTTTGTTTGACAGATGTGGATGTAACTCTATCAAAAATTGATGGAGGTGATGAAGGAATGATTGAGTTTATTAAAAGGACTGATCCATTTTGTGCAAATAATGAGATACCATTCTCCCGGATGTATGGTAGTAATATTGCTTTAACTGCAGGGTCATTAACCATCCGATTAAGAGATTATACATTTCCACTCTTTTCTGCTACTTCTGGTAAATGCCAAGGGCATATTGTGCTTGCTCAGCAGGTCAGTGTTTGTGCTTCTTATCTTTTATTTTCATCAGAACTTACATTTAATACAATAAGTATAATGATTCCTTTATATTTGCGTACTTATTTTTTACTGGTTATTGCAAGTGAATTGCTAGAATAATCATTTAAACCCATGTTCATATTCTTCTCCTTTATATTTCTTCTCTTCCAGTTGTCTGCACTCTGCAGTAAGAGTAATCATATAATCCATATTAATAATCTTTTTTTTTTCTCTATCAAAATATTTATCTCTTCTCCTCCAGCACATGTTGTCTATTTAGGTGAAAGGCTTGCTTAATGATTGGCAGTCTCATCTTATAAAATGTGTCTCACGATCAACAGATACTAGGTAATTATAAGTGCCACTATGTAGTTGTTAAGGTTAAGCATATGTGGGCAGATGAAGATACGGAAACATGATGAATAATGCTAGAAGCAATTAAGACAAGGACGGACATCAGGTAACTCAAAAGAGAGGACAATAGCAGCAGCAAAGCATGCATCTGAAGATGTTCTATCAACTTTGATGTCAGAAAGCAATACTGTGCGTTGAGATCACGACACCAAAGAAAAGTATCAGCATTTAGTGAACATTTCAAATCATGTAACTATTCAATAAATATATTCATTCTTTGGAAGTAGATCTCGCCATTATTTCAGATTTGCTTTCAATCTAATGTAAGGGAACTAAGACATATTTCTGATTTGCTCTTAGGTGTTGGATTTATATATTACTGATAGTGTGACTTATTTAATGGACATTCTGGTTTCAGGCAACTTGCTTCCAACCCCAAATTCTACAAGATGTTTTCATTGGAAAATGGCGGAGAGTTTCTATGTTACGCTCAGCTAGTGGTACCACCCCACCAATGAAGATGTACTCCGACTTGCCAATACATTTTCATAAAGGGGAAGTTTCCTTTGGGGTGGGATATGAGCCAGCGTTTGCAGATATAAGTTATGCTTTTACTGTAGCTCTGCGTAGGGCAAATCTCGGTAATAGAAGTTGCTTATTGACTACTAATGATCAAAATGTTCTTAATATTTCACAAAGTGTGGCCACCAATCTTTCAGAAAATCAGCCACCTAAAAGGGAACGAAGTTTACCATGGTGGGATGATATGAGGAATTACATTCATGGGAGACATAGTTTATATTTTACTGAGACAAGATGGAATCTTCTTGGGACAACTGATCCTTATGAGAAGCTAGACAGGATACAAATCAGTTCTAGTTACATGGAGATACAACAGAAGGATGGTTGCATAAGTCTTTCTACAAAGGAACTAGGGGCATATTTAAGTAGTATAGATAGTCTGGTAAAGAATTGCAGTTTAAAACCTACTCATCATACATCTGTACCTTTTCTTAATTCTCCTGCTTTCTCACTTGAAACTATCATGGAGTGGCAATGTGAGTCTGGCAATCCGATGGATCATTATCTCTATGCTCTTCCCGTGGAAGGAGAACCAAGGAAGAAAGTCTATGATCCATTCCGCTCCACTTCCCTCTCATTGAAGTGGAACTTTTCACTTAAACCTTCCTTGTCACCAACTGACCAATATGTTTCATCAACTGGCAGACCTATGGAGTCTTCTGAAAAGAAAGATGCAGTTTTAGTAGATTCTCCAACTATAAATATGGGAGCTCATGATATAGCTTGGTTATTTAAGTGGTGGAATCTCATTTATCTTCCTCCTCATAAATTAAGGACCTTTTCGCGGTGGCCACGTTTTGGAGTTCCAAGAATTGCCAGATCTGGAAACTTATCATTAGATAAAGTTATGACTGAGAACTTTCTTCGATTTGATGCTACACCAATTTGCATTAATCATATGCCATTAAGGGATGATGATCCTGCTAAGGGAATGACTTTTCGCATGACAAAGTTGAAGTATGAGATGTGCTTCAGTCGTGGTAAGCAACAATATACATTTGATTGCAAGCGTGAACCTCTTGATCTTGTCTACCAGGGTCTTGACTTGCACTTACTGAAGGCATATCTGAACAAGAATTATGAAGCATCCACAATTCAAGATATCCAGACTACAAATAGAATTTTAAGAACTGCGAGAACAGAAGATCTTGGTAGCGAAAAATGCAACTATATTGGTAGTTGCACAGAGAAAAACCGAGATGATGGCTTTCTTTTATATTCTGATTATTTCACCATACGAAGACAAGCACCAAAGGCTGATTCTACGAGACTGTTGGCATGGCAAGAAGCAGGCAGGAAAAATCCTGAAATAACCTACATGAGATCTGAGTTTTGCTACGGGAATGAAAGTGACCATACACAATCAGATCTTAGTGATGATGATGGATTCAATGTGGTAGTTGCTGACAACTGCCAACGTGTATTTGTTTATGGTCTAAAGCTCTTGTGGAACCTAGAGAATAGAGATGCTGTTTGGTCCTGGGTTGGTGGAATATCCAAGGCATTTGAACCACCAAAACCTTCTCCTTCTTGCCAATATGCACAAAGAAACTTGACTAAGAAGGAAACTTCAAACGATACGTCTGAAATGCCCTCTGACGAGGTCCTTAAGCCTTCACCTGGTAATTCTCATTCTGCAAATCCCCCGTCACCCAAATATGTTGAGAACGTTGAGTCCCTTCAATCTGATACCTTGAATATGTTGGACTTATCTTCAAGCAATGCAGCAGGTGAGCCGAGTATGATTTTCTTTTGTTTCATTATTCATTATCATGTTCAACATACTAAAACACTGATACGTTTTCTTGGATAATAGGGATATTTATGCCACACATTTGCATTTTCACTTAATGCATAATACAAACTGCAATTGTCTTATAGAAATGAGTTTCTTCTGTTTTCTAGTGAGTGAACTACAAACTTTCACTTTATTTTTAAACAGTGAAGCATGGAAACAATGGAGAGTCAGAAGAGGAAGGGATTCGGCATTTCATGGTGAATATCATCCAACCTCAATTCAATCTGCACTCAGAAGAAGCTAATGTGAGTATGATCTTTATACATATCCTTTATATACAATTTCCCATATTTTCTCGTATTTGACTATGTGTGTATTTTAACAATCATATGCACTGGCTTTGTGTTGAATTAGTAAGATACACTGAACTTGAAGCACCTTAATATACACAATTCAATGTAATGTAAATCACTGACTCATCAATACCGTGTTCACATTTGGATTCAACAACTTTTTAGAAAGTTGTATTGCAAGGATACTTACAATTTTGGATCACAGATTGCTGGTCTTTGGCATGCCAAATTGCCCGGGTTATCACATCCAAAGCCAGAACCTTATTGGCAGCTATACATGGGATTATCTTGATACTCCCCCTTGTTGACCTGTACTCACCCTGTGCTGACTCTATGCTGACATGTGTTGAACCACCACTGGCTATTCAGCACTAGAGAGTCCCGTTTTGTGCCAACCGATGCAATATGCCAATGTTTTACTGGCATTGGACACTCCAGGATATGTAAATCTTCATTTACATATGAAACACAATTGCAACTTTCTGAATTCTGATTGGTCAATCACTTGCTAGAATTTCCATAGCCAAGAAGTAAGCATAATTTTTATGAAAGCTAGTCCTGAGCTCATTTCTGTAAGTGGTAGAACTTACATAAGCTAGTGTTCAAACACAGAGCACTGCCAACGAGAAATTCAAGCTCACAGTAAAACTCCAGTAATTAGCAATTTAGAGATAAGTATTCATGATGTAGAATTGTAGACAACATGTTAACTTTGTAAACACTAAACACCTTGCTATTATGGCTTTTAAATGGCATTAGTTCATTACTTTAACCATTTCTGAAAGAAACTCTTATATATAATTTTTACACTTCCATTTCTGAAGAAATCAGACCCTAATACAGAATTTGGTGCTATTTTGTCACCGCTTTCAAATTTGTTAAATAGGGTAGGTTTCTGCTTGCTGCTGCCAGTGGCCGTGTCTTGGCTCGCTCATTTCATTCAGTTCTTCATGTTGGTTATGAGATGATTGAGAAAGCCCTGGGTGCCGGTAACATTGTCATTCCAGATATTAAACCTGAAATGACATGGAAACGAGTGGAGCTATCTGTGATGCTGGAGCATGTTCAAGCTCATGTGGCACCAACTGATGTTGATCCAGGTGCTGGACTTCAGTGGTTACCAAAAATTCTTAGGAGCTCGCCAAAAGTAAAACGAACAGGTGCTCTACTGGAGAGGGTGTTTATGCCTTGTCAAATGTACTTCCGCTACACAAGGCACAAAGGAGGAACTCCTGAATTGAAGGTTTCCACCAACTCCTAAACTGAAGGTGTTAAATAATCAGCTCTTCCCTTCTTCAACTATTCTATCTTGTATTGCAGGTTAAGCCATTAAAAGAGCTGGCATTCAATTCTCCTAATATTACTGCAACAATGACATCACGTCAGTTTCAGGTTATGTTGGATATCTTGACCAATCTTCTCTTTGCGAGGCTTCCTAGGTAAATTTCTCTTGTCCTTCCTTCTGTTCATTGACATACAATATAGTATTACTTTACTTTTCTGTTGTCATTAGGTGAATCTGTGCTGTGTCCCGATCCTCCAAATTCTAAATTTCTATGTACAGTTTGCTGCAAGTCAAAATATTAAGAAATGCAACATTACAGGGTACTCAAATAAGGAGCTGTAATATATTCATTTTAGATCAGAAAATGGTACACTTAGTCATGTCAGAAGCTGATATATGGTAGTCGCACTTCCTTTTAGTCACAACTCAGGAACCCCGAACCCATCTTATTTTCACATTAATGTGCCAAATTAGTTAATTCTTTGTTTACCTTGGATTACTTTCTCTCATCTCTATAGTGTTTGTTTTTTAATTGCTATTTCTTGGATATCTTTTGTTGATATCTGATGGTGCAAATTCAAATCTTAAACTTTGCCAGGCCTCGCAGGAGCAGTCTCTCATGTCCCTTGGATGATGATGACGAGGATGAAAATATTGGAGAGGAGGCTGATGAAGTTGTTCCAGAGGGTACCGAAGAGGTAGAACTTGCCAAGATCAACCTTGAAAGGAAAGAAAGAGAACGAACGCTACTAATTAATGACATCAGAACTCTGTCAGTTATTGCTGATATATCTGGAGATTTAATCTCCTCTCCACAGCATGATGACAACCTGTGGATGATAACTGGTGCAAGATCAACATTGGTATGCCTGATATGCTTTGGCGATACCTTAATGCTACTTGTTCTCATTCTGCATCCTAACATCTATTAGAGCCTAGTTTCTTAATACTGCCTTCCAGAAACTTTTTGACTCTACGAGACAAGAAAATATGACTTACTAAGTTCATGCTACTCTCAGGTGCAAGGTTTGAAGAAAGAGCTGGAAAATATGCGCAAAATTAGAAAGGAAGCATCTTCTTCTTTAAGGCTCGCTATGCAGAAAGCTGCACATTTAAGATTGATGGAGAAAGAAAAGAACAAAAGCCCTTCTTATGCCATGAGGATTTCTATGAGAATAAACAAGATAGTATGGAGCATGCTTACTGATGGGAAATCTTTTGCTGAAGCAGAAATAAATGACATGGTGAGGGTTGAAAATTTCTTTCAGCAATAATGTATTACTTTTCTGTGCTAAAAGGATGGACAGACCGCTTGGTTGAGAGCATAATTAAAATGTCATATTCGATTTTATTTCTAATTTTTGTTTGTTGATATTATAGTGCTCTATATGATACCTGGTATTCTTTTTTCGGGAGATACATATATACTCCAAGCATCATACTCGAGTCCATTATTTTTTTACTTGGACTTTGGAGTATCTACTTGAATATGTTTACAGATTATAATCACCCGTGAGTGGTGCTTGACATCTTATATCTCGACAATATACAGTCTTCCTCAACTTACTCTTCAAATGCATCTGATTGCAGCTACATGTCTGTCCCTGTACTCATTAGTTTACTAGATATTTATGAAGACACGCATAAATGTGCTCCACATGCATCCTAATCTACATTTTCTGCTAATTATTAATTTATATTGTCTTCCTTCTTTAATTTTGAATTCCATGCTTTTATAGATTTCCTTGACATCTATTAATTATAGGTCATTTGTCTTCTTATTTTTCAAAAAATTAGTAAGACGGTCACTGGAACTATGGAGAAGTGCAAAAGTTGATTCTTCATAAGGTTGGAGGCCATGGAACTAGATGTGAACAATTGCAATAGGTTATTTTCAAGTCATGTTAACCCGGTCAGTGCAAGATCAGAGATCCTTGACATTATACTTTATCTTCTCCACTCTCTTATAAGAAATTGTATTATAAAAGTAGTATCTGATGCAGTGTTGAGCAAGAATTGCCACAAGAAAGGATAGGGCAATAGGAGATCTAATGAAGAATCAGAAGCAACATATATAATTTGGTCCAAAATTTTTAAACATGTACTTTCAAACTTCTTTGGTATTCAGTCTGCGTCAGCTGAAAAATAATTTGTTTCCATAACTCACTGACTTTTTTTGTTGGATATATTTTCTTTTCTTAGAGTGAATGAGTTTTTGCATTCTAACTTCCAAACCCAGATTCATGTCTACTTAGATGTTCTGTATGTCCTGTATGATCCAATTCATGTTCTAGTTTGAAGTTTTATGTGATTGACATGTTTTAATAAATTTGTTCACAGATTTATGATTTTGATCGGGATTACAAGGACATAGGGATTGCTCAGCTCACAACCAAGTCATTTGTTGTAAAAAATTGCTTGCCAAATGCCAAATCAGATATGCTGTTATCAGCATGGAATCCACCTCCTGAATGGGGAAAGTAAGATTTAGTTGCTATGGTTTTCTTTGTGGACAAAATTCTTGTTTTCTCTAGTGGATTAGAAGAAAATCATAAGAATACACGTTCACCATTTTTCAGGGAAGCATGTCTAGATAATATATAAATCATTTTCTTCATCTATTCATCGACTAGATATCGTGTTTCTAGTTTCTACTTGCAATTTTAGAGCCTCCTTAGGAAGCACTAGATTTACTAATGAAGCTGCCTTTGATAGAGAAAAGTAACTGCCAATGGCTACACTATGGTCAAGAGGAAAATAACAGGGAAAGTTACTTTTCGGGAAGAAGACACAAATGTACTTTCAATAAGAGCCAGAATGGAAAATAAACTCCTAGTATTTGAAATTATGAAATAATAATTATAGATTTTTTATGTCCTGGCATTACCCTCTGCCAGAAGATTGGTGATGATTGATATATCCAATCAGCACATTTTGACTCGAGAGGCAACCTGCATGCCAAATAATCCATGCTGGCTCAGTGAGAGGTGGCACAGATTCAGGAACACAACAATGCTACTTTTTTTTCAGTACTGTGTTAAAGCTTCCAGTATCAGGTCTTGTGCCTTTTTGTTCGTCTGATCAGGTTTAGAAGCCTAGACATTCTCATAGGTGCTGAGATGATGAAATCCTCCTTGAAATGATCTGATCCCCGATTATGTGGCTCTCTCTGTCCTCTGCATGGCTCATGGTATCACTGGAGTTGCCCTTAACTATTTTGTCTCAAAATCTGTAATTTGCGCAGCAAAAGTGTGCAGACATTGAACTACAAAACTTTGCTTCCGTTTGCACGTTGATCACTATCTCATAGAATAACTTCTCGATATGGCAATACTCCAGCCATGTTTTTGAGACTTAAAGCTGCAGTGAAGATATTTAAACTACGCTTTTCAGATTGAAAAGCATGGTTAGGCTCCAAAAATAATTACATCATATCAGAAAGAACTAAATCAATTTAATTATATCACTTCTTTGTCTTTAATATATGTTCTAGTATCTTGTCTTCCTTATTGCTCTTTTCGTATGTGCCTCCAACTCAACTGGCTAATGCATTATTCAGATCTCATTTGTTTGGAACAATGGGCATAACAACCAAAATCCAACATATTTGACATGCATCATTCCATTTCCAGAGCATAACCAATCCATATAAGTGCTCTAGCTTGCTCTTCTGATGCTCTCCTTTCCTATCCACCATTCAATATATCAGGATGTCTTGGACTCTGTTTTACATTACCCTATTCTTCACAGCATGTTGATTTAAGACCAGCTTTTATTCTTTATATTTTGCAATTACTGCAGAAATGTTATGCTTCGTGTCAATGCAAAGCAAGGAGCTCCGAAAGATGGAAATTCATCTCTTGATAGTTTCCAGGTATCTTTATATGCAAAATTTTCATGTCTTGTTTTTTCAACTCTATGTAGTATGTACAAGTTGTCTAGCTATGTAGATCCAAAAAAACTCAAATGATGAAATATAAGTTTGAATATGTTGGTTGACATCATTTTGGTGGTCTTATTATAGATAGTCCAACTGTTTCCCTTCTCCTTAAACTGCCCTGAGTAAGTTTTAGTTTTATCTCAATCAGGTCTATTTCTTGTCTTTGCATGATGTCAGTGTCTAAATTATTTGAGGATATTGTTCTTAAAATGTTCTGAACGCCCCCTACCGGGTAGCTTTATGCACCTTCATCTCTACAACTGAAGCTACTAATTTTGAATCCTTATAGGCTTATACTACGTTCAGACTTATTTGCAATTATTCGACTCCATTAATATAAGATGAACCCTAATCAATATAAAGCTCTCAATATCTCAGTCACCAATGCATAACCATAGCTGAAGTATAAAATATATATGGTACAAATTTCAACGTTTGAGTGAGGAAACTACTTGTATATGAAGCATTTGGGTATTTTAGTATAATTGAGTTGGTTAGGAGTTTGAGTTTGTGAGTTACAGTTTGACTAATATTTTATGGCAGACTAAGCTATAATTGAGGCATAGGCCACTTTCTCTCTCTCTCAAAAAATAAAGTGTATGGTAGCTAAGTTTTAACTGAGACATAGACCTCACTTTCTCTCTCTCTCAACAAACAAACAAAATTATGGCAGTTAAAGACATTCTTAAAAGACAGTTGAACACTGTAGCTGTTTGTTCCCATCACCTCAACAAATCGAAGCTAGTGAGTTAAAAGTCTATATTAATTTCTTATTCCTTCACTACAATATACAATGATTAGATCTTCCATGTACTCAGAAAGTATTTTATCTATGAAAAACATCTATAATGATACTACTGTATTTGATGACTCAAAAAGAAAACTGTCGGAAACTTTTTGACTACTAGCCTTTAGCATTGTATAATTTTCATCAGGTATCCTACAAGGAAGTTTTATTTCTCTCAGCATGTATCTTTAACTTACATTACTAAAGAATGTTGAGAACTGTTATACTACTTATTCTTGCTTTAACAATGGAAATTAATTTGTTTCTAGCTTTTATGAATGTAGACAGGATCATATTCAGTTTGGTTTTCTACCAGTAAAAAAAATCCAGATTTGTCTTCTCATTATTTCAAACTGTCTAATCCCCTGAATAGGTGGTTTTTCATTGGCAAAATTGATTCTTGGACAAATTCGTCTTTAGATTGTAATCATACTGATAGACAAATAATGTAGGTAGAGATCTATCCACTGAAGATATACTTGACTGAGGCAATGTACGGAATGATGTGGGATTACTTTTTTCCTGAGGAAGAACAGCATTTACAAAAGCGGCAGGTTGGATGAAAACCATGTTATTAATTATACCGCTGTTCCATCTTCATTGGCGCCTAATGTTTTCATTCCTTGCGTTCCTAAAACAATGTGCGAAGGAAATCTGGAAAGTCTCAACTACTTCTGGGTCAAGACGAGTAAAGAAAAATGTATCTGCCCCTGAGTCAAGCACCAAGTCAACAAGAGAATTAGATGCTCCTGGAAAAGTCTCTGCTCCTACAGCTACTTCACTTAATTCTGACACGTCCTCTCGAGGTGATTCTTCTCATGTAAGTTCCATAAGGGAAAAGTTGCTTTATAAAATGGAAATTTGCTCCTTTTCTGAGATTTTTTTTTTTTTGAGAGAGAAGAAATTTGCTTATCTATAGCTTTACTTCTTTACTGATTAGAGACATAGGTTAAGTGAATCAGACAATATAGGCAAATCCTCCCCAGATACAAGGCCCTAGTGAGACCTGGATTTAGCATCCTTGTCCTCTCCACCCCTCCCTTCCTGCACTCTCCTCTATCTATCTCTTTCTCCCGCCACCTCCCCAAACCCTGTCACACATCCCTCCACCTCATTTCTCTTTTCCGTATCTCCCTCATTGTCTCTCAGACGTCACCGAAATCCTTGCTAGTAAGTAGCAAGTAACCTACTTGAAGAAATTTGTAGTTTATAATACATTGTAATAGATCATTACATACATTGCAAAAGCCCATTAGTCAATGTCTATCAGCATTTTTACTTTCACGTGTGTGTTAGCACAGTTATGTGTGTCAAAGGGACCTAACGTGCATGGCTAACTACCAGTCTAGCACTCTGTCAGATTAGGTTGATAGAATACAAGGGCATTTTTAAGATAGGCACACGTATCAGAGGCGTGAACCACAAACATAGTATTTCCCATCCCACATTAGTTAGCATAGTTTAACAAAGCCATCCATGTGAAGAATAGTATATTGAGATATGAGCACTCCAGAGTGTCACATCTCCACAATATGCTGATAGGGTCGATGGGAAGTGTTGCTCACTGGAGTTAATGTCTTGTAAGTTGTAAATTATTCCAATTGCCACCTATGTTTGTGAAATGCGGAGATTCGGATGCAGGTTTCAAAGTCACAAAATCTCAGAGGAAATATATCGTGTGGTTCAAAGCCAGAGCTTCGACGAACTTCTTCTTTTGACAGAACATGGGAGGAATCTGTTGCAGAGTCTGTAGCTAATGAACTTGTTTCGGAAATTCAGAGCTGTAGTATCTCTTCGAGAAAAAGTTGTCCCTTGAATTCCACACCAGAATCTCAAGATACTCTTATCGAGGAGACATCCAGAAATAAATCTAAAGATCCCAAGCAAGTCAGATCAGGTCGCTCACCTCATGAAGAAAAGAAGACCGGAAAAACTCAAGATGAGAAAAGAGCTAGGCCCCGAAAAATGATGGAGTTCCATAATATAAAGATAAGCCAGGTTGATAAATATAAAGCAAATAATCTTGATACAAGATGTTTTCACTACATTGTTCTTTTTCTGACAATAATTTGTATGATTGCCATTATCTAATTTTATCAAATCCTCTTAACCATATTCTTGGTGATATAAATAGGTTGAATTGCTTGTCACCTATGAGGGATCAAGAATTCCTATAACCGATTTAAGGTTGCTGATGGATACATTCCATCGTGATGATTTTACTGGAACCTGGACCAGGCTGTTTGCACGAGTTAAGAAACATATCATATGGGGAGTTCTGAAGTCAGTAACTGGCATCCAGGCAAGACATCTCTTTCCCTGTTTGCTAAAAATAGGCTGTTTTTGTTTCAAACTTCCATTTTCAAATTTTCACAGATTAGTGACATTTTAATCTATTGATTAGTAAGTCCAATTTGACCTTCAAGTAGAACCTAGTGCCATATTTATTTCGAAATCTGTATCTTGTACATGCTACGCGAGTTATATCAAAGTTAATCAATGAATGGGTACTTTTGTGTCTTCTGGCAGATGCCTTAGGAAAATGTTTTCAAGTAATTATGGTTCACAAACAATATTGATCGTTCTCATATCTTATTCTTGTTGCATAGGGCAAAAAGTTCAAAGATAAGTCCCACAGCCAAAGAGAGAACCATGCAAATGTTGTACCAGAAAGTGATCTTACTCTCAGTGATAGTGATGGAGGTCAACCTGGAAATTCTGATCAGTTACCTGTATCCTGGATCAAGCGACCAAATGATGGAGCTGGTGATGGTTTTGTGACCTCCATAAGGGGATTGTTCAATTCTCAACGAAAGAAAGCAACGGCATTTGTTCTGCGAACTATGAGGGGAGAAGCACCTGACGATTTCCATGAGTGGAGTGAGAGTGATATAGAATTTTCTCCTTTTGCTCGACAGTTGACTATCACAAAAGCTAAGAAGCTTATACGTCGACACACAAAGAAGTTCCAGTCAAAAGTTCAAAATAATGCAGGTAATATTTCATCTATTGGGTATTTACTCATTATATCTGGGACATTTTATAAAAATATTTAAGATCATAGAACTCCCTGAAGTTGTCTCAGTAAGAGGTCATATTGTCTGACAGAAAAAATCACATTTTCCATAATGGTGTAGTAATCTTCATGATAATCTTATCTCTCTCGAGCTATGCGAGCACGTAGATATCAGAATAATTGTCATTCGTCCCCATATGTGCTCAAAATCTTCTTGTTTGTTGCACCTTAATAGCATATACCTTTACACTTTACGTTACCATTATTATGCTGTTGACACAAGTTCCTTTTCCTTCTCAGAAGATACTCTGCAAGAACAAGAACTGCATCCTTCATATGAAAGTGACTCTGATGCCTCACCACATGAGGAGCCAAACGAATAGGGAAATTGACTTTTGAAATGCAATAGTACTTTAAATACTGACGACAACCATATGAATAACTTGGATCAAGCCTCCCAAGTTATTTCTCTTTTAGCTCATGGACACTAGGACCTTTGCACAAGTAATCAACATGAGTTTAAATTGGAAATGGTCGCTTACACTTCCATTAGCAGAATCAATACGAGCGGAGTACACAATTATTACAGATGTCAAAGAGCTTTTCATATATAGCTTTGTGTGAACATGTGACCTGGTTTGTTCTTTTTATTCTTCATTAATCTCCAAAGCCACCGCCATTGAATGGGCATCAGCAGGGCAGCCCATATCTCCATGTAATGTTACAGAAGAAACAGTACAAGCAGGTTTCATGCAGTCTTTTCATATGCAGCAGTCCTAGCTTCCTTCACAGAAGATATCAAAGCAACAATGTGATATTCACTTTTTAGAACATCATAAGGCTGTTCTTGACTTTGGAGACCGCTGTTTCAAGCTTGCATCCTAAAGACTGGAAAAGGCTTTAAAAAGATGTTTTGAGAGTATACTGATCTTTGCAATCACATATAAAATAATTGAACTGACAACGTCTCTCTCTTGAGAAGTTTTTGATTCACGTTGTACTAGTGTGATTTGGTCTTGTTCTTCATGTTTCTTCTCTCAAATAGTAATACTACAGTATGCATTTTTGCCACTTTCTGAAGCCTGGGTATCTGTCTCTGATTTCTCCATGCCGAGATTTACATATACCGAGACAGAAGACCATATATTTTCAATAATCTATTGCAGATTGCCAGATTCCATTTCCAAAGTGTCGTGACACATACTCGGATAGGAATTGCCACTGTGATCCACTCTTCATGCTTAAGAGGTCTGGATCTAGGACGACTTAAGTTCACTGGCTGTGGATTGAATTAAAAATTTATCTACCCATTTGCTGTTATTTGTTCTACTCTTAACTTCCAAGAGAGAAAACTCCAGATTATTTCTGATTGGTTTCTCTATGCACAAAGCATCTTGGAGGGGGCAAAAGAGGAAATTCCATATATTTTTATTAAAATTTAAAAGGTAAAAAAAAAAACTGCATCTAGCAATCAGAAGTAAGCTGAATGGTTAAAAGAAATGTACAAATAATTTGTTATCCAAGCAGTCTAGATGTCTCCTAACAATCTCCTGTCAGATATGATCAGATATCAACAACAACAGATGGCCGGGAATTGAGATGAACTTAAAGATTTCCTTGTAGAGAATTAATCATAGTCCTGACTTGAGCTTGAGGGCAAATCTCTGTTTGCTGACAAAGCACCCGGCACAAATTCAAAGGGTATATTTCATCCTAAAAATCCAGTACTTAGAAGCAAGTAAAAGTATACACAACTTATCTAGCTCCAAGCGGAAACAAAAAAAATTGCAGCTAACACACTATCTGTATCTAATTCTCTGCAAGAAAAACTTCTTTCTCGAGCTCTTGTGGCCTTGATCCAAATTGTTACCTCCTTTCCCTGTTCTTCCTCTACAAGTCTTTGGAGTTTTCTCAGTGGGAAGACTTCATACGTTTGCCTGAACCAATTTGACAAGCTTCATGGTAACTGGCAACTCTTGTTCATGAAAAACTCTACAAAGTGGTGCTCAGACTCAGTGCCCTGATCTTCAATCATAAGAAACTTCGGTGATTCTACGTAGACTTTCCAGAAGAAAATCTTGTCATCTGCAAAATATGGAGAAGAGTACTTCCACACAGCCCTTAGGAACTCCGCAAACCTGGACTCGTATGTCAAAGCCTTGATGATGACCAGAAGATTCTGCTCAGAGTGTCCAGATATAAATTTCTGCTCAATACTGCTGATATTGCCAAGGAACTCGAATGGTTCATCGACGCACAAGAGCTTGAATCCCACCCTTTTGCAGGCCAGAGCTGCGGCTTCCTCTGATGGAAAGATGCCGAGCAAACGACGCTGACCTCTGATCTCTATACATCCTGACCACTCCCCTGTTCTCGTTCTCCAAACACCTTTATGTATGTCGGAAGGCTCGAAAGGACCCATTGTAGCATTCAAGAATTCTTCCAACTTTGCATCAAACGTACCATCTTGGATCAGTTTAATAACGCCAAAATCAGAATGGAGTTGCATGAACTCGACTTCAATTTGGCTGAGACGTTGAGGAAGGTTCAGGTTAAGCAGTCCGGCATCCTTAAAATATTTCACCACTGCCCGGTCGAAGGCTATTGCCGCCTCTTCCCGCATCTTGTGTACTCCAAGAAAAGTAAAAGTATGTATATCCAATCTTACACCAGCTTGCCAGCTTCCAGTAGATAGTTGCATAATACCTTCGTATCTGATGATTGAGGATTCGATTTGGAAGTGGGTGATGTTTCGTGAATCAGACCCAACTGAGATCGTTGCACTGGCATTTATGTGCAACTGACAAGGATTAATTCACAAGTAAGCATATGAAACAAGATCAATTTGGAGGACAGAGTGCATGATCATAAACAGCACGAAGAACCTACTGGAAACTGATTGGAATCAACTAGTGTGGTATCTCGGAAGCTGCCGACCTTGTTCTTGAAGAACTCGACGAATCTCGCCTCATAAGAGCCGTCCATTTTCATGTCGCGCAACTCTTCTTCTGTGTGGCTCCCTTCGAACATGTTTATGTCATCGAAATACTCCTTCGAATCGTACTTGTAGACATTTTTCAAGAACTTGGTAAAAATCACTTCGTAGGTTCCGTTCTGTATGATCGCGAAAAGAAATTCTTGCGATCGATTGAATATAAACTTGAGTTCAAGAGCGCTGAACAATTTCAAAGGGAAGTGGAGTGGAGCCTTTGCGCCAAGGGTTCTGAGGACCATCCTGTCAATGGCTAATGCTGCAGCTACCTCTGAGCGATACACGCCGCCAAAAAATCTTTCCGCATTTATTCCTGATTGCAATTGCACCAGCCACAGCCCTGCTCCAATACGGTAAACATCTCGGTATGTCATCGAACGCATCGCATACCCTTCAGCCGCTCCCATGTCCTGTCATCAAGAACCAATTACTCAAAAGGGAAAAGAGAACAAGGAATCGTCGGTCAGAGTTCATCAGCAAGAAAAGAGGAACGGGAAAGATTAATCCATGAAAAGAGTAAGGTGGTAAAGGATACAGCCTAAGGGAAGAAGCTCATGCTAATGGAAACACGACTCAAGTTAAAACCCAAGAAACTATCCATTGCCCACAAGAAAGGCCATTAGCAAACAAGAGGAAACGATCCAAAATTCTTATCTTGGAGTACGTACAAGAGAAGCCACGGCTACCGTTCTCGTTTCCATTGCTGGGTCTCGGATTTTGCGAATCTCTTATATAAGAGGGTGTCTGTGTCTGGTTCAAGCGCGGCAAGCTGTTTCTTTTTTCCTTTATTTTTTTTTTCAAAAAAAAAAAAAGAGTTAGTAGGCTCGTAATTAATTGAGACCTTCCTCACTTGATAAATATTGCTACTCTTTTGCATGGTATTATCTGATGAACTAGTTAGCTTCAGACTCTCCTTGGCCACCGGCATCTCGATCTCATCTCCATGCAGACACTTCTCTTCCTCAGCTGCAACTTTGCTTCAGCAGTACTCGTCTTTAATCTTATTCTTTGTTTCCAAGAACTCATTGAGCTTGGACTCGTAAAAGTCCCACCATGCATCGATCATTCAAAGAGTGGCCTCTCTACTTAGGAGCTCTAAGAAGCTATGCTCTTCATCACTGAGCTCTGCAGAGGAAACCCGACTTGCGGCGCCGTCGAACTTGACGGCGATCCTGTCGTCCGACCACTGCCCGTCTTGGTCTTTGGGGATGCCTTTGCATTTGGTGGAGTACGTGGCGTTTTAGTTTGTGAGCTTTTTGACTTCTTGCTGGTCGTCTGTGAATTGGAAGATTGACGACTACTTTCATTGCCAATAACAACTCAAATCTATTACAAAGTAAACATGTAAGAAAATGAAGTAGATTATTAGATATTCAAATAACAACATAAGAAACAGACTATTATAATGTTCTTTTTGGATATAAGATCTTTTTCCTCACTTTCTCTTTCTTTGGAGGTAAAATTTTACTCCTCAGTAATATGGTAAAAATAAATACATAACAAATGCTTTGCAACAGTGTATTTGCAAAATAAATCCTTCTGCTTATATATCTATTTATATGGTGAATAACCCAACGAAAAGTCTCCATATATACCGGTCCAAAACCGCAGCTCGTTAAACAGCGTATTAACATGCAGATTTGGGTCATAATCCTCTTCCAATACCTTTAGCATTACTACGTAACATTTTTTTCTTTACTTAATTTAATTGATTAATTATTCTCGGACCGCCATTTCCAACCCACAGTAAACGGTTGAATCCTCCTCCTCGCCGCCGGTTTCTTTCTCCTCTCCCTTCTCTCTCAATCAATTTCACGCCCTTAAATCCCTATAGAAAGTTTTGGTTTTCAGTTTGATCTCGTTACCAACCTGGTGGAAATCTAGAGCGTTGATTTGGTTCCGATGGCGAAGGAGGAGAAGACCGGAGGCGGAGACGGCGGTGGCCTCGCGCGGCGGAGGTGGGTTTGGGCGGCGGTGGTCGCCGCGGTCGCCCTCTTCCTTGCTACGGCTGCGAGTTCTAGAAGCTTCCCCAGCCTCTCGATCTCCAAGAAACCCTGCCAATGCCCTGTAACTTTCTAAAAGATTTGATTTTCTTTTTCTTCTAATTTTCGGGTTGTTGAGTTGGTTTGGTTTCTTCTTAGTTTGGTGATGGTTTGATGGGTTATGGACAGGATACGAGGAGGTATACAGGAATGGTGGAGGATTGTTGCTGCGATTACGAGACGGCGGACTCTATTAATGATGAAGTCTTGCATCCGATCCTACAAGAACTTGTGACGACTCCGTTTTTTAGATACTTTAAGGTAAATTGATGGATCTTGGTCATAGTAAGCTGATTTAGCTTTATCTTGTATTATGAGTAATCACATCAGACATAAGGGAGCTATAATTTGTAGTTTCAGATGTGGAGTTCTTATATTTCCATGTTTATGCAATTGAGATGCAACAATATTTTGAGGTTACGTTGTAAATTCTGGGCTTCATGCAAGTGTTAGAACAAGGTATAACTTGTCGAGGTCAATATTCCAAATTTCCAATCACTATTTCTAACAATTGGAAATCAAATTTCAGCATCTCGGCTGTAACAATTGGACATTTCCTTTTTAATTCCGTTCTTTGTATGATTATATATGATCATTCGATCCATATTTCTGAAGCTTAGTTGGGGCTTCCTAACCTAACTTTTAGTCAAAGTCTCTTAGGATCTGGAAAGATAAAGTACATTTCATTGCGGTAACCTTTTAGAAAAGGATGTTTTAGGATGGTGTCGAATGCATATCTGACCTTGTCTTTATTTGCTTGCTTTCTCCTTTGCGGAACAGGCTATTAAGAATGGACACAAGTTACATAAAGGAAAACAAAACAAAGTATGAAATGCATAGTTTGTCTGGTACTTAATGCAATAAATCTATTAATTTAGAGGAGTAAAGATAGTTTCTTACGGAAGAAAGTAGAATCCTGGGCAAAAGTTAATGATGATTTTACCTAGTGTTCATTGTTTCTATGCAATACATCTGTTTGTCGACATGCTTTCTGGCCTTCTATGTTTTAATCGTCTCCTCTTATCATAATTTGAGCTCCTAAATGTTTCTCTTTTGGATTTTGAATGTATTTGGCTTTTGTTGGTTGATAGGTTAAACTGTGGTGTGACTGCCCATTCTGGCCTGATGATGGAATGTGCCGTCTTAGGGATTGCACTGTCTGTGAATGCCCAGAAAGTGAGTTTCCAGAGCCATTTAAGAAGCCCTCTAGTGCACTGTCTGCTGATGACATGGTCTGTCAAGAGGGAAAACCACAGGCTGCTGTGGATAGGACGCTTGATAGTAAAGCTTTCAGAGGGTGGATGGAAATCGACAATCCATGGACATATGATGATGAGACAGATAATGGTAGTTGATTTTAGTTTTGTATTTACTTTTTGCTTCTTTTCTATCATGATAAACTATGTAAATTGAAAATTTTATCTTGATTTACAGCTGAAATGACATATGTGAACCTCCAGCTGAATCCTGAACGTTACACTGGGTATACTGGTCCATCTGCTTGGAGAATATGGGATGCAGTTTACAGGGAAAATTGTCCAAAATGTTAGTATACGTGCATTGCTTCTTTTTAGTTCATAGTTGTTATTTTTCTTAGTGTGGTTAAACTGAGCGTGGTTCGAGGTAGGATCCAGTTAAAGAATAATTACTTCTATTTAATTTTAAAAATCATGTAAGTTTTGTCAGCCAATATTTGACAACAGTTGTGTTCTCTTCTTCCTGGATATGCTCTCTCCAGTGTTAGAAACACATCAAAATCAAATAACAGACAGGGCAAGCACATAGTTTATCCCTTACATTACATAGTAATCATTAACTATTAAGTATTTCATCCTTTTTAATTGATTACTCTGCTCATTTCTAGCTGTTTTGTTTTGAATAGTGATCTACTGAAGCTCAGTCAAAATAAGGCACAGTTGCCAAGTTGGTAGACTTAGTTCATCCTTTTCATCACCCTTAATTCAATTATATTTTTTTCCTTGGGCTATAGTATTCTGGTGTAGACATGAATTAGCAGACTTGTCTTTTTATGAAATATTAGTGTACAGTCTTTTCATTTCCTGATAACTAGAAGTTTGATATGTGTGAGAGAACTTACTTTCTTATCATTGTTATTTTCTTCAGATCCTTCAGAAGAAATGTGCCAGGAGAAAAAGGTTCTGTACAAGCTGATCTCCGGGTTGCATTCTTCAATATCAGTACACATAGCTTCTGATTATCTCCTTGATGAATCTACTGACCTGGTAACTTCACCTAAATGTTTGATACATTGGGCATTACCATAGAGATGTTTAAATGATCCTCTCATATTCTCTCTTCCATTGTTTTCAGTGGGGTCATAATCTTCACTTATTGTATGATCGAGTGCTGAAGTATCCAGATCGTGTTAGAAATCTGTACTTTACCTTCCTCTTTGTTCTTCGAGCAGCAACAAAGGTAACTAGGTTTACTTTATTTTTTTTCTACGTGATTGTTTTTTCTATGTGATCACACTTCAGTTGTGACGCCTTATTATCATGTCTTCTTTGCTGCACTTTCAACGCAAAATCACCAAGATTATATTATGGAGCAAGATCCTTGATCCTGACTAATTCATAATATCAGAAGATAATGGGACACAAATTGGTCTATCAACTCACACTAACTAGAGCAGGCCTTTTTATCTTTCCATTGCCTTCTATCCTGGTGTCCTTTCTTTTGATTGATAATGAAAACTCAACATAAAGCAAGGATATGTAAAATAGATATATGGGCATGAAGATAAAGGATCTTTTTCTCTCGTTAGGCATGATAGGTGCAGCTGCATGCATTGACTTTGTGTGCTTGTATGAAGACAACATGTATGCTAGCAAACATGTACGTGTTCAACTTTTTCAAAACATTATATATATATGAACTCCTATAACAAGACAATAGTTGTATATCAGAGTAGATGTTTGCATTGTTAGATGTATCTGTACAAATATCTGGTTTCACACTTCTAGACATCAAGGCAAATGATTTATGTACCTTGATCTTCCATATCTAACTATGTGATTGATATGCTTCTGGCAAAATTAATTATGTTTCTCCTATTGGTCTTTATACTTGAATAACATTTTTCTTCATCGTGAGCTTCAGGCTGCCAATTATTTGGAGCAGGCCGAATATAATACTGGCAACACTCAAGAAGACCTGAAAACACAGTCATTAGTCAGGCAATTGTTCTATAATCCTAAGCTACTCTCTGCTTGCCCACTACCATTTGATGAAGCTAAGCTTTGGCAAGGTGGAAATGGGCCTGAATTGAAGCAGCAGATACAGAAGCAGTTCAGAAACATCAGGTCCATATCATGTATTTAATGTGCGCTTTCAAGATTACATGCATGCGTAAAACATGTTGAATTGAAGATTTGTTTCTGTAATGTAGTGCTATAATGGATTGTGTTGGATGTGAGAAGTGCCGCTTGTGGGGAAAACTTCAAGTTCTTGGTCTTGGTACTGCATTGAAGATCCTTTTCTCAGATGACGGTCAAAACTATTTAGACCAACCTGTATGTAGCTCTCTTTTTTAGCAGTCATATACTTTCATAGGACATCTGCAATAATTTCTTATTGGTTTTATTGGTGAACTTGCAGTTGCAGCTGCAGCGTAATGAAGTCATTGCTCTGGTTAATCTCCTCAATAGACTGTCCGAGTCAGTAAAATGTGTCAATGAAATGGGGCCATCGGCAGAGAAAATGATGGAAGCTGAGATCTCTTCTACTGTTGGAAAGCAAACCTCTTAGATAGAACTGTTTTGCAGTTATAATATGGTAAGCCTTCATAACTTGCCGAACGCTGATGGTTTTATTTCCTTTTTTCTTTTTTGTATTCTGATATGTCTTTCCTTTTCAATGTATCAGATTTTTTATGCTGCAAGATGAAAGACAGAGTACTGCATTTGTTTCTATCCACTGTTCTTAACTTGAAAGGAAAATTTAACCATACACTGTTGTTTTGTAAGAGAGAATATCAAAAGAACTTGAGAATTGATGAGCTAAAGTCCTTCCTTTCTATAGGAATTACAATGAATTGGCGATATACAGTCAGTACTTTATTGATTTAGAATTTCAGCCCGTGAGATTACCTGTTAGATGGAATGGTTCAGTGCAACACTTACTCATAAATGTAATATGTTACCTGCTGTTCTTTAAAGAGAATGTCTCATTCAAAGTTTATTTTATCCCCCATTATTATCACAACAGCAGCAGAAGTTTTTTCTTCCTTTTTCCTTTTTTTTCCGATTTGTTTGTTTGTTTTCCCTTTCTTTTTTATTTTTGGCAACGCAAATAATGCACACAACAAGTAATAAGTCTCTATAGGTGTATATTAACTGCTTGTTAGTGAATCTCGTATTAAACCTGTGAACTAGTATGCCAAGGAAAATCTTCATATTAATTAGACGAAACAAGTGATGGATATGGAATGCCATTCTTGATCTGTTCCATAGATTAAGATGAAACATGTAGCGAGAACACAAAAACGTTTATATGGAACACACACAGAGAGAGAGAGAGAAGATTAATTAAGTCGGGAGGAGAAGTGATTCGCACGCTATTTTCGTTGTAAAATAGGTTGAAATCGGCAACGAAGCACCTTGGCCTACTGGCTTCGTCATATGATAAGACGA
The DNA here is from genome assembly GCF_019914945.1 of Typha latifolia. Classification (NCBI taxonomy): domain Eukaryota; kingdom Viridiplantae; phylum Streptophyta; class Magnoliopsida; order Poales; family Typhaceae; genus Typha; species Typha latifolia. The sequence goes on from NC_133089.1 coordinate 17,385,890, forward strand.
AGACCAGTGGCTAAATACGGCACTATAGCTAGAAGCCGGCGGCTAAGAATGGAGACTGCGCCGAAACAACGTAAGACGGCCGATTACAACATAAAACTATTATATCAGTCCATACGACTCACTGATCGCAGCCTACTTTTCTTCTTCGTTTTCATCTTTTTTTCACTACGTGCTTTCACATTAAACATCACCATAAGCAACAAAAAGTAGATAAAAGCTACGAATTTATTGAATATTCCAAAGAGCAGAAAGACATGAGCAACTTCTGCTACATTAATATGCAGATTTGCATATAAGACTTCTAACTCAGGCAACACTAAAATGACCTGGACATTTATTAAAAGCTATCGAGAAAGAGAAATATGTATATATATTTATTAAGGCAGCTGAAGCTAGCTTCATGGAGTAGACGGCGGCGACGGGCAGTGGCCGGAGGTGTTGTTAGGATCATGAGTGCACCCGGACGGCCCCGACGGCGGCGAGTATCCTTTCGGAAGCTTACCCAGAACGAGACACACGTAACGATGCCATTTGCATTCTTCCAATGGCTTCGAGGCATTAACTTCTTGAGGCCATCTGCTTTCATGCAATGGCCTTGAAGCATCAAGAGCTTCCAAGCTAATTGACACTACCAAGATGACCAGAAGAAGCTTTGAGCAGCTCTCTCTCTTCAACGCAGCCATGATCGAGTACTGTACGTAGATGGAGATGTGGAGTACTTGTGTATATTGTGAAACAAAGGCACAAGGACTGTTAGTTTATATAGTGTTGGATGAGGTTCTACTTATGGGAGGTGAACTAATCAATCAGGGTTCAAATGATTTTGTTTCTTTTGTCGGACTTCTATCTCAATAGGAAATAAATCATTTCCTTTTAGGGATGAAAATCGACCAGATACGCATCAGAGAGATTGACAAAATTACATCTATTATTCTTTATATATATATATATATATATATATATATACGGATATGGATATGGAATAGATGGTCAACGTAGTTACCTAATATCCCCGATGTATCCTTATTTGATGGTTATTCATTTAATTATCAATAAATTTGTATTTAAAATTTTATTTGTTTTACGTATTTAAATCAATGACCAACTTTTGCCATATTACATGCAGATCTGCATATATATTATAATATTTCTAAGCGACAAAATGAAATCAAAGTTCCCTAAAACACAAAAGGATAAATGAGAAGGTGACTCCAGAGGAGCAAATTAAAAGCTATTGAGAAGGCGAGAGAGAGGTAAAAGGTAGAAGCTTCATGAAGCAAGCCGAGACATCCATCTTGGGAGCATTTGCTTTCATGCAATGGCCTTGAGGCATCATTATCAAGAGCTAGAATGCAAGCCTTATTAATTGGCATTCCCAAGATGACAAGAAGAAGCTTTGCACAATTATCTCGTTTCACTGCAGCTAGCCATGAGAGGATATGGATTAATATCTGGAGTTATAGATGTCGTCATATAAAGGAGAGAGAGCTCTTTGAACTCAATACATTATATATATGAATTTCTTTTCATAAGTAACATAGATGTGTAACTTATACTAACTCTTTTATTATGGGCATCTTTGATCTCTTTACTAATAATTAAAATCACCACGGAGCTGGCACAGACAAGAAAAAGTAAATAAAAACAACGAATTTATTAAATTTAACTTAGTCCAAAAGAACAGAGACTTGAGCAAACCTCTGCTCTATTACTATGCAGAAAGTTGACTAAAACAAAGGAGGATATGGAAGAGAAGGCAACACTAAAAGGACCTCGACAGTGATTAAAAAGCTATTGAGCTAGAAAGAGAAATATTAAGATAGAAGCTTTCGTGACGTAGACGGAGGCCGGGGGGCAGTGGCCGGTGGTGTTGTTAGGGTCATGAGTGCACCCGGACAGCACCGACGGTGGCGAGCGTCCTTCCGGAAGCTTGCCCAAAAGGAGGCAGACATATTGAGGCCATTTGCATTCTTGCTATGGCTTTGAGGAATTACGATCGAGCTAGATTGGTCACATCTTGACACCATTCGCTTTCTTGCAATGGTCTTGAGGCGTCAAGAGCTTGCAAGCTAGTCGACATCACCGGGATAATGTTGATGGATCGATATGTGTGGAGTTATTTGATGATATGTATAGTGTTGACCGGGTGGGGGTTCACGTATGGAAGCTTCGTTATATCCTAATTCAATCAGGATTCAAAGATTTTTCTTATTTCACCAGTACTATATTTTAATTATAAGTAGGAAAGAGAAGATCACTTTCCTTGTACGAATTATAATTTCTAAACATAATTTAGTGATTGTTTCTTTCTTCCCACGATTCAGATCTTTTTAGGAAAATCTTTTAGTAATTTCGATATCACAGGTGAACACAAAAACTCTATGAAACACTGAGAGAGAGAGAAGACCAAGTCGGCATGCAAGAGAAGAGATTCGTTGTAAAATAAGCTGAACTCGGCAACGAAGCACCTTGGCCTACAGGCTTTCGTCATATGATAAGATGAAGACTAGTGGCTAAAGTCGGCACTATAGCTAGAAGCCGGCGGCGTCAGAGTTAGAGACTGCGAGAAAACAACATAAGACGGCAGATTCCGACGTTTTGAATTAATTTTTTTTTATTATCAATCCATATTAATTAACACTAATAGCAGCCTAGTCGAATTAACCACGTAGGTAAATATTTAATGCAACATGCTTTCATATAGTTAACATGCACAGCAAAAAGGAAATAAAAATTACTAACTAATTTATTGAAATATTCCAAAGATCACCGAAGACATAAGCAACTTCTGCTACACTAATATGCAGATTTGCAAATTAATAAGACTTCTAGCTCAGGCAACACTAAAAGGACCTGGGCATTTATTAGAAGCTATTGAGAAAGAGAGATATGTATATATATATATTTATTAAGGCAGCTGAAGCTAGCTTCATGGACTAGACGGCGGCGACGGGCAGCGGCCGGAGTTGTTGTTAGGATCATGAGTGCACCCAGACGGCCCCGACGGCGGCGAGTATCCTTTCGGAAGCTTACCCAGAACGAGACGCACGTAACGATGCCATTTGCATTCTTCCAGCGGCTTAGAGGCATTAACTTCTTGAGGCCATCTGCTTTCATGCAATGGCCTTGAAGCATCAAGCGCTTCCAGGCTAATTGAGATTACCAAGATGGCAAGAAGAAGCTTTGCGCAGCTCTCTCTCTTCAACGCAGCCATGATCGAGAACTGTACGTAGATGGAGATGTGGACTTGTGGAGTACTTGTGTATATTGTGAAACAAAGGCACAAGGGCTGTTAGTTTATATAGCGTTGGATGAGGTTCTACTTATGGGAGGTGAACTGATAAGGAATAAATACATGGTGATCTTAGTTACCATATTCTTAAGTATGGATACGGATACAATTCGGATATCCTATGTATCCTTATTTGATAGTTTTATTTGCTTACTTAGTAGAAAGTGTTAAATAAACACCAACACCAACTAAAGACTAAGGTGAAAAAAAAAAGTGTACTGAGCTTTGAAATCGGCAACGAAGCAAGTTGGCCTGCCGGCTTCATCGTTTGGTAATTGGATGCAGTGTGGCTGTACCTATATGCATTGAAGTCGGCAGCCAAAGCCAGAAGACTGCAACGAAACAACGCAGCGCCGCCGACTAGACCACTCTCTTAACAAAAAATTAGCTTTTGTATAAATGATGAAACTGCTTGCATTTGTTCATGAATTGTATATAGAAGCAATAAAAATCTGGGTCAAAATTAAAACTATTTGTTCATGAATTGTTCATGAATTTTTCATAAGATTAGACATAGAAACCCTCCATAGTTCTGTCAGCATATTAATGGTGTTTTTATATCTTAAGCAGGCTTACCAACATACTAAAGCCACGGTGTATGGCGGAAGGAAGGATTTAATTGTCATAATGCTTTTTTGAAAATTCATTTTAATAATTATTAAATTCTTGAAAAAATTTAGTGATAATTATAATATATATGCAAAGATTTCAGTGGCAAATTGTGTCAAAATTCCCTTCTTTTATGAGGTGCGACTTTTTAGAATCATTATTCTTAGTTCCAATATTATTATACTGATAATGGTTAGTTTATTCTTAGTAGTTTATTTCTAGATAGAATTATAAACAACACCCCACCCTATATTTTGACTATATTATAAACCTTCTATTTAGTGTTTAGTAATTCTAAATTAAAATTCATCTGAGTCCCAAAAGTAGCCAACGCAACACCCATTAGCCATTTCAATCACCACCTGGACCCATGTCCAACTTAAAAGCCCACTAATTGAGGCCCATTTATCTTGGGCTGGGCCAATAGCCCATCGTACTCTAGGCTTTCATTAGCGTGGGTCGCTTTACTACTATGTTGAAGTCTGCAGTGCTTGATAAAAAGATATGTTGAACCCGGTAACGATAAGTGAAACAGCACCGACATTGTTACGCCGCCGACCCCTGCAGTCTCTCTGCATGGTTTTAGTTCAGAAGTTTGAACTCTAAACTGAAGACTATTATATCGGTCGAAACCACGTCAACTTTTCCTCTATTTTTTTCCTTCTCATCTATGTCTTTACCTCTAAAACCGCCACGGAGGAACAGATAATAGAAAGTAAATTATAAAAATTACAAATTTATTGAATCACGTTTAGCCAACAAAAGAAAAGACATGAGCAACTCCTGCTATATTATGCACATAAGAGAAGAGCAGTACCAAACTACCAGTGACACTTCTAAAGTGGAATTAAGAAGCTTCATGAAGTAGGCCGAGATGGGCAGTGGCTGGTGGTGTTGTTAGGATCATGAGTGCACCCAGACGGCGACGACGGCGGCGAGCGTCCTTTCGGAAGCTTACTGAAAAGGAGGCAGACATATCGAGGACATATGCATTCTTTCGACGGCTTTGAGGCATTACGATCGAGCTAGATTGATCGATCACATCTTGACGCCATTTACTTTTTAAATTTCTTGCAATGGCCTTGAGGCTTCAAGAGCTTGCAAACTAGTCGACAATACCAGGATGATGACAAGCAGAAGCTTTGCGCAACTGTTTCTCTTCACTGCAGCCATGAGCGAACGTACGTGTTGATGGATTTATTGATGGATATGTGGACCGAGTTATGTGGTAATGACATATATAGTGTTGGGTGGGGTTCACGTATCGAAGTTTGGTTCATATCCTAATTCAATCAGGATGCAAAGATTCTTTACCTTCTTCTTCTTTTTTTCACTACGCTAACTAGGAAAGGCCAGATTGCTTTCCATGTAAGAATTATAATTTCTTATCAGAATCTAGTGATTAGTCTCTGATTAAGATTGTTTAGTTACGCTTTCTTACATTTTAGTCGCTTGTATGGTTTCGATTTAACAGGTGATATGATCCGGCTAATGATCTTTGCATGGTTTTGCTTCCTTGACGTTTGAAGTCGGTTCAGAAGTGAGGAACTTGTCTGGCAAAATGGTCGATTAGGAAATATTAACAGGAAGATCGTAAGGCTAGACGGACACCCGTCACCCTGCTCTTCATATGTAATTTTCCGTGAAGAAGATGGTAATGGAGGCAATTTGTTAATTTCAAATATATTATCTTTGAAATTTTGACATCAAATGGAGAAATAGTTGACCTACTACTTTTATTTGGTCGAACATGTTGGGTCCACTAATTAAGTTGATTTAGGCTTAACTAATAAGTGATTTGGTGCTTGTACTATAATAATTTCCAGTTGAGTTTACGCGTGGCACTTAAGAGTGTGACTAAATTATTAAGAAAAAAAAAGAAGAAGAAGTAAGACAACTTCTGTACACACACTAAGGATGGCAACGAGGGTTGTGGTTTCAAGAAGATTTAGATGTATTTATTGAAAGTGCTCTCTATATATTATAATTCGGAGATAGAGTTATTAATTTTCTATGTAGATTGTCTTCTTATGATTTGAGAGAATTTGATAGTATATTTCGTTTTATACCATGTGGCTTTTGCCTTTGGGAAAAAATTTCACGTATTTAGTGTTATAACTCTTGGAAGAACTTGGTGCAGAAACTACTTTCTAAATGTCAGCAGCTTCCTTCATAGTTCGAGAACTTCACTATGATTCGAAACACATGATACTTTCTCATTAAAAATAAAAAAAATCCTGAACAAGAAAAAGAGAGTGATAGAGAGGTTGGTTTTGATGGTGATTGAGATCGATGATTAGGCAATCAGAACTCAGAAGAGGCTGCTTAATTTCTTATAGATGGATTGAGTTCTGAAGAGATACCAAACAAGTCCCATCAGTCCAGCCCATAAACAACCCACCAAACTAATTCTTCTTCTTTGGCAAAAGGAACTGGAAGAGAAACTAAAGAGAATGTAGACATAGCAGGCCCCCCCCCCCCTAAGAAGCCTAAACTGATGCCTCAGCATCCTTCTTTGTTCTCTCTCTTCTTCTTCCATCAAAGTTACTTAGTTTCTGTTAACTATTGGCATTGTAAAGTGGCAAAGGACCCTAGTGGGACCTTGATTGGGCTCTCCCCTGCTCTTCTTCCATACTTTTTCTCAAGTGGCATCTTTTAAAGCACAGATGTTTGTTTTTTTTCTTGTACTGCTTACTGTGATCCAAAAGTTTGCTCTTTGCTACTTCGAGGGTTTGAAGTGTTAAGAGACAAGTAGGACCCATGAACCACATGATAGAAATGACTCTTCGTGCGAACTGAAGTTAATTTGTAAAACTTGCTGAATAGTCAGAAAATTGAATTTTTTTTTTCCTGCAAAGATAAGCTTCACAGATTAGTATAGTATTAAAACAGAGATCCTATTAAATCAAGTTTAATATAGTATTCGGAAGTGAAAATGAATGCTAGATATAAATGCTTTTATTTTTTTAAAATTTAAGCTTTTTATAATAAATTGATAAGTTAATACGCAAAATGTTATACGTGCGTACAAATGTTTTGTTATATATATGACTATTCATATGGGGAAAAAAGAAAAAGAGTAAACGTTATACTTCAAGATCATTGCACTACATGGAAGTATTTCTTGGAAAATGTATCAAACTGGACATATCTACCCACTTTAAATGAGCAGTATAAAGACAAATTGAAGTTCCCAAACCAAGCAGTCCAGCCCAATAGTCACGTGACTTTGGCTGTCTGAAGTGAAGACTTGAAATGGAAAGCAAGTAATCCTGCCACCACAGTGAAGTCACCTCCATGCTCTTCTAGTAGTAACAGCAGCAGCAGCAGAAGTGGAGAAAAGCAAGTATCTCCAAAAACCCAAAACCCCCAACTCGCTGTTCTCCTCTCAGGCTCTCACCACCACCTCTTACTATTTAGACATATAAAGGGTGAGGGAGAGTGAGAGAGAAGGGAAGAGAGAAGAAGAATGCAACAACATCTCATGCAGGTGAACCAGGGAATGATGGGGGGTTATGCCTCCCCTACCAGTGTCACCACTGAACTAATCCAACAGGTGATCTCTTCTCCTTGCCTTTTTTTTTTCTAAAGAATATTTTCTTGCTCATTTATCAAGTTTGGTATGTGGGCATCCACAGTTGAAAAAGAGAAAGAGGTAGATGAATAGGAGTTTATCAGACTGCTTTAGGTTGAGTTGATCTTCCCGAGGGTAAATGTGTGTTTTTTTTTTCTTTCTTTTTTTTTCTTTTTTGATCTTATGAGTGATCAATAGAAGATTAAAGGATAGATGATGTGGATTCTTTTTCTTTTCCTTCTTCTCCTTTCTGTAGCCATTACTTCTTTAGAGTAATCATTATATTCAGTTTGTTTATTTATCTGCATAAAGATGCGTTCTTGGTGTTCCTTTTGTTGAGTTCTTTGTTGTCATCCATGAAGAAAATGGGATTCATCCTTTTTTTTTTTTTTGTGGCTGGACATTAGGAGTGAAGTACTGAACAATGTCTGAAGCTTTCTTATAAACAAAGCGTCCCTTTCTTTTTATGTTTTCTTCGGATCTTTCCTTCTAAAAAAGTCTTCATTTTGATAGATTATTTTGTTATATATTTCAACTCGGTTTGAGAGTATTTATAGTTACTCATATTGTCCCTGTCATATCTCAACAAAAACTCAACCTTGTTATTTAGGTTCTTTCTTTTTCCCACAATGGAGTAGACTTATATGCATGCCCCTAACAAAGGGCCAAAGGGGCACTTTCTTAATATGCCTTGTTATTTCCTCTTCCTTTGTTCAGGGTAAAACTCTGTACCTTCTTCCCCTTTCCAATTTGAGTTTCTTCATACTTGGTGGGAGATATCAATTAATATGCTTTTTAAAGCTCATTGTAGGGAGAGTTGATTCTAATAGTGGCGAACCCAATAAGTGCATCTGTCTATCCCTATTTGTTCACCAAGGAGTTAAGTCTTTTTTTTTTTTTGGGAGATGCCCGTCGGCGGCTCAAACACTGTTAATGTGATGGCTAGCTCATTGGGTCCTTCCAACATTGCTGATACTATACATTCACATGATAATTTAAGAAAAGAATTCTCTTTTCTCAAATTTAGTACCTGGAGAGTAGGAAATAATGTTCATCTTTGGTGCATAATGTCCTCATATCTTCCATCTTATATACTTCTGGCAACTACTTTTTCTTTATGTATGTTCGTATTGAAGATATCTGTTGTATCTTTACTTGTTCTGTATCTTTTTCATAGTCTATGATGATTGATATTCTGAAACTAGAGGGGCCCGTAGTGAACATTATTGATGATCACATGTTTGGAGAAATAAAATTTAGATATTTCATTTCATTGAATTGGAATGAGTAAGAATCGAAGTGCCATGAACTGAGTATCTTTTGATGGACGTCCCAAAGAGCTGCCTTGGGAAAAATTGGTATAGCTGAACTAAGCAAGACAGTCCTTTTTCTAGGGTGGCAGAGCATTTCTTGCTACCTTGTGTTTTTCTTTCTCAATGTTCCTGTACTTCATAAATCTTGGACTCATGGTGTCCAATTATGTTATTCCAATTGGAACTCCAATATTAGTAAAGGCACCTGCTTATGTGGCTTATAGCTTCATGGCGTTACGATTTTATCAATAAATTACAACAGAATTTCACTTCTTCCTCGGGGTTTTCCCCCTATAACATACTTTATCTTCAATAAGTACAGTACTTGGATGAGAACAAGCAGTTGATTTTGGCCATTCTTGACAACCAAAATACTGGGAAAATGGAGGAATGTGCTCGGTGAGTCTTATCTCTCATGTTCTGAATACTTCTTAAATACTTTAGAGAGGGATTATGGTTTCCATCATAATGCTGAATCCGTTGAAGCTAAAGTGAGATTGAATAAAGATTTCACTTCTGATTAAGTGGGTTCCACTTTGTTATAAATTGAAGAAAGATACCAAATTGTGAAACCTAGGAAGACACAAAGTACTCTGGTAAGATACCACCTCTTAGCTTATAAAAGCAAAGAACAATGTATGGAACGTAGAGTTACGTGATGTCATGAACAAGAAAAGCTTACAATGAGATATAAATACTCCATATGAGCTTCATCTTCCGCAAGCAGTAGTTTTACAAGTGAAATACTATTTCAAGAATAGTTTGATTCAAATATTGCTTCCTTGACCTCACTATCAAATATTGCAGGAATCAAGCTAAGCTTCAACACAACCTTATGTATCTTGCAGCGATTGCGGATAGTCAACCTCCTCAAGCAACGATGGCGCAGGTATATCATTCATGTAAATTATGTTAGAGAGCTCATTATCATTATATGTCTGTTTCCTGTGGATTTCTGAAACAAAGGTCAGAACTTTGCCGATGTGAGAATATATACACAAATATTGTGATTACATGCACACCTGTCATTTGTCTTCCCAGCAGTACCCTCCCAATGTTATGCAGTCCAGCCCCAGGTACATGCAACCCCAGGCAGCCAATATGATGACACCACAATCACTGATGGCTGCTCGATCCTCAGTGCTATATGCTCAACCAACACTGTCGCCTCTGCAGCAACATGCAGCTGGACATAGCCAGCTTGGAATGAACCCCAATGTGACCAGTGGATTTAATATACTTCACGGTGAGGCGAGCATGGGAGGTAATAGCATGAACACTGGAATCTTTACAGACTTCAGTCGCAGCAATGGAGCTGGAAAGCAAGATATTAGAAATTCATCGTCCGCCGACATGCGTGGTGGTGGTTCTGCTGGTCAAAGCGGGGATGTGACTGAATCTTTGTATCTGAAATGCTCCGAAGAGGAAGGAAGTTGATTCTTGGTGGTTCCTGATAGTTGACATAACATAGTAGATATGTTTCAGGCAGAGAGAAAGGAAGCTTTTATGTTGTCTGGAACTTGAGAATTGTGTGGCTGTTGCTGTCTGATATGTATCTTGAATCTGGAACAAGTGATGTTGGTGGTGAATCTGGTGCTAGTTATGCATGTTTCTGTTGAACTGTATGAGTGGCAATTGCATCAAGTGTGATTCTTGCTTTTGCATAACTCATTACAGGAGTATCCAAATGTCCTGCCTACAATTCATTCAAGTACATGGAAAGTTGTACTTTTTAGTTATTTCCTACATGGTATGAGTTCCATGCTCTACTGCTGTCATGATAACTTAATCGTCATACAGCTGAGATTCACAAAAGAAAGAAAGAAAGAAAGAAAAAAGGATTTCCTGAACGAAAAAAATACTTGACACTACATTCATTACTTTGATGCCTACTTGAACAATTTGGGGATAAACTAAGAGAAGTACCTTTCACTTTGTTATAAAGATAGCACAAGTACTATTCGTGTATGGAGTAATATATGTAGATATCAAAGTGCATAATCGTACATAACGCATTTTTGAGGGAATATATCAGAAAAGGATATATATATATATATATATATAAAAGAGCTTCTTTTCCGTCTAACGTAAAAGGGAGACGGAAAATTCGAAAGCATTCTTCCTTCGTCTCTCTCTCTATCCTCTCTTCTCTGTCTAGTCACAGCTATGAGCGGCGGAGCCAAGGCAGAGGACTGCGAATCCCTAGACGCTGTCCGATCGGTGGTGCTTATGCCCTCGGAAACCCTCGATGAGGAGCGTTTCCCTAGAATCAACGGCTACGATTTCAACCGAGGGATCGACCTCATGGACCTCCTCGCTTCCATGGCATCCACTGGATTCCAAGCCTCCAATCTCGGAGATGCCATCACCGTCGTCAACCAAATGGTGGGCATCCTTCTACTCTATTTCCATTAGAGAAAAAAAAAACGATCTTTTGACATCATAAATTTTTCCCAGTTGAAATCTTTTTCCTCCTGGCGTTTGCTAAGTAGCTTTTCTTGTGATTATTTCTGATAAAGTTTGTATCTTCTATTCGATTCCAACTTGAAGTTAGACTGGAGGTTGTCGCATGAGAAGCCAAGTGAAGATTGCGAGGAAGCGGAGCTCGATCCTGCCTATAGAGAATCCGTCAAGTGCAAGATTTTTCTTGGGTTCACATCAAATCTTATATCTTCCGGTATTCGGGATATAATTCGATTTCTTGTTGAGCATCGAATGGTGAGTAGTGTTGTGTTTACTCGGTTTCTTTAGTCTGAACATAGTTTATAATGTTCTAAATTTCTCAAGAAGGTTGGGACTCCTATTTAAGTCCTTGCCGTTAAACTTGCTTGCTCAAGTACTCATGGTTGCTCAAAAGCTACCAATTTGGCAGCTTCAAGTTACGTTGTTAGATTTAGGTGATGTAGCATGAAGGATGTTTAAATAGGAACAACATGGTTTGTGTAGGTGGATGTGTTAGTAACAACAGCTGGTGGCATAGAAGAGGATCTTATCAAATGCCTCGCACCAACATATAAAGGTGAATTTTCTCTCCCTGGAGTGTATTTACGTTCAAAAGGACTAAATCGAATTGGAAACCTGTTGGTGCCTAATGACAACTACTGCAAGTTTGAGAATTGGATTATGCCAATTCTTGACAAGATGTTACTTGAACAGTCTACAGAGGTAATCTCTAGCTTTCTTTAACAGTGCAATTTGCAGATTCCTCCACAGTATTTAATAGCCAGTCCTGTTATTCGCATTCTAAAATGCAATAAGTGCTTTATCTGGAAACCTAATCATGATATGATTTGTAAGGCTCTAAGCAGTAACCTCTAAAGATTTTTTTCGGTTATATGTTTTGGACTTTGTATATCATATTGCTATAATTTGCTGTTCTTTACTGTGTAATGACAACATTATTTTTCTCTATAGAATGTGATCTGGACACCATCAAAGGTGATCTCCCGGCTTGGCAAAGAAATAGACAACCAAAGTTCTTACCTCTACTGGGCATATAAGGTATTTATAATTTTATCAGCCAGCAGAAAATCTTGATTTAGAATTGTTATAAAATAAAATAGGGAATGAGTATACCTATAAGCTATAAGAAATCTTCATATGTAATGTCATTTTTCCTCTTTTCTTGCCACTTCCTTTTACATGCTTGATGATCAGCTGGTTTAGTTACCATATTAACAAATTAAAGCTTGACTAGAACGATATCCCTGTCTTCTGCCCCGCGTTGACTGATGGATCTTTGGGTGACATGTTGTACTGCCATTCAGTACAAACTCCTGGTTTACTTATTGATATCGTACAAGGTACAATATATATCTCTCTTATTTACCTTGTCTTTTTATTTCTTCAGTTTTTAGCACATGCTTGTCATTGTACAGATATATGTGCGATGAATGGAGAAGCTATTCATGCCAGTCCAAGAAAAACTGGGATCATAATTCTTGGTGGGGGACTCCCAAAGCACCATATATGTAATGCCAATATGCTGCGGAATGGTGCAGATTATGCTGTTTATATCAATACAGCACAAGAATTTGATGGGAGTGATTCTGGAGCACAGCCTGATGAAGCGGTGTCATGGGGAAAAATAAAAGGTTCAGCAAAAGCCATCAAGGTATACCTTTTTAATCTACATCTAGTTTGTTACTCATCCTTCTTTCTTTTGCATTAATCAAAGAGATGTCCTGGATGAGCTTTTGTGGCATGTCTTGCCCAATCAGCTCCATTCTTCTTTTTCTTACATTAGTTTGTAGGTCACAGCAAATCATTCTGAGGCATTTAAGTGGTCTGATCAGATAAGGATATGATAACTTTGGATGGTCAAACTGACAGTCGTTTGCATTATAAGTTTGACCTCCTTTTTAAAGGGTCTTCCTTGGAAGAAATCTCACAGATGATTGGACCATTGTAAACTCTGTTATTTAGCTTAGCTAACTGATGCAACAGCAGAGAGTGCAGAGTTTTTTCTTCTCATGCAATCATTATCTGATAATACAATACAGATGGCTTGAAAATATATCCATTAGCCAAATCCTTGTGTGTTTGCAGTGTTCTAAACATTTGTCTAATCATCCATTAGGAGCCGCTTGGACCTTCCATTTCCGATAAATAACCCAGCCTCCCTTTGTTCTTCCACTGTCCGGGCTCCCTTTCCTCCAAATGCTCCCCCCGTGTAGGCCATACATCTTAACATGCTAAAAAAATCAGCAGAAAGTAGTCTGCTAGGTCTTACTTTGACTCTCGGAGAAGGGAAAGTCGGCAATATGGGATGACTTTCATGGCTCAGAATGAGATGAGGTGTAAACCGGAGCATTTGGTAGAGACTCAGATCCCTCAGTCTGAGCAGTGAGGCATTGGTAGTCAGCCTCTGTCAACAGCTATCAGAGTGAAGCTTTTAGTCCCCTTTTCTCATGATATTGAAGTGCGACGTAGGCATCATAATCCATTTTTCGAGTGGGAGATTGTGTCATGCCTGCTCCTACTGAATAGGATTTCTCCAAAGGAGCAAGCAAAAGCAGTAGTGGAGATGGAACAACACTAAGGTTGTTCAATAGCCAACCAAAGCTGGACGAACTAGAAGCAGACTGACAGCCTAAGCCTCACTTGAGGACTACTCTCTCTGAACAAGAGTTTGTCAGTGAATCAAATATATTTTTTTCATAATGAAAAATGAATCCAAACGCATTCTCACTGCATGTTTAAGGCAAAAATGGAATCCTATAAGACATTAATGGATTTGAAGTTCAGTAGACATATTTGAATGATCCAATGATTACTGTTATACTGTTAAGTAATTTTCACATTGCAATGATGCTTTATATTCCTTGTCAGTTTCGACATCCTTTGATTTCTTCTGTTTGCTATAATGATCTGCTTCTCAAACAGGTCCATTGCGACGCAACCATTGCTTTTCCTCTGCTGGTGGCTGCAACATTTGCGAAAAGATTGCGGGATAAGATTTGCACCAACTGACCCTGTATCTAGTATTAGTGTATACCATTAAATGTGAACGAGAAAATGGCTCTTACCTTATTTAACCTGTTGAAGCTATTTTGTATTTCTTGAGACGACAATCTCAACAACACATTACCGGCGATTATTGGAAAGAATTGATTCTTCCTGTTGATTTTGCATTGTTACAGTGAAGGATTTGGCAAATACTTTCTGCCTATCCTTTTAGTGTTATCATCATTGTGAGGGTAATCTTTATGCTTGCACCTAATCAGGAAGCATTTTGAAACAAAATTTCTTCATCTTGGTGTAAATCTGGGACACTCCTAAGAGAAAATTCTATAGCTCAGAAATGTTGCACATCTATGAGTTCTAGATATTGAGAAATTGATTGAATTAAGCAGTACGGATAAAATACTTTGATGAGAACCGACAAGAGATTCTATCTACATCTCATTTATCTTTATTTTATCTTCTTTTTATTTATTTATTATTGTCTAGATGGTTTCCTTTTGTCCAGACTCCTTCCTTCCACCATACATTCATACAATTTATTTAATAAGTTGGGCAATGCGGAATCGATTCTATCAACTACTTGACTTAGAGAGAATAAAGATCACGCAGGAAAAGGAGAAATAAAAGATTAAGTATAGAAAACGATAGTCAAAGATTAGCACCAATTTTGATTATTAAAAAATTTACAACCAACAATGTTGAATGTTGTCACTTTTCAATTGCTTAGAAATATTATGATGCTTTCATCCAAATAAAATAAAATAAAATATACTAAAAAGATTCATTATTTGACAATATGACCAATGTGTTGGTGGTGGTAATATGCAAAAATAACCCCTTATTTGGTTTTTTATTTTTATTTTTTTATTCTTTTACTCCGCTTCCCTCGCTCCATCTGTTTAGAGATCATCTTCCCCCTTTTCCAACTATCTCTGCCTCTCGTTCTCGCGGTGGACTTCATGGCTCTCCAAACCCTAAACCCTCCAATCTCGTGGAAGCCCAAACAAGAGCTCATGCCAGAGGACCGGCATCTCCTCTGGCTTCCGCCGCGGCGGCTTCTCGCCGGAGGGATGAGCCGCCGGGGAGGTTGCCGCGCCGCCGTCGGAAACGGAGGGTTCGTGGGAGGTGAGGGTATCAAGGTGAGGACCAAGAAGGATGTAGACCTCGCGACGCTAGGAAATCTTTGCGTCGATATCGTGCTAAATGTCCCGAGCTTGCCGCCGTCGCAGCGCGACGAGAGGAAGGCTTACATGGACAGGTTGGCGGCTTCGTCCCCCGATAAGGTTGGTAAACATATAATCTTTTTGAGGGTTTTCGTATTATTTTATATCTTAGTTCGATCCTTTTTGTAGGAACGTTTAGTTTGTTATTAGTTGTTTTGGGTTATCAGTAGATGGCTGGTTCCTCTCCAGCTGGATGGGTCCTGTGGTATTGAAATCTGGAATAATCAAATAATTTATTTTCCAACTTGGGTATTGAGGATTGGTCAAAGTAACGTTAAAAGGATAAAGAATGTAGTTTTGAAAATAAAAGGTTTCGAGAGGTTTCGAATAGCTGGCTGTTTCAAGGGTCCTTCAATTCCTTTGAGTCTGGAAGTATCTACATGTTGCTTATCTGGGATGGGAGACAACCGGAAAGAGGATTGTGTGTTTACTGTACATTGTTTCAGTTGAGTTGAATGCTATTGGATTTTATATCCAATGATTGAAACAGCTCTTCTTAGGTGAATCAATTCAATAAAGTAGGTTAGATTGTTCCACTTTGAGTAAAAGTTTTCCAAGTGAAAAGAAAAAAGTTATTTGCTTTAGTGCATCTGGCATAAAAATGTGCCTGGTTATGTTAGCATGACTGATTTAAGAATTGTTCGAATTGGTTAACCTGTGTAAATTGCCCTGATATGGCCTGAATGTGAAGATGTGCCACTTTAAAGACTTGACTGATGAGTCCTCAAGGGCTGCATCTGGATAAATTATTCCTTTATTGTGGATGTTTGGTTCTATTTAATCAATCATGTCACCTTATTTGAATATTAAATATTCCAGATTTAAGTTTTCTAAGGAACCATCTTTGTCTATGTAATGCTTGATGTAAAGTTCTTCTGATTGTCAAACCACATTTATTTCGCCTTTTTTTTTTTTGTAGAAATTCTGGGAAGCTGGCGGTAACTGTAACTTGGCGATTGCTGCAGCGAGGCTAGGGCTTTCTTGCATCACACTTGGTCATGTAGGGGAAGAAATATATGGGAATTTCCTCCTCGATGTGCTTCAAAATGAGAGCATCCGTATTGTTGGAATGAATGAAAATGCTGAGGCTACTGCTCCCAAGGACGCTTATGAAACACTTCTCTGCTGGGTCCTAGTGGACCCATTTCAAAAGCATGGGTTTTGCAGGTAAGTACTTTTAGAGAGCTATATTACACATTCTTTATCTGTTTCTTTCTGTTTCCTACTTTTGCAGTCAATAAATGTTAATCTTACTCTTCTTTTATGTGAAGCATTAATATCAGTTTATCATATTCGGTGATAACAGTCGTGCTGATTTTAGTGAAGATCCTGCATTTTATTGGATCAATAAACTATCAAGACGAGTCAAGATGGCCATTCAGCAATCCAAGATCCTTTTCTGCAATGGTTATTCATTCGATGAACTTTCCCCTGATGTAATCATCTCTGCACTTGATTGTGCCATTGATGCTGGAACAGCAACATTCTTTGATCCTGGTCCTCGTGGAAGAACACTTTCTCACGGGTCTCCTGGGCAACGAAGGGCACTTGAATCCTTCCTGAAGTACAGTGATGTTCTTCTTTTAACTTCAGAAGAGGTTTGCTCATAAACCTTCTAACTATTACTTGGATGTGGTTCCTTTCTAGTAGGTTATCATTATATTTTAAACAGAAATATGATTTATGTGATATCATCTAAAATAATAATAATAATGAAACAAGGATTGCCAGTGTGTACTTCTGGATATAGTCCTGTATCAATGATCGTGCCAATGATGGCTAACTGTAGGCATGGCATATGCTGCAGCAGACGGTGTGCTAATTAATAAAGCATTAGCCAAGGAATGTGCCACGACAAGTGACAGCTTTGTTGGGACCAAGTTATCTGAATTACAAATTGGTTTTGTAAAAGGTTTGGTGATGACAGAACATTGTTTCTACGGTTCAGTAATGCAAAAATGTCATGACCTGAAAGTTATAACTCTGTTAATGGATACCTTGGATGAAAGTAGTTTTAGATAAACTAAGATTTGCCACTTCAAGTAAGATTCTTTTGAATACTAGGCTTCTGGGTCCTATATCCAGCAATGGCATTAATGCTACATACATCTTGCCCTCTTTAAAGCTTGCATTAGTTGTAGCCTCCTGCACTAGATGCCCATTCCAGATCCTCAATCTGACTGCTTTTCAAGAATCAAATAATTGTTTATCTATTAAGTCTAAAAGGATTTATTTTTATATTCTCTTCCCTTTGTCATACTTCTCTCCATGCACCAGGCGACTACCATATTACTAGAAGTAAGAAAATTCTATTTATGGTGTGCAATTGACATTAATTTCCTGTAGATGCTAAAATGTTGCTTCCATTAGCCTGTTGCGATTTCATAACATATGCAGTACTAACTCTGGTGAATTTATCTTTGTATTTGTTGTCCTTTGAGATGTAGAAGCTGAAATTTGTTCACGACACTCTAGTTCTGCTACACTCTAGTTGATACCTTAAGTTGAAATTTCTATCTCCTATATTTGAATGAGTTTTTCACCCATACTGGTAATTCAATGATGTACCAGGCTCTGTCACTAACAGGGATTGCAAACCCGATTCTAGCAGGACAGGAATTACTGAGAAAAGGTGTTCGCACAAAGTGGGTGGTAATTAAAATGGGTTCAAAAGGATCGGTTCTGATAGACAAATCTGTTATCTCATGTGCACCTGCATTTAAGGTATCACGCATCTAGTTTTGAACTTTTGATGTCCTCTTCCTTTATGCAAGCTAAATCACTGGGGAAAAGCTTTGCAGCTGGCTTTTCTCCAGTAGTATTACTTGTAAGTTGTAATTGCATTTTGTCTTGTTCATGATGGATACTTACGACCTGCTAGTATATGCAATTGCCGGTGAATTTTATATGTGCTACTGCTTGTCCATATGAAATACTCTTATAAAAAGCACTGACTAGGATTCTGGATTGCCACCAGGTGAATGTTGTTGACACTGTTGGATGTGGAGATAGTTTCACAGCTGCGATTGCTTTTGGTTACCTTCATAACATGCCTGCAGTTAATACATTGGTGCTTGCAAATGCAGTGGGTGCTGCGACTGCCACTGGTTGCGGAGCTGGCAGAAATGTTGCTCATTTGGAAAAAGTCTTAGAATTATTGAAGCGATCACATCTCAATGAGGACGATAACTTGTGGAGTGATTTGCTTGAGGGAAATTCTCTGGACTCTCAAGTTTTACTTCTTAGCAAAACATCCATTAATAGGTGTGATCGTCTTGTCCGTATACCTACAAGTGATGTAGTTTCTGAACTTCTACACATGTTTGAAGCAGCATGCAAAAGAAGTGTACTGCAGACTTAACCATAGAGTGGTAAATGATCATTCTTGGAGGATATTGGTGGTCGTACTCACATTTGTTATACCGATGTTTTGCCCTTTTCTTTAATGAATGCTGGGCCTCACCGGAAAATAAAATCTTATTTAGAGATCTCTAAAGGTCATTCAGGTGTTGTACAAAGTTCTATTTTATTTATTAACTGATAGGCATTTCTGTCATCTGATTTTTTGGTATTACATCAAACTATTGTATTGAGTTGGCAGCAATCGTGGTGTTTAAGCACATGATATGCATAGTTCCTTTAACCCTTCTTCTCTAATGTTTCTTTCTGGGCTCTGAATTCTTTTTCCAATATTGAAAAGAAAACTATAGGTTGGTGATTAGTTCAGGTAAGAAATACTTTGGTCAAAAGTACTTGCTGGCACGTACTGGTCAATCAATTGAACTTCTTGTGCAAGATTTATATGGCATGTAGGTCCTTTAAAGTCCAAATGACCAAATGATGTCTCAAGTAAATTACTGTGGTGAAATTTATTAATAATTGGTCTGTTGAAGAAGTATCCTCCTATAAACCTTTTCACACTCACTCCTTGGAAGATATGAGCCAAGGCCTAGTCAAAAGTTTGGAGGCAAGACGAAATGAAGCATTCTTTTCATTCATCTATGAGTGATTTCATGTGGCCTTTTCTTAGCTTCTCATCTCTCTTTGTGACCATTTTCCTTGAGCATTCTGTAACTGTGTGTTAGTCATCAAGTCAGAGCTTTATGCCATCTCCCTTTGACTCCAATATATTATGTGGTCATCCTTTGCCGTGCTACTCAAGAAGAAACACAGGTAGAAACTACTCAGGTTTAATTTACTATGTCAACTTTATAAATTGCCTAAAAGTCTGCATTGATCATTCTCATCAATAGTCTAAGTGATGATTGTATTAATCGAGATATTAAATTCAGCAAGGTGAACTTCTTGTTTCAGGTGCAAGTATGCCAAGTGAAAGCAAATGCATTGCTGAAGAAGACTAAAATAGGCAATCAATACTGTGCAGAAATAGTAAGACAATCTTGCAGTTGCTGGTGCATCAATTCCACCCAACACTGTCACCAAAGTATATTGTCTCCGTTACTATATTTTCCACACAACCTTTTCATAATCAAAGTATTTAATGATGTAGACGAAGAAGCCCAAACTTTTACAATGGTCCCATTGCTTAGAGATGAGATCCAACACATGAGAGTGATGTTATATGAATTCTTTGAGAAAGAAAACCACATCATGCTGTGCTACTCTAAAATGATGCTTTTCTTTTCAGTATAGAAATATGGTAGGAAAATAAAATTTAAAAAAAAAAGGAACTGAAGTTAAAGAAAGCATCTTATGTGCAATCTTGACAGTTGTACATCACAGTGAAGAAAATTCTAAACTTACCTCAACAAAAAAATAAGTATCTTTCTACTCTTTGTTTACACGAAAATTTGACCTCCCATTAGTCAAAATAATTGCTGAAGGAATGAAGGTATTGACTATATCTGAACATCAGATCCTCAAAAACAGAACAAAAAAAAAATATATATGATCTGTATATAATAACAGTTTGAAATCTATGATACTAAGAGACGTAACTTGGTATAAGAGAAATACTTACTTGCAAACAAGATGAAGATTTTGATCCACTGTGAAAGGGCGACTTGTTCTGATCTCCATGGAGAATACTCTGATGAAGTTTCCATGAGTTAGGAGGAATGAAGCCTGGTCCGAAGTCATTCTCTTTGAAGAGAAAAGAATTTTTAATTGCGCGAATGGCTTCGAACCAGATGACATTCCCCTTAACTATCATGGGAGAGAAGAAGAGGCGTTGGAGCTAATACAGCACTAGACCATGCAATAGTTTTACATGGAGCTTTATATACGTGAAGGCTGGAACAAAATGACTTTTGAGTTAACTTTCAATAATGGAGTTCCACACTTTTGAGTAACTACCTCATTTTCTAATCCAAGTTTGGCTAATCCAAGGAAAGGTTGAGATATGAACACCCAACTGAGATTAATATGTAGCACATAACTTTTTGCCATGATTAATCTAAGCATTTACTCCAAAAGAAGAATCAAGGTGCTATCTTAGGTCAACCATGAAGTTATTTTGGGCTGCGGCGAAGTGTATATTTTGGTAGAATACTTGACGTAACACAGGTTCTTTAATGGGGAATTTATTTGTGAGAATGGATATGATGATATTCTTGGTTATGATTAACATCATCAATCAAAGTTATTCGTTATGTTGTGAGCTAATGTAGGATCTATCTGAATTGAGTGTTATTCCCAAGCAAAGGATTTCTCTTTTGCTCCCCACTTCTAAAAAGGGGAGGGGGAGATTGAGGGAAGGAGAACCTTCATCAAATGGAGCATAAGCCAAGTGGAGATTCCAAGCTTAAGAGCCAAGCAATTAGAAGCTGTAGTACTTCCATGGATCTTTGTGATGGTAATAAAGAAGGAAGACAAGAAGTGATGAGAAAAGATAAGAGAGATTCCACAGAGTCAAGGGACAAATTCTATAGAAAAGCAATTGGTGCATCCCCTTGTTAACATTAACAAGTAAAAGGATATCAGATGTTGCAATCGAATGCTTAGATAGAGATAGAGCAACTGTGTGAGGATAGCTGCCAACTCTGGACTCTTATTATGTCTCTTCTCTTCTCTAAATAATACAAAAAAGAAATAATAAAAAAAGGATCTTCCGAGGTATAAGAATACTCTGGAGTCTGGATTCTTTTAAGGCCATGTTTACTTTGAGTTTAGGTTCAGTAACTAAATATTTTTTTATCCTTTTCATATTTAATTAAATTTACTTTCAAAATATCAAAATAAAAATTGAGATTAATTAATCAAGTTCGAGAGCATATGGGTAGGATAATAACCTTTCCCATTAAGAAGAGAGAGTGGAAAAGAGATTTATTAATCTTTGATACTAACACCATGAAACTTCAACTGCAGGCTAGAAAGGCTAAAGCGGAGTAATCTAACAATCTTCTCTCTTAGGTTGATTAATTTTAAAGCTAAATTAATGCGTTGGGTGAGGGAGGAAAGATCAAGGCTTTTGTCACTTGTCAGTAAGTCCCAGCTTCTGATCGTTCCAAAAAAATATCAGTTGGTAAGAGCTATCATGTGACGATTCTTTCTCTTCATACAGACCTTTGTTGTTACGGATAAAACTCTCTTTAGAATTAAACTATATAAAATGAAATTCGAAAGTTTTAGGCACTTGATATGCATTAAAAAACAGATGTTTCATTAAGATCAGATGCCAATCAGTGTACAACAAAATGCCCTAAAACTTGTCACAGCTAACGTTTAACTAATATTTCCAGATTAAAAAAAAAAAAAAATATATATATATATATATAATTGGTTAATTTGCTGGTCTAAATCAGTAAAAGAAAAAATAGAAAAACTAATGCTACTCAAGATAAGTCAGGCTATTTGTTCCACAAAGAACATCATATTAGTTCCAGTAAACTAGGGCGAGATGATTATGTTCAGTCACAGACTCCTGTATGAACTTAAACAACATGTACAACACACACACATCCTGGAAAATGTCCTCACAAAGAAAAACCAGCACATTCGACAACTGATGGATCTGTGATGTGAGATGAAAATAAATAAAAACTACGAGAAATCACGCACAAGTGACTCAAGAGTTGAAACCTAAGATTGCACCGCAACATTGACAATACTTGGACCAGATACCTTGTGAGTGAGACCCTTAGAAGTATTTGTAGCAGTGAACATTTTATGCTCTCGATCTTTTAAAATTGCATTATCGTTCTTCGAGCCATTCTGCAGCTTATTACTGCCTTCTTTGAAACTGCCCAGGCTGTGGCGATTGACCCGACCACCTACTCGGGCATGGTCATTTGCTTGGGATTGATTAGTTGCATCACTACAGCTCTTTCTACGACCAAGCTTCGGTGATTTGGCACGAGTCGTCGGAAGCTTTGAGAAAAAACACACAATAGAATTAGTAAAGACATCTCCTGCCTTGAAGCAAATTAAATTCTAGGTGGATAACTCATCAGAGAGATCATATCTAGTTTGGAGAGTGTTAATGCAGAGCTTGCAGACCACATGAAAGATGATCATCTGAATCAACTATTCTAAGTTTCAGGTTGATATCAAACAAGCACGTCAGTTCTTTGTGAAAGAACAAGTGATCTATTCAAAGCCAAATTTGCAACAAGTTCTGCATTTAAAATGTGCCTTATTATTAGCATTCTCCCAGGAGATTCCTATTATTAGCAATAGATTGAGTTCAGGTTGGATCAAGTAAGATCTGAAACAGATAATACTTGGGTACCCTAGATCAGATCCTAATTCTAGCCAAGCTGAGAAATCAGGTGGGTTTAGATACAGACATATTAGCTGAAGCACTTGAATCAAATCAAATCAAATCTGTAGCTGAGCATAGCAAAAGTTTTTTTTTTTTGTTATTTAACAAAATTATGAAAATAAGGAACTAAACGTAATAAGGGTCACACGTGACTTTAGTAGCAAGACAGAGAGAGAGAGGTCATGTGCAAAAAAAGGACAAGAGAATAAAATTTAGGAAAACATAAAAATTGTCAATGCTAGGCTTAATAATGAAACTTAAAGAGGTTTAATACTTGATTAAAGATAATCGCTGTAAAGTTTATTCAGTAGTAAAAGAAAGTAAGAGGTAGATGGAAGTACACAGATCTGAATTACTTAACACCCTAGAGCAGTTCTAAGCCGCAAACTAGGCCCATTGTAAAACATGGCTCTTGTTCTCTGAAGAAACAGGAGGATTTTGACAAATCAAGCACAAGTATTGATAAAACATCAAATTCCTCTAGCAACTTCATAATTAGGTTATTACATAAACAAGTTGATGGACAATGAATAAGCTTAAAAACAATCAAAAATCTGGTCTCATAAGAACCAGGGTAATGAAACCCATACTATATCACATATGTAACATTGTATGTAACAAACATGAAAAACCATTAATATCTTCATTTTGTTTCCTTTACCTTTTTGAGCTCAACCTTAGGAGGAGGCCCCTCATGGTAGAAACTCGGCATAGGTGTAGCTTTGAATGTCAGACTCTTCCTAAGTTGCTTAAGAGCAGCCTCTCTTTCTTCCTGAGGAAATAAGAAGGAAGCTTAATTCGGCATTTTTGAACCACGAAACCTTGGCCCAAAGGAACAGATATTGCCAGTAAGTAGAGTTACATCGAGTTTGGGTAGTCAATAAAGAAGAAAATTCTCCACTAAATTAGATTTCTAGTAGTGTAGTTGATCCAACAAGAGAAAGGTGTAGATTGTGCTGAAAAATACATCTGAAGGAAACTCATAAATATCAATCAGAAAGGCTTGTTACTTTTTACCGAGCAAGCTCAAGACTTGATGCCAGAGACTCTTTGTTCTCTCAGCAAAAGGAGGGACAAAAAACAGGACAAATTGACTTAGCCTGTGTCACTGAAACTCAAGGCACCATTCGAGAACCTATTTGTCATTTATAATCTCTAACCTTTTCAAATTTAAATCCAATAGTTGGTTCCTGATTGAACCTGAATAACTTAGTAATGAGATTAAGTGTTATCCATCTAATACTACCCTATATGGACTATATATGTACAGTATAATGGATAGAAGAGACCTTAGTTTGGAAGGCTGCAATCAAGTATTCCAAGGGACAACGCCATAAATACATATAAAAGTAATTCACATGATATATGTTTGTATACATATTATATATACATGTATATATTTGGCATTCGTAGGCCTATATGAAGCACTCGTTGCAAAGAAAACAAGATATCATTAAAATTTCTTGAAAAATAGTTATTAATGGTAATTTCCATTCTATCACACACCAAAGCTGTTAAGAATGTAAACAACATCAAGTTGTTAACTTTTACATATTAATTTCTGTAGGACTCTTCTAAATTCAAATATAAGTTGTGATAAATACTTGACTTAGCACTTACTAACAATTAACAATAATGGTTGAAACATCCTCAAGTTCCTAGTGCAACAAAAGAAGGGCATACCTTTGATCTAGCTTCATACTGGCTTTTCTCTGCTTCTAAAGCTTGGTGCTTCTCTTCCAACTTCATGTAAAACTGAGCCAAAGAGAAGGGAAAGACAATAAGATACATTCTCTCAGCAAATGCTTCAAACTTTCCAATGTGAGCTAGAGAGAAGGTAGTGAAGGTACCTCCCTCCGTTTCTCTGCACGTTCTGTGCACTTGAAAACAGGGGCAGATCCCAGTGTAATCCTGCTTTTAGATGGTCTTGCCGATGTTGCAGTTCTACTATTTGTTCAGGATAATCAAGCCAGCCTCTATTAAAAGGGAAATGTGGCTATCTTATAGAAATAAGACCAATATAAGTTAAAAGGATACGATGAGGCAATTGAAGAAGCATCATCTTCATCTGGATGCTTTATATTGTCTGGTTGCAGAGGCTTCCTTGAGGTGAGAATTGTGCTAATCTGGCATATGTTTTAAAGAGATATATTGCAAAGACATGTCTTTGAGTAAGCTAGCAAATGAATATATTTAAGCAAAAGTGCCACCATGTCCTACAGAAGTTGAAAAATAAGAAAAGCATATGCTAAGAGTAGTGCCCTAAGAAACTGAGAAATGCTTAGAATGAAAGACTACTCTGACAATGCCAGTATGCCACAGTAGGAACACAATGAGTAGCACTAATTGGCCCATTCTTGACATTTGCTGGCTCTACTCACTCAAGTGCTCACAACAGATTAACAAGCCAAGAGGCTTTAGCATAAAGGGAACTCTATCTATTGCAAAATAAATTTTGGGAAGTTGATCTTTTAAAAATAAATCAAACATTAGGTATGGATGATAGGATGAGCAAATGGCATGTTATCTAAAGGCAAGCAAGACATACACAATTTGAACTAGAAAATAAATTCTTTGTATCCATTTTCCACGATCATTTTGATTTTCCTGTATAAGAAAAATGCTTCAATGATCAAAGGTTATCATGGGTGATCAGAGGACAACATGGAGAAATACGTGCACTTGTTTAGGCAAATCAAGAAAAAAGTATAAAATATAAAGGGGCTTAATCAAAACAGAAATACGGGAAAAAATTATGAATGGCACTTCAAAACAGCAGCACACCGCAAATCTGTCAAGAATAGAGAAGTTGCCCAAAAGGATAATCGAGAAAGGAGAAAATAGAAATAGCATTATATGATCTCATTTCAACTTCAGAAAGGGGGAAGGGAAATGTTCTGTTTACTAAAGAATGGGTAAGAAAAAGGAATTACCTGAGTCTTCTTCATCAGATTTACAGAGTCCAAATTGTTCACCTTGACATAAGTGTTCCCACTATCAGTAGCACAAGAAATAGAGTGGTCCCCACCAGATGCATGCTTGTCAGTTGCATGAGGAGATAATTGTGAAACGATGTTGTCTGTACGTCCAACATTTGCTGAATTTAAGTTCACTTTCATGGGAGAAACTGAGCTTTTCTTATTTGATGGCTTTTGCACATCAAGATTCAGTTTTTCTTTCTCTGATGGGTCAGCACCTAAATTAAGGTTCTCAAGAGAAGGTACTTGCTCTTTCAGACCATTTTCATTTTGACAAACAGAGGGGACCTTGATAGAGCAGTCCACCATGCATTCCATACCTAGACAGACAAGAGGATCAGGCATGACTTCTCTAGTTTCTGATTCAGAAAGCTCCAAAGATTTAGAACCACAATCATCGGGTTGTTCCCCATTGGCAGTTGAGACAATAACAAAGTCTGATTCCTCATTGGAACGCATGTCCACAACTTCTTCTCCCATATCACTGCAAGAGAATACAAGAAATATCTAAATTTGATACCTAAATAATGTTATTCTGCAACATTACCTTACTGATTAAATTTGATACCTAAATAACCACAAGCACTACCAAAGATGGATGATATAATAACAGCACGGAGTTTCTTCATTATAATATGCATAGCAATGACAAAAATAGTTACCTAAGTTGCAAAATTTATTCCAAACTGAGAGCATGTTACTTGAATCAGTCAATAAGCTACCAGCAAGCATATTAGATCCCACAATAGAACAAGCAGAATTGATGATCCTATATTAAGTTTCATCGCAGAAAATACAGGGTGGAAATAATATAGCTTAACTGGCATAGAGAAAAAGATAATTAGTGAAATAGCTCATAGCTGCCTAACTATTGTGTTGTAAGAATGATGCATCTGGAAGTTGGATAAATTGAATCTGCAGCAAGGAGAGATTAAACTTCAAAAAGATCACATCTCCCAAACAAATGATTTCTCTCTCTACTTATGCTTCTGTTTCAACAGAAAAAAAAGTGCCCCACATACAGCATAGCACCTATGCAGGCACATATGCAATTCATGTTACATGCAGCTAAAATATGGTAAAAAGGTAAGAGCATGCCAGAAATTTTTAAATAAAGGAAAGATAAAAGAATCAATAAGAAAACATAAATACAAAGAACGCATACAAGAAAAAGAACTTTTAATTATGAAATAAGAATAACTTAATGTGGATATAAAATTATTTACATATATAGTGTGGTGTAAAATTTCTTTTTTAGTTAGTCACAAACAATGCATGCCTAACCAGCCTATAACAACCTAAGATTTACTTGCTCATCTTATCATGCCATTATGTTTGTACAGCTTATCCGAAGTGGTTTGTGCCACATAGATGGTAGATGGATGCATGCACGTTACTTTTTAAAACACTACATAAAAGCAACACAAAAAAAAGTCTATTACGTGGATTCTCACCAACACAGGACTGCCATCCATACTAGTAACTACTCTCTTTCATATGAAATCCATGTGTTTATCCTCTGCGATTCTTTTTCTTCTTCTTAATTGTACATCCTCTTCTTTTTTTCCCTTTTTCCCTTTAATTTACTGCTGCGTTTTAGTTTCAACTGTAAATTTTACCTTAGTTTTGTCATAGTCAATCATTAAATCACTGTTAGAGAAAAGAACGATCAGGTCTAGAGTGAAAATATATGCAGAGTGAGTGGCAGAGACATATCTTTTTCATCTGTTGCAAAAAAAGAAAAAAAAAAAGAAAAGTGAAACAATTGCATGGTTGTGATATCAGGTGTCTCAGAAAGAACACTATTTCTACCGTTATAAAAATAAATAGACTACTTAAAAGTTTCAAAAAAAGAAAAATCTCTCCCAAGGATATAAAATCCGCCAAGTTTCCACCAATCGTAAAAATAAAAATTAGTCGGATATTAATTTTCTCCGATTTTACTCTCTCGAATCGATTGAGCCACGAAATCGAACAGAATCCACAATTCGTTCCTAAAAAACCAGATCACATGTTCCTCTCCCACCTACTGATTCAAGATATGCGGAAAAATAACTGGCATTCTTGATTCTTCCAATCGCAAACTACAGCTACGAAACAAACGACGAGATCAAGAAGGAAATGTAGAAGGACGAATCGAGAAACGGCGAAATAGAAGGCAATGGCGTAGATCTCTTACGCTCACGAGCTCCTCGATTGGCGCAGACGGCAGACCTCGAGCTGCTCTCTTTACCCCTCTTCTCTCTCTCTTTCACACACCCGTCGCTGTGTTGCTCCAGTGGCAGTATTTATAGCTACCCTGCTCTAACGCCGTCACTTAACGGTGATATTTCGAATTCTAATGGCGTCAAGTAGGCCCTAGCAATGCTCCTCTTTTTCTTCTTTTTCTCGGGTTCTTTTGCAAATTACCGACCTTCATTTTAAATATATTACGAAAACATCCTCCCTTTACATATTAACAGATAGACGCCTCCTTTTACAGGTATATTTGAACAAAAAAATATATCACCTCCTTAATAATTCCATTTTATATTCAGATTATTGTATAGTTTTCAACATAAGAAGTGTTAGCACTAATAATAATCTAATTCAAACCGTCATAAAATCTAATCTAATAACATTAGAGTGTTTGTTACAATTATTGTCTTGAGTAACAAAAAAATGGCTAAATAAAATTTAGTATTATATATATATGCTACTGACAATCTACAACTATAATACTAAACTTACTATACTTTATTCTGTTTATTTAAAACTAATTTTTATTTATTTATTTAAATAAGTAAATATATGATATTAACTAATATAACTATTTATCCATCCTTAATAATATACAGACCCTATTTACATTTAGGCTTAAAATTTATATAAAATACATATTTAAATGTAAGAAAAGAAGTAGAATGTGATTTTTACAATAAGATCAAAAAATAGGTGGTTATTTGTAAGAAATCCTTCTTTATTTGCAGTTAAATAGAAAATTCACATATTTTAGGCCCATGTATTTTATGAAGAAAAGGGGAGGATGTTCTCTGTACCTAAAACATCCACCAATTAACTAACAACACTATTAGCTGATAACGGTGACCCCCCTAATCCCACCCACCGACTTCCTAATTAACGGATTAAGTTTCAGACCCAATAATGTTTCTGGTAAGACTTCATACTAAACCTCCATATGCACTATTCTACACTACCAAAACTAAAGTAGTTCATACAGTATAATTATTATTATTATTATTATTATTATTATTATTATTATTGCCCATATTGAGGACTTTATTATTCCTCACGAGTTCCTTCTGATATTTTAATTTGAGATCATGCATGTTGGATTAGAAGCCAACTCTTTTGTCTTCTTTCTTTCCTTTAACCCATTTTTGGTATGCGAGTTGCGTGATCTTTGCATCCAGTACGATTGTACGAAGCTTTCAATAATCACTTATTCACATGATAAAAATGAAACTTATCATTAATGAATCTTAGCTTAAGGTTAAGGGAAAATAATTATTTTGGATTGTTTATAACGTACTACGTGGCAATGACAAGTTCTAAACGACAGAGCTAAACTCACTACCAGTATTTATGGGGAACATTAGTAACCCCAATGAAGAGGAAAAAAATAAAATTCAAAGTGCTTTTGAATTTTTATTTGTATCATTAAATCCCTTATAATTCTAATCTATATGCAAATATTCGAATTTTTTTAATTATATTTACAAAAAAGATATAGGTAAGGAAGGTGTGGCAGATATTTCATTAAACATCAAGAGTTAGAGTTGCAAAATTATCCAAATCATAACGTTAATCACCAGATTGAGCTAGAATTTAAGTACGGATTTGGGTTTTGGTTTAAATAACATCAATTAAGACCAACCACCCTCATTGACCTTGCAATAAATCCAATAATCCATCAATGCCGGATAGCAAATTTATCTCTCCATTTCTAGAGGAAAAATGATGGCCGGATAAACTTATCCGCGCCGACTCGGATAGGTGGTTGATAGATTTCCATCAGAGTGTACTTGTTCTTGACTCTATACCTACTGCACTCCACTGTGGAAGCCTGGAAGGTATTGTATAGGCTTTCACGAGTTCTTTCATCCCCTTTGTGCGATCTAACTGATGGTCCCAGTTAGTAGTACTGTGGTTTAATCCTCTCACCTTGTTGGAATAAGACATTGCTTAGCATACTCCTAATTGGGATTCTATCAGGACAGCCTAAAAGGTGCAGTTCCTAGACCTTTCTTTCAGACAAACAGAGGTGGAAATAAATTCCATTCTTTTTTTTCTGGTAGCTCCCTTTCTCTTGACTTAGTCAATATAAATATAAATATATATATATAAAAGGCTCTTCACCTAATATGTTTTGTGATTAGATTAGTTTAGTTTGCAATTGGAGGGAATGTCTGGATCTCAATAGACTTGGCAACCTCCTATTGAGGTAGATCTAACTTGATAGTCGTGTCTATAAGAAATCTTTACACACACAATTTGAAAGGAGGATAACATGAGATTTTGAAAGATACGTGCAAGGACAAATGCTATGGTGGCGATTGACACGAGCAAGAGTATTAATCGTAGGAAGGTGGCGGTGCACAAATTAGGTGCAGATGGACCCGAGTCCACCCAAATCATGCATATTAGACGGTTATAATTATTGAATGCATACAATGAATATAATAATATTTATTAGATGATCATCGATTTGACCTGCATTAAAATTATTTCGAGGTTGTGGGTATTGATAGACAGAGTCAAATGCTCTAAGATTTGAGCTTATAGATCGGCAGGAGAAGATATTAATAAATAATTATGGATAATTATTATAATTTGTGCCGGTATTACTATTTCCTTTTTCCTCTATTTTACGATTTTACCTAAGAGGGAAATCATCGCGTCCGAATCTCGAACCATCGAACCGCCGATGAGTGACCTCCTCGCATTGTATCCCATCGTCTTTCTCTCTTCTTCCTCCGATTTCTTTGCCAAAGTAGCATGGCCGCTCGCCATAGCTGCCTTAAGTTAGAGCTCCCCGTGGAAGACCCCAAGGAGTTCAGCGTCGTCTTCGTCAAGGGCACGTGGCTTCCTTCCCGCTTCTCCCTCGCCATCACCGACGGCCTCGATGCCTGGATCTGCCAGGCGTCCGATGCCGAGGTCAAGATGCGGGCTGACCAATGGGACCAGCCCGTCGAGGAATACATAGCACTCGCCGAGCGATACCTCGGATACCAGCAGCCGGATTCCAAGTATGCGTTCGAGGATGCTGGAAATGGCCAGAGAAGGGTTAGCTCTTGTTGTTCAATGTTGACTTGCTTTCAAAAATGCCTTCTTTGATTTGATTTGTTGGAGAATACGGAAGGTGAAGATTTTTTTTACTTAATAAAGTTGTGAACTTGATCCGAATTTTGAAAGTGATCTGGATGATATAGTCTGTTAGTTTATATGTAACATTTTGTGCTGCAAGCCTGTCGTGGATGGTAAGAGAACTCAAGGAAACGATAGAGAGAGCCGCGTGAACGTGGATTATGAACTACGCCGCTGTGGTAAAATCCTGTGATTGGGGAAAACTCTGTGCACTGAGTTGTGGACACCCACTAGGTAGTGTATGGAGCATGAGTTAGAATTGGAGTGAAGAACAGTTATTAACTTAAAGAGAAGAGGATTAAATTCGAATTATGGAGTCAATTTCTGTACCAGTATCCTTGGTGGAAAATGCACATTGTAGGTGGAAAGAATTGAATATTTTGACAGGGATAATGACTGAGGGATTATTCCGATAGGCCTATAATTTATTCATAATTCTGATAGGCATCTTGTTATTCCAATGAGAAAAGCAACACATTATCTGACTTTATAGCTTCTGAGCTAACAAATAGATGGATGGCCCCCACTGCTAAAATTAGAATATAAC
The DNA here is from genome assembly GCF_019914945.1 of Typha latifolia. NCBI lineage: Eukaryota > Viridiplantae > Streptophyta > Magnoliopsida > Poales > Typhaceae > Typha > Typha latifolia. The sequence continues at coordinate 17,417,982 of NC_133089.1, forward strand.
TGTCCTTAATAACTATTAGGATGCATAAACAGTAATGCTCTGGTGATGAATATCTTTCACCCCACTACATACGTTACTTTTCTATAAATCCAACCAAAAACTTGCCCTATCTCAATATACCGGCTTCTTGAGTTATACTTGCAGCTTGGATACTTCGATCAGTCATACTATGAGAAGGAAAATATGTTCAACTGCAATACATGCTTCTCCTGTGTACATGCCTCTCTGTCTCAAAATTGACATCTTGAAAGGTATCTGGGATCTCCAAATTGTGATACATTGTAAATTAGAAATTCTCGACTAACCTAGATGGTTGCATTTAACTATCCAACAAATGTTACACTGCACAGAAGTAGCAATAACCAAGTTAACTCATTTTATTGAGAACTTAAGATTCAAAAATACGGAATAGTTAGTTACTCTTTAGGTTTTCAATTGGTTTTGTAAATTCTGATGTCTTACAACTAACTTCATTACCTCGCTAGTAAGAAATTCTAGCATGTTCGTTATCTTTTCTTCTATACAAGTGAGATACTGATCTTGGTTGTAATATTTTGAAGTTATCATGGACATTTGAAAAACAAGGTACCAAGTTGGAGTGGCGTTGGAAATGCCAGCCATCACCTGATAGGAAGATAACTACAGCTGAAATCCTGGATTTCCTCATGGACGCAAATATATGCCTGAGTGTATGCCACTCTACTTTGCTGGTTCAGTATCATATAGATTAATTATCATTGTTATCATACATTTAATTTCTAATCGCTGGTTAAATAGAGTGTATTAGTTCATCTTCTAAGTGCTAGTTTATGATATTTCTTCTTCTAAGCATTATAGAAGATGAATGATATATAAACACACATGGTTGTCTCATTATGATGGACAACGACACTGACAAATTATCTGAATTTCGAAACTTATTTCACTGTATGTGTTTCTTTTCGTCAATACTGTGTTTGTTAATGTGCAAAAAGAGTTGGTTCTAACTTTTATACCTCTGCAGACCTTATTATCTTTTCATCTTGATTTCAGGAAGAAGTTGTAAGGAAAACCCAGTCCTTCAACAAATTAAAGGTAGAAGCTGAGAGGTGCTTACAACAAACTGAGAGATGTAACAGTGAGAAAGCCGAATTTGAATCTGCTGTGTATTCAAAGGTAGTAATACTCTTGTTTTATGTACTTGCGATTTTAGTCTAACTGAGGTTTTCTGAGTTTATTTTCATACAGATTTTATAATTTTTTTCATTTCTTCACTCTTTCTTCTTGTTTTCTTCCTGTGTCTCCTTACATTTATTTCTCTAATCATAAGGTTGTGATACCAGAAGGTAGATCCATACTCACCATTTCACTGTTTAAAAATGGTTTCAGGAGTTTTCTACTGTGGAAAGAGCTCGCTTGCTTTTCTATATCTGTGTTTATATTTTTCTGTTCTCTCCTTTGCATATTTTGTTACTTTTTCAATTTTTTAATTTGTGTGGTGTCCTAATTGTCTGATCTTTTATCAAACAGAGATATACATGTTTTGCTCATGGATTCAATAGGTGAAATAAATGCTGTACTATCATCTATTGTGATGGAGATTTTGTAGTCTGTACTGGCATCTCGTTAATCCTTAATGTCATTCACTGTTTATCCTCTTATGGGATTTTCAATTTGCCAACTGCAAAAGTCCAAATAGCCTGCATTTGTTCATTCTGTCTTAACTCTGATAATATTGAGTTTATTGTGTTATCAATTTGCCTCGTCGTATTATGTAGTACTTTTCAAAGTTTTAGGTTTATGCCTTTATAAACATGCATGTCTGGAGTGGGCAATGGAATACCAAAACATACCTCGAGGATTTAGTGAGAAAAGATGTGATACTTGATTTGATAGACAACCTAATCCGACATAGATCTAAATAGACAGAATGAGGTGGCCCTAAATAGTTCTTGCTGGTAGTGCAGTTGTACAGGCATGCATGGCTTGCCAAACAGTTTATTGTAATGTCAGGATAAAGGATCAAATGCATGTCTGTTAGTCTTGCTCAAGAGTAATGAAGATCAATCATTTTATATATGGGCTACTTTCATCCTAGTTGAATTTATCTCTTAACAAATTGATTCTTTGATGTTTTTGCCTATTTACGTCAGTTGTGCTTTTAGTTTGTGGCAGTTTTAAACTCGAAGAAGGCCAAACTGAAAGAGCTGCGGGACCGTGTATCGAAGCTAGAATCCGCCGACAAAGCTCTAAAGGAGGAGGATGTATCGAGTGGTAAAACAGATAGCTTTGACGAAGCAGCTGAGGAAGAAAACATAAAAGAGGAACCGATTGACGAAGAGGTCAATGATCTTCATAACGCTTCAGAGAAAGTCACCACCTCTCAAGCGAGAGGCCGAAAGAAAACACGCAGATAGTTTTACTGCATAATGGCATCATAGTATCTGTACAATAACCTTCCTTGACTTCTTTGCATTTTTATAGAGGGCTTTGTTTCTGATACCAACTCTCTTAGTTACAAGCTCACTTTCACTGACTTCTTCCTTAGTGGTTAATTTTGATGACATGTCATAGGGGGAAAATGTACAACATTCTTAGCTGTATATGCAAGGACAAGATCTTTCAATTTCTGCTGCTTTTTGCGGTGTATATTGATGTCAAATTCAATGCCATGCACATCTGGTGTAATTGTTCACTGAGTTGTCTTTGACGATATGTTCAAATATTTAGTTGTATCAATTGAAAGCAAACAGTAATCCGGTTATTGCGGATCAAAGCACACTCTGTTTGGATTGCGATACCAATAGGAAGATTGAAGAAGGCCAGTCCCATCTTTATTATGCAGCAAATATTAGGTTAAGAGTAAACTTCTATAGTGTTGTATATATCAATGAAGCATACATCTATAAGATGATATCGTGACTAAGTGTATTTTAAAAAAACTACATCTATATTTATAAAATATAATATAAAAAATATTTTTTAATTAGAATATAGAATCTATAAAATATTCTTTTCAACGGCCATACATCTTGACATCTATTTCAATTAAACGGATATAAAAACACATTCTCTCAACTTTTAATTAAAATTTAGAGAGAAAAAATGAGACTTTTACTTACATTTATTTTTTATTTAATATTATAAATAATGTATCTTGAGACATACGAAACCAAACAACTCTTAGTACCCTTAAGCCCATCCCATCATCACTCTCTTCTTATTCTCTATCTCTCCATAACGTATTTAGATAATTTTAGTGGCGGTTTAACTCGAACACCATTCAATTTTTATTTCTTTTAAAAAAGTTTATTAGTTTTGATATCTATAGGTAACACTTATATGCAATTATGTATGCATGTCTTAATAAATTTCCATCTCTAGATGGCCCTCGAATTAAGACTTATATCGTAATATCAGAGATACTCAAGGGTTTATTTGCAAAATAAGGAAGACATATCCACTTCACGCGCTCGTGAGTGAAGCTGAACCCTAATCCCTAACATCTCTCTCGAAAATTTATCTCTACCTCTCCACCGACGAGGCCAATTCTGCAGGTACTGCTTCCGAATCCCTTCTCTGTCTGTCTTCCTCTCTAATTCTTCTTCCCATGGTGCCCTATGCTGGGATTTCTAGGGTTTTAGCCTCTTAGGAGACGGAAATTATCTAATGACATCTGATATCTTTACAGGAGTGTGTACTCCTTTCCGCTTCTTGTTGTGTACTTGATTTAAGTTTAATATAGTAGGAAGAAACATGCCCTGGTCTTTCTTAAGGAATTCATGTTCCTTAATACGTTAAATCTAGCATAAAATCCAATTATTAGCCTCTTTGCCATCTACTTTATATTTTGATGACATTGATTGTTCCTTTTAAATTAATAGAAAAGTTATGCTAGATGCATCAATATGGTTGCTTTTCAGAAATTATGCGTTAACGTTCCACTGTGCATGCTTTTTTTTTTTAATATATATATATATATATATATAGCTTAGTCATTGGATTTCAACTTTATACAGCGTCCCACCTGTACTAGTGTAGAGTTTAGTATTTCCCAATCAGTTGGACTTGTTCTTATTCTAAGGTTGTATACATCTAAGGAGTCCTCTTCAACTAGCTTTTTCCTTTGAAGCATCCAGTAAGCAAGGTTTTTAATATTCATTGGTCTTCTCACAGTTTTATCTTGTCTTCATTTAGTATTTGATTACTTGCTGGATACTTTAGTGTGAAAGGAAGTATGGCTGAATTGGAGGAAAAATTTCCTGATCAAGATTTAGCCGGAGTGATTGATAACTCGGACAATCAAAAACCAGAACATGATGAAGATGCAGTTGGCAATGGTGAGAAGAGGTGGCCTGGGTGGCCTGGGGAAAGTGTTTTTCGAATATTGATTCCTTCCCACAAGGTTGGTAGTCTCATTGGCCGAAAAGGTGAATACATAAAGAGAATGTGTGAGGAATCAAGAGCTCGTATCAAAATCTTGGATGGTCCTCCAGGAGCACAAGAGAGAGCTGTAAGTTGCCTATAGAGCTTTCTCAAAAATTCAATTTTATTGTTGATTAACAGTAACTTCATTGGGCCCCAGTGTTATTGGTATTTTTTTTCTAAATAATGTCCTTAGTTCTTAAGAATCCTATCTTTGTCATGGTCTGGAAATGGAGTTCTGCATCAACTTCCATATATTTATTTATAACATTGTACCATCCTCTTACGAAATCTGTTTTCTATGATAATGGATTTTCTTTTTTATTCATGTCCTGATATTTAGCTGCTTCTATTGATCCTTTATTTTGTATTTTCCTTCTAATGGATGTGACACTATTTATTCAGCACATCAAATTGATTTACTGTGGCAGCACAATTATGCTGTCAAATTAGAATTGAGATTACCTTAACTTAAAGAACAAATAAAATATTAAGGAATAGCTTTAAGAACCATGGTGAGAAAATAAGGGCTCAAACATTCTGCCAAAGTTCCAACTTCTTTTAATTAGAGTTAACTATATTTAGACTCTGCCAGTTCTTTTTTTGCAGACCTTTCGCAAGCCAAATCTTCAATGAGAACCTGCAGTAGAAGAATGAAGTCCAGATTTGAAGGTTAAGTTGTGGAACATTATGTTGCTACGTATTTAATATGATGTAGATCTGACATTTCTTGGATGAATAACAAGCTCCAATTTTCTATTTTAAACTCAAAGATCTGGTTGACCAGTGCTCCAAACTAGATATAACTCCTTTAGAAATTTCCTTATTACAAAATGGAGCATATGTAGGGTATTTCCTGATGAGTCCTCCTTGTAAGTAGATGATTCTTGTAGTATGACCTACTTATCAAAATACAAAGATTGTGTGGCTTTGGAAATAATGTAAAATGGATGCCTGCTGATCGGAAAATGAATTAGCGAAATAGATTTGAATTGCTGGAGTTATTTATCTTTGAAGAAATATCAAATAAGAATGTGCTCTGATGCTGGTAGCACATATTGGCAGTATTGTCAGTTAGCTTAATTACAATATTATAAACTATAAAGCTTAATTTGGTGTAGGCTTCATATTGATACAGTGAAGTAAATAAACCTTGATCAAACAAGGTTGGTAATCAACTAATCATCATAGAGAGAACGACTTTGAAATGGTCAATTTTCTGAAATGGGAGTAAATTAGCCAATATATCAGCCAGTAGCCTTTAGCATCCTTTGAGAATGGGGATAGAAGTACAAGATAAAGGATTTAGAGATTTGTCAACATGATCATTGATCTTAGTAACATTATTTTCCTTTTATATCTACTTTCCAACTTTACCCATTGTTTTTACAGAAACATTCCACTGATAGCGATATTCGACCTTATAGGTTAGGTTAACGTAACTTGCATATTTCATGTTTATATAAACATGCAGTACTTAATTTGTGGCAATGAAATTGATAATACTTATTCTATATGACTTTTAAGTAATTCTCTAGGTTGTTTCCTATAAAATGATTCATCTGGTAATATGTAGACCATTTTCCTTATTTGCATATGCTTCCATCGAATACAGCCTTCCATTGATTGGTCAAAAGGGTTTATATTACAAACTCGTACTTGTTTATGTTGCACAGCTGCAATCCGTTCGATGACATTTAGAGTAACTGTTTGTTGTAGGATCGACTTGTTCTCCTTTTAGTATTTAAGGCCATGCCTTTTCTCAAAATTTGTTTGGGGATAATGAAAATCAACCGGTTAATTCTTTTGTAGTTCAAAGACCATAAGTGTTGACAAGCTCATATTGCTGCAGCTCAACAGCTTTCCCCCTTCTGATTTTATTATATTTAATATTGCTTGAATCTGACATTAGCTGATTATTGTTGAAGGTGATGGTTTCAGCAAAGGAAGAGCCTGATGCTTCATTATCTCCTGCGATGGATGGTCTGCTTAAGGTTCATAAACGGACAGTAGATGGTTTAGATGGGGAGACTACTGAACAAAATCCTACCAACATGGTAGCAACAAGATTACTCGTGGTAGCTACACAAGCGGGTAGTCTCATTGGAAAGCAGGGTGCAACCATAAAGTCTATTCAAGAAGCTTCTACCACCACTGTTCGTGTCCTTGGTAGGATGTCGTACCTTTTGCTGGCATTTCCCTGAATCATGCTACTGAGCAATATATGGTGTATTCATATTTTCTAGTCCACAATTTTGCCAATAGTATTAGGAAGAATTGAATATGTCAGATATTTGCATTTTTCACTTTTAGGACTTCCCAATCAGTTATTCATCAGCTTGTGTCTTGGTCTATCCATGTATTGTAGTAACTCTTGATCATGGTATTTTTCCTAGGATAATAAAAAGTCCTAGTACACGAGGCTCTTGACAATGTGGAATCTACATACAAAGGTATAGGGTTCCAAACATGGGCTATTCTTAAGCATGGTTGTTTCCAAGGAATGTTTATATTTTGGGTAGGATCTTATCTTTGATATACAACATATTCCTCTAGTCATTATAAGGTGTACCTGCAATTCTGAGGCATGGATATATTACTTTGATGGCCCATAAGTGATCTTTGATTGGTACCAGTAAGGCTTCATTCCTTCTGGGAGGTTCGAGGCTTCTAGCTCAGTTTGTGCTCCTTTTTGTGAAGATGATCTATCTTGTCAAATGTCAATCAATTTCTTACCTGTTACTTTATTTACTATGAGTTCTCTATTTCTAATGCTTTGACCTTTTGCAGATGACTTACCACCTTTTGCATTGCAAGAAGACAGGGTGGTCAAAATACAAGGGCCACCTACAGGAGTGCATAAAGCCGTGGAACTGATTGTTTCTCATTTGAGAAAGTTTTTGGTTGATCGCAGTGTTCTACCACTATTTGAATTTCGTGTAATTTGCTTACTCCTTTTCAGATCAAGTTATTACAAGTTCTTTAGAGCAATAATTTTCGATCTTTGAACTTGTATAATTATCGGGTTTTTTCAAAGTTTATGAAATAACTCTGCAGATGTCCATGCCGAGTTCGCATGCAGAGCAGAACTTGCCTCCACCTCAACCCTGGGGCCATCCTCAAGGTCCTCCACCAAACCCTGGCCCTCCTGGATATGGTGGCAATCCTCAATATATGCCCCCAAGACCACATGATAGCTATTACTCTCCACCCGAATATCCTCCTATGGAGAAACCTCTTCATCATGGTATATCTATGTACGGGAGAGATGCACCACCACCTGTGGGGCAATTTTCTTCCGCTAACCAACATTCTCAACCACATGTTTCACAGGTTTGTTTGTAATTAAAGTTTGGCAATAATGGATTATAGGCAACTTAAATTTCTGTTGCATAGTGAGCCATGTGAATTGGATTTTGGTACAGGTCACACAACGTATGCAAGTTCCACTTTCATATGCTGATGCTGTAATTGGTGCAGCTGGTGGAAATATTAGCTATATCAGACGAGCCAGTGGGGCAGCCATAACAATCCAGGAAAGCAGAGGTGTTACCGGAGAAATGACGGTTGAGATCAATGGAACTGCTACACAAGTTCAAACTGCACAACAACTGATACAGGCATATATATATTTTTTTCTCCTTATCACTTTAGAATAATTGAAGATCATAGGCCCTAGACCCTTGTGCATGTCTTTTAAGTAATTTCTCCTCAATTGAGTCTTCATTAGATATCAGGTTCTTGTTCTCTAGGCCATGTTTGCTTTTAAGTTTAGGGCCCTCCCAAACTCATTTAGGAATCCCTAAACTAGCTTAGTAACCAAACATCTTTTTAATTTTTTTCATATCTAATCAAATTTATTCTTTAAAAAATTAAAACTAAAAAATAAGACTAACTAATCAAGTTCGGGGTTTAGTCCCAAACCAAACAAGACCTAATAGTCTAATAGTCTAATAGTTAATTTATCATGATTACTGACAATAAAAACTGATTGTCCTTGTCTCTCTACATGGGCAATCTGCATTTGTCTTTTGTTGTCGATGACCATCAAGTCATTTCTGATCCTTTTTACTTGTGCAGAATTTCATGGCTGAAGCAGGTGCACCAATGCAAAACACAGCGGGCTCTGTCGATCAGGGTTACAATTCTTACTCATCACATGGACCAATGTACACGTCTCCTCCGGTGAATGCTGGACCTGCTACACACACTGGTGGAGGATATGGTTCTACGTATGGACCCAGCTATGGATATTAGACGAGTGCAAGGCTGGATCGCACTGGCAATAAGATTTGGTGTGTACTCTTAAAGGTTGTTATTTCAGAGGAACTTAAGATGCTACAATTTTAGGGCGTGATTGTAATTTTACAGTCTGTTCTCGGAACATCAAGGAAACACTTTAGATTTACTCGGAAGTTTGATTGTAGAAGAAACATGGTAAGTTATGTACTATTTTGTAGTAAGTGATCTTATTATACCATTTTGAATTATTCCCCAGAATCCATCAGCTGCCTTTTATTCTTTGAAACGTTGAAAGCGTGAAGCAGGGTTGTTTCAGCATCATGTATGATGTTAATTTTGGAATTGACTCAGGATTTAACCAAATCGAGTTAATTCTGTGAGTATCTAAAATGTTTCCAAAATTTCAAGTGAAAGGAAAGGAGGAGTTGTTTATAAACTAGCGAAATGAGATCTTATCCAATCTCTCTTACCTTTTTTTTTTTAAAAATTTCTTTTGAAGTGGAGAACATCATCAAAAGGATAGATTTGAGGCATTAACTTGTTGAGGTTGATGACAGCAAATCATCAATTACGGGCCATGTGGCCCCACTTGGGCCTTATCCAAGCCCAAATTATTCAATCAAATTGTCTTTGCTGAGAGTGATGTCTTTCTTAGCTCTCCTCTCAAGTCTAAAAAGCCTTCCTTAGCTTTTGATTGCCTTTTTGTAGTTAGTGGTCCGACACGCCATCTCCCGTTCCCACAACCAAATGGTGGATGCTTCCTGGATACTTGGTCAATCATTTGTGGAAATTTTTGCATCCTTTGTTGGAATATGTTCCTGTGATGAGGAGAGGAGAGTGAGCTCTCAGCCTCAGGTACACAAGTCAGCAAAATAATTCTTCAAATCATTCATTCTATTGATGAGAATGATGACACAAACACCTTTTTTTTATAATAAAATATTATATATATAGTTTTTTTTTAACGGCTTCTGGATGTATAATGATTGAATCGATCAATTCTTTGTTACGTAGTATTATGTCCTGCAAGGATTTGAATTCTAATCAGTTTTCAGTGGCTTCAAATTTGCTAGAATATAATCTGAATCGTCTCACAAGCATGATTAAATTTATCTAGCATTCTCAGTTAACAAGATTTGCAAGTATAATGGATAGTGATATTAAGTTAACAAGATTTCTTCTCCACCGCTAACTAGAAGTCTAGAACAACTAATACATCCCTATCCTATCTACGAAGAAGAAGAAGAAGAAGAAGAAGAAATAAATAAAAAGTCCCCCCATGAAAAGAATAATATGGCTACCCATTTGCTGGAAGAATTAATTCTCAAGATAAAACTCCGGATCAAAAATTATATAACCCGATCCACTTAGGAGTTAGGCCTAAACCATCATCACTAACCTGCACTTAATCCACGTCAGTCAACGGCACTCACCGGGCCCGCACCATTTTAGCCAACTGAGCGGCGAACTAATGCCTGGCCTCCACGTGTCGAAGGACGATGCTCTTCTTCCACGTTTCGGGTTGTGATTAGCTGCAGAGGCACAAGCGAAGCACGCGAGGTTCGTCGCGGGGCCCATCGCTCTGACGCACACTTTGACAAACGGCGGAAGCGGAGAGATTAGGATCAAAGTGTCGATAAGATAGAGTAAAACAAAATTAATTAGTAACTAATTAAAGGACGAGAAAGAGTAAAAAACGAGGTAACTGAGTGGGCCCCCACCGTCTGATCTACGAAAGCAACGCAGCAGAAGGCCCTTATCAGCCGTCCATTTTCTGCATCGTGGCATCTGGGGAAAGAATCAACGGCTGTGATGTTTGTACTGTCAAAGTACACTGTATCGCCTCTCTCTCTCTCTCTCTCTCTCTCTCTCTCTCTCTCTCTCTCTCTCTCTCTTCTTTGATATTTTTTTTTTCGCTGCGTTCTTGGGAGTATTTAATTAGATGAGGGGTGGAAAGAAACTTTTCTATTTTTGTTGTTCATGGTTGGGTCTTCGCTTTCACACTCCTCGATCCCACGGCAGTGGCAGGACGAGCTACTGGGAGCACCCGAGGCCTAGGGTTTCCTAAGGTGAGCCTGCTATTTTATTATAGCTCTTCAGATCAGTGTTTTTTAGTTGGATTTTTTTTTTTGGATAAAATCTTAATTTTGCCAGCTGGGTTTTGCTTGTTTTTGTTTAAACTATCATCCGAACAGCTCAAAATCTCATCTTTCTTGTAGTGTTTTTTTATTTTTTGCTCTTGTCTGTTTGAGATCATCAAGCTCTCATCTTGGTCTCCCCTGGTCTCTGTATGCTTTCAACTTTGCTTTGTCTTATTTAATCAAAATCTATTCTAGGTTTGATTTGTTTGTCCATTTTTGGGAGGGTCTTTATGTATGGGTTTTTGACATCTCTTTACTAAACCAGGTGTTAGGAGCTTGCAGTGCCTCCTGCTGCTGAGGTTCTTGTGGGTTTTAGAAGTGTTCTAGCTGCTTGTTCGAGATGGAAGAGGTGGAAGATGTTACTAGGGATGCTGTTGAGAGCTGTCATAGAGTACTAAATCTATTATCTCAGTCCCAAGACCAACTCCTGCCATATAGAAATCTAATGGCAGAGGCAGGAGAAGCTGTTTCTAAGTTTAGGAAGGTAGTTTGTGTGCTTGGTAATGGTGTGGGTCATGCAAGGGTTAAGAGGGTGAGGAAGCCCCTTTCCATCTTTAACCATAAGATCTTCTTGGACAGCCCATTTGGGTCTAGAGCAGGCCCTTCTATGATATCTCTCCAGCTTCTGCCCAGGAATCATGTAGAAGATCCAGTGAATGAGCTTATTCCTACTGCCAAGATCTCTCCTCAAGTGCACCAAAGGATGTTTTTGGAGAACCCAATGATCGAAATGGATGCTGCTTCGAGGAGCACACTGCAACTTGCACCGCAGAGTCCTAGTGCACACCTCCTTTTCCTCCAACAGCAGCAGAGCAATCAAAGGTTTCAGCTCCAGCAGCAGATTAAGTTACAGAATGAAATGTATAAGAGGAGTAATAGTGGGATGAGTCTCAAGTTTGATAGCTCTAGTTGTACGGCAACTGCGTCATCTTCCAGGTCATTCTTGTCGTCTTTGAGCATGGATGGGAGCGTCGCCAGCTTGGATGGGAAGCCATTCCAGCTTCTCAGCGGCTCCCAATCATCCAACACGATCGATCTGCACATGCCTTCCAGGAGGAGATGCTTTGGTAGGGGGGAGGATGGGAGTGGCAGATGTGCTACTGGGGGCAAGTGTCATTGCTCAAAGAAGAGGTTAGTTTCTTGAGCTAAGGTTTACAGTTAATTGGCTTTTATCTTGTTTGTTTTGATTTAAAATTAAATCTGGTTACTCTTTTCCTCCTATTTTGAAGGAAGCTGAGAGTGAAGAGATCTATTAAGGTTCCTGCTGTCAGTAACAAGCTTGCTGATATCCCGGCTGATGAATTCTCCTGGAGAAAATATGGACAGAAACCAATTAAGGGTTCCCCACATCCTAGGTATTAACTCATCAATTTGCTGACTTATTGCGATGAACTCGATGAATTGTATATAATGTGACTTCTACGTTATTAACTTTCCTATCTTCATGCCAAACTAAACCTTTTGCCATATCAGATTGAGTCAAATTTTATATATAGGTAATCAACATAAAGTTTTGTAATATAACATGCTAATGCTACTCATCTCCAGTGTCAGTAGATCAATATTCATTTCTTTATAAGTCTTTGATCAAAGATTATCTTAAATATTTCTCGAGGATAACAAAATGAAGTGGAACAACTATTGAAGTCAAAGAGTTCATGACGAGCTTATTGAGATCTTATATCCCTCAATTCTTATTGAAGTCTACAGAAATAGTAACTGTCATTCTTATTATAAGATTATTTTCTGTTATATGCTTCACTGATGAGATGTAGGGAACTTGGCCTTTTATCTAAAATTGTATGTACTTTGCATGGTTGTTCACTTGTTCTGCGAATGTTTAGATCGAATATTACAAATCTTCAGACTACGATAAAACTCTCATTGTTTGCTGCTTGGTTTCAAGATTTGAGTACTCAGAAAGAAGTTATGCATGGTGTCTTGCAGGGGATACTACAAGTGCAGCAGTGTGAGAGGCTGCCCTGCAAGGAAGCATGTGGAGAGGTGCGTGGATGACCCCTCAATGCTGATCGTTACATATGAAGGTGAACACAACCATGGAAGGTTACTTAATCAGCCTGCGTAGATTGGATAGATTGCAAGGGCAGAAGAGATCATGATGTAAATATACTTTGTGATAAAAAAGATATTGATGACTTAACCATATGATTACTTGTGTTGCGTGCTTCATGGGTTCTCTCTGGTTAGCGGAAGAGATGCGCAGAAAGTCAAAGCCCGATAGAAATGCCAGCAAGAAGATTAATGGAAGTGTTAAAAACTTCATTGACATTACCGGATGATGTAGATTTTATTTATCAGAGACTAGTTTAGTTGGGAGCATCTTGGGTTACTGCACACTAACTGGGAAAAAGGTTGTAGGGTGGATTACCAACAGGAGAAAGTAGTGTTTGTAAAACAATAGAATGAACTCATTATGATCTTGAGTTGTCTTGCACAATCTCTTATCGCTTCAAATCTTCTTAAGACATTGATTCCTGTTCTTTTTCCCTGGTAGATTGTTTATGCTGGATTATGTTTGTTAATTGATAGAAAGCAACAACTATTATTCTGTCTTCGTATTGGTACTGCATATGTTTCTTCAGCAAGAAAAAGGCTGTTTTATACTTTTTAAGATAGCATGGCTGCACCATCCGCTGCTGAGAATGCTTCAGGTACATGAAACTTCTCTGAAGCTGCAATCTGAACGAATGTCGACAAATTCAATTTTCTGGGGACGTACCTTATGTTTCTTCTTGTTGGCTTTGACATTTTTAAGTAGGATCGTAATTTTTCGTATGAGAAGTCCAGGTATCCTCTAAATCACACCTTTTTTTCTTACCTTTTCTTGTGCTAAAAATAGTGCTGGGCTCTCTGTCTCATGATTCAGATTTTGAGACTGCTATACAGGTAGATATCCAGTTGAGTAAGCCTTTAGCTTCAAATATGCAGCATAGTTCTGTGAAATCTGATTCCGTGAGCTGGTATGTCAGATAGTTCTGTGAAATCTTTCGTTTGGTTACTTGGGTCAGATGGGAAATCCAGGCGATAAGAAGTACTGCATCTCATTCTTGCCAACATGAACTTCCCATTGATTGTCCTGGAGTAGGCTGCAGCCAAAAGAACTAACACCGTACTTTGCTTTCAGAAGTTGGTACGAAGTCCTCATTTAATTTGAAAGTAGATGATTTACTCATAAAAAGATCGTTTTTTCCCCCTTTCTAAGACCTCGTTTTTCATGAGACTGCTATAGTTTATACGGCTATGTTCTAATAAGCTAAAAGATTAAGAAAGATAGAAACGAAACTGCTCTTTGGAATGAAATCTCCAGGGAGATCAAGAGAAACAATACGGAGGGTTCAGAATAGCTAGCATTCATTCGTCATACAGCATTGAAGATGCTCTCTTGAACTATCTTAAAAATTTAATCACCATTTCTAGATTTGAATCCATGGGAAGCCTACAGAGGTGATGAATAGATAATTATTATGGCAACTGACCTTCAATACCAGTCCTGAAATAAGGAAGATATACTTAAACAATGAATATGCAAACATAAAGCATGATTTCTGAAAGAAAGCTTCAAAATCAACCAGATCCTACTCTGATAACGCATTGACTCCCCCCCATTCAAGAAAAAGAGTGAGATGGTTGAACAATCACAGCACTTAGAGCTGACAGTGAGAGCTAGAAATAGAGCTTTAGAGCATTAAGGTGAATAAAGCAGGAAAGAAGGCTTAGTTGCCATCAGTTATATATGTCTGCATTGATTGAAGAATGTTTCCTAACTATCAGACAACATGAATAGATACCATATCAATTCACCAAGTATTTTAGTTAATATAATTTGTTCTAAGAGCAGTACCAAGTTACAGGCTCTGTTGCCATCTCTATGTAGTGTGAAAGTGATGCAGAGTACTTGGGTAATTACATTTTCCGAAAGTAACAGAGAATTCCTAATTGCCAAGTGAACTGCACGGTTAGAAGGAAGTGCAGCTAAAATAGGATTTAGACAAATGACCATGTTACTTGACATACAATTGAGATTTATCAAATCACATTGTGAAGGAAAAAAATCTTAGATTTAATCTTCATATATCTGCTTTAAGATCAAGACTGCCAATGCATTCAGTTAGAGAGCGGGCAGATACTTGGATTCATTTCAAATCAAACCAGACTATCAAGTTTATGCAGATCGAACTCATAAATCTATCTGATAAGGAGTTAATAGCACTTGGACGTTGAAGTAACTTGTTATGCATCAGCCTGAGTACAAAATGAGTAATGTTTTCAATCAGAATGACAAGTATCTAAACATCCTTGCACTATTCTCTGAGCAATAGAAATTTAGAAAGCTAACATCTACTGAGCAATTCAATTCCAAGCAAACACATTCTTCAGAATCCAACATAAAGATAACGGAAACAAGATAAAAGGAGGTTATTTTTATATAAACATACAACAATGAGAAGGAATTCTTAACATCTGAACCAATAAACTAGTGAACCCAGTTCAGCATCAAATATATCTGCATTAGAGCAGTAGAAGAGAGTACAGGTAAAGGAAGAAGAAAAGTGACGTAAAAAATAGATTGCCGCCATGGATAACATTGATCTCTACCAAATTCCAGCACAAGAAGATCGATATGTTACCCGAGAAGCAACGCCCAGTTGTCAAAATCCAATCTTTACTCTCATCCCAATTGCTTTGCAGCAATCGCCCTACCTCGAGTTCGTCGCTTCCATGGCTGCAGCACAGAATCTTGAAACCTCGAAGGCATTGCCATATGCCTTCTCCTCTTGGGATTCAATTCCACTTCATCTTTGCTTCCCTTATCCTCTTTCCTCTTCTCAATTTGCTTCTCTTTCTCTCTTTCTTCTTCCTCTCCAACTCCATTACTTCCACTTGCTTCGCTTTCCAGAGCTCCATCTCCCGAGACCTCAATGATAGCCAACACCAAGAGATCGAGGCCCTCACAGCGCGAAGAAGAAGTATTAACAGAAGGGGAATTCGAGGAAGTGGGAGTATCAAAGGAGGAAGCGCTCAAAGGTGCAAGCTTTGATGCTCGAATTCTCATCGGAATCGATTGGTTTCGATTGGCACGAGTAAATGGAATTAGAGAGCGAGATATTGGAGATAAATAGAATCGGAAAACAAAAAATCCGCGAGTTATTTTTACCAATAGATTGAAGAACGATGAAGGTGAGAGGAAGAGAGACGAAGCCCGAAGGGTGGAAAAAGTTTCTTTGTATATGCGAACAAACTTTTGCGTGTGTATTTTGGGCATAGGGCTGAGGACATTCTCGGAAGACATGTAAAACAATGGAGATTAGTCCATCTTATTTTTAATTTGATCTTATTTTGCCAAATTGCAGCACTGGTTGCAGGATCTTGTTAAAACTTAAAACTGAGAGTTGTATCATATGTCAAATAAATTATTGGAAGTGCTTGCTACCATTTAAGTTCCTCTAGTAAGGCTTCATTAACGAATGCTTAGTTTCAATTTTTACAAGGAAGAAACTTGGATGATATCAACTTTTTAAGTACACTTTGGCCCACAAACCTCCCAGCTGGGCAACAGGGCAAGGTTGAAATGGTAGGCACGTGGCTAATTTGGGTTGCCAATGATGACTGGGTCCTCTTGGGCTTGGTTTTTATATTATCAGACACTTGGGCTGGGCCTAAGTATGATGGACAGGTAGGTCACTGGGCTGGAGAGTTGGAACTTTCATATTCGACGTGTCGTCCGTCGAATGGATGAAACGCCTGCTCGCTGTTACCAACCAACAGCACAGTAGAGCAGGGGCACCACAGCACTGGATTTACTTATCTACCCCCCATCATCATCATAAAGCATGCCGCATGCAGGCGGGCTCCACCCATCGCTACTCCCTCCACTTGAAGTGTCACGCGCGACTCGGTGCCCGCACGTGATCGCACCTTCCACGTTGTCGTCCGAACTAGTAGGGAAGATCTGTACCGTCTATTTTGGATCAGTCGGTCGAGATCTGCCCACGAATGGCGCTGTCGGGAATTTCCCAGCGACCAAGTTTCCGCCCTCTTCTACGCTTCTTTTATTCAGCGTAGCACGTGAAGAGTACGGCAAAGTTTTTTTTATTTAAAAAAAAAAACAGAGAGAGGAGTCGATGAGGTGGTCCAGGATCGCACGTGCGAAGGAGATGCGGTAGTGGGGCTCGAGGTCAATGCCCGCACAGTTTGACCAGACGAAAGGGCGGGGCAAAGTCGGGAATATACACACCTGGGCGGCTGACGGGCGCCGCATGTCCGGACGAAACCTCGCGGTTCGTCCTCGGCCTCGCCTCGCCTCGCCTCTAAAGACCGCGACACGTGTCCACACAGCCGCTTGTGTGGGCCCCAATCCTACCCTTTTAAACCGCATACGACCTTGTCTGCCGCTTTGATGGTCGTATACGGGGACATTGGACGCGCCTCTTTTCTTAAAAAAAAAAATTAAAACTTTCTAATTACTTTGCCAGGCGGCGGTTTCATCCTTGCCTCCTAAGTACGACTATACCCTCACTGGCTCTAGGTGAGAGCGCTGCTATAACGAGTTTATTTATGTCATTTCGCATTAATTAATTATTCCCGTCAACTCGTCGAGGAGCAGTTAGTCGCCGACCCGTGGTTTAAGTGCCCCTGGTTCACGCTAGTGTTAAGAGGGAGGATTGTACGGTTGCTTCGGTGATTACGAGAAAGCTCGAGTGGCATATTGGTCTTTCGAGTCGGAGCTTATTCTTTTTCGTTTTTGGATTGAAATTAGAGAAGTCGATCGAATTAGTTCACCGTCACAACAACTGTACATGGATCCACCGAAAGATTAAAAAAAGAAAGAAAAGAAAGTAAGCAAAAAATAAAACCCAGCACGTTGAGGGATCTGGACCGTCGATCTCAAAAGAGAGGGGCGGGGAGGTTGAGATCGAACGACAAGGGCCTCTTCCTCGCCTTCTTCTTCTCCTCCTCCTTCCAATCCATCGCCGCTATCTCAAATCCGTGCCCGGGCTGCCCGAGGAACAGATCACGTCCGTCGATCACCGATCTCCACGCCGGCGCGCCGATATCGGCGGCGCCGCCGGAGTATCCGAAGTTAGTCTTCGCCTTGGGACCTCGGAGACTTCGCGCCGCCTCGTCGTAGGCCCGCGCCGCCTCCTCCGCGGTGTCGAACGTCCCCAACCACTTCCTCGTCTTCTTCCACGGATCGCGGATCTCGGCCGCGAACCGACCCCACGGCCTCTTCCTCACGCCGCGGAAGTGGGGCCCCTTCGGAATCGGCGGCGCCGCCCCCGTCGACGGATCTGTGCCGCCGCCGCCGACAACCCCTTCCTTGCCTAGACGAAGCGTTTCCACCGCCATAATTTAGTAAGAGGAATAAAGCGAGAGAGAGAGAGAGAGAGAGAGAGAGAGAGAGAGAGAGAGAGGAATAAAGCGAGAGAGAGAGAGAAAGAGATTGTTGTTAGGGAGAAGAAGGAGACGGTGGGGTGGTATTTATAGGAGAAGAGGAGATGGTCTTGGTTACGCCCGACAGGAATTTTCGTTAATTTCCGATTTAATATTACTTTATTGCCCTTTTAAGTTTTTATGTGTATTAATGGGCCAGCGTCCGGTGGGGAGCATTCAATGGACGACGGTGATTTCCGACTTTCCTATGCGTGTGGGTGTGGCCACCCGTGTGGGGTCTATATTATTTACTGTCACTATGTTAAAAATTATGTATATCTTGAGATATGTAACGTTTTTAGTATCATATTCTTAATCCCTTTTAACACGTAGTCACGTAGATAGCAATTTTTGTGTAGAAATTATATTTTATACTATGTCGTTAGTGGTTACGATTTAAATTTATTTAATTCTCTATAATTTTATATATATATCATTTTATTTTATTTTATAGACTATTATTTTTTTAATTATAATTATATATTAAATTTAAAGATAATCATTATAAAAAATCGATTATATAACGAGGAAAATAAATATATTGAACAGATGTATATTTTAGATACTTTAGATGCTCAATTAATTCTCTAATTTGATTTATAATGAGTATTTTTCAAATCTATGATTTAGTTACATATAATAGAAAAATAATAATATAAATATAAATATAATAATAATAATGAAATAAAGTAATAGAAATGAAACTAAAAAGGAGTAAAATAAATTTAAGCTTAAGGTGGTAAAATGTAATTATACGTCTTCTTAATGGATCGTGATTTCAATCCGGCCGTGCAGTAACAATCGGACGGCTAGTATCGTTTGTGATGGGCGCTTTGGATCGGGTACTTTGGTAATTGGAACACTCCACCGCCCATGCACGATGTTACACGTGCGCCCACCTCTCACGTAGAGAAGAAAAAGAGAAAACGGAGGCTGCCACAAAACACGGATCTCCGCCCTTCCTCCTCCACCAACCATTCCAGTGGGGTCCCACTCCCGTGGTCCAATCACAACTGGTCAGGCGGTCGTGACGTGCGAGAGCTTCGTGGGGTGCGTTGGTTTGGGTGCAAAACAGTACGTGACTGTGAGTGTTGTATGGGTAATGAGTTATGACAGGATTATATTAATTCTCCGGCCTTCTCTAATCCCAGATTAAGATAAAATAATACGGATGCAAAGATAATATTAATTAAAGTTTTTTTTTTAATTTTAGTTTATTAAAAAAATATTAATTATAGTCAGCAGGGACGCAGGGGGCTAAGCAAAAGAAATTGGACGACGGGCCCTAAAAAAGTTGGATTCGACGGCGCCGGCAGATCACACCATATACAAGAGGAGAGTCGAGTCTTTTGATGGTAAGATGTCTCTTGTCTGCCATGATGCCGATGTCTTCTTGCCATGCATGCCTCTTTGCCCCCTCTCCCCTATCCCCCGATCGGATAAAATAACCTCCCCTTAACCTCACCTTAATTATTCTAAAAGAAATTTATACATGCCTCTTAGCTTGGTGAGAAAATTAAGCTCACCGTGGAGGTGGATATAATAAACGCTCGACGTGGTGGTGGGATCACTACTACGCCTGTCAAAAAGGCGTAATATTAAATAAATAAAAAGCGTCGCTTGGAACAGTGACCGTGACGCCAAGACAATGATGCGCTGTACCAACGCTTACAGCATTCCAGATCCGATTTATCCAGTCCACCGGATTACCTCATCGGACTTTAATTATGCGGGAATCTGTATCGACCGTCCGTTACTCGTAAGACCAAATCCATCCGTTCATTTCTGGAAACTGAAATCTTAGGGCCAGATTCCTTCTGTAGACTTATGAGAGCTACGTGGCAGGCCCATCCATGCTCCTAGATTTAGAAATCAGCTGGTGCGGCTGATGACCAAAAAGCTATGTCAACCATCTCAGCAATTGACACGTGGTCGGCAGAAGATGTTGGGTCGTTGGATCGTCGTAGCGCGTTTGGGACAGGATAGCTTGTCCGGTGCAGCGAACGAATCAGTGCCCTCCGAGGCTGCGGTGGGGCCCAGGGGAACAGAGCCCAAAAACGACGACAGCGGCCGATAATATCGCGATAAATACGGGTCGAAGAAAGAGCGGCGTCCGCCTCGTCGTCCGCGTGCTTCGGAAGGTACCGGTAGTCGTCCTGTGTGAAACGACGAAACTGCCCATCTAACTGACGGTTAAGCAGACAGGCACGTAATTACGCTGACTAAATCGCCTCATAGTTCGATGGAACGGTTTTGAGAAGTTTGACGGACGTTTGACATCCTCAATTTACAATCCCTATTCCCCCCCAGCCTACTCACTACTATACTGCTTAGGTTTTAATTCGGATAAAGAGTATTTTTCACGTAGCAAGGTCTGAGATCCCATAGATTTCTCTACGCGAATCTCTTTATTTCAGGAGGACAAATTGCCTCGACTAACGTGCTTGATGGATGGACTGATGAGAAGCAACCGGGTTGCGTGCGGAGAAGCGACTGACACGTGGAATGCCACCGTGAAGCGAGAGCGACGCAAGATAAACGCGTGGGCCCCGCACGTGTTACTCTACCTCTCCTTGGGGGCTGGGGCTGGGGCTTGGACTACCGTCTACCCAGCTATAAATAATATCTATATTTTCTTTTAATATTTAATATGAAACGTAGAATATTATTTGTAAATCTTTCTTTCCAATGGAAAAAGCGATGCTAATACAGAAAATTTCTAATATACCCTTCCTTCCGACATGGGCCTACCAAATCAACTGCTCGATTACGAGCTCTATAGATATGCACCAACGTACGTACATAAAATAAAATGAGATATTAGTTCTCTATGTTAGAAAATATTATTTCTAACACTCTAAACTTTAAAAACATCATGGTCACTGAGAATAGTTTTGACTGTGTGTATATTTCTTATCCCAACACTTCCCTCGGTTAATTAGATAAAGCATCTTGCAATCTCTACCGAGCTTGATGATTTGATCTAAGAGTAGAATCAAAAATCTAAAAAGGAAGCTCACCAGTAATTAAGAATAACAATGAGAATGGAATTAACAAATGACTGGTACCATCCATCAATTTCTTATATATATATATATATTCTTTAGTTAGCCACCAGGATGCGATTGTGAGAGATTTTGTTCGTAAGTATGTGAAAGAAAACTTAGAGTTGAGGCTAGCAGACATATAAAAAATGAGTTGAATTAAATTAAAAATTTGAGTTTGAAAGTATAATTAAGCCCAAGTTCAGCTCAATTAAGCTCAATACTATAGCAGACAAACAAATATATATATATATATATATATATATATATATTAATTATTTAGTTTGTTTTTCTCAAAAAAATTTAATCAATATCAGCCTTCAGCTTAATTATTTGGTTATTTAAAATCTTTTTAGTTAATATCAGCCTTCAGCTTATTAAGTCCAAAACGAGCTGAAGATGAGTCAAGCCACCCTTGCCGAATTCGAGCTAAAAAATTCCAATTGAGGCGAGTCCAGCTGACATTTTAGCAATAATGTTAATATTATTATCACCGGGGAAAGGAAGGAAGTATCAGACGCAAGTACGCTAACATTTTAATAATAATTTTATTACGAACACTAAACAGAGCAATAACTTAGCAATAACAGTCTAAAAATCATTGACATGACCGAGGTTTGCGTCTGAGTCTGAGATTACCACGCGCTTTTCTTAGCAGGAGGGGAGAGATTAATAATAATAATAATAACGATCGTACGATTCGCCGACTCGTTCCTCTTGACTCCAGCTCGGTCTTCGTAGTACGTAGTACGTAGTAAAATTTGGACATATGGTAGGTGGTTATTATTTTCGAGACTGCCATCAGGGAAAGAAGATGTCGGCACTATATACATTATGCCGATCTTATTTTTTTAATAGATAAAAAGTATTTTAATACCATTTACTCTCGAAATTATGTTTTGGTTCGAGAATATATCTGGAAACTAAATAAAGATCACGACGGCTGTCTATTACTGGTATGGTATCGTGTGTGTATCCCGACCGTTCACAGTCGTGTATCACATGATACCATCCCCTCCCCCACGTGCCTTCAGGTGAGAGGCAATTGATGTCGGAGGGATAACCGTCCATATCTTGGCCCCCACACGGCTGGCGGTTGCGATCAACTCGTCTTAATGTTTTTGTCTTGGCTTAATTATATTTTGCTAGACCTAGTATTTTTACCTCGTATTATTTTGTTCCCGTACTACTAAAATGTACAAATATCTCTTAGACTTCTAAAATTATGTGTTAGATAAACTAAAGTACTATCACAAAAGTCAAACAAATAGTTCTCCGATGATTTTGTCATCATCTAATTGAACTTCTAAAATCAATAGTAACAACACTAAACCAACATCACTTAAATATTTATATTTAACTATTATGGATTAAGAGTTGTAGATATGTAATTTTATTTATCATCTAATAAAATTTTATAAAAAAAATAGGAAGGTAATTATATATTTTTCTGTTAATAATTGTAACTTTTTAAAAAGATTGTATACTTTTATAGTATAGTACAGGAGAAAAAATGATATCGAGTTAAAGTATAATTAAGCATGGGTATTGGTGGCAATTTGCTTTCTACTTTCTGGGCTTATCGATGGATCTGGTCGTTTCGTAATTGGGCCTACATATCAGGCCTGGTCCATTTCCATCACATCTGACGACCCAAATTTAATCACACAGCTCGACTCCAGCCACCGGTTCGGTAATCTGCCACTCTTTGCTCTCCTTTACTCCAAGCTCGAAGCGTCTCGCAAGCTCCTCGAACCCATCTCCAATGGCGTCCGATGCTTCCGCAGCCCTCTCAGGTCTCGTATATTGTGATCTCTTTTTCATCTTTTATCCGTTTCTCTAGCCAACTTAAGCCTATAACTCTCTATCTCAGTGAGACAAAAGGTTCAGAGATTTCTTGACGCCGCTCGAACGGGAAAGCTCGATCTTTTCAAGAGTAAGCGGTTGCTTTTACTGGAGAAATGATGTCGTTGCTGGTTTGGATTCCTTTTTTATTTATTTATTATTGCTATTGTGATGTTTGGATTAGAGCTGGCGAAGCAATTGGATGAGGGAAGGAATGGGCTCGCGAAGACGGTGGCCGACGTGAAGGACGCAAACAAGAGGACGGCGCTCCACTTCGCGGCTATGGATGGGAGGAAGGAGGTGTGCGAGTATTTGATTGAGGAGTTGAAGCTTGACGTTGATCCGAGAGATGATGATGGTATGCTTTGTTTTGTTAGTTTTGAGCAGCTCATATGTTTGATGAAATGCCACTTAAATTAGATTGTTGTCTATTTGGTAAAGATGAGGACTTTATGAATCCCCTGTTTGGTTGACAGGTGAGACACCATTTTTACATGCGGCTCGGCAAGGGCAAGTTAGCACTGCAAAATATCTTCTCGAGCAAGGGGCAAATCCTTCTGCTTCAAGTAATTTAGGGGCCACTGCTCTGCACCATGCTGCTGGAATAGGTTAACTCCTTTACTTTACACATGCATGCATGAGAACGTAAGCCTTATTATCTTAATAATTCTAATGAGTACCGATATTCATGAATAGATTATATCAACTACATATATTCCAACATTGCCATGCCAGTTCTACGTGGGAATGTTCGGTTGCTTCTTTCCATGTATTACAGGGACACATTGCTTCACCTACTTCTCTAATGCACATAATCTAAATTTGATGATAGTATCCAAGTTTAAAGCATACTGACTTGCTTAATAACATGCAAAATATCTGTACTGTGGTTTAGTAGTTGGATGATTATGTACTGAAGAAAAATGATGGTTCTCGCACATGGAAATAAGATAAAGAGAATTAAGGAATATTATTGTATTCCATATTGGTGGGATAGATGATTAAGGACTTTGCGGGGGGACTAATATTATTTTCAGGAAAAGAGATCATTTTCAAAGGCTACCTTGACATGCTATTGCCATGGATTAAGCTCTGATTTTCTTGTTGACATCTCGTTTCTCAGTATTGAGTATAGACTTGTTTACTGTCCACTCTCTTTTCTGAGAAGAGCCAAAATATATGAAGTTATTTGCTGATACAGGGAACATAGAGCTGATGAACCTTTTACTCTCTAAGGGAGTTGATGTGGAGTCACAAAGTGATGCTGGCACTCCCCAAATATGGGCTGCTGGGCATGGACAGCAAGACGCAGTGAAGCTTTTGCTAGAACATCATGCTAATGTAAGTTAGATATATGCTACATTTTGCACCGGACTCTTTAGCATCATCACATTAATTATCTAATGATTAATGATCAGATTTTGTATTTTTATTATTTTGCATGAGATTATGATTTTATGATTGTTGCTTCTGAAACTGTTTATGTTTATTGTGAAGCAACCAATGATTTTTTAGCCTGAGCATTAGAATACATATGACGTTAGTAGTTTCAGAATACTGTTTGCTAGATGTGAATCAACACAGAAGGATGAAGACTCAGGCAGGAATTGTATGATGACTATACTTTCTGAACCACAGCTGTGTGTAGTTTTATTTGGTTTTGTGTCTCTATTTCTTTGGGTTTGTGTTTAAACTGAACTTGATATATTTATTATCGAAGCTCAACCTCCACAAATTTCTTCTCTTTAAGCTGAAGTTTCTTACCCACTTCTAACAAAAAAGGCAACACCTTACTTTACTCTGAGTTATGCTTTTGTTTAATTTGCTTCTTTCTTATACTGAGCCAAATCACTTTTGTTGTATTCACCATGGCAACAAGTTATCTATGAAGTAACTCTTCATCATGCAGCCAAATGCTGAAACTGATGACGGCATCACTCCATTATTGTCAGCTGTAGCAGCAGGATCACTCCGATGCTTGGAACTTTTAGTTCAGGTACAAATATTTACTGCTGATTATGAGTCTATACTTCCATTCTTTTGGAAATTTTATTTTGTAAAATAGGGTTAGTATAATACTATCCATTCCTCTCCATATAGTAGCACTAAAATAACCTTATAATTTCTTCTTTTATGAGTCTTAACCAGTTGTTTAATCTAGGTACAGACACCAGCATGCTGCATTATCTATTCCTCCCCATTTGCCTCTTTATTTTTCATTCTCATTTTGCACCTGGATGAGTCATGTTGGTCTACTGATTTGTCCCATTGGTGTTCTTTCTTGACCTTTCCTTGTTTTAGCCCTGGTCCTCATCTGTTTTTTCTATCTTTTCATTTAGCGCTGACTTCATGCTTTTGTGTGTAGGCAGGTGCTAATCCAAATACAATTGCAGGTGGAGCAACTCCATTGCATGTTGCTGCTGATAATGGAAATGTAGAAGTTATCAGATGCTTGCTGAAAGCTGGAGGAGATCCTAATATGTGCGATGATGTGCGTTCTTCTGTCCTTATTTTACATGCTCGAGTTGAGATATTCAGAGTACACTGTTTTGGAATTATGAAATATGCTTAAAGCTGTGAAGGCACTATTTATGAACTTATGATCCATAAGATATGAAACTTGTTGTTCATTGATAGCAACTTAGTATCCTTGCAGGCAATGTTAATTGTTCAGGTGAATGAATAGAGTTACTAGAATGTAACATACTCTGCAGCAACATCAGTAGAGAAGGAAAAAAATGATGCCTCGTGGCCCTCATGACCCCACTCTCTCATCTCTCTCTCTCTGTGGCCACCTTCTTGTTGCCGCAACATAGGCTATTTCAGCTTCTGAAATCTTGGATCCCTAAAATGACAAAACTTATTTGGGTCGAGCTTCTTGAGTAGTCATTCTAAAGACCTTATGGCCAAAGGAAAAAAAAATGAAAAATGAAAAATGAAAAAAGGAATCCTGTTGGGATATCTTATTTATTTCATATCCTCAAATGAAAGATTGGTTATGCTAAATGAAGGACAAATAGGAGTCTTGAATGTTTATTTCTGTGTTCTGCAGGATGGACTGAAGCCCATACAAGTTGCTGCTCTGAGAAGTAATCGTGATGCTGTTGAAGTTCTTTTACCATTGACTTCTTCTGTTCCAAATATTTCAAACTGGAGCATTGATGGAATAATTGAATATATGCTGGCCGAGGCCAGCAAAGAGCAGGTGAATTCAGGAAATGTAGTTTGTTGGGATATGAACTGCAAGCTCATAGCTACTGTAGTTTAAGTTTTCAGTGATACCTAGAGCTAAACCTTATGCACATATACTAGCTCATGGAATTGCCCGCTTCCAGCAATCATGTGGAACTTATTTTTGTTAACGTTGAGCAATTCATCCTGTAGGGAAATGTGAAGGAAGTCGAGTTGCCTATAGATGCTAGCTTGCAAAAGCCAAGGATTGTTGAGGTGCCACATCTTTTGCTCTGTACTTCAATCTGTCATACACTCATACTGTTATACTACATATTATAAACACCTGCATCTTTGCATTTAAATGTAGTTGAATTTTTTTAAACCACTGAACCATATAAATGACATATTGACAAGAATGTAAAATATCTGACATCTGAAAGGTATATCTCTCGTGTTGCATATATCTTAGTTCCAGAAGTTAAAGACATTTAGTTAAAACATTTTCACAGTACAAAATGTGATTTGTCAAAATATTGCTTATGATTTGTTTACTAGCACGAGAACTCTCCATAAAGTGTTGTCATACAAAATGTGATTTGTCATTTCTGGAGAGATCTTATTGTGGCCTAAAAATGAATTAGAGAGATAAAATACTTAAGTGCTTAAACAGTTGACTTGGAAGTTAAATATCATCCATTTATGATTTACCTGTGCAGGTGTCACTGAAGGAAAAAGAGAAATCTTTGGAAGCTAAATCAAGTGGTGATGCAGCCTTTAAACTAAAAGACTATCAAAGGGCAATAGATGCTTATACACAAGTAACTTATTCTACCCAGATCCAGTTATTTAATTGTAAAATGTCAAAAGTAATGGTTAATATTAATTGAAGATGCCTGTTTCTTGTTCTTCCATCAGCTGAGCAACTCCTAAGTCAGGCCAAACTTTAGCCCATATATAATTGAACTATTATATGTTTATACTAGTAAAAATTACCTTAACATATAATGATAACTGGAATGTATCCAAGAGAACTGCACATTGGCGATGATTTTTTATTCATCTCCAATTTATTTTTTTAATCAATTTCGTGTTTGCATCTGACTTCATTGCCATCTAACCCAAGATATTCTGCACCACTGTTATTGACACCCTTGATCTCTATTAACTTGTAGACAGACCTGCTAATTGTCATAGTACAATATGATGAAATAGGGCTCTAAGGAGATAGAATTACTGAATGAAAACTCTTCAATAGGTACCAGCTTTGAAAAAAAGATTAAACATAGTCTATATACTACAGGCTATTGAACTGGACCCGAATGAAGCCATTTTTCTGTCAAACAGAAGCCTTTGTCATATTCGTCTAGGGAACACTGATCAAGCCTTGAGTGATGCAAAAGCTTGCAGAGCGCTGAGGCCAGATTGGCCCAAAGCTTGCTATAGGGAAGGCACGGCACTTTCTATGCTACAGGTTTGTTCTATTTACCTTTTCATTGCTGGTCACTTGAAGGTCCTTTGGTGTTATGACTAACTTGTATTCCAGAGGTTTGACGAGGCAGCAAATGCCTTCTATGAGGGTGTAAAGCTTGATCCTGAGAACAAGGAACTCGTAAATGCTTTCAGGTAATATTAGAGTCTCTTTCACTTTTCAATTTCTCTTGCTGACCATAAAGGACAGCTAGATTATTCTTACTTCATCTTTTCCTCTATCAGGGAAGCTGTCGAAGCTGGAAGAAAATTTCATGGCACAGACCAACCAAAAAAGTAGGATATATGATTTAGCGATGGAATCCCTCATTTCAATTTTGATGCAAAGGTTGTCCCTGTCATTTACACTTGTGTGTCTCCAAATGAGTGAAAAATGTGAAAACAAATAAATCAAATTTTCGAGTCCTTTCACTATTTCTTCATTTTGAAGTTTTTTTTAGGAGAAACGTGTATGAATACTTCTGCAGCTCTTTGATAGGTCTGATGAGTTTATTTTCCTCGTTCTTCCATGGCTCCTAATGATGAAGTGACCTTTTTGTCGAACTATATCAAAAGCTTCTTTTGCACTTGCTATATCATAAACTCATTTAAATTAAATTGGATGAGCTGTGCATGATTATGTTATGCTTTGATTTAGTACTGCTCTGAGGTTTATGTGATGTTAAAATTCCAGGATAGGAATGACGAGAGATTAAAGTACTGGATTTTTTTTTTCTTTTTCTTGCATCCGAATGAAAAAAAAGTGAAGTACACTCGGATGTCATTCTTAGAGAATAATTCAAGTCATAACACCATCTCTCAATTATTTATTTATTTATTTATTTATTTATTTGCGGCTTTGATTTCAAGTGTTGCTCATATTTTGTCGTTCTGGCTCGAACCATAATAGCATTATTATTACAACAAGCAGCCAGCTCTTCGAATACCTTCGACAGCAAGCAAACAAGGAAACAAACGGGTAAAGTCCAAGTCTAAAACACGGAGTTCTTAACGCATTGGTACATGTCATCTTATATGCGCACCCATCTTCTCACCCATCCCTTTATTAAAAAAAGTCAGAAGGCTCACATGTGACGATGGTCCACTTCTTCGGTACATTTCTCCGTGTCTTTAGGCAGTATCTATCCTTCGCTCGTCTATAAGATCTCTACCCCTTTCTCCTTCGACAAAGCAATACCTTTCTCCTCTTCTCTCTTCGTCTTCGTCTTCCTCTTCCTCGATTTCTACGGTTGGTTCAGGGTAAAGGTTTATTCTCCATGCGTAATCCCAATTCCCCATCCCCACCCGCCTACGGCGCCATTCGCGCCGCCCCTCCTCCCTCGCCGGAACCTCCACGCGTCTCCCCGTCCGGCTATGGCTCCATCCCTTTCTCGCAGTCCGATTTCGTCAAGATCCCCGCTGCCGCCCCTCCTTCCTTTGGCTACAATCCGATCCCCACCACAGTCACCCCTCCTCCACCAACGACATCCCCGTTCCCGGTGAGTCCTCCTTCACCGGCTTCCCGCGCGGCCGATCTGGTCTCGCGCATCAAGGAGCAAGGCCAAGCCCTGATCGCCGCTCGCCGGCCGTGGCCGGAGGTCTTCCACTCCGCGTCCTTCTCCAAGCCCTCCGATTTCGGCGAGGCCATCTCCCGCATCCGCCGCAACCTCGCCTACTTCCGCGCCAACTACTCCATCGCTGTCCTCCTCGTCCTCCTCCTCAGCCTCTTCTGGCACCCGACCTCCCTATTCGCCTTCGCCGCTCTCGCTGCCGCGTGGTTCTTCCTCTACTTCTCCCGTAGCGGGCCCCTCAACCTCTTCGGTCGCACGTTCGACGACGGCACTGTGCTGGCTACCCTCGCCGGCGCCACCGTAATCTTGCTTCTCTTCACGGATGTGGGATGGAATGTGATCGGATCGGTTCTCATGGGTATCGCGATCGTCTCAGCTCATGCGGCGTTTAGGTCAACGGATGATTTGTTTCTCGATGAGCAGGAGGCTGCGGGTGGTGGATTGATTGCCGGAATTCCAGCTTATGTGCGCGTGGTTTGATTTCAAAGAGAAAAAAAATTTCTTTCCAAAGATTGCATATTTTTTTTCTTCTTTTCCTTATAATCATTGTTTGATGATTACAGTATAGAGTTGATAGTTTAGGAGGTGCATTGGATTTGCTAAGGTGTTGTATTCTTGAAGATTGCATTGATGTGCTGTATTGGAAATGCACATCTATTTCTTGGTTCTTCTTGCATCTGGATGAGAGTCTTTCATGGTGTTTAATGTACATTTTGTTTGATCCCCGCTGCTGTGTGTTTGAAGTTTTCTTCTTAGATTCAAATTTCTGCATGGTCTGTAATTTGCCTTATTATCTACGAGCGAATAAGGAATCCATGTTTATTGTCACAGTAATCCAGTGACGAATAGCTAGATTTGATTAATTCTGCAAAGTGAAACATAATAAAATTCGTGATCGACTTGTTCGGTTTTCTGGAGCAAGTGGAGCTGTCTATATCTTACAGTAGAACATGTCTGCACGACTTATTTCCATCCAATTGGAAGCATGAAAACAAACACACTTCGATTGATTAATCGTAACTACATAAAAATTCAGTAAGAGAGACAGATTAGAAGAGGATGATGGTATATGAGATTCCACTCAGTCTGGCATTGCACATGAGGAAATTATACAAACTGTTCAGATGGCTAAGAGAAACGTCGACGAATTATAGGATGTGATTATACCCAACAAAAGAAAAAAAAATTCATCAGAAGAGTGCATATCGTTACATGATGCATCTAAACAGACTATTACATGATACTGACATACAAACTATCGTTGACTGGCTATGCCTCATCCACAGGATAGATGGAAGTAAACTCATAATTAGAAATTATCCGACCATCTGCTGAAATCCAAGGTTGAGGGCCACTATTACCTTGAGGTTGTTGGGAGGAATTAGGAACGACAAGACTGCAGTTAGGTGGCTGCAACTCTGTGGCGATAGGTTAGCACCATGATGAAATCCTTGCCTGAAGTGCCCACTGATGCTTGGATTTTGTGTGTTGATTCAGTTCTGAGCCACAAATCCACCAAGCTGTGCAGGGTCATTGTGGGGTTCATTAGCTGACCTTGGCACACAATCTCCACCTTTTGCAAGAAATCAGTCAGTTGGGAGGTAAGATGATCATTCGACAATGAAATTAAATGGTTCACAAATCTAATTTTAAGTTATGGCTACGAGCAAGTTGAAATTGCATAGAATTCCTGCACATTCATTGCATGAGTCAGATCAATTGGATGATTATACATGTTGATTTTCATGATAGGATTTCCAACATATACTGCCATTGCCCTTTTTCATTCCCGTTCTGGACCAAAGCAACTTAAAAAACGAGACATAAAGAATTCTTGGAGTTTCAAAAAAAATTTGACCAACAGGCTGCAGCCCTTGTTTTGGAGTTTCAAAATTACATACTAAATACCTATAGCACTGAAATGTAACATATTATGATCCATTTCATCAACAACGAAATAAGGAATGTGTAGAGATCTCAGTATGTTATTGAGAACGCACCTCATCTTCACTTGCAAGATCAAGTTTCGTCATAAGATACTTCTGGATGGAAGATATGGGTAGATTACCATCTCTAAGACAAGAGGATAGAAACAACAGGTTATACAATGCCAATTGTAAGTACTACACTAATACACAATAACATACATAATATATGTTATGCTGCTTTATTCTTTCCAAATGGAGCTCTGTAGCAAAATATTTTATTCTTCAGACATTCTCAGAATCGAGATATCAGTAAGTGTTTATGATTACAAGAGAAATAGAAAATCAGTACATCAGTCAGCAGTAAGATTGGGGAAAATTAAGAATGTTGGTAGAAGATATATTCAACGATACACATCCTATAACTGGGAAGGAAACATCTTGATTTGACCATAGAAGTTTCTGTGCATGTCATATCAGTTAATTATATGCTGTTGTATTGAGTTTTCTCTAATAGGCGTGACTCTCAAGAGGAAAAACTGGGCATGATGGTTAATGGGATACAGGATTTTGGAACAACATATATAACCTTGCAAATGCCAACAGCAATGCAGCTTAACAGAAATTAAATGTATAGATTTTACACTGCATGAATAGAGAAGGGTAAAAACATACAAACTATTTTAGCACGAGTTATATTTGCTTCCGACAAACAGTACAAATAAATAAAATGCTGCTGGAAGAAAACCTCTGGACAGAGTTCAATTGGAGATGTTGTACTTTCATCTTTGAGATCTTGCAAATATTGTCAAGTATAAATATTCCAAGTATCCAACCTAGCTAACAACAGGAAATAATTTCTTGACCATAATATGATAGTATTGCTCATTTGTGATCAAGTAACTCATATAGTCACTGGGAGTCTGGGAGTGCATTTGGTAGATACCAGTGGAAAAGGAAAAAGAAAAAGAAAAAGAGTATTGCTTGTAAATTTTAGGATGAAAAGCAATATTATGTTCATCACAATTGAATCCTCAACTTGCTATGTAGACAGAACAACCAAACTTACTTAATCCTCAAGATATTTGCAGATAGCTGAGGCAACTGGATTCCCTCTTCCCTGAAATCATTATCCATACCAGCCTAGGATCAGAAAAGACAGCTGCGCATGCAGTTTGATGTCACAACTATAGTAAGGCAGGAGGGTCTTACTGATTAGCAGAAGCAACTAATGAGAACCAAACTGGATTTTGCCTTCTATCACGCAGAGTGCTAGCAGTATCAAGCAGTGCTTGAGCTGATGTCCTAAGTTCTCTCTTTCCCCGACAGACGCCACGTAGCCTTTTAGCTCTGACTGTTGTCGGAGGCAAGGAAGCATTGCTATTCTTCTCTTCTTGAAACTTGGATTTATTCAGATGCTCCCTGACTTTGGTTTTAGGAATATTTATTTCACAGTCAGGGTCATTAATCTGCTCCTCCTTAACAATGAGCCTTTGTGGACTGGATGTAAGAGCTTTCGTTCTATTGGCAGCCTCAACCAGACAATTTAATGGTTTCCAGAGCTCTGCCTTGTCTAGAAATGACTCTCTTCCATTCTCCATGTCCTTATTAAATGCCTGATTAGATGAATCAGCACAGTAATTATTCTGTAAGAAGGAAAACGGCTGTCAGGATAAAAGCATGTCGAAGGAATGATCAGATGGTAAGCAAGCCAAGGGTATCCAAAAAGTTTATTGTGCAGCTAGAATGCCTTTTACTCAGAAAAGTCCTCTTAGGATGAATGAGCTGAAATTCTCATTTTATTTTTACCTGCTTCTTATTCCGAGTAATCTTAATTAAAGTCTCAGGCGAGCTTGTAGCTTTGTTCTTGTCTAAGTTGTCTTGGTCTTCAAAATTATTAGCTTCCTTTTTTGTAGACTCACTTATAGCTTGGCAGATTCCGCGTGAGGCAGCAGCCCTTCTACCAGCTTTAGTTCTCCTTCCTGTTAAGCCACTTTGAGTTGCCACTCGAGGAGTACTGACCACCAATGAAGAGAGAGATCTTTCCTTCCTTCTAACAGGCAATATGATAGAAGGAATTTCAGGATTTAGCTTTCTCCTTTTAAGTGGGAATATCTTAACTCTGATATCTTGCAGGTTGTGATCAGGCCTGCAGCCAACAAGTACTCAGTAGTGTGTTAAACCATTTTAACAACACAAGATATGACAAAAATTATGCAACCTATTCTTTGCAGCCTGGCAGAAACAAAATCAATGTAAAAATCTGGCTGCTTAACAGGTAAAAAGTGACATAACACCAAAGCACTATTTAGCTACTCTGAAATTTTAAAGATAATTAGTGTGGGCACACTATATTCTTCAAATTTATGATTTTCATGACAAGCAGCAGAAAACAAGGGCGACGGTGACAGTGATGATGACAGAGCTAATCTATTTATTAACTCTCATTCCAATAACCTTGGATATGAACATCTTGGCTTTCCTGGTTATCAAGTATTTAGTTTTAGATTGTCGGTATTAGCAGATACATTTAAGATGATATGATACACCATTTAAGAAAATTAACACAAAGTCAGGTTTCAGTTCCTGAATTGCCAGTTCTTAGAAGAAAGATTTGATATATATATATATATATATAAAATATACTCCCAAACACTTTAATAACATCAGCAACCTTCTTTGAAGAAAAGGCATATAGTGCTGCTTCATTATGAAGCATCATAAAAGAAAACTATACATAACATTCTCCTATAAAAGAACCCGACTTCCAATCAAAGTACTGACATAGTAGATTAAAACAATTTTACATTGTGATTTTAAAATGCTTTTAAATTGATATATTTCGGTGAAAAATTCTCGTATATTTTCATTTCATGGATGTACATAACTTAGTGAAAGTAATTGGTTTACTCATGCAAAGTTGTATATCTGTGCTCTTTGATACATTACTTTCTATCTCTGCGCTTAAAATAAAATGAATATAGATAAATATATAAATTAAGAAAAGAAAAATTAAACGTAGTACCTCAATGGAAAAGAAAAGAAGAGAAAGTTAACCTGAGCTTTTCCACAGGAATACAACCAAGATCAATTTTGCATATTGGGCAGCACTCAATCTCCTCATCAGTTAGTTTCTCAAATATGCACTTCCGACAAACTGATTTAAAATTGAAAGGACAACAAGTCATAAAGCTTGTATTATGTGAAACTCGTGATCTAAATAATAAAAGTTAGTTTCATTCAACAATTCTCACAACAAACCACAATCGTAACACAAAGATGTTCAGTATAACCTTATCAAGATTTGGTGTCAGTATATAAAGATCCAATATGAGGAACTTCTTTTTCAAGAATAAAATAGGTAGTTTTGCAAATTGTTCACGGATGAGTAACTAAGTCCATATCTCCAACGACCAAAAACTGAAAGAAACAGTGAAGCTTGTTTTCTTAAAATCTACTAGCTGTGATGCAGAGAACATCAAAGAGACAATGCAGACTCCAACTCAATCATTTACTTTAAATCAGAGTCTCTTAACTCCTTTATAGCACGAACAACAAAACTTAAGAAAGGAAACCACCTTTTTCAAAACAAATCTTCCCGTAAGTTCCCCCCAACTTTGCCACAACAATTGCCGCCTATTGGTATGCCTCCTCCAGGCCTCGAAGGCTAGGTGAACAAAGCAGATTCGTGGAAAATTTTCATATTTTCACCGTTTATTTAGCATAGATAATATAACGATCCAAAAACCCATAAGAAAAGCTAAAGAACACGAGAAACCCAGAGAATAAAACCAGACGACATGATAGAACGAGCCAATGTAACGAAATTAGGAAAAATAGGAAAGGCCCAGATCAAAAAACCACAAAACTACGAAAAATCCACGTCCCAAATCACACAAACACAGGAGAGTCTGTAAAAGAACCCCAAAACAAGACAAATCCAGATCACACAAAACAGCAGAGGAGAGAGCGGTCTCAGCACAGGACTCACACGTATGGAGGCACTCGGAAATTGTGGTGGCCTCCCATAGGAGCTTCTTACAGAGTGGGCACGTCATGCACGAGGCGAGGAGCTCCCTCCTCACCCTCACCACCTGGGGCGGGGGCGACAAGGACTCCGAGACCATCTCTTTGTCCAGCTCCTCCCCTCTCCGGCGCTGGAGAACAGCTCAGGCCGCTGGAAAACGCTTTCCCCAGGCGACCAACTTGCGAAGATCGCGCATTGGCGGCGAAGCGACGTCGGGCGGAGGGAAATCAGAGCAGAAGATGAGGAAAGATGGGATTTTGAGGCGACGGCTAGAGAGATTGAGATGTCGAGCAGTGGATGCGGGGATTTGGGAGGTGAGTATTGGTCGCGGGAGGACGGGGGCGAGAGGGATTGGAGGAGGACGACGAAGAGGAGGAGAAGGAGACGAGAGAGAGAGAGAGAGAGAGAGAGAGAGAGAGAGAGAGGAGTATAAATAAAGGCAAGGGGAGGGGCGGGGGAGTTATTGGGGAGTTGTTGCTTGCGGGGACGGAAAACAACGTGGCTCAGGGAGGAGATTGCGAAACGAGGTGTGAGAATAGCGTGCTGCTTATGGTGCCTACGTTAGATTTGGTCCGGATTCTCCTAATAGGAACGGGAATCGGGGATAGGGAATCGGGAATCGGGAAACGGGAGATGCAGATAAGGAAGATAAAATTGCCAATCCGATTGCTGCAAAAGAATAATTACTACAATGCTTATGTTTGGGTTGGGTCCCTCACAAAGCATACACATGTAAATACCTACCTACAATTTTATATTTCTCCAAGAGAAAAAGCCATAAATATCCTGTTACTATTTTTACTGATAACCTTCGTATATATATATATATATATATATATATATATATATACATACAATTTTACACTATCGTGTGATAAATACCTGACCACCTTCCCATTAATTAGAATTCAATTAAAGAAACATAAAAATAATTTAAGTCATCAACTTGTGCTCATGGTTTTCTTCTTGATGTCGTCAACTGCAATACAAATTTGCTGAGCTAAGCTATTCATCACACGGGAGGTATTTTAACTGCCGTTTAGTTTGATGATTCTGAAGCTTGCATCAAGCTCACTAACTTCACAAAATGGCCTTATTCCCCTCATCTTGATAACAGTGGAGACATATGCATACAATGGTTGGAATAGGAAGATAATTTTTTTCAATAAAAAAAATCTATAGAAAATAAATAAATAAAAAAGAAATGTCAATAAAATTGTAGTATTTGAGAAAGATCTCCACTGAAAGACATGTTTATTTCCAGGATCTCAGAATAGTTGATGTTGGATTGCATACAACAAAATGCATGGACAAGTACCTATATGCATCCATTGATATGACAAAGTAAATAGCAAACAAAGGTACCATAGTGAGGCAGCACCATAGTCCATACAAAATAAAACAAGACAATCCAATCTACTTACTGTAGTGCTTTATTCTTTGAAGCTCATCGAGGAGGTCCTTTTCTTGTTAAGAAAGACAGTCTGATTCATTTATGCGACAAGCAAATAGAGTAAAGGGCTCAGATAATAGCAAAAGGAGTGGACAGGGTAAGGGGAATCGAAGTTCCACATTGAACAAAACCCACATCTGACTTGGGTGAAGTTATACACTTATTTTCTATTAAAACCAAAGGGCTAATACAAAACACACTACCTCAACGTACATTCAGGTACATAATATCCTGTATGAATTTTCTGATGTCTGTCTTCATGAAAGGATTTCAGAAGCTGTCATCTAGAAATAAAGCTTGTTCCCTGCTTTCAGAAACATCTCATCCTTCTCTTCGACAAATGATGCTTATCTCTATCAACAAGAGGGAAGAAAGAAAGAAAGAAAAGGTAAGATAACTTCACTTATAATAGCAAAACATGCACAGCTTTATTTGCAGAATTTCTGAAAGAAGACAATCTTGTTTTTCTACTTTGTTTCTAAACCTGCCGGCCCTCCAACTTGCTCACTCTATATTAAAGAAATTTCACATTTGAAGTACTAAGAATCTATACACTGATGAAATACCAAACCGATGCAACACAACAAACTCCATATATACCGGGAAGCAATTCTGGCATTCATTTCTCCAACAGTGATTCTCTGCTGCAAATTCAGAGTTCAATCCATCTTAATATCTTGTTACACAGAAATCCCATGTTAACTAATCTCATTCAAGCATTTTTTGTTTCTTGTTTCAGATTAATAAAGGAAATTTTGATGCTAGGACGATCTGAACAGATGTTAAACTCAAAGGAAACTTTTGAAATGCTTACTCCCTGCAGAAGTATATAATTTCCTTTCTGAAAGGTACAAATTTAGCAGACCGAAGACATATTAAAGAGTGAATACATGAAGCAGATGGTGTCGGAGAACTCACCTCGTTGTGCATCTGATGATGCCTTTGTTCCTTAGGTGCCAGCTACTTGAACCAAGTACTATCTGATGCATAGCACAGGATTGCTCCCTATCTTTTTGAATCCTAATAAGAAGTTCAAGAAATATGGATATGTATTGAACATAAAAGAGTATTTGCAACCCTTCAGCAAACTCATAATAAGTTCCTTGGAAGTTCTAAAATTTCGCTTCTGTGCTGACTTACCAATCAGCAAGCTTCCTCCATAAATGACAATCTCTGCAATGGTTCTTCAAAGTTATGAATGTCTCTCCTTAAAAGGTTAGTATGCCCAAGGAAGAAAGTGCTAAGCAGGTATGAAGCATCACAAGCAATGATCGTGGAGAGATATTCATTAACGAATTCATTAATAGATCTATATGTTGGAGCTAACTGGATGACTGAGCCTGCTCAAATCTGGGTTAGATCCTTTCAGTACCAGCACAATGAATTGTTCAAGTCCATGACTCCATGCAACCAGCTTCGTTTACAATGGTTTCAGTTGGAGTATCTTGAATCAGTAAGGTCCTTCTCTCACACAAAACTACTTGGAACTCAAAGAAAGACTATTACTAAAGAGATCTAGCCAACCATTAGCAAATAGATAGTCATTCATTTTAAGAATACTGCCCCATTGATCTTGCTTTTGAAACGTAAAAAAGACAAATCCATAGGACAAGAATTTTCAACAAATCAATATCAGTCAATTGGTTATACTATAGCAACATGGGAGAATGAGAAAATAATTGACCAGATTTTGAATATGCAATATTCACATAAAAAAATTAGTGCAACATGCAATTTGGATTTTGTAGTAACATCTTCGAGGATGCAAAAAAAAAAAAGCGTTAAACTAGCGAAGACTCTTGGAGAAAGGGTTCCTTCATGAATCATTTTTTGGCAGAAGCCTGTGATTAGTTAAGCAAGATTGCTTGTTGTCCTTATTCCTTTAAAAAAATCATTCATCTCTCCATCAAACATGACACTTACTTTTCATTTTTTAAAAAATGAAGGCAACAGAATTTTGTGCTAGAGAACAGAAGGTGAAACCAAATAAATTCCAAGCAATATAATCTGGTTAAATAAAAGGTCCATCATTAAGGAAATTATATAAACAAAGAGACTCAATGAATCCAAAATTATGAGCCATCATCTGAAATTGGCATCCACCTGATACAGACAAGCTATTAATTACCTTTCCAGAATTGCCATTTTAAAGGGACAAAAAAAATGCTGCTGCAGACAGTAAGATCTTCTAGTTAAAATCTCTCAGCCTTCTTTTCAACACATCCATTGACTTCTTTCTAGCATCTTGCTTCGTGTTGCGGCTTGAAAGGCTTCCAAACAGTCTATCTGGGGAATCCTTGAACTTCTCACATATGGAGGCCACCTTTTTGTAGTCCAAGGCACCATAATTTTTCTCCCTTATAACAGGATTCATGAAGTTCTCTGGCTGATTGCTTAGTAGAAGGTTAACCAACTGCCGAACTTCCACCAAACAATCTCTAAAGCTGGTATCTTTCCGCAACTCACTCAAGCCTGTCATGTGAAATCTCTCATCTGCAAATGCCTCTAACATCTTCAGGTCATTGTCGATGCCAATGACAGCATTGAGATTGAACCTTTTCATATTCTCACTAAGAAAAGCTGTCACCATGGAATCAGAAATATGACCTAATGCACCAATTCCGACCTTGTAGAGAGCTTCTGAAGGTAAAATCTGTTGAGTGGTTGATACTACAGAATCCAGGTAGAGAAGGACCTCATTGATATAGTCATTTCCATGTTCTGGAGCTTCATCAATTGTCCAATTAACAAGGTTCATGAGTGCCATGTACTCGTCTAACTTGGAATTCACTAGGTTCAATAATGCATTATAAGCGGCATTTCGGGAGGCTTTTAAGACAGCTTTAGCAGTCAAACCAGAATGAGGCCTCTCAACAAGACGTCTAGGGATTCCACAAAGTTGGGCAGCCTGCAAAAGAAAACGATCACAAGCATGCTCAAGAACTTCTATATTTCCTGCTATTTGCATTGCCTGTGGCACACCCAAGGTTCCACTGTGAATCATGTTCAGGAGAGCATCATTCAACACTTCAATCAAGAGTTTGTCTAGATACTTCTTCACAACATCATAAAAGTTCATAACTCCTCCATACGATAAGTAGTTGACAGAGTCCTCGATGAAGGATCGCACGATACGACAGGCATCAGGGACAGAGGAAGAGAAGGGTGCTATGTATGGAAAGGCAGGGATCATATCTGAAGACTGGATATGGAATGCCAAAACATTCATATTGTATTCATATTCTTTCTTCATGACCATTTGTTCAAATGTGTCATTTGCAAGAATATCAGTTATCTGTTTCCGGCACTCATTGAGAAGAAGCTCATGGTATTTGTCTCTGCTGTTATCAAGAATATCAAGCAACGGTTGGACTCGATAACCATACCGTGTTAGGGTAGCACCGAGCAGAGTAACAAAGTCTTTTATGAGGAGGAGGTAACTGGCAGTATCCGTATGAGAGAATTGATCCTCTAGGATAGCAGTCATCTTGGAAATAGCAGTATCCCATATCGTCTCAACCTGACTCTCTGACAACAATCCCCCTGCAGTCCGGAGAACTCGGTCCTCTATGATGAAAAAGCCAGCTATCTGTTGAAAGAAGGGCTGATGGGATTCAAGAAAAGGCTGAGCTGTGGAAATTTGTAAGTCCAAGTTCAGTTGCATTAGACGATTCTTGTAGTAGTAATCGCGGAATTTTTCCCCAATACCAAGGCACACGTGGATGTGATGTGCCCGGTAGACAGGTGTGAGATCGAACTCTAGCACTGAATCTTCATCCACATGCTCGACATCCAAGGTATACACATAATCACTGACCCCTGAACGGCTTTGCTCTTCAGCTTCTCTTTGACGGGCATGCATTTCTTCATCTCTTTGTCGAGCGGAGGCAGCCTGTCCTATAGCCAACTGTCCAATCTCTCTTGCAGTGCTCCTTATATGAACAAGCCAATCGTTGAATTCATTACAAACTTTCTTCTCAATATGCAACTTTATTCTCGGTATTTGCTTCTCAATCACTTTCCGGAGGGCCTTTACAAGGATATTTTCTAGGTGGTCCTTCTCAATCAAGTCCACAGTCTTCAATACAGGGTAAAACCGGCCATCCGAGATGTGCTGGTTGCATGTCATGCAGAGATTAGCTACTTGTGCGCAGACCTTAACTGTCTGTATGGCCTCAGTGACATTCTTCTTGATTGAATACAACTCGAGAAGTTCATCAAGCTTCACTAGAAGAGAACTTGCAACCTCTTGCAGACGAAAGTTCTCACCTGACAGCATACTTTTTAGCTCATCTGCGTCGACTAAAACACCGCGCAGCTCATCAACGGCAAGAATGAATTCCTCATAATGAAGTCTGCACAGCTCTTCAATCTCAACTTCTTTTTTCTTAACAATATTCCGTAGGTGGTGCAAGAGGGCCTCTGGCTTCCCGGCCTCAAATGCATGCCTTACAATGGACCCCAAATCCTCCCCATTTGCAATTGAGGCTGCTAGGGTGATGTCGATCCCCCCATCCCCATTTTCTGCCACAGGCCTCTTCTTGGGGACAGCATGCATATTTCAACTGACATTACAAAGATGCTATCACAAGTTTGTCCATATGAAGAAATGTGGACATGAAAAATTTAGCAAAAAATAACATCCACCACTTTAGAGAAGGGAATGAAATTTCTTTTTTTTTTTCTCACAAAAACAAGGTTTTATTCATTCAAATTACGCATTATCGACGTGCCATTTAACCCCCTAAAAACCCCATCTTTTTAAAAGTCGGACAATACTAGCAGAAGCAAAATCTTACACAGATCATTCTAACGTACATATACCCTTTTCCTCCCTAAAATCCAACATATCAGGAAGATAAAGAAGTTAGTATAGACAACGAGCAACAAGAAAGGAAGGAATTAAATAGGCAGTAAAAACCCATATGGGCCCATCAACGAACAACGAAGAGCACTAAAAATCCGTATCAAAACATCCTACTAAAGCCCCCGTTCTATTTACCAAAATTAATTACCGAAGGTCATCAAAAAGAGATTTTTCTACTCACAGCTCAGCGAAGAGAGCTCAGCAACTAGGAAATGAGGACGAGGAGGTGAAACGGATGCAATCTCCGTGCTCCTTTAGGGCTCTACTCAAATGGCGAAAGGCTTTTCCTTTACCCCTCCGTTCTTTGTTGTCATCACTTCTTGTTCGGACTACGCTAATATTAGGCACGGCCAGAGGAGAGAGAGAGAGAGAGAGAGAGAGAGAGAGAGAGATCTTTAGGGATCTCCGACCTCGTCATGTCGTTACACGGGAGAGGATTTCGGTACGGGCTGTTCCATTTGATTTGGCCCAAGATCATTTCATGGGCCAAATTGGGACTTATAATAGAATAGGCTCCAATTCCTGTCCTCTTTGGTTGGGCTTGGCCCGTCAGCAATCGTGAGGAAATATGATACTAAAAAAATGTACAAATTTTTCTTTCCAAATTATGATAATATGTATTAAAACTACTACAACATAAAAACTCCATTAGAACTTTGAAGGGAATTAGCTTGAACTAAGATGGTTCTCTTGCAAGGAAAGTGCCTAAGAATTAGTTTTACACAAGGGCAGGAAAAGCCCATCAGATCCATCATCAACCAACAGAATCAAAAGACTAATAAAAGCCCAGTACCAGAACATCAAAAAGAAAAACTTTTGTACTTACAGTCAAACGTAAGGAGGAGGATGAGATGCAAAGAGAAGGAATCTAGCTCTGTTTCTTTTTGGGTTAGCCAATGGAGAAGAAGGCCTTCCTACACTCCTCTTTAGTTAATTATAATCTGGTGCTGTACACCTGTACCGGGGGATTGCCTAAAATTATCGAGTGCACGAACTTATTTGGCAGCCCATGAAGGCATTCCAAGGACGAGAATGGAGATAAAATCTTGCATCCGGATTTGCATACGATCTGCTCTGGTTCTGCAGTCCCTTTTCTCGTCTCTTTTTATTCGTCCCGAACTTAGCGAGACCCGTTGAGAAGCTTTCCTCGGACTATTTCTTTATTTTCTCTCTCTCTCTCTCTCTCTCTCTCTC
Organism: Typha latifolia; assembly: GCF_019914945.1. NCBI lineage: Eukaryota > Viridiplantae > Streptophyta > Magnoliopsida > Poales > Typhaceae > Typha > Typha latifolia. The sequence goes on from NC_133089.1 coordinate 17,460,788, forward strand.
TCTCTCTCTCTCTCTCTTTCTCTCTCCTTGTAAACAGTAACATATTGGCACCAAAGCTTGAGCCCTGAAAAAACCCACTGGGCAAGGTCGATCCGACCTGTTAAAGAGAACAACCAAGTAAATTTTAGTCGTCGACAAGATCCTTACTTGAATAATCTTAATCGAAAACAGCCACAGCTTTCACTCTCCTAAAAGTAATCAATGCATAATAGATTATATAGGATATCCAAACAGAGACTTATCTTTCAAGTACATCCTTCCTGCAAATTCTAGCAAACTGTAACGATAAACACCAAACGAGAGTTTACATTTTCATACCAAATGCAGTGCTCTTCTGGATGGAGAGTCATCAAGCAAACATATCACTAAGATATTTACAGTGAGGGTCTCAAAAAAATTCTGGTTTTGATCAGATGTATTTACAATAGCAATAAGCAATGCAAACATGTAATTGCATCTTGGACTGGACCGACGAGAAAGAAGTAGGAAGATATCCAACTTAATTACATTACTTAATCTGATAAAATATTTTTCCACAATTAAATAGTTTAACAATGAATTACAATTTCAGATGTAAATATATGAATGAACTGATACAGCAATAGTATCTCTCCTTCTCTAGTTTGAACCCTCGATACTGACACTCTGTAACTAGCCAGAACAATGAATATGGCAGCATTTCCATTTATGAAATGGCAAGTATGATAAGACAACTTGATCTTGGCTTTCTTTAACTGAAAATGAGGAAATGGTAACTCCAACGCGGATAATTGGAATAAATTAGGAAGGGAACTCCACATATCATTAATATTGGAGCACCTGATTAATATTCCTTAACTGGATGCAACTCCATTAAGTAATCAAGATCCAACAAGACCCTTGTGGCGAGCATATGCAACGATAGAGATAAAGATAGAGGCACAAACTAGTCCAGAGATAAAGACCACCTGTCCAGCAATTCAGAAATAATGTACGTCAGATATCAATTTTATCATCATCAAGTATGCGCTTAATCCACTAGTAAGTAGAGGGTACCCATTTGTACACATATCCATGGTTGTTATTCCATGAATACGGTATATTCATTCCAAATACTCCGGCAACCAAGGCATAAAGGGAGAGGCACACAGTGCCAGAACTTAAGAATAGCTCTAACTGCAATGTCGTAGAAGTAGATTAGATGATAATATATAGCTGAAAGAAGGGCAAAGTAGAAAGAATATCATTGAAGAAAAAAAAAAAAAAGAATGTTCGCTATGCTGTGACTGATAACATGTGAGTAGACAAGCTATCAAGATCACTGTCTAAAAATTTCTATAAAGGGGCTGGCAGAAGAAAATAGAGTTTTAGAAATGTCGCCACTCACCTGAATCAGTTGATTTCGATGGTTGTCAAGCTGCACAAGAAGAAAGAATGGATTCCGAATGAGTATACAGTATGCTCATCAAGTATCACATGCATAGATGGAAGAGAAATACCTGGATATTGATATAATCCTCTGTATCGTCGATATACTCACGGAGCTGAAAATAATTTTAGAGAATGCTCACAGTTATTTTTGGAGTTTAACTGGTCTAATAATAATAAAGAATAATTCTGTCCATCTCGGACAACAGCTTATGGCAAGACAACTACCGCATGAGAAGTAATGACCTAAATGTGGAGGAGTTAGTGCTACATAATGATCAGAAGTTATCTACTAATGCTTATTATTTAATCTGTCTGGACACTTGCATTAAATTCCTTACATTCTTCTTGACACGAGAAGACACCTAAGGTGGCCAGTTAGGTGTTCATTCCAATCGCCATATCACTACATGATCCATGAAAGTGGAAACCATCCTGAGCCAACAAAGACAAACCAATCCATAGAACTCTACCCATAATACTCATCTGGCAGATGCAGCATGACAAATAAAAGCTACTACAAAATTACGTATAGAATGTAAATATACCTAAGAGGCTAAAACCATTTTCCAACAAAGAGCCACATTCCTTTTTTCCTTTTCTACAAGTACTCTTATTTGGTTGCATGAAGAACTCAAAATGCAAGCAAACTTGTGACACTGTTCTCTTTCTTTTTCTTCTCTGAAAATTTAGAAGATCTAATACCCAATTCTAGTAAGGAAGTAATAACAACATATTACATCAAACAACACCTGTTTAGATGACAGCTACAGAAACTAATAGGAGAGGAGAAGAGGTGATATATTTGAGTTACACTATTTCACAAATATAGCTGTTAATACTTAATAACATCACAACAGTTCATCAATGACATAACAATTAGAAGTTGGTTATTGACTTACTGTGGTCAATTTATTCAACGTGCCATCAATTTGCATGAAGTATGCCTGTACAATTAGAAAACAATAAATTTCATATAAAGAAAAACAATTATTAATTATAGTTAATCTTAGTTTGAATTCTAGGACAGCCATGTTTTGATGGAAGGTTGTTTTATGACCTCAAGCAACATTTCCAGCTCCTCAACATCATTCTCATTTCCATGGAGAGTAGCTGCGCTTGCCCTGCTAGCTCTAGATATCTTTGAGCCTATTGTTGGTGATGCAGGGAACCAATTGGGTACAGCAGAACCACTGACAGGAGAGAATGCCGCAGCTAATTTTCTTGATAAGTAAAGATCAGCCATATCATCATCATCATCCAGTAATTGTTCAAGCTCATCCCTTACCTGGTGAAGTCAGCAAAACTTGGTGTTAAATTACTATAGAACCAGACCTGGCCGGCAACCTCAACAGAACAACCTTGATGAAATGACAAAATCTGGAAGTCTACTGTGCCAACAACAATCTCTAAGAAAAAGAAAGAAAGATAATATTTAACACCTCACAGAATCCACCAAATTCATCTTCATTATAGGTGCAGAATCAGCTTATCCAAAAACCCATGTATAACCTCAATAATAGGCACTGATAGACCCTATTTACTCTTTTTCCAAAACAATGTATACAAAGGACACTAGATATTGTTATAGGTTAGATGGATGAAAAAAAGAGTCCAGACCTTTTGAACCCGAGCAGTCAATCTTGTCATAGCACTCTTCAACTTACGCACGCGGTCCAAGTTACGGCTGCTAATCTGCATCGTGAAACAACTGTCGACTTATTGGCGAAGAGGTGATGATAATAGAGTCTGGTAGAGAAATTTATAAAGCAGAAGTAACCAAATGTGCAATATAAGTATAGAACTACCGGAGACAAATGGTACTATCCACAAATAAGAAATCTATTTTTAAAATATGGTTTCTAAACATATAAGATTTTCTTTAGCTTTCTAACGGCCATATACAATTGTAAGCAAAAGGTTATACGAGCATACATTGTGATTGGGATCAATAAGACAGAAAATGTTAAAGCAAACAAAATATTTTATTAGTTAACAAGCTAAAAGAATTATTTGTCCACATAATCTTATTCATTACAAACATCTCTAGCACTGGGATATGCATAAAAAGTTTAGTAACTTATTTACTGGAAAGCAGTCACAATTAGGATCCATATCACTTGCAGTAGTTAACAATCAATTTCCATATTATCTGCTCCAAATTCCAATCTTTACTCATAAATTCAGAAAAATCATAAATCCAGATTATGAGTAAAATCATTCAAGTACCAATTTAGCCACTTGAACACATAGTACATTGAGTAATCCAATTAGAATTGAGACCACCATAATCCACTGCATCTTTCATATGTAATCCTAAATCACATGCAGTAACTATACATTCCAATGTCCAAGTTCTTGATTCCATAATGCCATCCTACAGATCCAGCTGTGCCAGCAGGTTAGGAAGAAACTGTCATATAAACAACTGTCTCCTGCTAATTTGTCGACCAATAGCTCTCATTGTTACTCTATCTAAACAAAAAGAATACCATACAAGAAGCAAGTGTTTCTTCACCTTGGAAGTCAGTTCATCTAAAGCAGGGTAGGCAGCAGTCTCCAGCTCCGTGGTGTGTGAATCAAGGAAGCTGCAAATTGCTTCTAAGGCAACCTCTAGGGCACGGAACTCAAAGGGAGACTCTACATTGCATGAGATTAGCACCATAAGAAGAAGGTAATAGCAAAACAGGATTAACAAGAAATATATGACAATAAACAAGTGCAATTTCAGTATATCAAACTGATACCTATGTCAAAATTTATTGATATGCAGGCAAGCACCAAATAACATGGCGTAAAATGCACAAGCATGATCCAAGTGAAACTACTAAGGTTCCTCAATAAAATTTTCGACCATTGTTGGTTGGAAAAACAAATATTCAAAGAAAATAAGGATAGCAACAGATGTGCTGCCTATAATCATGAATGATGTTCTCTGATAATCAAAATAAGGTTTGACAAGAACCACATATTTAAATACTTAAGCATCTTGAGTTAGAATCTTCCACTCATCATGCACTTTAGAAGCTAACAACTTGCTCGGCTGGCAAAGGTGAAAATTGCACATGCAACTTACCATCTTCTTCTGCAGCTTCCACATCATGTGGCCCACTCAAGTTCTCCTTCCCTTCACCTTGAGCAGGTTGAGCAATGGTAGCTGGTGGTAATCGCCTGCGCAACTCCTCCACTATTGGGATAACATTTTCTTCCATAGGATCCCTAAGCAACACCTAAGTCATGCAAATTCACAATTTAGAGCAGTTAAGTACGAGATCATATCATGTCTTCCACAGGAAAAATAAAACTTATACTCTCTCGCCTGGTTTCGACAAATAGATATGAGTTCATAATAATGGAAAAGGCTACTCAAAAAAGGCGAACTCGAAGTCTCAACATGACCTCAACCTAGAAATCTGACAATTTTATATCTAAAAGGTTCCTTCCCGTGCGCAAAAAGAAACCTAGACATTTGCACCAGTGAGCAAAGACTATTTGAGAAAAGCAATCTAAGAATCCATTAAAATATATACTCTACTGAATTGCATTGGAGAAAAAAAAGTTACCTCTTCTGCAGTTATTATTGCTTTAATATGCTGCTCCAAAGACGAAAAAGAACTTCAATTAGCAACAAAAGTACTAAAAAATATAACGAAAATTCTAACCAAAGATATAAACCACCGAAATTCACTACAAAAAAGAACTCACCTCAAGATTGAGAACGATGGCTCTCTCCCGCCCCAAAATAGTAGAAGGATAGGATAACAAGGGATCCAAAATCCTGAGATCTCTCGCGTTTATCTCAACCCTATGCATGATCGCATACTTATCCACATCCAGAATCGTTCCTTCCCCGTTGAAATCAAACAGGATCCAACTCCTCGACGCCGCCGCCTTCTTCATGATCGAGCCCTGCCCCTCTCCCGCTGCCACCGATTCCGGCGCCATCTCCGCCGCTCCCGCCGCCCAAGCTCACATCTCACGAGGTCCCTTTCGCCGGTGGACCTCAGAAGTCAGTAGATCACGGCGATCACATCTCCGGCGCCGGAGATTGCGAATTGAACTCTTTTTAACTATAAGGGGGGTCGAAAAGCCTCGGACCGGGGATTCGACTACTATTTATTTTTATTTTTTTGGTGAAAGAATAGGGGAAGAAGAGGGATAGAATTCGCGAATTGTTGCTGTATAGTGTTGGGGTATTTGTACTTGCATAGTTGCATTTGGTTCCCTAAAAAGTGCGTTTTTTCCATGCACACCCTTTTAAATCTCTTATTTATGTCCATTACTCTAAAGTGACACCGCTAACTAACACTTAAAATGTAATTTAACTGAAAAAAAAATATCAAATGTATTCTTCTTTCCATACGTCTTTCTTTATTAAAATTATTTTTTTTTACGAATATGAAAATTAAAAAATATAAATAAAATATTGAGGGTTATATGTGCAAAAACACACTTTTCATTTTTCAAGATTCCCGGCCTGCGTCAATTCAGGGCTTATTCCTGGTTTAGGTGCTGTCTGACCCGGAGTCTTCTGGTGGAGATAAAGTATGCTAAATATTATTTATTTTAATTACCGAGATATTAAATGAAATGGATGGTGATAGCAATTTCTCCTAAATTATATGAATCATTTTAATGCAATAATAATATATGCAGGTCAGACTTGGTATAGTTTTGGTCAAATATATCATAAATTGGGGGCGCTGTCACCACCATCCAAATAATGCTCTAAACAAACGTGATAAATAACGTTAATCACACAATAGTTGTATGGGATTACAACTTTGAAATATATTTTTTCATTTGGAACAGGTGCAATTGTTAATTTTTCTCATTTGATCTCATCGCTATTTTATTCTATTGTATAATACTATTCATAATCTTCTCATTTATTATATTTCAAAGTTTTCACGTAATTACCATAAAATTTTTTAAAATATTGTAATTACAACCAAAATTATTATATTCCTTTAAAAATATTATTATGCTAGTTAAATCTAACTAATAATGACAAAAATACAATTTAAATAAAAAAAAAAACTTATTTTGCTCGTGTGCGAATTATACTAAATGTGTAAAAGTTATTCAATATTATATTATTAGTACAATAGTATATATCTTATTTTATGTGAGAATACTATTATTGATAAATATTTTTATACTCTAAAATTAAAAATGAGGAATATGTTAAAAATAATTTATATATGTTTATTGATGTTATTTAATAATTTATTAGCAATATTCTTTAAAAATTTGACCATAATAGCTATTCTCGACACAAAAAAAGAAAATTTAAAAGAATATGTGATAATTATGATATTTTAAAATTTATTTGCGTTAATTATATTTAATATCACTTTATCTCCCAAGTAACATCATAGGTAGCGACACAAGTGATAAAATAGTTCACAGATGCTTCATTACATGCCTGACATTAACATCTCCTCTTTTATTAATTCTTACCATTAGTCAGAGCTGATAAATCCCTCTTAACAATTGGAGACGTGTCAAATCACTATTAGCTCAAATCAGAGCTTCGTGTTATGAGCCAAGAACTAAATCGGACGTCTCATATCGCAGCTCTAACTAACTAACTAACCAACTAAGCCGGGCTACGTCATTTACGTCATTTTAATCACAACCGATCTCCTTTTTCTCATCTTATACGACCAAAAAACACACAACATCAAAAAATTAGAATGATCTTCAGGCACGTATACGTTCTCAAACCCGAAACTTGACACGTCCTGCAGCTGTTCGTTTCAAAGAATTGTTGGTATCTCTACGATTCGCGTGATCCATGGAGTGTAATTTGTAATTAAATCATATAGTAATATAATAGTGAGATTAGGAGTAATTAAACCCGCCCAATGCCCGCGCAACCTTTAAAAAAGAATCCGATCAAATAAAACCCCAATTTCTTCTTCTCCTGCGTCTCCTTCCTCTCTTCCTCTTCCATGAGAGTGCTCTTGAAACCCTAACCCGAACCCTAGATTTCTCTCGCCAACGCTTCGAGCATCACCGCGGTCCCTCCGCAAGATGAAGATTTCCACTCTCTTCCTCCTGACGTTCTTCATGGCCTTCGTCTGCTTCAGCATGTTCGTCTTCACGTGTCGGAAAGAAATCTTCGGACTCCGCGACAAGGAAGCCAGTAAGGAATCGAAGCATTCTTTTCAACATTTCGTGGGACTTGATCGATATCACGGGGATCTCCTCATCTTGCAGGTGATGTTAATCAGATGACTGATGAGTTTGAAATAGGAGGACCGTTTTCAGTTAAGGATCCTACGGTATGATATTTTCTATTTAATCAATCTACTCTTTAAATCTTCGTGTTTCGCGAGAATTTGTTGACAGTTTTTCTAAATGCAGAGGTCATCCAGTGATCCTATGGAACGAATTCGCATAGATCAGGTTTCTTCTTTGGAAATTTGGGTTAAAGATTTGTATTAGCATGTGAGATGGACCTCCTTCCTGGTGTGGTACTAAACAGTAGTTGCATATGGGTTTGGGGTTTTAGGATAATGGTGAAGGATTGAAAGAACTCGATGAAACTAACCCAGTAGACAGGTGTGATGCTTCTGGAGAGAATGGTAAAATTATTGTTCTTGAATCAATTCATGATTGATTTATTTAACTATGAAATGTTATCTTACCCTGATTCTTTTCTTTCTTTTTTTCTTTTTGGCCTTTGGTTGAAGGATTGAAATCTGGTAGCGGTAGAGATGCAGAAGTTGACAAGCATGATGTAGCTACTCCCACCAGAGAAGAGGCATGCTTTTTCCCTTTCCTAGATCATCCCTTCTTAATGGAAACATTTCTTGGATTATTCAGTAGAATCAGTACTTTCTTGGATGATAAATAGGGTCTAAGTTGGTGATTTTTCAAGCTGAAGTGTTGCAATAATTATCATATGGAATGTATTAGCTACATAGAAAAGAATATCATCAGTTGCCAATGCTTAGAAAAGAAAGTTCCCATGGTTAGGCCATCATCATCATAGCTGATTTCTCACTCTAACCGATTTTCTACTAAACAATCTTATTATTTGTATCTAACCTTGAATGCAGAGGCATGGGCTCTGTGACCAAGAAGCTGCAGGAGAACATAATAAGAGCTCTCTCCCTCAGATTGGGACAAGAGAGTACATCTGGGAGATGGAAGATCAGCTGATCATGGCTAATGCTTATTTGAAAATTCCCACAGAGAAAAGCAGCTCCAAGTTGGTACGAGAACTGAAATCAAGGGTAAAGGAGATAGAAAAGTTGCTTGGTCGTGGCAAAAATCACACAGATTTATCTAGGAGTAGGAGGTAAGCAGTAACCTGCTATCATGTCCGAGATTCCTATTTATTCTGGTATGAGAAAATCAAGAAGAGATTTAGAAAGAAAAGAGTGAAAAAGCCTTGAAAGTGATAAATGTGGAGGAGTTATCAAAACCATGCTCAATTATTTACAAGAGTATATTATTGCCATTCTATTGAGACAGAAATTACTGTCCAGTGCTTTGCAGAAAATCAGAGCAATGGAAGCAACTTTGTCCAAGGTCCGCAAGGCTTACCCAGATTGCTCTGCAGAGGCATCAGAACTACGTGTCAAAATATCTATTTCTAAAGAAAAGCTCAGGAAACAGCAGAATGATGGTTTACGCTTTACACAGATTGCAGCCAGGACCATACCTAAAGGTTATCACTGCCTGTCAATGCGGCTTACGTCAGACTTCTTCACCTTGAATCCTGAGGAGCATGAGTTGCAGCTTGTAGATAACATTCAAAATCCAGATTATTATCACTATGCTATATTTTCAGATAATATACTTGCATGTGCAGTGGTTGTAAACTCTACAGTTTCCACTTCTAAGGTATGAACTTTCTCTGCCTCTCTGTTCAATGCTAATCTGACTTGAACATTTCTAGTGTCATTGGAGATTATCTCTAGTGTCTTTATTCCGTTGTCTCAAGTATTAGGGAAGTACTACTTGATCATTTCTACCAATTTCAAGTCTCTTATTGCTTCGAGCTCTCTTCGGGAAAGTGTTTCAAAGAAGGGTTACCTTGACTAAAAGAAATCACCAAAAAAAGACCTAAATTTTTCAACAAAAGAAATACCCTCATGATTTCCTTGCGCAGCATTTTCTTTTCTCTTTGTTATCCACTCCTGTAACTGTCAAATAAGTCATTGACATTTTTAATTCTTCTACATTCTGTTGCAGGAACCTGAGAAAATTATCTTTCATGTGGTGACTGATTCTCTGAACTTTCCAGCAATGAGGATGTGGTTTCTGTTGAATACACCTGGTCCAGCTACAGTTCACATTGAAAATATGGATAGTTTTGAATGGCTATCTATTTTTAAGCAGGCTGGCTTACAAGATTCCAGATATACTTCATCACTCAGTCACCTCCATTTTTATTTGCCACATATTTTCCCTTATTTGAGCAAAGTTCTGCTTTTAGACCATGATGTGGTGGTGCAGAGAGATCTGAGGGAGATATGGAGGGTAGAGATGAAGGGTAAAGTAAATTCTGCCATTGAGACATGTAGGGATGGTGATTCATCTCATCAGTTGAAAATGCTGCTTAACTTCAGTGAGCCAATCATTTTAAGTAGCTTTGATCCAAAGGCCTGCTTATGGGGGTTTGGAATGAATATGTTTAACCTAATTGAGTGGCGTCGACAAGGCATAACAATGACTTATGATAGGTGGCTTCAAAGGGTAAGATGTTTTTTTTTTCTTTTATATGACTTCCTTTTCCTTTTACATATAGAATTAGAACAGATAACCAATTTCTACCGCTAGAACGCTGACTCAGTAGCTAGATGAACTGGGAAGGTATTGACAGTTAAGAAAAGTTCAAGTTGCTTGTTTTTTTACTTTCAAGGTATCAATTTAGGAGGTAGGATTCCCTCAGAAGAAACAATGCTATTTCTTAGTAAACAATCATAAGAAAATTGTTTCCACTTACGGTTGCTGGCTGAACAGCTGCTTTTTAGTTAAAAAGAAATAAACAACCAGGCACGACCAATCTCATGATCAACTTGGACGACTAATGAAAAATTAACTATTATGCCATATGGGCCTGCTGTATAAACATCATGATAGACTCTGAAGCAGGTAACATTTCTCCCATTCTCTGATTGGAACTTGGAAGCTCTTGGAAACTGGCAGTGATGTTCCGGCTAGCTGATGTATCATAGTTATACATAAAATTGCATACTTTGCCACAAGATGAAGCACACGAAAGTGCGAATTTAAAGTTTTTAAGCACTCCCGTGTAGATATGTTTGGTTCAGTCAAGTTTCATGGATAAATTTCAGTTTATGATGCGAAAGTGATAAACATACATAATACATGTTGTATGATCAAACATATGCTCCTCCAGTTGCTTGGCTGATGGCAATCTTTCATGAGGTGCAGGGAGCGAGGCTGCAATTCTGGAAAGCAGGAAGCTTGCCATTGGACCAAGTTGTCTTTTACAATCATACAGTTCGCCTGGACAGACAATGGCATGTTCTTGGGCTTGGCGAAGACACAAGTCTGGGAAAGAAAGAACTTGAGAACGCAGCAGTCATCCATTACAGTGGGTTCATGAAGCCATGGCTTGACATTGCAATTCCAAAGTACAAAGGTTACTGGAATAAATTCCTTGATTACGACAACCCCTACTTGAGGAAGTGCAACATAGTGACTACTTAGGTGAAGTGGAACCAAGATTCTTTTCTGCCAATGATTCTTTCAATTCTTTTTTCCCTTCTATAGCATGCATCTGATGCTGTTTGTTCATCTCATTTTGTCTGATGATGTTTCCCTACCTACTCTTTCATGTAAATTCTCTATGATTCTTTCCTTCCCATTCCAAGGAGTCATGGTTGTCATAGCTTCGCCAATATTTAGCTGACCCTGATAGATGATGTTTGTGGGATTGTCGTTTTGGTTGTACTAATCTGGTTCATTTGTCCAAAGAGTTTCACGTCATGTACAATGAGAATAAATGCTCTCATATTGTAAACTCTTACCTCTTTATATACGTACAGTGATTAGGAACCCCAAATTTTGACGGGGATAATCTCTGCTTCCATGTGCATTTGGTTTACTGTCGAGGTATTGATAATTAGTATCTTGGTATCTCTGAAATGACTTGGCGATTTAGCCAATCTTGTTCGTGACCAGCAGCACTGAACCCCGTAGTGTGTTTCTTTCCTCTTCTTTCTTTAAATTTTTGTGAATCAGGTGAAGGAGCCAACCTAGGATCCCTTTAATCTCTCAATATTTGTCAATTTTACAGCACAATAACAGCCATCAACTCATATTTCAGATATACCTAGTCAGAAGTTATTACTCTTAACACCAATTCTCCAGCTGATCGCCAACTTTTAGGCGAAGGCAATGAGGCCTGGTCATTCTAGGTATCTAAATTCATAAACGATATGATCTCAACTCAAATGTTCTTGCGGTGGCTATAGCATGATTATTTTAAATGCTATTATTTCATATGACAGTGTATCACAAGTATATTATCCAGATAGTGCATCAAAAAACCTTAACATCACTCATCATAATAAATGTCCAGAAAATTCCATTTTGATGGGAAAAAATAGTTACTAGATAAACGAATTTTATGCGTTTGCATCTTGAAAGCCATCCGCCCTTTACATATGAGAGAGTGGAATATACAAATAATTACTGGAATTCTTTCCAAGTTGCAAAAAGGATATTAAAAAAATTTAGCACTGCCAAGATTGAGGACTGTTATTTTATATCTCCTCAAGAGCTTTCCTCACTCAGAATTTCTCCATCATCTGAATATGAAGTTTCTACACTGCCTGCAAGATCAAATCATTCCGTTTGAGAAAAATTAACAAGTAATTCAGCATGCAATTATCTATTTTCTGAACAAAGTCATCAACCAAATCATTCTTTCTTCCTTTCTTTTTTATTTTTATTTCATTTTGGTGCTACTATAGGAGATACAAATTGGATACCACCTTTGATATGCTTATATAAACCATTACACCATCCAAGCTACAATCATATCATTCATATGCAAAAATCTAGCACTGGATCAGTAAACCAGGGGTATGTGTGGAAAACAACAAATATACCAAGACTTTCTATTCCTTGGGTAACTGAATAGTGTACATTTTACCTCATTGGTGTTAAGTATCTACTACTGACTTGCTCTCTTCTTTAATCTTCTCCTGAAAAATTGAGACAAAAAACTATCTTATTAGTATTGCAAATTCATAACTCAATATGCCCATGATGCACCTACTTATTCACTATATATGTGGGATGGCAAACCTCGACTGGAGAAAGATTCGTTCGAATTTTTCGTGTTGGATTCCTCATTGTGACAAATTCCTCTGACGATGTTGGGTGAATACCAACTGTTGCATCAAAGTCTGCCTTTGTCAAGCCTGCCTTGACAGCAATTGCAATCCCCTGAAATATAATACATACATCATAACGAGTTTCTACTCAAGTAACTATATAAAAGGAATATGATCAGTCAAAACTCAGAAACCTGTAGAATCTCAGGGGAGTCGTCCCCACACATGTGGACCCCTAAAACTTTGTCAGTATTAGCACAGACAATAAGTTTCATGTATACTCGGTCCGGTAGACCAGAAAGAGTGGCCTTGAGTGGTCTGAAGTTAGCTGTGAAGATATCAACATCCCCATACTCTTGAATGGCCTGCAGCAATCCTGAATCTTATCGGAACATCATCATATAAGATAAATTTTGGGGAAAAAAGATTGTATTACCTGCTCCTCAGTTAGACCAACTTGTCCTATTGGCGGCTGAGAAAATACAGCAGATGGCACCGCTCTGTTCATAGATGCACAATTCACATATCAGCAACATTATGGGAGAAGCATTCAACCTAACACGAGATCAATCAAAGCCTGTGAAAGTATCCTATTACAGCAGTAACTTCAAGTTAGACCAGAAAATTGAAGGTTTTGTTGTGTCACACTCTATCAGCATAGCGAGGCATGTGACATGAGTATAAGTTTGGAGAGGAAAAAGATTATAGAATGTAACTTTCAACTGCATTTGTTTAATGAAGCTGCATTGACCCTCTATTTTGTATGTCATTGAATATAGCCACTTAGCCAGCTTACACTGAGATTGACTAGACCATTAGTCTTCTTATATTGATGACTATCACTGCTGAGAAAAATCGTGTATTATTCAATATCACTAATAAAAGATCTCATAATGCAATGACTTTCTAAATCATCATTTATCAAGATTAAAAAGACTTTAGTTTGTGATTTCCTCCACTATCAGTATTGTATTCTCATAAAATAAATCAAGTGATCCAACATATACTATCTAATACATGTTCCAATCAAACCCAGTTAATACTATTTATTGTCCAATTTCAATCTTTTACATATTCATGATTGAACTACAATGAGATACATGACAAAATAAACTCCAAACACTGTGATGTCTGCAGATTGTGAACTTCATATCACTTCAAGCCATGAATAGGTTGGCATAATAATGAAAATGGAAAGCTATTATCCATGAAAGTAAGATATCTAATATTCCTTGTAAGGTTTCACAGGAATAACCAAATAAAGTTTGCATGGACTTATTGTGCTGATTCCAGAACTAGATGTGATTCATAAAAATAACCCAGAAAATAATTGCAGGAATGTTTGATTATATGTTCACAAGACTTCTATTATGACTGGGTAGTTTCTGATGCAGCATCTTGTTCCTAATTCCAGCAGCAGCCATCACTTTTTTTTTCTTTTTTTCTGTGCACCATCTGTTTAACTATTTTAGCACATGAAGCAAACCTGTAATCTGGTTTAGTAGATTGATTGCCAAACACAGTTCTTGCAAATGCACCGCCTTCCATTAAGGCAACTGGAGTCAAGTTTATCCTATCAGTAACATCTCCAACAGCCCAAATGGAATCAACTGATGTCCGAGAGTATTCATCAACCTGACGAGCATTGATATATCAATAAAGAATATAGAACTGTTCATCATGGACTCAAGTAATCTAGCAAACCATGCTGATCAAACAATTAATCATGTACCAGTATTGCTCCATTCTTGGCCAGTTTTACTCCAACTTCCTCAAGTCCTAAGTTCTGTTATGCAAAAAAAGTATATCAATATAAGTCTTAAAACAAATGAAGTGAATAGGAACAAAGAAAACAGAAAATGTCCATTTGATATAAAACAAACGATCCAGATAAGTTAACTACAACAGGTGAATAGGAAAAAAGAAAATGAATAAAAATGTCCATATGATATCAAACCTGTGTATTTGGTCTTCGCCCAGTAGCAAACATTACATGCGAAAAACCATCAACAGTTCCTTTGTTTGTTTTCAATGACAGTGAACCATCGGCTGCCTTAAGAATTGCTTGAGGAGATTCCTCAGTATGAAACTCGATGCCTCTTAGAGACATTTGTTCAGAAATGAAGTCTCTTATCTGCAGAAACAGAAACTTGAGGAAGAGAACCACAAATTACAGCCAAAATTGAACAAAGATTACTTTTCCAAGGACTTCCTCACCTCCTCATCAAAACCTCTCAGGACTTTCTTCTGTCGGATAAACACATGGACCTCACTCATTAAGCCATTGAATATACCAGCGAATTCTAAAGCAATGTAGCCACCGCCTACAATTGCAATCTTTTCTGGTTTTGCAGGCAAGTCTAGTGCGGCGTCTGAATCAATAGCATATTCCTTTCCTGGAATGTCTGGGAGGAAGGGTCGTCCACCAACTGATATAAGTATGTGTTTAGCGGAGTAGAGTTTACCATCAACATCAACAGTATGAGGACCGACTATCTGCATTGCAACATCGAGAAGAAAAGGACCTCAGCCCATTGCATCACAATTTCTAAGAATATTTGGGTAAAAGTATTCCTTGAATTTCAACCTGACTTAACAACATGATCCAACCTTTCCACGACCTTCAATTAAGGTGACGCCTGCATTATTCAGAATATTTTTGTAAATACCGGTGAGGCGTTGCAACTCGGCATTCTTGTTGGCCATCAAAGTGCTCCAGTCATGCTTAGGATCAGTTTCATAGGTCCACCCAAAGCCATGGCTATCTTCAAACTCATGGGAGTACTTGGATGCATATACCATCAACTTTTTAGGAACACATCCGCGGAGAACACAGCTACATTAGAAAAGAAACCAGGAATAGCTGGATTATTAAAGCAGGAAGCATTCATGAGACAATGTAGAAATTTTAAAAAATAATAATAATAAACATCAAAGGTGATACTACAATTAGTATTTGAAGTGTACAATAACCAATAGGCAAGCAACTAAATTGCTGACTGTGAAGTTGTTCTAAAGGATGACATAAGTATGAGAGACCAAAAGAGGATCTTTGACTCTTAGCCTAACTTACTTATGAGAGAACTGACATATATGTTCAATACCAATCCTTTTGGTTTCCTCATTCCATAATGATAGTTTCAGCATCTAACAGATAGCCAAGTTGAATATTAGACATCTTATCCCACCATTCCTTTGTATGCATTGCTTATCCTTCTAACCTTCAGAGGTATACTTGAATCTCTTCTTCCAAATTCAAACATAGCTTTTTTAATCTACCGACCAACTTTTTAAAAATCTTTTAACAACAGCTACAACGCAAGTAACAACATATCAATCATGCATTACAGAAACTTATTCTTTTTCCGACTGGCAGAATCAATTCACTCCTGAAAATGTTTAAGCTGTTAACTACATGTCCATAGCACGCCCATCTTAGAAAAAAAAAGGCTGTCTAAGAAGTTGAAATCATCAAAGCCAGTACAGAGAGCAGCATAAATTTATTCCACTTCCCGACCATGAAATGGATACCATCCAAAACCTTAATTTCCACAAGAAATAATAAAGAGCCTAAAACTATCATCCGTGTTAGATAAGTCTCAACTTTTTAAGAACCCATACAAGGAAATCCCTAAATCAACACAAAACAACAAAGAAAAACTTACGTTCCACCGACACCACCGGCGTTCTCTGACGATATAGTCGCGAACGGAAGCTCGCAGATCGCAACCGAGGCACCATAGTTAGCGGCGAACCTCGAGGCTCGGACCCCACCACTACCAGCGCCAACCGTAAAGAGATCGAAATCGAAGTGTTGCGGCTCGGCGGTGCCGTTTTCTGTCCCTGCGCAAGTTACGAGGCGGCGGCGAGGGTGGTGAAGAGGAGAGCGGAGAGGGGTCTTGGAGAAGGGGGAGAAGGGTCTAGTAGTGGAGTAGGAGGAAGGGAAGAGAAAGACAGAGACGGGTAGCTTTCGAGATAAGTTCAGGAGTGCGGTCGAGGAGAAGGGGAAGAGCGGAGACTTGAGAGATGTCGCCATGGCTCTCCTCGATGAGCAAGAGGAGAGTGGAAGGTAATAAAAGAAGAAGCCGCCTTTCTTGGGTTGTAGCACGGAGAGGTAAGGGATGAAATCATCCAGAGCCGGACGAATTGCTCAGTGCTCCCACTTTTCGGATTCGGATCGGATCCATTATTACCCGAACCAATAAGCATTTCATGTCATCATGTCATACCATTTATAGATTGGGTGGGTCCAACTTAACACCATTATTAGATCTGCAATATTATTTGCAAATATAACCCTCAGAATGAGCTTATTTTCACATAACCCCCGGCCAAGAAATGAATTAAGATAGATCTCCATAACCATGATCTTTGTACGTATGCTGTATCGGAGATCCACATATAGGAGGACCCTGGTTTTAGGTAGTTTGAAGATTTCCTTTTCCTATTTGATTTATTTTATCTTCAGTTCTTCATAAATAGAATGGACAGGGAAGACGTGTAATGAAATGTTTTCTTCTTGTCTAGAAAGAAGCTGGTATCCCATGGAAGCTGACCGAGTACATCCCTGCTCTCAGTGAGTAACACAGCATTTCTTAGAAAAATTTCAGATCAGACGCACATTGTTCCTTATGGGAGGTCTTTATAATTAGATTCCATCCAATAGCTCAGACAAGTAATGATATACTCGACACTCCTGAGGACGCGAGGCTGCTGCACCTGACTGGAATTCTCACCAACCGGATGACTGCTGACCAAGACGCAGCTCATTTCTTCAGCCGCATATGCAGTCAAATTCACTGTTCATATGACCGTAGTTACCTCGGAAACTTGTGTGCAGATGTGAACAAGTATAAAGGGTCAAGATGGCACAAGTGGATGGCGGCCCTTTGTCCGTGACTATTTTAGCAATCCGTGGGTGATCATTTCGTCAATTGCTGCCGTCATTCTGCTGCTCCTCGCTGCTGGACTGGACAGAACCTCCATACAATCTACCCCATTTATCACAAACAAATTTACTAGTTATGCATATACGCCATGGTATCTATATATATATTTGTCGGTATGTTTTCTCTGTTATTGTGCTGTTTATCTATATACTTGTTGTAACGATCTATGTATTCGGGTGATGTAATAGCTTTCATGCCAGTAAATCGTGGCGAATGTTGAAGAGGTCGAAATAGAAGTATTTAGCGAATATTCATAGACAGAGGAAACGGTTAACTTTGCTCTGTTCTAAATTTCCATTGCAGTTGCAAATCTTATTTTGTTCAAACACTTCGAGTCAGATGTTTATTTGATGAATCATAATAAATGTCCTTGACGCGATCGTTCCAACATTACTGGGTGACTAGAGAACCAAGTGGTATCACCACTAGAGAGAAGAGATAAACTTATAAAGTGATAGCACTCTAATCATAATTAATAGTTGGCGGTAATTTGGTGGCCGGGTAACACTGTTCCAAGGTAATCAGATCGATTCTGAGTCCTCTACTGCTTCAATAATTCAGCCCGTAACGCGTGTGTTATTTTCAGACGTTAAACCAAGAAATAATTCAGCCAGACGTATGAAATTAGCAAGGAAGTCTTTTTTTATTTAGTGAAGATCGAAATAGACTACGATTAGCAACTTATTATTTCGGATGCAATCAAATAGGCAGTCTTTTTTTATTTAGTCAAGAGAAACAAACAACGCCGAGCAATTGATTATTTTTATTTTGCCAATCAATCCGACAACGAAGGCGCGCTCTCTTGCATTTCTATATGCCCATTTGTAAGCTTCTCTCTCTCTCTCTCTCTCTCTCTCTCTCTCTCTCTCTCTCTCTCTCTATATATATATATATATATATATATACATACAACAACGGTGTGTTTGTTATGCGAGTAGAAGACGATTGAGCTCACTCGCTAATTGCAATTTACTGGTGCATGCTCGACGCATACGTTACTGCTGAAATTAGAACGGCAAGCCTACGGTATGCTTCTTTTGCTAATTAGGCCTAACTATAAGGTGAAATATTCTCATGATATCTCATATATATCATATACGGTAGGTTTCAATTGTGAGGGATAAAGAAAGAGGTTTGCTATGAAATTAGTAATTTAGGATGCGGGGGAGAAAGATAACCTTGCTTTCTTTATAGCAACTATTATTGATATGCTCTAACCACATAAATTTGTGCCTCCTGTTTTATGTTTTGGTTCTTGAAAACATCATGATTGTTGTCTGTTCTCTTTGAGAGAGTCAAAACTTAGCCAATTAATCCGATGCTTGCAATTCAAAATTTAGCCAAACATATCTGTCTGTTATGCTTATGATGTATAAGATTTTTACATGATATACAGAAAGATAGTGAGACTTTGTTAGAATAAAATTATAGTTTATTAATGCTAGCGATGCTAAATTTGATAATTACAAGCTCTGATGCATAGGAAATCTAATGCGTCTATTATCCCATGCATTCTCAGCTACTCAAACAATTTCGTTTAGAGTAATTGATTGTTCTGTGAAACCTAAATTGTCATAACTCTCTTCTAGCTATCTGCAGGTGGTAAAAGTAATGCTCTTAATTACCAGTACATAATTAAGTGTGATCAAGCGGTTTACATACCTGTTGCTATCTATACGAATTGGGGAGCAGCCGATCAGTAATAAAGAATGAGTAGGGACAGCCCATATTATTCCGGAGGAACATTTGGAGTGGCGGGTGTAAGTCACATCCCTATAGAGATTGTAACTGCTTTGGAGTTGTTAACGAGCGAAGAAGAAGATGAAGAACATCAAATAGACATAACCGATCTCATTAATGAAGAACAAGCTGAAGTACAAATACTTGAATCAGAGGACATAAGTGAGTTCAGTCCAACTCTCGGTACGGGACCGATTGTAACAGCGTCAGCTCCAGAACACATCCTTCCAGAGATTGAAAGCGCTTCGGAGTTGTTAGGGAACGATTTCATTTATAAAAAACAAGATGAAGAACATCAAATAGATA
This sequence comes from Typha latifolia, assembly GCF_019914945.1. Lineage (NCBI taxonomy): Eukaryota > Viridiplantae > Streptophyta > Magnoliopsida > Poales > Typhaceae > Typha > Typha latifolia. The sequence goes on from NC_133089.1 coordinate 17,480,520, forward strand.
TAAGTGAACACTTTCTGAAATCTATCCATGATCAGGTCAGCAGTCATAGAAGGGAACAAACTATCCCGTGCACCATTTACCGAGTCCCACCTGAAATCCGATCGACTCATCCGGAGGCCTACACACCTATGGCTGTCTGCATCGGTCCCTTCTTCTATTCCGAACGAAATGATATCAAACTAAGACAGATGCAAGACTACAAGTGGACTTGTGTGAGAAAGTTGATGCCCAAAGACGAATATTCTGGCTCACTCAAAGCCTGCTTAGCAGCACTGAAGAATCTGGAACCCAAAATCCGAGCCGCCTACTCGGATGAGAGCACAGTGAAAACATTCCTCAGCGATGATTTAGCTGAGATGATGCTGCTTGACGGATGCTTCATTCTTCATCTACTGCTAAAGTATTCTGAGTGGGGCAGGAAAAGCACAATAGAAGATGCCATGGAAGTTTTCGGTCGATGCTGGATCTGGAACTTAGTGACATATGATCTGCTGTTGTTGGAGAATCAAATCCCTTTCATTGTCATCGTACACTTATTCGTACTGTATAAGAACAATTATATGCTACGTATTCTTGACGACCCACGACATCTTAATAAGCCACGAAAATATCTCGTGGGTTGCGGCCTTGAGCTATTCAGCAGTATCCATCCACACAAAGCAGATGATGCTTCCTTCTCTGATAGATACCGTAAGGTGCACCATCTGCTTCATTTGTTTTACCTGTCAATACCTCAATGTGCCCAGCCGCCCCAATCCTCCCAAAACGCTCTATTGGAGGAAACACCGCATTGGGTAGCAAGTGCAAGGGAGCTCCAAGATGCTGGAGTCAAGTTCAAGAAGAGGAAGAATGCCAGCAGCTTCTTGGACATAAAGTTTCAGAAAGGATTCATGGAGATCCCACCTCTTCACCAATAGGATGACTGCTGACCAAGATGCAGCTCATTTCTTCAGCCGCCTATGCAATCAAGTTCACTATGCAACTGACAATATTTACCTCAGAGATTTGTGCGTAAAGGTGAAAAAGTATCAAGGGCTAAGACGGCACAAGTGGAGGGCGGCCCTTGTCCGCGACTATTTTAGCAGTCCCTGGGTGATCGTTTCCTTTGTTTCTGCCAGTTTTCTGCTCCTCCTCACTGCTGGACAGACCTTTTATTTGTGATAAAAGGGGTAGATTGTCGGTATGTTTTCTCTTATATTGTGGTGTTTATATATATATATATATATATATATATATATGTCGCTACAATCTATGTATTTGGGTGATGTAATAGCTTTCATGCTAGTAAATCGTGGCGAATGTTAGAAGAGATCGAAATCGAAGTATAAGCCAATGAATGAGGCAGAGGAAACGGTTAACTTCGCTTTGCTCCAATCACTGTGCCAATCTTGGAATCCTCTGCTAAATTTCCATCGCAGTTGCAAATCTATTTTGTTCAAACACTTTGGGAACCAACTCACCAAGTGTGTCACCACTACAGAGAAGACGTAAGTTTATGCAAAACAAAAGTAACTTTTCCAGGCCAAAGCCCGGCCTGGGTCTGCAATCGGACCGGATCGATTTGAATCCGGCCCGGCCCCAGGCAGACTCCTGTCCGGAAACAAAATTAAAGTATATAAGTAACCAAGCTCTTACAGGTTGAAAGTTCTGACCTTGAAAGCCATATCACCAACCCTACAAATCTTCTAAATTAGTAGCCACTAAGACTCACATTCAATCAAAACTCGAAAGGCTGGAGCGAATATATATATATAAGAGAAAGCAGCAACCATATCATTTGGTAAAGCACTCGATAATTAATAGTACAACAGTCTAATTAATTTCTTGGGTTATTAATGGGGTAGATACTAACGAATGTTTTTGTCCAGATAGCAGTCAAGTGCAGGCAATCGACGATATTATCACCCACAGATTGCTAAAATAGACGAACAACTCTACGAGGTAATTTCTGTACATGTTGAGCAAGCAATCCACGAAAGACAGCACATAAGGTAGTTAGTCGGCAGTAATTAATTCGGTGGCCGGGTAACACTGTTCCAAAGGCGATCAGATCGATTCTGAGTTCTCTACTGCTTCAATAATTCAGCCAGTAATGCATGTGTTATTTCAAGACGTTAAACCAAGAAATAATTCAGCCAGATGTATGCAATTATAATTTTTTATTTAGTGAAGATCGAAATAGACTATGATTGGCAATTTATTTTTTCCGATGCAATCTTCTAGGCGGTCTTTTTTTTTATTTAGTCAAGAGAAACCAAAGAGCAATTAATTTTAGGGAAATTTGTATATAACACCCTGCCTTTTAGCTAAATTTACATTTACACCCTACATTTTCACTATTTGCATATTTGCAGATCGAGCCCTATAATTCAATTAATATTTGCAGAAAATATCCTGCTGTTAGTTCTGTTAGCTTAACTTAACCAAACCCCACGGTTAAGTTAACTAAACTAATATTATTACCAAAATACCCTCGTCTAAGTTACCCAACATATACACAATTTAACCCAAACCCAACCCAACCTAACACAGCCTAACCTAACTTAACCTAACCAAAGTTATTTTCGTCATTTAAGAAAATTAATTGTAAATTTGACGGAATATTCTCATCTGCCCAAATGGTGTTAGTTATAATCTAACACATGGTGTTTGTTGCAAATATTAATTGAATCATAGGGCTCAATATGCAAATAGTGAAAACATATGGTGTAAATGTAAATTTAGCTAAAAGTCAGGGTGTTATATACAAATTTCTCTTAATTTTATAACTCTCTCTCTCTCGGGATAACTATATGCGTGGGTGACTTCACATGTCACCTCATAATTATGAACCCTTTACTTTTTAGCATCAGAATAAGAAATTTGGGTGTTTCCTAAATTTACCCAGTTAATTTCCCAAAGCTTCTTTTTGGATGGTTCAAGTTCGGAAGTCAACTCTACTGTCAACTCTCTCCTCTGTGAAAGCCCATGTATCTATTATCTAAGAGGGTGTCATGTACGGTGAGACTAAATTGTGAGACATAGAAGAGTGGCTAATTTGGGTATTTGGCACAACACTACTGACTTTCTATTCTTTAATAAGAGTGGCTAATTTTTTAAGGGTATGCAAGTCAAGTCTTTCTCAAGTGGATAAAAAATGATCATTAGTCTAACCGAGTACATCTCGCTAATTAATTAATTAATAATTTCTTTTTTTTTTAATGCCAAAAAAGAGGAACGTCGTTGACATTTTATTTTGAAACAAGGAAATACCGTTTACTTTATTGCCTTCTTAAACTCAACACTGCAATCTTGATTTCTAATCATCTAAGGGGAAGCAATTCGATCACTCATTTGTTCTTGGCGCCTCTCTGTGAGCAATTTGGTATGCTCGCTGTCACTGCTGCATTTTGCACAGCAAGGTATATCTAGCTCTTGTGCTTCCACATGTCACCTCATAATTATGAACTCTTTACTTTTTAGCATCAGTATAAGAAATTTGGGTGTTTCCTAAATTTGCCCAGTTAATTTCCCAAAGCTTCTTTTTGGATGGTTCCAAGTTCGGAAGTCCGAAGCTCTTCTTGAGCGATAACTCTACTGTCAACTCTCTCCTCTGTGAAAGCCCCATGTATCTATTATCTAAGAGGGTGTCATGGTCGGTGGGACTAAATTGTGAGGCATAAAAGAGATTTGCTATGAAATACCTTATTAGGGCTTAGGGTGTGGGAGAGAGATATGATGTTTTAAGTACCTCGCTTTCTTTATCGTAATCGATTACTGATATGGTTCTGGTTATCTGGTACCATACAAATGTGTGCCTCTTCTTTTTATTACTGTCTTTTTTGTTTGTTTTTTGTTTTAATTCTCTCTCTCTACTTTTAAAGCGTCATGCACTCAATTACTGTGTTTAAAATATGTTAGTTAAAATAATATTGTTGGGATTGAAATCCGAACATAACCTCTTTAACCATCTAAGCAAATAGATAGTGGAGTGTTTGACAATCTCCGTAGCTTCGGAGATCTAATATTGCATGAATGGCAGGCATTATCCAGAGCATTTTCAGCTAGCCAAAGCAAGGTTATTAATGCGAACCTAAATTGTCAACGCTCTCTTTTAGCTTTCCCCAGGTCTAGCATCGAAGTGTGACCAAGCGGTTTACATACCTGTTGCTATTTAAAATGAAATCTGCAATTGCGAGCAGCTGGGCAGCAGTAGTAGTGTACTGGAATGATAAAAGAAAGAACAGTGACGGGACGACTATGCCCAAACGAATTTCAGCAAAGAAAACTTCAGGGTCCTCGGCTCCAGGAGAAATACCTCGAGAGATTGAGCATGCTGGACAGTTACTAAGGGACAGTTATACACGACTGACAGTCTACAGCAACACTGATGAACAACAAGTCGATGGGCATATAATTGATATGAGTGAACACTTTCTGAAGTCTGTCCATGATCAGGTCAGACGTAAGGGTGCGGTAAACAAAATTATCCCGTGCACCATTTACCGAGTCCCACCTGAAATCCGATGGACTCATCCGGAGGCCTACACACCTATGGCTGTCTGCATCGGTCCCTTCTTCTATTCTGAGCGAACTAGTACTAGACTAAAACAGATGCAAGATTACAAGTGGACTTGTGTGCAAAGGTTGATGCCGGACAACGACACTCGTCGCTGGATCCAAACTTGCTTAGCAGCAATGAAGAATCTGGAGCCCACAATCCGAGCCTCCTACTCGGATGAAATTAATATGAGCAGCGATGATTTAGCTGAGATGATGCTGCTTGACGGATGCTTCATTCTCAATCTACTGCTGAAGTATTCTGAGCGGAGCAGGAAAAGCACAAAAGAAGATGCCATGGAAGTTATCGGTAGATGCTGGATCTGGAACTTAGTGAGATATGATCTGCTGCTGTTGGAGAACCAAATCCCTTTCGATGTCATCATACACTTATGCATACTACTTAATTACAATTATGGACCAGAAAATCTTGACGAGGTAGGAAATCTTCTCGTGGCTTGTGGCCGCAGGCTATTCAGCAGAATCCATCCAGGCAGAGCAGACGCTTCCGTCTCTGCTAAATATGATCGAGTACACCATCTGCTCCATTTGTTTTACCTGTCAATACCTCAATGTGCCCAGCCGACCAAATCCCCCCGAAACGCTCTATTGGAGGAGACACCGCATTGGCTACCAAGTGCAATGGAGCTCCAAGATGCTGGAGTCAAGTTCAAGAAGCGGACGAATGCCAGCAGCTTCTTGGACATAAAGTTCAGGAAAGGAGTCATGGAGATCCCTCCTCTTGAGGTGCATGACTACAGCAACTCCCTGTTTCGGAATCTGATCGCCTTCGAGCAGTGCTATCCTGACACGGGTTGCCAGATAACTGTCTACGCCGCCTTCATGGATTGCTTACTCAACACTCCTGAGGATGCGAGACTGCTGCACCTGAGTGGAGTTCTCACCAACAGGATGACTGCTCACAAAGACGCAGCTCATTTCTTCAGCCGCCTATGCAGTCAAGTTCACTATGCATCTGACAATAGTTATCTCAGAGACTTGTGTGTGCGTGTGAACAAGTATCAACAGTCAACATGGCACAAGTGGAGGGCAGTCCTTGTCCGCAACTATTTTAGCAATCCGTGGTTGGCCATTTCGTTAGTTGCTGGCGTCCTTCTGCTGCTCCTCACTGCTGCGCAGACACTCTTTACGATCTATCCCTTTTATCACAAATAGATTTACTAGTTATGCATGCATATGCCATGTAATAGCTTTCATGCTAATAAAAGATCACAAACTTTCGACTTTTAAGCCCTTATATGTAATGCCCATTGATCCTTTTTTTTTTACTTCATTTCACAAGAAATTTCGATCCTAAAATAATTTGATCTAATTTCCAAAGCGCACAGCACCTTTGTAGGAGAAACAATTGTCTAAAAGTTCCAGCAATATACTTGAGAGAATATGTGAGGAACAACTAAAAATCCCCCAAAGTTTTCGAATCGAACTACGGAATCCCCAAATAAATTAACAATAGGCGATCTCCAACGAATACATTGCCAATGGTGAAGAGATCGATTGAGAGCAGTGGAGGAGAAGGGGACGGGTGGAGTGGAGATATATATAGGAGAGAGGTCGCCGTGGCTGTCGTGGTCTCGACCGGTTTGAGTGGGCGTTACAAAATAGAGTAACAGAAAAACAAACTATATTTTTAGCCACAAAAGTTCTGAAAATTTTGGGAGAAATTTTTTAATTATGTCCGATCTCCGTAATTCTTTTTACAGGGCTGATTGAGAATAACCCTCTCTGACGTCTCTCCCACGATATCCACCATTAGTAGGCCATAAATTGATTGATGTTAACTTTAGTTTTCGAGTTGGTCCCATCCTCTCTCACCCGTTCTCATAAGAGCAATACGATATTTTGTGCAATTTTTTTGTAAAATATAAAGCTTGATGTACAAACACTGGAGGTGTACATCGTTATTTTAGGATTGATTCCTAGAGTGTTCAGTAAAATGTACGTCCAAAGTCTAAAGTAATGGGAACATATCCCTTCCTCTAATTCTGGAGCATTCAAATAGCCCCCTTATCACGTAGAGTCCTCCCTCACGGTTCTATAAATATCATTCATGTGTTTCACTCTCTCTCTCTCTCTCTCTCTCGCACAGACACACACAATTGTGTTTTTGTTGTCTGAGTAGAAGACGAGCTCACTAAGGTATGCCTCTTTCACTAATTAGGATGAACAATACGATCAAATATTCACATGACATCTCATATATATATAAGATCTTTAATATTTTAACTACTACTCTCTTCTTAATAGTAATCGATTATTGATATGCTCTCTTTGGAGGGTTTTCGAACCACATAAATATGTGCTTCCTCTATTTATTATTATCTTTTTTGTTTTTGAAAGATGAAAGTTTAATAGTGTCTTAATTTCATAGAAATTCAAATCTGAGTCAATATTGCTGCCTGTTATGTTTATGAAAGATGTTATATAGAATATTCTCTGATAAAAAGGAATACAGTGTGGTGTTCGTTAGGATAAATTATAATATATTAATGCTATTTATGTTAAATTAGATAATTACAAGCTCCGCCCACATAGGAAATCGATTTGCATGCTTTATCCCATGCATCAATTCTCAGCTACTGGGAAACAATTTCCTTAAGATTAATTCGGTTATTCTATGAACCTAAGTTGGCACAGCTCTCTTCTAGTTAAGTGCTGGTGGTACAAGTAATGCTCTTAATTAGCAGTATATAATTAAGTGTGATCGAGCGGTTTACATACCTGGTGCTATCTATGCGAACTGGGGAGCAGCCGATCAGTAATAATTAATAAAGAATGAGAAGGTTAAGCCGACACAACGGACAAGAGATGCAAAGTGCTTCGGAGTTATTATGGTGCGATTTCATTAACGAAGAACAAGATGAAGAACATCAAATAGACATAATCGATTTCAATAATGAAGAACAAGCTGAAGTACATGTACTTAACATCAATAAATATAACAACCTAAACTTTTGAAAATAGTTAGTTTATAACATATTTGTGTTATAATTCCTTTTTTTTTCAGATATTACTTATATGTACCTCTAAAGTTCATATTAGATTAGAAAATATTGATATCTTGAATTATGGATAATTTATAAATAAATTATATTTTAAAAAATTGAGAATCACGACAATAGTGGAATTATAATATATTATATTAGAATGAATCAATATAAATAAATACAGATATAAGTGAGAATTAGAACTCAATTTAAGAGGTAAGTTTTATTTTTGAAATGTAATATTGCAACGTGCTACTGTGTGACTTTGGCGGGATTAAAAAATATATTCTTAAATTTTTGTCCGTTGTGACTTTGATATTACTCAACAGCTAGTAAAAAAGTCAGTATAACACTGCAGAGATACCTACTGTGATACTAGATGGATCAGCTATCTATAAAAGTATCGGACACCAACTAGATGATAAATAATAATGCGACGTGGCCATAGGTTAGAGTACCTATTAGAGATATTATGTCATATTTACAAATTTTGGTGATAGTAAACTTTTATAGATCAATTATTATTATATTAATTTATTTAATATAAAATATTATGAATGATTTATAATTTAATTTAATATATAGATTTTAATTAAGTAAGATAAAAAAATATTTTTCAAGAGGGCTTATGTATCATTAAAATATATTTCCTATTGTGTTGGTATGTATCATTAGACATATTGTTAGTAATGTAGATTATTTGTTGGGCGTCTAGCTCATAAAAATTTATTATTTTGTAGGAATTTAAAAAATTGATTAACAGAACGTTGAATATTAAGGACATTTCGGCTGTGCCAATCAGAAACGTATGTCTCATCCAGAAAGCGCCCCTCGAGAGGCTGAAAACGCTCAAAAGTCGTTAAGGGGGAATTTCATTCATGCAAGACAAGATGAAGATCATCAAATAGATATAAGTGAAGACTTTCTGAAATCCATCCATGATCAGGTCAGCCGTCATAGAAAGGTACATAATATCCCGTGCACAATTTATCGAGTCCCAGATGAGATCCGATCAACTCATCCGAAGGCCTACACACCTATGGCTGTCTGCATCGGTCCCTTCTTCGTTAGCGAACGATCTGATAGAAATATGAAACAGATGGAAGACTACAAGTGGACTTGTGTGAGAAAGTTGATGCCCAAAGGCGAATATTATGGCTCGCTCAAGGCCTGCTTAGCAGCACTGAAGAATCTGGAGCCCACAATCCGAGCCTCCTACTCGGATGAGATTTATATGAGCAGCGATGATTTAGCTCAGATGATGCTGCTTGACGGATGCTTCATTCTCCATCTACTGCTAAAGTATTCTGAGAGGGGCAGGAAAAGCACAGGAAAAGATGCCATGGAAATTATCGGTAGACGCTGGATCTGGAACTTAGTGACATATGATCTGCTGTTGTTGGAGAACCAAATCCCTTTCATTGTCATCGTACACTTATTCGTACTGCATAAGAACAATTATTTGCTACGATTTCTTGACGAGCCACTAAATCTTGATATGCCAAGAAAAAATCTCGTGGATTGCGGCCTTGCGCTATTCAGCAGTATCCATCCACACAGAACAGATAATTCCTTGAATGTTAGTTACCATGTTGTGCGCCATCTGCTCCATTTGTTTTACCTGTCAATATCTAACTATGTCGACAGTATCGTGGAAGTCGACATGCATTGCTCCTCCTTAGTCGATGTATCTAAACCACCACGGTTTATATTGGAATCCTCCTCAGTCGGTAAATTTAAAGAAACACCGCATCCAGGGACCTCTTTGCCCTCCTTATTCAGTGCATTGGAAGAAACACGGCATCCAGAGACCTTTTTGTCCTCCGAAGTACTGCATCAGATACTTAAATCCTTCGGGCTGAACGAAGTTTCCTCCCGAGACGGTGCATCGAAGGAAACACCGCATTGGATACCAAGTGCAAAGGAGCTCCAAGATGCTGGAGTCAAGTTCAGGAAGAGTAAGAATGCCAGGAGCATCTTGGACATAAAGTTCAGCAACGGAGTCATTGAGATCCCACCTCTTGAGGTGCATGACTACAGCAACTCCATGTTTCGGAATCTGATAGCCTTCGAGCAGTGCTACCCTCACGTCTCTTGCAAGATAACTGTCTACGCTGCTTTCATGGATAACTTACTCAACACTCCTGAGGACTCGAGGCTGCTGCACCTGACTGGAATTCTCACCAACAGGATGACTGCTGACCAAGACGCAGCTCATTTCTTCAGCCACCTATGCAGTCAAGTTCACTATGCATTGTTATGGTGTGTGTGCTATGGTGTGCACTAGGCCAGATATTTCACAAGCTATTAGCATTGTTAGTCGATATATGCATGCTCCAGGAAAAGGGCATTGGCAGACTGTGAAATGGATTTTGAGATATATTCATGGTACAGTGGGTGTTGGACTAAAATTTGCAAAAGATGATAGACTTGGTCTACAGCTTACTGGATATGTGGATTCGGACTATGCAGGTGATTTGGATAAGCGTAGATCCACTACGGGATATGTTTTTACACTTGCTAGAGGGCCGGTGAGTTGGAGGTCTACCTTACAGTCGACTGTTGCTCTATCTACCACAGAGGCTGAGTATATGGCAGTGACAGAGGCAGTGAAGGAGGCTATTTGGTTGCTTGGTCTGACGGATGACTTGGGTGTATGCCAAGAGAAGGTGCAAGTACATTGTGATAGCCAAAGTGCAATTTGTTTGGCCAAGAATCAAGTTCATCACACAAGGACAAAACATATTGATGTTCGGTTCCACTTTGTGAGAGAAATTTTGGAAGAAAAGGATATTTCACTTTGCAAGATTGGAACTGCTGATAATCCGACGGATATGTTGACAAAAGTAGTGACCAAGATCAAATTCCAACATTGCTTGGATTTGATTAATGTCACTCACTATTAACCAAGGTTGGTTTGGCGTCTTAGGACGCAAATTTGCAAGCGGAGCACCTTTTGGATGATTAAGTCACTTTGGAATGGTGGAGAGTGTTTTGCTGAAGTTTGAGTTATTCGCCAAGGTGGAGAATTGTTAAAAATTGGCTCAAATTCAGTTTTCAGCAAAAATTCAGCAATGTTCAGCTTTTCTGTGCCGTGCATTCGAACGCGGGCTCAGATAGAGAGCAGTCTGAGAAGCAGGCGTTCGAACGGCCCCAGCCGCGTTCGAACGCGAGCCAACCCGAGAGCAGACTTTCTGCAGGCGTTCGAACGGGCCCCAGCCGCGTTCGAACGCGAGCCAACCCGAGAGCAGACTTTCTGCAGGCGTTCGAACGGGCCCCAGCCGCGTTCGAACGCGAGCCAACCCGAGAGCAACCTGTTCTGCAGGCGTTTGAACGGGCCCCCTCCCGCGTTCGAACGCCCATTCAGTTTTGCAGTAGGGATACTGGGTGCGTTCGAACGCGCCCTGAGGGCGTTCGAACGCGACCCTGAAAATCTCCTTTTCTGAACCTGACTATAAATACTAAAGTTAGGTTTTAGGGCTGAGTAGTTGGAAAAACATTAATGAGGGTTGAGCCACCATTGTATTGAGAGTGATTACCGAGTCCCACCTGAAATCCGATCGACTCATCCGGAGGCCTACACACCTATGGCTGTCTGCATCGGTCCCTTCTTCTATTCCGAACGAAATGATATCAAACTAAGACAGATGCAAGACTACAAGTGGACTTGTGTGAGAAAGTTGATGCCCAAAGACGAATATTCTGGCTCGCTCAAAGCCTGCTTAGCAGCACTGAAGAATCTGGAACCCAAAATCCGAGCCGCCTACTCGGATGAGAGCACAGTGAAAACATTCCTCAGCGATGATTTAGCTGAGATGATGCTGCTTGACGGATGCTTCATTCTTCATCTACTGCTAAAGTATTCTGAGCGGGGCAGGAAAAGCACAAGAGAAGATGCCATGGAAGTTTTCGGTCGATGCTGGATCTGGAACTTAGTGACATATGATCTGCTGTTGTTGGAGAATCAAATCCCTTTCATTGTCATCGTACACTTATTCGTACTGTATAAGAACAATTATATGCTACGTATTCTTGACGACCCACGACATCTTAATAAGCCAAGAAAATATCTCGTGGGTTGCGGCCTTGAGCTATTCAGCAGTATCCATCCACACAAAGCAAATGATGCTTCCTTCTCTGATAGATACCGTAAGGTGCACCATCTGCTTCATTTGTTTTACCTGTCGATACCTCAATGTGCCGAGCCGGCACAATCCTCCCAAAACGCTCTATTGGAGGAAACACCGCATTGGGTACCAAGTGCAAGGGAGCTCCAAGATGCTGGAGTCAAGTTCAAGAAGAGCAAGAATGCCAGCAGCTTCTTGGACATAAAGTTACAGAAAGGAGTCATGGAGATCCCACCTCTTGAGGTGCATGACTACAGCAACTCCATGTTTCGGAATCTTATTGCCTTCGAGCAGTGCTACCCCGACACCCATTGCCAAATAACCATCTACGCCGCCTTCATGGATTGCTTAATCAACACTCCTAAAGACGCGAGACTGCTGCACCTAAATGGAATTCTCACCAATAGGATGACTGCTGACCAAGATGCAGCTCATTTCTTCAGCCGCCTATGCAATCAAGTTCACTATGCAACTGACAATATTTACCTCAGAGATTTGTGCGTGAAGGTGAACAAGTATCAAAGGCTAAGACGGCACAAGTGGAGGGCGGCCCTTGTCCGCGACTATTTTAGCAGTCCCTGGGTGATCGTTTCCTTTGTTGCTGCCAGTTTTCTGCTCCTCCTCACTGCTGGACAGACCTTCTATACAATCTACCCCTTTTATCACAAATAAATTTACTAGTTATGCATATATGCCATGGTATCTATATATATTTGTCTGTATGTTTTCTATTTGTTTGTACAATCTATGTGTTTGGGTGATGTAATATATTGAAATTTTCTTCTGTGACACAGAGTTAATTTTTTATTAATCAGTTTGATAAAGATCTAACGGTTAAGATCTTTAATTGTATAATAGGAATGAAAGATATTATCGGTTCAGTAGGTAATTTTTTTTAGAATTTAATTACATTTTATCTTTTTGATTATTTTTTATTATTTACATATATCTCCCATTAGTTTAAGATTAATTTAAATTAAATTTTAATAAATAGAGATAGAGATAGAGATAGAGAATTATATTTAAATTGAAGTTTATCTCCAAATAATAAAATTTAAATTATTTAATATTAAATAATATCTCTTATAATTAAGGCATAATTATATTTAAGAGAGAAATCTTAAGGGAAGAAAAAAAATGTGTAGAGCCTTCTTCCGTACCGTAAATTTAATTGTTTATTAATCAGTTTGACGAAAATTTAATGGTTAAGATCTTCAAAAGTATAATAAGAAAATTGGGAAGTTAGGCACACGTAATTAAATCTTCGTAACTAATATACTCTTTTTCTTACGTAATGTGGTTTTAAAATCAGTACCGGAAAATCGGTACCAGATATAAAAACTGACTATTATAGTCATTGAATTAAGATTTTAACTTTTAAAAGTGCACTGAAGTATTTGCCAATTAATTTCAGGCCAGTAAATCGTGGCAAATGTTGAAGCTGTCGAAATCCAAGTATTTGCGAATGAAGAGACAGAGGAAACGGTTAACTTGGCTCTGCTCTAAATTTCCATTGCAGTTGCAAATCTTATTTTGTTTAAACACTTTGAGTCGGATGTTTTGATTAAATCATACGTGTCAGTGACGTGATCGTTCCAGATTACTGGGTGACTAGAGAACCAAGTGTATCACCACTACAGAGAAGAGGTAAACTTATGCAATAAAATAACTTTTCCAGGACAAAGCCCGGCTTTGGTGTGTAATCGGACCGGATCGATTCGGAACCGGCCCGGCCTGCAGCCTTCGTTGCAAACTCGATCTGGGCTCGGGTTAGGCTTCCTCAGCGTGGCCCGAACCGAGCCGGAGTCCGGTCCGAAAATAAAATTGAAGTATATAAGAAAGCAAGCTCTTACAAGTTGAAAGTTCTGACTATGAAAGCCATATCGGCATCCTTACAAATCTTCTTAGTGGCACACCACACATTCAATCAAAACTCGAAAGGCTGGAACAGATAGATATATATATATATATATATATAAAAGAGAAAGCAGCAACATAACATTTGGCAAAGCACTCCATATGACAGCACTCTAATCATAATTAATAGTACAATGGGGTTAGATCATAAAGAATGTTTTTGTCCGGCTAGCAGTCAAGAGCAGGCAATCCACGATATTATCGCCCACAGATTGCTAAAATAGACGAACAACTCTGCGAGGTAATTTCTGTACATGTTGAGCAAGCAGTCCACGAAAGACAGCATATAGATAGTCGGCAGTAATTAATTTGGTGGCCGGGTAACACTGTTCCAAGGCAATCAGATTGATTCTGAGTCCTCTACTGCCTCAGTAATTCAGCCAGTAATATATGTGTTATTTCAGACGTTAAACCAAGAAATAATTCAGCCAGACGCAAGCAATTAGAAAGGAAGACTTTTTTTTTATTAGTGAAGATCGAAATAGACCATTACTTAAATATCATTAGATAGGCAGTCTTTTTTTATTTAGTGAAGAGACATAGTCATATATGACTAAATGCAATTAGATAGATAGTCTTTTTTTTGAAGACTTTTTTTTTCGCATGCAATTTGATAGGCAGTATTTTTTTTTATTTAGTCGAGAAACAAACAATCCCGAGCAATTGATTATTTTTATGTTGCCAATCAATCCGATAACGAAGGCGTGCTCTTTCTATATATACATACAGTAATGGTGTGTTTGTTATGGAGTAGAAGACCATTGAGCTCGCTCGCTAATTGCAATTTACTGCTGAAATTAGAACGGCAAACCTACGGTATGCTTCTTTTGGTAATTAGGCCTAACTATATGGTGAATATTCGAATGATATTTCATATATATATATATCATGTACGATAGGATTCAATTGTGAGGGTTTGCTGTGAAATTAGTAATTTAGGATGTGGGAGAAAGACAACATCCTTTCAGTACCTTGCTTTCTTTATAGTATCGATTATTGATATGCTCTTCCTTCGGATATTTCTCCAACGACATAAATTTGTGCCTCCTGTTTGTATTATTGTCTATTTGTTTGTTTTATGTTTGTTTTGGTTCTCGAAGGCATCATGCTCGTTGTCTGTTCTCTTTGAGAGAAAGTAAAAACTTGGCCAATTAATCCGATGGTTGCGATTCAAATCTTAGCCAAACATTGCTGTCTGTTATGCTTATGATGTATTAGATTTTCTGTGATACACAGAAAGACAGTGAAACTTTGTTAGAATAAAATTATAATATATTAATGCTAGTGATGCTCAATTGATAAATACAAGCCCCGCTGTATGAGAAATCTAATGCATGCATTCTCAGCTACTCAAACAATTTCATTCAGATGAATTTGTTATCCCGAGAACCTAAATTGTTAAAGCTCTGTTTTAGATTTCCGCAGGGCTAGTATAGAAGTGTGATCAAGTGATTCACATACCGGTTGGTTGTTGCTATTTAAAATGGCAGAAGCTTTAATTGGCGCCGCCTTATCACCAACAATCATTACCGTCCTAAAGAAGTGGGCCTCCAGAAGCGTGATCGACGAGACGAATGCCGTAGGCGAAAGAGGGCCTTTATCGCATCCGAGACAAAACCCTCGAGAGATTGAGAATGCTGGAAAGTTATTAAGGGAGAGGTGTATACGACTGATAGGCTACGATTTCACTAATGAAAGACAAGCTGAAGAACATAAAATAGATATAAAATTGCTGAATTCCGTCCATGATCAGATCAGACGTGATAGGGTACATGACATCCTGTGCACAATTTACCGAGTCCCCCCTGAAATCCGATCGACTCTCCCGGAGGCCTACACACCTATGGCTGTACGCATCGGTCCCTTCTTCTATTCTGAACAAACTAGTATAGAACTAAAGCAGATGCAAGACTACAAGTGGACTTGTGTGAGAAAGTTAACGCCCAACGACGAATCTTCTGGCTCGCTCCAAGCCTGCTTAGCAGCAATGAAGAATCTGGAGCCCACCATCCGAGCCTCCTACTCGGACGAGAGCACTATGAGCAAATTGAGCAGCGATGAGTTAGCGGAGATGATGCTGCTTGACGGATGCTTCATTCTCCATCTACTGCTAAAGTATTCTAAGGGTGCTGAGATAAGAACAAGAGAGGCGACAGATGAATATGACATGCAAGTTATCGGTAGATGCTGGATCTGGAACTTGGTGAGATATGATCTGCTGCTGTTGGAGAACCAAATCCCTTTCTTTGTCGTCATAGTCTTATTCATTCTGCTTAAGAGCAGCTATGGACCAGAAAATTTTGATGATGCAGGAAATCATCTCATAGCTTGTGGCCGCTGTCTATTCAACAGAATCCATCCAAGTAGAGTAGATGCTTCCTTTTCTACCAGATATGATCGAGTACACCATCTGCTCCATTTGTTTTACCTGTCAATACCTCAATGCGCCCAGCCAACCAAATCCTCCAGAAACGCTCTATTGGAGGAAACACCGCATTGGATACCAAGTGCAAAGGAGCTCCAAGATGCTGGAGTCAAGTTCAAGAAGAGTAAGGATGCCAGCAGCTTTTTGGACATAAAGTTCAGGAAAGGAGTCTTGGAGATCCCACCTCTCGAGGTGCATGACTACAGAAACTCCCTGTTTCGGAATCTGATCGCCTTCGAGCAGTGTTACCCTGACACACGCTGTCAGATAAGTGCCTACGCTGCCGTCATGGATTGCTTACTCAATGCTCCTGAGGACGCGAGATTGTTGCACCTGAGAGGAATTCTCACCAACAGGATGACTGCTGACAAAGACGCAGCTCATTTCTTCAGCAACCTATGCAGTCGAGTTCATTATGCATCTGACAGTAGTTACCTCAGAGAATTGTGCGTAGAGGTGAACAAGTATCAACAGTCAACATGGCACGAGTGGAGGGCAAACTTTGTCCGCAACCATTTTAGCAACCCTTGGTTGATCATTTCATTAATTGTTGCCACCATTCTGCTGCTCCTCGCTGCTGGACAGACCTTCTATACAATCTATCCCTTTTATCACAAATAAATTTACTACTTATGCGTATATGCCATGTATCTCTTTATATTTGTCGGTACACTTCCAGTGTTATTGTGCTTTTTTTATCTGATATATTTGTCAGTACAATCTATGTATTTCCGTGATTGTAACACTCCGTTCAAAATTTAAAAAAAAACCCTAAGTGAGCACATAGCGTTAGGACCATTTTGTTCGCAATGTCGGTCCTATTATATTTACTTCTTTTGAGTCTGTAGATGGGATGCCAATCCCGTATTTTTTGCATGTTTTTTTAGTGTCTCTTGGTTTCTTTCAAGAGCTCCTTTCGAAGCAATCTTGAGATTGCAATATTAGTGTCGTCGCAGCACTAGTTTGAAAATTTTCCCGCACATGCCTACAAAACTCATGGGCAACGTAACGCCCCACAAGACCTTTGATCCCCAAGTTGTAAAATTGGGGATGCTCATACTTAGTAATATAGGAGAACTATCGAGAAGCATTAAGTGAGCCAGCTTCGCATCTGAAGTGCCACAGGTTCAATGGTGTTCATTTTGCCCTCGATAGCTATTTTGCCCCTTTAAATTTCTTATTGTTGGCATGTCTTGTAACTTTTTTTTTTTTAATCAATAGAGAATCACAAACTTTTGCCAAACTATGTATTTTGCTTATCTTTGCTTTATCGCAATCCAAAACAGGTGCATTACTTGTGAAGAGAACGGCTGGCTTGACTTTGCAACTTGAAAGTTGAGTGTCGCGCAATCTTTATCCATCTCAAAGACTTAGTTCATGATAATGTGCTCACCCACATCACCTCTTTTCTTCCCTCCACCTCTTCTTCTTCTTTTTGGTTTCACCCCTCAGACGCCATCTTCCTCTCTGTCTCTCCCTCTCTCTGTCTGTCTGTCTCTCTCTCTTTCTTAATGTCGACGATGGGTTCCTCTTTGAGATCGATAGCTTGCTTGAGGCTTCTCCTCCGCCGCCTCCGCCACAGTCCAAGATCGAGGACTTTGATGATCAGAATAGGTGGGATGGTGCTTGGGGTCGGAGGAGAGCGTGATGGCAACGGGGAAGGAGGAGGTGGTGAGTAGCGCGAGCCGCGGCCTAGTGGTGCTCTTTGTGCCGTCTCACCTGAGCTTGGTATAGAGACAGCGTGCTGCCGCGGCCAAGGGGGATCCTTGTGCTTGCTCTCCGTCACCTCGATGTGACGATTTAGGGCGGGGTTGCCTCCGAGAAGTTCCAGCTCAATTTCATGCTATTCCCATTTTGAAGGTGTTGTTTCCTTTTAGCGATGGCATTCCAAAGTTATTTTGTTCATGTGGTATAGCAACCTTTAAATGTGCTTAATACACTTGTCTCTGTCTAAATCTCTTGAGAATGTTAAACATATGTAATATCATAATTCTTTCCTCATAGTATATTTGGAATAAAACTTCATAGTACCCTATTCCTTGTATTTTGTCATATCTTAGCTCTTGATTCTTAAGGTTGATTAAGATGCAATAAGTTTGTGCCTGACAAACTTTAGTTGGGTTAACTTCAATTTCTTTTGCTTTGATAGTGGAGAATTGATCTTACGTTACTGCATGTAAATATTCATGTTCATGATTTTCAAGTTCTACACAAAAATTTCTTTGACAGCACATACTCTAATATGTTGTACTATGGTACACAATTTCATGTGTTATTTTCACTAAGTAAATAAGACTTCTTATACTACCGTTCTCTTCCATCGTTATTGAAACTATGTTCTCCTTTCTTAATTGCCTACTACAAATATCTATCTGTATACCAGTGAGTATTATGATTGCTAAGGCATTATATTCACCATTTAAGCTTCCAAAATGAATCCATCTTATCACAGTGGTATCATACTAGAACATATGGAGTTTTTCTGTCTAAAATAAATTTTGGCACCTATATCCATTTACATATGCATCTAAACTAGTTCATCCATCTAATGTGATTATTGATTGTTTAATGTCTTAATTTCTAATTTGTCCTTCTAGGATCTTTTAGTTGTCATCATTTTCTTTTATCTTAAATTGATAATAATTATAGTTTGATAAACTTGAGGATAATATTTATGGTTATTTTAATGACGCCTCAAGCCTTAGCACAGCTATAACAGCTCTATCCAATTAATAAACATAAGAATTCTAGGATCTTTTAGTTGTCATCGTTTTTTTTTTATTTTAAATTGATAATAATTATGGTTTGATAAACTTGAGGATAATGTTTGTGGTTATTTTAATGATGCCTCAGGCCTTAGTACAACTATAACAGCTCTATTCGATTAATAAAGATAAGAATTCTAGGATCTTTTAGTTGTCATTATTTTCTTTTATTTTAAATTGATAATAATTATGGTTTGATAAACTTGAGGATAATGTCTGTGGTTATGTTAATGATGCATTAGGCCTTAGTACAACTATAACAGCTCTATCCGATTAATAAAGATAAGAATTCTTAGATGAACCTACCCATACAAGTAACGGTTGTCAGTATGATTATTTAATTAATCAGTGGAAGGTGTGCTTATGTTGTTACTATAATTATCGAGATAGATTTAGTACCGTGCGATGATGATCCTGTGGCGCAGTTGGAGTTGGTTAACTTGGAACGATATTAGGCAAGTGAATCTTCCGTAGTCTAGGAATAGTATAACATTGAAGTGATATTTGACTTTATGAATTCGTGACATGTAAATCATACGTGTGCAAATATTAATTTATTGTTCAGCACAATTATATTTGCTTTACTACTTTATAGTCATTCATGAATTGTTGGTGCATACCTGAGTATGATAACTTTGATGTACATGTCATATGATTGATGATGTGATCATTGCACCACTTGCACGTATTACCATGTAGTTAAGTTTTGACTATACAGTGCCCTCCACTAACTCATCCCGGGGTTAATGATAGAGTTCATTATATGGTGCCTATAGAATAAAACGTCTACGCTCGAGGTCATTAGCCTGAGTGGCATTTAGGTGATCACAATGCCTTGTTGGAGACTAGACACTAGTGATCTGAAACTATGATTGGGAGGTAGAGGTCGTAGACCTAGCGGTACTCGCCCAATGACGCAAGGTCAGGGCGTTCATTGATGAGCTGAGTGCTCTTGACTATTTCGCTGTGCGCGATGATAATTTTAGAGAGGGATATATGAGCCTACGATTAGGGTTCTTAGTCTGTTGGCTATTGACAACCAGTTATATGTATTGCGCTAGTATGTACGAACGAGATTACCGCTAGATGTCTACTCCTCCTCGATGCGTGAAATGATGTGTGAGCATATGTTATTATGTGATTGATAGCTTTATGAGCATATAATGATAATTTATAGTTATGGCTCTGAGTGAACATGAGAGAAAAGATTGATAAGTTGAATGATGCATATTATGTGTTTCTTGTTAATACATGTGAGTTGTAGATACAAACATAATAGATATGTTGCACGGACGCACTATTATGATCATATTGGCATATATATATATATATATATATATATATATATATATATATATATATATATATATATATATATACTATGTGGCATCCTTTCTTGCACTACTTTTAGATTGTAGAGATGTATACTGGGCTTTATCATCACCACCTTTGGTAAAAATATTTTTAGATCAATGGATGACCCTGAGTCCATGGAGAAGCTAGTGCAAATTGGTTTATAATATATTTTATCTACTTTATTGTTGTAAAATAATTTAAATAGATTGGAGCCCCTGCGCGGCTATTTACTCTGTTAAAATATATAGATATGTATTTTGGGGTTTGTTGTGGCATGTGGTATTTTGAGTTTCTTTTGCTATATTATTTGTGGAAATGTTGAGTCTTTATCTTACTATTATGTAGAAACTTTGATCAACAGGTCACGTGAAAATCATGTGGGTTATACCCACATGAGACGCACGTGTATTTAGTGGCGGGTGTTTAAGTGATGTAATGATTTTCATGCTAATTAAATATCACAACTTTGTCTTTTATATGTAGTGCCCGTTGAGCCTTTTTTTTTTTCCTCTCATTTCACAAGAAATTTAAAACTTAATATTATTTAATCTAAGTTGCAAAGTACATAGCATCTTGTAAGGACAAACAGTCAAGCAGTCATGTAAAAGTCTCACCAAATGCAAAACTTTTAAGCAGCTATGAAAAAATAAAAATCCCAATCTTTTCGAATACAACTAAGGAATTCCCAAATAAATTAACAATAGAGTGTCACATTCCGCCGGCACCACGGGCGATCTGTCAGAGATCGTTGCGAATGGTGAAAGAGATCGAAATCGAAGTGGTTGCGGTTGAAGAGATGGAGGAAATCGTTAGCTTTCGAGAAAGGGCTATGAGAGCAACACAGGAGCAATCAAGGGGCTCATGTTCTATTTATTTCTTCCAATCCATGAACTAAACAGTAGCAACACAGGAAAGCCATATCGCCACCCCTACAAATCTTCTTAGTAGCACACTAAGACTCACATTCAATCAAAACATTTGGCAAAGCACTCGATATGATAGCACTCTAATCATAACTAATAGTACAACAGTCTAATTAATTTCTTGGTTTATTAATAGGGTTAGATCATAAAGAATGTTTTTGTCCAGCTAGCAGTCAAGAGCAGGCAATCGACGATATTATCACCCACAGATTGCTAAAATAGACGAACAACTCTACGAGGTAATTTCTGTACATGTTGAGCAAGCAGTCCACGAAAGACAGCATATAGATAGTTATTAGTCGGCAGCAATTAATTTGGTGGCCGGGTAACACTGTTCGAAGGCAATCAGATCGATTCTGAGTCCTGTACTGCTTCAATAATTCAGCCAGTAATGCATGTGTTGTTTTCAGACGTTAAACCAAGAAATAATTCAGCCAGACGTATGCAATTAGAAAGGAAATCTTTTTTTATATAGTGAAGATCGAAATAGACTACGATTAGCAATTTATTATTTCGGATGCAATCAAATAGGCAGTCTTTTTTTATTTAGTCAAGAGAAATAGACTATATATGACTAAATGCAATTTGATAGACAGTCTTTTTTTATTTAGTCAAGAGAAATAGACTAATATGACTAAATGCAATTAGATAAACAGTCTTTTTTTTATTTAGTGAAAAAAAAAACAGATTTGATAGGCAGTCTTTTTTTTTTATTTAGTTAAGAGAAACAAACAATGCTGAGCAATTAATTATTTTTATTTTGTCAATCAATCCGATAACGAAGGCATGCTCTTTTGCATTTCTATACACCCATCTGTAAGCTTCTCTCTCTATATATATACAACAATGATGTGTTTGTTATGCGAGTAGAAGACGATCGAGCTCACTCGCTAATTGCAATTTGCTGGTGATTGATACATATGTTACTGCTGAAATTAGAACGGCAAACCTAAGGTATGCCTCTTTTGCTAATTAGGCCTAACTATATGGTGAAATATTCACATGAAATCTCATATATATATATATATATATATATATATATATATATATATATATAAGAGGGGTATGATGTACGGTAGGATTCAATTGCGAGAGGTAAAGAAATAGTTTTGCTGTGGAACAATAATTTAGGATGTGAGAGAAAGATAAGATCTTTTATTAAAGTACTTTGCTTTCTTTATAGCATCGATTATTGATATGTTCTTCCTTCAAATGATTCTCCAACCAAATAAATATGTGCCTCCTGTTTTTATTTTTGACGTTTTGTTTCATGTTTTGGTTTGGGGGGAGGCCTCATGCTTGTTTGTTTTAAATAAAAAAAACTGAAAATTTTAATGGTGCTTCAACTAAATGGATGTCACTGCGATTTAAATTTTAGCCAATATTAATGTCTGTTGTGGTAGAAAAGATAGATATATAAGATTTTCTATGATACACAAAAAGATAGCTGAGTGCACGTTAGGATAATATTATAATATATTAAAGCTAATGATGCTAAATTTATAACACAAGCTCCACCGTATAGAAAATCGAATGCATAAATTATCTCATGCATTCTCAGCTACTCAAAAACAATTTCCTTTAGAGTAATTCGGTGAAATCTAAATTGCCATAGCTCTCTTCTAGCTATCTGCAGGTGGAATAAGTAATGCTCTTAATTACCAGTATATAATTAAGTGTGATCAAGCGGCTTACATACCTGTTGCTATCTATTACGAATTGGGGAGCAGCCGATCAGTAATAAAGAATGAGAAGGGTCAGCCGAGCTTCCGAAACAATAGTTGGAGCGGCGGGTCCAAGAGACATCTCTCAAGAGATCGAAAATGCTTCCTATCTGAAAGAAATAGAGATGAGAAATGCTTTGCTATTATCAAAGGATGATTGCATTTATAAAGGACAAGGTGGACAAACAACTGGAATCAAGATGATAAATAAGTTCAGGGAAGCTGCTTGCGAAGGAGCGGCGGCTGCAAGTCTCCCTCGAGAGGTTAAAAATGCTTCGAAGTTTTTAAGGGGCTTTTTCTCTCGTGAAAAACGAGATGAAGAACATAAGACAGATAGAAGTGCACGCTTTCTGAATTCCGTCCATGATCAGGTCAGACGAGATAGAAAGGTAAACAATAATATCTCGTGCACAATTTACCAAGTCCCACCTAAAATCCGCTCAACTCATGCGATGGCCTACACACCTATGTCTGTATGCATCGGTCCCTTCTTCTGTTCTGACCGAACTAATGAAGAACTAAAACAGATGCAAGACTACAAGTGGACTTGTGTGAGAAAGTTGATGTCCCAAGACAAATCTTCTCCTCCTCTCCAAGTCTGCTTAACAGAAATGAAGAAACTGGAGAAGAGAATCCGAGCCTCCTACTCAGATGAGATCAACATGAAAAATTTGAGCAGCGACGAATTAGCTGAGATGATGCTGCTTGACGGATGCCTCATTCTCCATCTCCTGCTAATGCATTCTGAGGGTGCTGAGATAAGAAGAACAGAGGCGACAGATGAAGATGGCATGCAAGTTGTCGGTATCTGGAACTTAATGAAATATGATCTGCTGTTGTTGGAGAACCAAATACCTTTCTTTGTCATCATACGCTTATTCAGAATGTATAAGAACAACTCTGGACCGGATATTCATGATGAACCAGATGATATTCTTGTGGATTGCGGCCTCAGGCTATTCAGCAGTATATATCCATGCAGAAGAACAGATACTTCCTTCTCTATTAGCAGTAAGCAAGTGCATCATCTGCTCCATTTGGTTTACCTGTCAATTCTTCCATCCCCTCCGTCGCAGCCGTCAACCAAAAACGCTATATTAGAGGGATCACCGCATCGGATACCAAGTGCAAGGGAGCTCCACGATGCTGGAGTTAAGTTCAAGAAGAGTAAAAATGCCGGCAGCTTCTTGGACATAAAGTTCAGCAAAGGAGTCATGGAGATCCCATCTTTGGAGGTGTATGATTACAGCAACTCACTGTTTCGGAATCTGATAGCCTTCGAGCAGTGCTACCCCAACACCCGTTGCCAGATAACCACCTATGCTGCCTTCATGGATTGTTTACTCAGCACTCCCGAGGACGCGAGACTACTGCACCAGAGTGAAATTCTCACCAACAACATGACTACTGACCAAGACGCAGCTCGCTTCTTATTCTTCAGCCGCCTATGCAATCAAGTTCACTATACAACTGACAATAGTTACCTCAGAGACCTGTGCGTAGAGGTGAACAAGTATCAACACTCAAGATGGCACAAGTGGAGGGCAATCCTTGCCGGCAACTATTTTAGCAATCCGTGGTTGATCATTTCGTTAATTACTGGTGCCATTCTGCTGCTCCTCGCTGCTGGAGAGACCTTCTTTACAATCTATCCCTTTTATCACAAATAAATTTATTAGTTATGCGTATATACCATGTATCTCTTTATATTTGTCGTTACGCTTCCTGTGTTATTGTGCCTTTTATCTGATATATTAATTTGTCAGTACAATCTATGTATTTGTGTTATGTAAAAGCTTTCATGCTAATAAAAGATCACAACTTTCGTAGTGTCCATTGAGCCATTTCTTTTTCCTCATTTCACAAGAAATTTCAAACATATCATTATTTAATCTTAGTTGCAACGCACATAACACCTTGTCAGAGCAAACAGGTATCTAAAAGTTTCACCGAATGCAAAACTTTTAAGCCGCTATGAACAAATAAAATCGCAATCTTTTCGAATCCAACTAAGGAGTCCCCATATAAATGACAATAGAGTGTCACATTCCGCCGGCACCACGGGCGATCTCCGTACGAAATCGTTGCAAATGGTGAAGAGATCGAAATCGAAGTGGTTGCGGTTGAATGAGAGCAACAGGGGAGCAATCATGAGGCTCATGTTGTATTATTTCTTCCAATCCATGAACCAAAGGTAGCAGCACAGGAATAATAATTAGATAGTAACATATATAATTATTACACATAATAGATTGTCTTGCTGATACGTACAATAGCAACACAGGATCAAGCATCACATAAACCAAACAATGAACAAGCAAATCTGCATAGTCACATGGCATGAGAGAAGTATTATTTCTTCCAATCCATGAACTAAACATACCACATTAATTTGTCTTAAAGATAATATTCAGTTGGTTAAAAGGGCTCAAATTACCGGAGTATTTTTAGGTTCAAACCCTAACAGTAATGGTTTAAATCCAAATATACCACTTCTCCACCGTTGTCGTTCGCTTATCATTGTCCACCACCATATTTACCTAATTCGCTCGAGTCCGACATACTCTCTTTATTATGGCCATGTTTTTGGGGATTCATAGAACTGTATATCTTCGATTGCTAGGTTGTAATAAAGTCATATGATAACTTTAGGTCTTTTGCTCTTGCATATATACTAAGACTTTGCTCCTTACTATATCATGTTTGTGTCTTAGTGCTTGAAATCCTATTTTTTTTTTAGTAATGTTTACTCTTTGAAACAAATATGAAGCTTTTGTCAAAGAGTCATCGCCTACTTTTCTTCTTATTTTGTGTATCATACCATCGATGAATAAAAGAATATATGTCTATGACCTTTCCATTAAAATTAAATTTAACTTCTCTTTCAAAAAAGAAAAAATAAATCACATTACTTCAAACAACTTTGTACAAAGCGCGGAGGGGGGACGGGGAGTTTCCTTTACTTCCTCTCTTTAGATCTGTCTCCTTCACCTTTTCTTTTGAAGCCCTCAATTGGTAGAATTGAGAGTCGGTGCTTCTGTTCTTCCCCTCCCGCTCTCGCAACTCCTCTTTTGCTCTCGACTGGTCTTCATTGTTGACATCGCCAATGTTGTCCCCTCACCATGCCAGGATCGTCCCAAGACCTTCCTCCTCTAGCGGTTGTCGGAGCCTACGTTGGTCAAACTTCATCGTGCTCACCCCTTTCAATTAACATGCACCACAGTAACTACAGCAACATCTCTCATCATTCTTCTTTCGCTTGTTGGTCCGGGTCATTTTTGCCGAGTATTGCTTTGTCTGTGAGATTGTTGTTCTCTGCTTTTTTTTGTAGCATTGGTTATTGTGGGGTTATTTGTATTGTGGGAGGTTGTTCCTGAATTGGTGGATGCTCTGGCCTAGCTAGTATCTCCTATCTCATTTTCTCAGTAGATTTAGTTGCTTATGTTGCAAATCTGTCTATTGTGCCATCGCATAGAACATTGAATCACTTTTGCCTACTTTATTCTCTCAAGCTTCATGCTGCTCCTTCAGCCTGTTTGTGAGCGAAGTATTAGGACTTGTAAATGGTTGTCACTCTATTTTTCTTCTTCATTCGATATATCTAGTTATATTTGCCAAAGTTAAATGAATCACTAGTCTATGAACTTTCTCTCTTAAATATATATATATATATATTAAGAGCATCACACACAACTTATTTGGTGATGAGGATCTCATTAAGGTACAATAGTCTCATGTCCCCAGGAGTGTTTGAGCAAGTAATTCATTAAGACAGCAGGGACAGTTACGTTGCATCTGGTAGCATTGTTTCGATTCTGAGTCCTCTACTACTTCAATAATTCAGCCAACAAAGTATGTGTTGTTTTCAGACATTAGGGCCAAGATATAATTCGAGTCAGACGCATGCAATTAGAAAGGCAGTATTTTTTTAATATTATTTAGTGAAGAAAAAACAGAGTACGACCAGCAATTGATTATTTCGCATGCAATTTGATAGGCAGTCTTTTTTTATTTAGTCAAGAGAAACAGACAATGCCGAGCAATTAATTTATTGATTTTATTTTGCCAGTCGATCGGATAACGAAGGCGCTCTCGTTTGTATTTCTATATACCCATTTGTAAATTAATTGCTACTCTCTCTCTCTCTCTCTCTATATATATATATACAACAATGGTGTGTTTGTTATACGAGTAGAAGACGATTGGCAATTTACTGGGGATAGACGCAAATGTTAGTGCTGAAATTAGAACGGCAAGCTTACGGTATGCCTCTTTTGCTAATTAGGCCTAACTATATGGTGAGATAGTCGCATGACATCTCATCACTAAGAACTCTTTGCTGATGAAACACTTCTTTCTTGTTTGTCTAGCTTTTATTTTTCTTGTTTGTCTAGCTTTGGAGTTGGTTCTCTCTATTAAGGCGTGATATATACTCAATATTGATTTCTCTTAAGCCTACAAAATGATAAGAGTTTTCTGCACTCAACATTGTTTTCTGTTTGACGATAAGAAGATAGCGGGGTGATTTATTTTTTTAAAATAGAAAATTTGGAATTTAATAATACCTTAATTAAATCGATATCACTGAGATTCAAAGTAATATCATACTTTCTTTAATCATCCGAGCACGATTCCATTGCTAAAGATAGTGAGTGTTTGTTGGGATAAATTTATAGTATATAAACTTCTAGTTATGCTAAATTGAGGTAATCCAATGCATCAATGGCGTTATCCAAAGCATTTTCAGCTACGTACCCAAAGGAATTAATTTCCTTTAGATTAATTGATTCTTATGTAAACCTAAACTGTTATCGCTCTGTTTTAGCTTTCCCCAGGTCTAATATAGAAGTGTGATCAAGTGGTTCACATACCTGTTGCAATTTACAATGAATATTGGAAGCTTTCTCTCAAAATTTCTGAATGTTGGGAGCAGACCACGACATTCATCGGGTCCAAGACAAAACCCTCCAGAGATTGAACATGCCGGAAATTTGTTTAAGGACAGGAAGATAGAACTGAGAGGCTACGATTTCACTGATGAAGATCAAGATGAAGAACATATAATAGATATAAGTGAACACTTTCTGAATTCCTTCCGTGATCAGGTCAGACGCCATAGGAGGGTACTTGATATCCCGTCCACAATTTACCGAGTCCCACCTGAAATTAGATCGACTCATGCGAAGGCCTACACACCTATGGCTGTACGCATCGGTCCGTTTTTTTATTCTCGAAGAAATAGTAAAGAATTAAAACAGATGCAAAACTACAAGTGGACTTGTGTGAGAAAGTTGATGCATAACGATAACTATTCTCGTTCGCTCAAATCCTGCTTCGCAGCAATCAAGAATCTGGAGCCCACAATCCGAGCCTCCTACTCGGATGAGAGCACAATGAGCACATTCAGCAGCGACAAGTTAGCTGAGATGATGCTGCTTGATGGATGCTTCATTCTCCATGTTCTGCTAAAACATTATGAGGAGGCTGAGATAAGAAGAACAGAGGCGATTGAGGAGGCTGAGATAAGCAGAACAGAGGCAATAGATGAAGATGACATGCAAGTTATCGGTCGATGCTGGATCTGGAACTTAGTGACATATGATCTGCTGTTGTTGGAGAACCAAATCCCTTTCATTGTCATCGTACACTTATTCGTACTGTATAAGAACAATTATATGCTATGTATTCTTGACGAGCCACAAAATCTTGATGAGCCAAGAAAATATCTCGTGGAGTGCGCCCTTGGGCTATTCAGAGATATCCATCCACACAGAGCAGATGCTTCCTTCTCCGATAGATACCGTCAGGTGCACCATCTGCTTCATTTGTTTTACCTGTCAATACCTCAATGTGCCCAGCCCACCAAATCCTCCCGAGTCGATACATTGGAGGAAATACAACATTGGGTACCAAGTGCAAAGGAGCTCCAAGATGCTGGAGTCAAGTTCAAGAAGCGGAAGAATGCCAGCAGCTTCTTGGACGTAAAGTTTCAGAAAGGAGTCATGGAGATCCCACCTCTTGAGGTGCATGACTACAGTAACTCCCTGTTTCGGAATCTGATTGCCTTCGAGCAGTGCTACCCCGACACCCCTTGCCAGATAACCGTCTACGCTGCCTTCATGGATTGCTTACTCAACACTCCTGAGGACACGAGACTGCTGCACCTGAGTGGAATTCTCACCAACAGGATGACTTCTGATCAAGACGCAGCTCACTTCTTCAGCCGCCTATGCAATCAAGTTCACTATCCGACTGACAATAGTTACCTCAGAGACTTGTGCGTAGAGGTGAACAAGTATCAGCGGTCAAGATGGCACAAGTGGAGGGCAATCCTTGTCCGCAATCATTTTAGCAATCCGTGGTTGATCATTTCCTCGTTTGCTGCCATTTTCCTGCTGCTCCTCACTGCTGGACAGACCTTCTATACGATCTACCCCTTTTATCACAAATAAATTTACTAGTTATGCATATATGCCATCTCTCTCTCTCTCTCTCTCTCTCTCTCTATATATATATATATATATATATATATTTGTCGGTACGTTTTCTGTGTTATTTGTCGGCACAATCTATGTATTTGGGTGACGTAATAGCTTTCACGCTAGTAAATCGTGGCGAATGTTGAAGAGATTGAAATCGAAGTATTTGCGAATGAAGAGACAGAGGAAACGGTTAACTTGGCTCTGCTTTAAATTTCCATTGCAGTTGCAAATCTTATTTTGTTCAAACAGTTTGGGGCAGATGTTTTGATAAATCATAAGTGACCGTGACGCGATCGTTACAAGATTATACAGTTTGGAAGTCCGAAGCTCTTCTTGAGTGATAACTCTCCTCTATGGAAGCCCATGTATCTAAGAGGGTAATCATCTACGGTAGGACTAAATTGTGAGAGATCAAAGAGATTTGCTGTGAAATACCTTAATGTACTTTGCCTTCTTCATCGTAATCGATTACCGAATATGTTTTCTCCTATGATATCCACACAAATGTGTGACTCCTCTTTTTATTATTGCATTCTTGTTTGTCCTTTGCTTTGGCTCCCCTCTCTCTTAAGGCGTTGTGCACTCAATACTGTTGCCCCATTCTTTTTCAGAGAAATGAAAACTTAATAATAACTCTATTAAAATAATATTATTTAGTAAAATTAAAAAGATATTCATATAATACAAATATTTTTAACCGTTTAAACATTATTCCATTGTTGCTAATATTGCCGTTTGTTATGCTAATAAAAGAAGCTGCATAGGATTTTTATGATACACAGAAAGGTAGTTAGTGTTTGTTAATATAGAATTATAATATATGAAATATATATAGTAGTGGCTGCTATTATGCTAAATATTTTCAAAGCAATTAATTTCCTTTAGATTAATTGGTTGTTATGTGGAACCTAAATTGTTAAAGCTCTCTTTTAGCTTTCCGCAGGTAATAGTAAAGAAGTGTGATCAAGCTGTTCATATATATATATATATATATATATATATATATATATATATATATATATTGAGAGAGAGAGAGAGAGAGAGAGAGAGAGAGAGAGAGAGAGAGAGACCTAAAATGGCAGAAACTTCAGTCTTGGCCGGCTTATCATCAGTAAACGCAAGCGGCCTAAAGAAGTGGAGTGTCCGAGACGTGATGGACGGAACGATCGACGAGATGATTGAGAATGAGGGGAAAGTAGGAAGGGAGAGATATAAACGACTGATGGACTACGGATCCTACGATTACACTGATGAAAGACAAGCTGAAGAACATAAAATAGGTATGAGTGAGCTATTTCTGAATTCCGTCCATGATAAGGTCAGACGTGATAGGGAACGTGACGTCCGGTGCACAATTTACCGAGTCCCCCCTGAAATCCGATCGACTCTCCCGGAGGCCTACACACCTATGGCTGTCTGCATCGGTCCCTTCTTCTATTCCGAACGAAATGGTACCAAACTAAGACAGATGCAAGACTACAAGTGGACTTGTATGAGAAAGTTGATTCCCAACGACGAATATTCTGGCTGGCTCAAAGTCGGCTTAGTAGTAATGAAGATTCTGGAGCCCACAATCCGAGCCTACTACTCGGATGAGATCAAAATGAGCAGCGATGATTTAGCTGAGATGATGCTGCTTGATGGATGCTTCATTCTCCATCTCCTGCTAAAGCATTCCGAGGGTGCTGAGATAAGCAGAACAGAGCCGACAGATGAAGATGGCATGCAAGTTATCGGTAGAATCTGGATCTGGAACTTGGTGAGATATGATCTGCTGCTGTTGGAGAACCAAATCCCTTTTGTTGTCATCATACACTTATACATACTGCTGATCAACAACAATTATGGACCAGAAGATTTTAATGGCGCAGGAAGTCATCTCGTAGCTTGTGGCCGCAGGCTATTCAGCAGCATCCATCCAAGCGGAGCCGACGCTTCCTTCTCTGCTGAATGTGATCCAATAGTATGCCATCTGCTCCATTTGTTTTACCTGTCAATACCTCAATATGCCCAGCCAACCCGATATAGGTACCGAAGCGCTCTATTGGAGGAAGCACCGCATGGGATACCAAGTGCAGAGGAGCTCCAAGATGCTGGAGTCAAGCTCAAGAAGAGGAAGAATGCCAGCAGCTTCTTGGACATAAAGTTTCGGAAAGGAGTCATGGAGATCCCACCTCTCGAGGTGCATGACTACAGCAACTCACTGTTTCGGAATCTGATCGCCTTCGAGCAGTGTCACCCCGGCACCAACTTCCAGATAACTGTCTACGCTGCCTTCATGGATTGCTTACTCAACACTCCTAAAGACTCGAGACTGCTGCACTTGAGTGGAATTATCAACAATAGGATGACTGCTGACCAAGACGCAGCTCACTTCTTCAGACGCATATGCAGTCAAGTTCACTATTCATCCGACCGTAGTTACCTCAGAAACTTGTGTGCGGATGTGAACAAGTATAAATTGTCAAGACGGCACAAGTGGAGGGCGGCCCTTGTCCGCGACTATTTTAGCAGTCCCTGGGTGATCATTTCCTTCTTGGCTGCCATTTTCCTGCTGCTCCTCACTGCGGGACAAACCTTTTATACAATCTACCCATTTTATCACAAATAAATTTACTAGTTATGCATGCATGAATGCATGCCATATTTCTATACATTTGTCAGTACGTTTCCTGTGTTATTGTGCGGTTTATCTATATATTTTGTCGCTACAATCTATGTATTTGGGTGATGTAATAGCTTTTCGTGCTAATAAAAGATCACAACTTTCGAATTTTAAGGGCTTATCTATGGTGCTCATTAGTCCAATTATTCTCATTTCTCAAGAAATTTCAATCCCAAAATTCTTTAGTCTAAGTTCCAAAACACATAACATCGTCTCGCGCATCGGATCTGGAATGACTGTTGGAAAGAAATATTGAAATCAGATTTGGTTCCAACTTGAGAGGGGTGTTTATTGGAAAGAAATATTAAAATCAGGAAAGAAATATCAAAATTAGATTTTATTACTATTATTATTGATTTGGTTAATATGTTTGTTATTTACTTTCCTTGTATATAACAGCTCTATTCTAATCTGTTGGATAGACAAGCTTAATTGTAGGAGAGATTGTTGTAATCTCCTCCTATTTATGTACTTGATTCATCTTAATGAAATACACAATTTTCTCATTCTAATCCTTTTACATGGTATCAGAGCTAGAACCCTAGCAACCAAGTTCTATTGCAGTCATATTCTAATCTATCGAAACCTTCATTACCCTCAATGGCTGAAGATAATCATTCTTCTTTCCAAGGTGTTGTTCTACCAAATCCATCAAAGGTAGGGAAAGAAAAATCCCCTGCTTAAAAGTCGAAAGTTGTGATCTTTTATTAGCATGAAAGCTATTACATGGCATATACATTCATAACTAGTAAATCTATTTGTGATAAAAGGGGTAGATCGCAAAGAATGTCTGCGCAGCAGTGAGGAGCAGCAGAAGGACGCCAGCAACTAACGAAATGGCCAACCACGGATTGCTAAAATAGTTGCGGAAAAGGACTGCCCTCCACTTGTGCCATGTTGACTGTTGATGCTTGTTCACACGCACACACAAGTCTCTGAGATAACTATTGTCAGATGCATAGTGAACTTGACTGCATAGGCGGCTGAAGAAACGAGATGCGTCTTTGTGAGCAGTCATCCTGTTGGTGAGAATGATGGATTAATCCCTCCTCATTTCTTGCTCCATTCATTGTTTCAGCATTATCTGACAGTAGACAACCAAGTTGGACATTACATGTCGACTTATTCCACCAATACTTTGTATCTAAAAATTGGTGGTTTACTTCTGTTTTTAATTTTTTTTCTTCTTGCAGCCCACTGTAGCACTCTCTCGTCTTTCCTTACAACCTGACTTAATTTGCTCCCAAAACTGACGCTCCTACTCATCATGCCAATCTTAATTTTATTTTTTTTGACATTAATTGAACAATATATCATAGTGTGACATTCTTTAGAGAAGCATGGTTGTATTAGATAGGCGACGATTAATCAGAAGGACTTGACGAATGGTAGTTATAACGTCTCGCTCTTTGTTTAATGCCCGAAAAGAGCAGGTTACTGACTTTCTATTTTTTAATAAGAGTGGCTAATTTTTTAAGGGTATGCAAGTCAAGTCTTTCTCAAGTGGATACAAAATGATCATTAGTCTAACCGCGTACATCTCGCTAATTAATTAATAAGTTCTTTTTTAGTTGCCAAAAAGAGCAACGTCATTGACCTTTTATTTTGAAACAAGGAATACCGTCTACTTATTGTCTTCTTAAACTCAACACTGCAGTCTTGATTTCTAATTATCTAAGGGGAAGCAATTCGATCACTCATTTGTTCTTGGCGCCTCTCTCTGAACAATTTGGTATGCTCGCTGTCACTGCTGCATATTGCACAGCAAGGTATATCTAGCTCTTGTGCTAATTAGGGATAATTATATGCGAGGGTGACTTCACATGTCAGCTCATAATTATGAACTCTTTACTTTTTAGCATCAGTATAAGAAATTTGCGTGTTTCCTAATTTTACCCAGTTAATTTCCCAAAGCTTCTTCTTGGATGCCATGGAAGTTATCGGTAGATGCTGGATCTGGAACTTGGTGAGATATGATCTGCTGCTGTTGGAGAACCAGATCCCTTTGGATGCCATCATATTCTTATTCATACTGCTTAACAGCAACTATGAACCAGAAGATTTTGATGACGCGCGAAATCATCTCATAGCTTGTTGCCGCTGTCTATTCAGCAGAATCCATCCAAGCAGAGCGGATGCTTCCTTCTCTACCAGATATCATAGAGTACGCCATCTGCTCCATTTGTTTTACTTGTCAATACCTCAATGTGGCCAGCCAAACCAATCCTCCCGAAACGCTATATTGGAGGAAGCACCGCATTGGATACCAAGTGCAAAGGAGCTCCAAGATGCTGGAGTCAAGTTCAAAGGAGTAAGAATGCCAGCAGCTTCTTGGACATAAAGTTTCACAAAGGAGTCATGGAGATCCCACCTCTTGAGATGCATGACTACAGCAACTCCCTGTTTCGGAATCTGATCGCCTTCGAGCAGTGCTACCCCGACACCTCTTGCCAGATAACTGTCTATGCTGCCTTCATGGATAACTTACTCAACACTCCTGAGGACGCGAGATTGTTGCACCTGACTGGAATTCTCACCAACAGGATGACCGCTGACCAAGACGCAACTCATTTCTTCAGCCACCTATGCAGTCGAGTTCATTATGCATCTGACGATAGTTACCTCAGAGACTTGTGCGTAGATGTGAACAAGTATCGACTGTCAACATGGCAGAAGTGGAGGGCGATCCTTGTCCGCAATCATTTTAGCAATCCTTGGTTGATCATTTCCTTGTTGGCTGCCATTTTCTTGCTGCTCATCACTGCTGGACAGACCTTCTATACAATCTACCCCTTCTATCACAAATAAAGTTACTATGTACCTCTTATATCTGTCGGTATGTTTCCTGTGTTGTTATGTTTTTTAATCTATATATTTGTCAGCACAATAATCGACGTATTTGGGCGATGTAATAGCTTTGTTGCTGATAAAAGATCATCAGAAATTTCGTTTTTAAAAAGGCTCATCTACAATGCCCATTAGTCCAATTTTTCTCATTTCACACGAAATTTCAATCCTAAATTTATTCACTCTAAGTTCCAAGTTATATAACATCTTGTCAGGACAAAAAATTATCTAAAAGTACGTTTCACCATATGCAAAACTTTTAAGCCGCTACACTAACAATACATAATAGAAGTTGAGAGGAACAAATAAGACATCGAAATCCAAGTGTTTGTGGATGAAGAGCGGTGGCGCAGAAGGGGAGGTTTGAGAGAGAGGTCGCCATGGCTCTCCTTGTTTCGATGGCCTTAGAAAGAGAGCCGCTCTTCTTGGGTTTTTTTTTAAAAGTCATTTTGGATTAATAAAAGCCCATGGGTTAAGTGGGCTGTAATAGCATGGGCCCAACTATCTCAGTTCTTATAGAATAATCACCATTAATATTGTTCAAAATATACCAATTATTGGATCCTCTGCAGAATCCCATTCCTTTTGTGCCTTTAAATCACTGTCAACCCAAAATACTGTAGCTTGAGTTCCAAAGCTAGATCTGTTTTCCAAAATCAATTTACTTTCTAGATGAGAATATTTAAGTCCTTTTCTTCATTACTGTAAGAAATTGTATCCCACGAAGGACCACTGGCCTTAATTATCAAAATTAATTACTGCACATATCAATCAAGTTGATACTAATTGGTTTCTCACCACCATACACATGGCCTGCTCCCCTCTACATGACTGTTGATATATAGCAGTTAATTACCAGAACAGGAATAACTAATCAAGATTCTCATAATTAGATAGTAACACACAATTTTTTATTACGCACCAAGGAATAATATAATAAGATTGTCTTGCAGATACAACTAATAGCAACAGTACAGTGCATCACATAAACCATACATTAAACAAGCAAATTAGACTTAATAACATAGCACAAGAGCAGTATTATTGCTTCTAATATCCATGAACTACACATACCACATTGCTTCAAACAACTATAGATATCTATATTTAAAGAGCATCGCACACAACTTGATGGTTTCAACTTCAGATTCTCCTCTTGCATTTCTCCATGGCTCTTGGTGCTGTGACAGATATCTAAGTCAACGAGAATGGCCAATTGATGAACAAGTTATGAATGAAGAGATTACTGACCAAGTCCTTTGGCTTCTGATCCTCTCATTATCCTCAAACGCTTGCATGACTCTACAAACATTCTGGATATTGATTTAAGAGAGGTTAAATTTTAATACTAGAATTAGGGTCAGACGGGTACTTTACTTTAAAGATCAAACGGAAAAGAAAATTCTTTCTTACTCCCAAGGGACATCGCCGACGAGCATCCAGTCCCCGTCTCTATCTTCGTACGTCGGCACAAACTCTGAACCATTTAGAAGATCCTTCAACTTGTTCTCATTCATGAAGTCTTTTCCTTTAATTCCTTGTGAATCAAAGTTGCCTTCATATTTGATAGAGATACATCATTAATTAAGTAGATTATGTTCTTAATTTTTAAGACAAGAATCTTAAAAAAAAAAAAAAAGAAATTCTCCAAGGTGATTAAATATACTTATCATTATCCATTTCACAAGATCTTATATATGCAATAAACAAAGTAAACATTTTAGCTAATTTGGTGGTTTAGTTATTACAAACAGCGTGCATAAGCTTACAAAAAGTTTGAAAAAAAAAATCTAAGTGTTTTATGAGTAACTTTTCACGTACGTACTTATGGTGAAACAGCTGAACATTGACTCCAATGCGGTGGATAATTCCTGGTAACTTTTGTACATCTTCAAGTCCACCTTGCGTAGATAAGGTGCGCCGTCCATGCTAACCTTCACGAGCGATGCGCCGTTTAAGGACTTCTCACCTTCGTGATCTATTTTGCTCTTCTCCGCTTGGACGGTCATGATGTTCTTCCTATATGATCGGACCGGCGGCCAACCCACCACCTGTGCCCTAATATTCTCAAAATTTCCATAACAATAATAATAATAAAATAGACTTTATTTTGTTCACACAAAGAAACACAATATTTTGAAAATTAGAAAGAAAGAGAACGTACTTGGGAGCGGGAGGTTTCTCAGGATCATTGACAGAAGCAAGAAAGTTAGCACTCTTCGCCTTCTCCGTCTCCGATATTACTCCCTCCTCCTTCCTAGTCGAGAATTGAAGCTTTAAGTTTACCATCTCCCCGAAGCCTCTCTTCGCCGAGTTCTTCATGACTTCTCCATCACCCGGTAGCCCGAGGCGGAGCTCCGTCTCCTCAAACCCTAACCCGAAATTATCCGGCGCCATGCCGCCACTCGAACAACTCAACCAAATTCTCCAGCCCTAGTTAAGTCTCTCTTCCTCCTCCTCCTCCTCTCCTTCCCTTCTCAAAAGCTTAGTTAAGATAGCAAGAGAGAAGAAAGGATACCAATAGACTATATATATATATATATATATATATATATATATATATATATATATCCCACATATACATAGATAGCAACTTTAATAGTTGTATAGAGTTGAATGATGTATAGAGTGGGGCTCCCTTTGTCGTCCATTCCATGGTTGGCGGGGTGCATGGAAACGTGATCGGTTGGGCCAAATGAGTAACCGACACGTGTCGAGATAGAGCAAGGGCCGATTTTTTCGAATATAAGGATATTCTTCTCTTAATATGATAATATAATATAATATATTATATATGGAATAGATGCGTGGCAGTTGGAGATGCAGCAGCCAATGGGAAGGCGAGATTCTGCTCGGCTCCTCGTGGGGCCAGGTCAACGCAGGTATAGGGGTGGAGTAGTAAAGCATGTGCATGGGGTCAAAGTGGGAGTAGTGTACGACGGTTAGAATTAGAAGGCCTTTCTAACGTGGGTTTAGGTTGGCATTGTCGCCAAACGGTCGTCGAACCTGGTCAGCTCCTATATCGAGCTAGATTCGAAGAGTTAATAGATATAGTGGGTAATATTAGGTACTTTGATGTCACTTTTGAAACCATGCATGTATATATATACATATATGTATATGGTGAGTGCATTAATTAATTGGATGTCACTCAACTTGTCCTTAATTCGGCCACAGATATTGCTGCTGCTTCTGGTGGAAGCCCACATGACTCTCCTCTCTCTTCTTTCACTATATATCTGCAAAGCCCTGTTATATGAATGGAGATGGCACCAAATTCCAATTCAAACTTTGGCACGCATTTAAGGAAGCAATTAGTTGGATCTTATTAAGATTACACGTGCAAGTGCTCGTACAGGTCCAGACAACTCCACATGCACACGCGAATGCTTAATTGCTTCTAATTTATACGTGGGTACGAATGTGTCTCGGAACACGCGTGTGTGCAGTCACTCACTCGATCGCTGGCAAAGACAAATGTGTTAGGTCTTTGTTCATCATCTGCTGCAGTTACCACGTACATGCATCCTTGAGTTAACTACAAGATATGTTTGTATATATGTATCTAGTTAACTACCTCTAATATTTCTAACTCGACTGATTAAATTCTGTCCCCACTCGTGGGGGCCACTGAATGCTCGATCCATATATGCATGCATGAGTGGATCAATCAAGGGGATGGTGATGAACAAAGGAGGAGACATCCAACCACAAGCTTTAAAGGGATTTGTACTGCCTTGGCTGGCACGAAGGGGAATAGGTTTGTTTAATAAACATCTACTGGACGTGTTGTGTTGGCTTTGTCTATATGTAGAATCTAACACAGGAGATAAGTTTTCTCCTGTCTCCTAAGCTTTCTTATGCTAACTCATCAAACTTACAACTCCTCCTCAATCCACTTATAATATTATTGATAACAAGTCCAAAACTAATTCCTCCTCCTTTTTTTCCTTTTCGTTTTAAATGGTAGACCAAGCACACTGATTCAGAGAAAAGTAGCAGTAGTGTACATCATTGGTGGATGTTCCATTAATTATTTAATTTGCTAGCTAGGTGTCATTCCCACTCATACATGGACCAGAAGTTGGACAAGAAGTCAAGCTATAGTTGGAGCATCATCATGTTGCCACTAATTATGGCTATACACGTGGGGATTGCTACATGACCATGGGAGTGCCCAAAACTCAAAGCTTTGCCTACAAACTCACAATAACATAATATAAAAATAAATTAAAAAATAAATTAAAATTTTTATTATATATATATATATATATATATATATATATTCTAACACCGAAAAAAATCTAAGAAAAAAGAACTTTTTTTATTAATTAAAAAAACATATCATGTGCATGGGTGTGGCCCCCCCGAGATATATTATACCTTTGTAGGGAACCCAACATGAACCGCATGGCCCATGGGCCAAGACCCCACTCACATGCACCCAAGATCCAATTGCTAACAAGAATATATTAATATACTCAATCGGACCACCCTCCAAGGAATTTTGTCCTCAAAACCAAGGCCAAATGCCCAATCTAGTGGCCTGGCCTGCCCTACATTAGTCTAGCATTGCCCTTCAAATGTGCCCCCCAACCCCCTCTCTACCCAAACTGTCACTGCCCCCACTTAATTCCATGCATAATAATGCCTTGAGAGAAAGAAAGTATAATCACATTCCCCTACCTAGATCGTCTACTATTAGTATATATAGATGCAGAGTAGCAGTTGTTAGTATTATATATAACTCCCTCTATATCTTCTCTCTTATATATGTAACATCTGTAACCACATCACCTTGAGCTAGTTGCAGTTGCAAAGAATGGAACAAGAAGCAACCGAGTTGAGACTTGGACTGCCAGGAACCGGACCGAGCGGCCCAAAGAGGAGTTCGTCGGAGGTTGACTCGGCCGAGAGCCGTTGCGAAGCTAAGCCTGCGGCGAAGTAAGTCATTCTATGAGATGAGCATGATTCGTATATATATTAGATATGTGAGTGCGAGTTGCACGAGTACTGGAGAAGTGATTGCTTAACGATTATAACACGGCAGGGCTCAAACAGTAGGATGGCCGCCGATCCGGTCTTATAGGAAGAAGAGCTTCCGAGCAGTGAAGACGGGGCGAGTGTATGTGAAAGTGAGCATGGATGGAGCTCCTTATCTGAGGAAAGTTGATCTCAGGCTGTATGAAGGTTATAAGGAGCTTAGATATGCCTTGGAGGACATGTTCAGCTGTTTTTCTCAAGGTACGTAGGAGGATCGATGGTATTGCCTCATATTAGTAGACAATCTGTTATATGTATGGAAACTATATGGCAACTTATAGTCTTGATCTTTTATCATCTTTTATATCAGGAGAAAACTTGATGATGGATGGGTATTATGGTTCAGAATATGTAGTCACGTATGAAGATAAAGATGGGGACTTGATGTTAGTTGGAGATGTTCCATGGGAGTAAGTATATTGTTTGATGAGAGTGTTGGATTTTATTTTATGGGCTTTTATGTTGACATCCCTCTTCTTTCTTTGTGCTCTTCTGTAGTATGTTTGTCTCCTCATGTAAGAGGCTAAGAATAATGAGAGGCTCTGGAGCAAGGTCCTCTGGATCAAGCCACTGAAGGTAATGGAAGACAAAAGGAGATGACATGAGCTATATATGCATTTTCTTTTTTGTTACTTCAAGTTCAAGAGAAGTTTCTGAGGTAGAATGCTTGATACTGAAACCAACCATTAGACACTTTCTTGCGTATTATTCAACTGTATAAAGGAGACTTGCTTGCCATGTGTAAAAAGATTTTGAACAAGTTCATGATGAGCGCAGAAGAAAAGATAAGCAAGGGAATCATATCAGTCATACATTTCTTGTCTTGTAACACCTGTGCTATTCTTCTAAGACATACGATATTATTGATGGGAAGTTGATTGCTTAGTTTAAGTAGGCAAAATTATTTGTTAATTGGGTTGCACAAGAGAATAAGCACCAATTGCATTGTTATCATTTCAGCATAACCAGAGGAAGTAAGCAAAAAAGAGAAATCAGCCTGATGACATAGGCTTCATTTTTAAGTTGGATTCTGCATTGGCAAAAAATAAAGATATAAATTTTTTATAACCAACTGTGAAAGATGGTGTCAAGCCAATCAATCTAGATGACTGAAAGAAGCAAAGAAGGCAAGGCTTCTTATGAATCCACCCTCCTCAAAAAACACTGCTTATCAATAATTTAATTTCTTTATTATTATCTACATAAGAAAACCTCTGTATGTTACACACATTATGCACATAAATAAATAAAACACATCCAATACATCACTTAACCTGATCTGTCAAATAGCATGAAACAATAAAAGAACCCCCACAATGAAGTATTGTGAGTAGTGAATGGTCGCCATAGTAACAGGAATAACAGCAGCATTGACCTTCACCGACCCACCCTTTACTCTTCATACCACCAATTGAGAAAAAAAAATTACAGTGAGTTCTGCATAGTAGGCTCTGTAATCACCCCAAAAGAAAAGATGAAAGTAGAAAAAACAATGCTTGCAGAAGGTTTATGATGCAAGTAGTAGAGCCTAAGCTCAGGAGTAGTTGCTGGGCACGTGCAGATGAAGAGCTCAGCCTATAAAGGGGCATTTGGTTCGGGCTTGATGACAGAGGCTTCTGACTTGCAGTCGGAACGATGGATGAACATCTTGAGGAGAAATGACATTATGTAAAAGGTCCTGGACACAATGGATGGCAGTGTTGTCCTGATACCTTCTTCCATGAGCACTACTAGCTGCCTTCCTGCACCGTCATTTGACCAGTTCCCCCAGACCTGTTGCTTGCTTGCACCCTCAATTTCCTTCCCATCTATACATATGAATAAGATCATAAGATATAGAGTAAACATGGGACCATGCAGTTGGCAGCAATCCTGTGCAATCTGAGGAAGAGAAGTTTCGATGTAAGAACAGAGAATAAAGCAAAAACGTTCACATTGAGAGGTATGGAGAAGAGGCTAATTTTTTTAAAAAAAAAAAAATGAATATGTACATCTGCAAGTTTTTGCTTATCAGTTCAGCATGCA
Source organism: Typha latifolia (assembly GCF_019914945.1). Taxonomy (NCBI): domain Eukaryota; kingdom Viridiplantae; phylum Streptophyta; class Magnoliopsida; order Poales; family Typhaceae; genus Typha; species Typha latifolia. Next base: position 17,522,366 of record NC_133089.1, read on the forward strand.
CAAAAATAGAAATCCATACCAGAAACAAACTTATAGACTTAAATCTCATAAATCATATTGAGAGTTAGACAAAGTGAGACTAGAGAAACATATGCATAACAAGCTTTAGTAATAGGCTTTTAGTTCCATACAGAAAGTGGAGAACTAACATAGAACATTCTAATTAAAGAACTCTGAGTCATTCCAGTGCTTGAGATTATGAACTTATGGCGGCAGCAGTTATATATTCTTCGTGACTTGAGCTACTAGCGAATCAACATTGATATTCCATTGCACATCCATTTTTCCAGAACAAATGCAATGCATTTTGCTCCAGGTCCATTAGATCCATTAGCAGCTGTGAATATATTAGCAGAAAATTTCTACCTATGTGCAAATCAGCTTTTGAATCTCTTCGTAAAGTCACTCCCCTTCTCACTTCCTAAGTGCTTCAAAAATCATTTCTTTGCAACAATATAGCATATGTTGACCCATTCCCATCCCGCTTCAAGCAACTAGGGATCTCAGTAACTCCCAAACCAAAAGATGTTTATTGCAGGATGAGTACCAAATGCTCTAAATGTCAGATGAGAAATTAACCCAATTCTATTGTTCCATTTAGAAAAGACGTCTAGGCTATTGTTCTCAACTTCCAATGCCCCCACAAGATTTTCTCTGAAATGGCACGGACATATTTGCTTGTAGGAGGAGTTGAACTCATGTCAAAAAGCAAAAGAACAGGAGCAGAGGCAAGAATCAAGTCGGTTAGGTTACTTAAGGCTGCAAAAGATTATTACTGGATAAACTATTAAAAAGCAGAATTTTTGTGTGTAAAAAGTAGAAACCAAACTAGAGGAATGAAGCACATACTGAGTAAAAGCACAGTGGAGATACAATATACATAAGCATCTCTTGTTGCTACCTCTATAGGTGGGGATGGATTATTGGCTATATGTTGCACCACAGAATCAGTAACACATGGCCTGCTCATATTGCGTGACATTTGGTAAAAGAAAAACCAAAGTTTGAATTAAGTAAGTCAAGCTAGCTCTAAAACATGAAACAAGTATACCAAGCTACTCGCTGGGAAGAAAAGGTCACCTCTAGCATAAGAATGGGAAACTGAAACATGACAAATTGGCAACCTCACAAGACGATCTTATTCTCAAGGCTGATCAAAGAAAGCTTTCAATAAACTTAGTCTTGGTTCAGAAGTCCTACGAAAAGGGAAGATAATACATCTCTATACATAAACATCCAGGATGAAAGTATGTCTTAGAAAGTTAATCAACAAGTTGTATGAAAACAAACTATACACAAGTCGCAGTAGGACTAAATAATGAATGTTCACAGGCAGGCTAAAGATGAAATACGCAGAAGGATCTATATCAAAAAGGATGATAAATAGTTTGCATAAATAAATGGAATAGAAATCGCACGCATTCTTTCAAAAATACATATTCTTAAATCCTCCAATATTCAAGCTTAAAATCACAGACGAGTGCATTAGTTACCAAACCAAGAAGGGACGCAATTGCAAAAAACGGAAAATTGTGTAAATATAAGAGACACAAAGGTTCCCCTCACAGGCGTCGTCGTTCTCCTGCGCCTATGCAACCGGGCACGTGTACTCACCAGAGAGGCGGCGGAGCCACGCCGGTAGCGCCGCATGTGGTAGTCCGCCGAGGCGATGACCCAATGGCGCGTCTCCGGCGGCTGTGTTGACCTGTAGATCGGAACGATCCGACGGGGAACGTTTTGGGAGTAGGGGATGAGATTCGAGCGATCGGAGGATGAAGAAGAAAATCTATTACAATATCTCGAATAGGTGGTTAGGTAAGTAGGTTAGGTGTTCCTTTTTCCAAATATCCCCTGCAATAAGGTGTATATTGTGAGAACCCACCATAACTTTTGCAAATTACATCAGATTTTGTGTTTATTCTTTTTATTTGATATATATTATTTTACGTTTATAAGATATGGAGAGCTTTGCATGATTGATCTAAGTATTGTACTGGAACAATGTCTATGAGACTTCGACGTGCTGACTCGTATAATGAACCAATATTTATACTGCTCCATTATATATTAAGGAACAAGTGAAGATAAGAATAAGCCCTTCTAATTTATACTACTACGAAGGAATTAGAGCATTAAGAAGGAGAAGAGTTGATCTGAGTGAGCTATCTATTTATTACCTTCTACAGACTGTTGAAAGGGTCATTGGATTGGATAATATTTTAATGCAGGCAAATATTAATTATCTACTTTTTGAAAGAAAAAAAAATGGAGATGAGAGGAATCCATCTTATTATATGATATTAATAATGACATCTCGATGGGTTAAGCAAGGCTGGATTAGCTTAAACTTATTAATTAAGCCGTCGGATGGCACTGGACCACTCCCATCACCGGAGGGAATATCCTATTGGGCCGGCCCGTGTTGGTTGGCCCGCTTAGATCATGGGCTCCAATTGAATTGAAGAACGTGGAAAACTCAGCATCCATATACGATGATTTAAACTAATTTGCAAAACTTTCTTGGTCGGTCGAAGCCGTACCGGCGGTGAGGGAGAAGCAAGCTAGAAGTAAAAGCCTAATTCCTCTGCACACCCACGACGAACCCTAGATGGATCCGGTCCGATCCCGGAGCTCTCAAACACCTTCCCCCTCCCACTCCGCCTCCGCCTCTGCCTCCAGCGCCGTCCATCACAAGCGCAAGTTTCCCGGCGCCCCCGGCCCCTCCGCCGCCTCTGCCGCCGCACCTTTCTCTCTCTCCGACGCCGGTGCCGTGACCTCCAACGACGACCTAGACAGCATCAGCGCCCGCGAGGAGGAGGACGACGACTCGGATGAGGAAGACGACGACGATGACGAGGAAGACGATGACGAGGAGGAGGAGGAGGAGGACAACGACTCCATGAGGACATTCACCACCGCACGCTTAGAAACCCCTGGGGGGGGAGCCGCCTCTGGTAACCCTAGGAGCAATAAGCCACCGAAGCCGGAGAGTAATCCGATTCCTAAGGTCGAGGCTCCGGGCAGTGGAGCAGCGGAGATTGGTGGGAAGGATGGGAATGCCGCTCAATCAGGACAACAGAATGCCGCCAATGCGGCGAGCTTGATGCCTGGGATCGTAGTGAAGGAGGACACAGTGAAGGGGATTTTTACCGAGAATATACAGACGAGTGGAGCTTACAGTGCCAGGGAAGAAGGGCTGAAGAGAGAGGTAAAACATTCTGTTATTTTGTTGGAAAAATGATTTCTTTTCTTTTTTTAGGTTTGTTGTGTGCGTGTGTGTTGAATTGTAGAATTGGCTAAAACAATATACAGAGTCATAAACTGCTTCCTGAAATTCTTTACGGTGAAACCTACTTTTGGAATAAAAGAAAATATGAAACTTCTAGCTGTATTGCTACTAAATACTTTTAAATATGGTTGAACTGATTGCTTAATCGAGTAGATGTTGATAACCTTGGCACATAGGCTACAAGAAATTGTAAAATTAGCTAAAACAGTTTAGGAAGTTATAAACTGCTTCTTGTAATTCTTTAAAGTAAAACCTATGTTTGGAATAAAAGAACATCTGGAACTTCTACTTGTATTTCTATAAAATAGAACTTATGTCACCAAAAGCATGTGTTCTATTCTATTATAACAGTGGACGAGATATTTTTTCTCTTCATATCACATAATTGAATATAGCGTAATTATTTAAAGGAAAAAACCATCGAGCTTACCTGCAGAAGTGTATGTATTTTTGGTTAACACTGCAATTAATGTTCCCTTAGTCATGGTTAACTTGAAAGGGCATGAAATAAAAAATCTGCTAGTCAAAAGAATGCTGACATCATAAGGTCCATTCTTTCCTAATATGTATTTGAATAGTTTTTTTTACTCCCAGGAAGATGCTGGAAGACTTAAATTTTTGTGCTATGCAAATGATGGAATTGACGAACATATGATATGGTATGTTTTTTAGTTGATCCCCTTCTCCTTCCATCTACTGTTCCTCTCACTAAGTTTCAAGGCTCAGCTGTATAGTACTTTATTATATATTCATAATCTCAATGTATTTGAATGTTATTGGAAAGTACCTGAAAGTTCCAACTGAAATTGCACATTTGTAATTAAGATTTTGATTTTCTTTCTTTAGGCTTATTGGATTGAAGAATATATTTGCTCGGCAACTTCCTAATATGCCCAAGGAGTACATTGTTCGCCTTGTCATGGATAGGTAAAAATATCTTATTTATTTTGTTCTTTCTAGAATAAAATTTCCGACTTCTGATAGATAAGTAGAAGAGGCTGAATCTGTTCTGTTCTGTTCTTGTCATTATGTTGCGGAATGAAGAACTAACTTGAGTTCTCTGAATCAGAATTCAATATCTTGCCTATACTATGCGTCTAACTAAATTTGCATTTTCTTTTTAATTGCTGCAGAAGCCACAAGTCAATGATGGTTATCAGGCATAATTTGGTTGTTGGAGGCATTACGTACCGTCCCTATAAAAGGTGAAGCTGATGATATTATTATCATATTGAAAATGTTCTGCATTTTAACCTGGTTGATGGTCTTTAGATAGCCTTGAGACTCTTTAGATAGCCTCTCTCTCCAGTGGGATGTCTACTATTTTTTTTCACGAATTACGAGATATGTAAATATCAGTGTTTACTTAAACATATTTGACCTATCTATGACCCTACTTTTCTCTTGCTTTTTATCAATTAAAGGATTTTTTGTGTAGTTTTACAGTGAGTGAGGTCCATGTGAGCAGTGCATGAGTTGGTCTTTACTTGTCTAAGAATGCATAATTGATAATTTGCATAAGGAAGAGGGGTTTGATAATTCTGAAGCAATCAGTCTAGGGCCCAAATACCCTACAAGTTTGGACTAGCTCCACCTGCTATAACCATGTTGCTAGGCTATTTGTTTCACCTCCTGCCCTCCTCATATCTTCTGCAAGATACAACATTTTTAAATTGATGACCTAAGCCTTTACCAAACTAAACAGAGAATATATATGCTCAATGTCTAAGATTTGATTTCTGCGGTCCAACATTCTTTCTTTCTGAGAACCATGAAATAAGTATCATCATTTGGTGGGGATAGCGGCGGCTGCGATGGCGGCGCGCGGTGGCGGCCGGGGGCAAGAAGAATGGCAAAGGATGCGGGACAGCGTAGGAGGCTGAGAGCGGCAAATGACGGCAAACTTGGTGTGACGACGGCGGTGGAGATGGACTGCGACAGGGGCGGTGGAAGCGCTAGCAGTGGTCGCAACAACAGAGATGGCTGCGGATAGGCGGTTGCAGTAGGAAATTGCAACAGTAGTGGTGGCCGCGGCAGGGGCTGTAGTGGCGGGGAGTAGCAACAGGGGAGGCTGCGGCGAGGTGTAACGGCAGGGACGGCCGCGACGAGGCTGCAGTGGCTAGTGGCTAGGGGGGGGGGGGCTGCGGTAGCGACGGTGGTGAAGATGATGGCACGACAAAGCAAAGGCCGTGGAAATCGGCGGCGGCGTCGTCCGTAGAGGTCGGCGGCAGCGTCGACGAACAGAGGAAGATGGGATGATAGATGTGAGTGACGGCTGAGGCTAAAGAGGAGGAAGATGACAATGAGTTTGGATCGGGTTGGTTCGGTTGGAGAAGATTGGATTTAATTAGGTGGGTGTGGGTTGTGAGTAAACGGGTCGAGTTTGGGTAGATTTCTACCAATTCACTAAGGCTAAAAGATGGGCTAGGTTAGGCTGGTGGGTTTAGTTGGTTAGTGGACTTTGGGTTTTGGAATGATGAGAGATTTAAGTTAGTGGGTTAATGGGTTTAGGTTTTGGGTTGGTTGGGATTAAGTTAGGAAGGTAGATAAGATAGGTATTAATCCTAAAATTATGGGAACCAATTTCCAAAATTATGGAAACTAATTCTCAAAATTATGGAAATTACTCCCTAAATTTGTGGAAAGTAATCTCCAAAATTATGGAAATTAATTCCAAAATTATAGAAACTAATTTTCCAAATTAAGGAAAAATAAATAAGGAAAAAAATTATCTTCTAAATTTGAATTTCTAAATTTTGAAATTTTTGAAATTCAAAATTAAAGATAAAGATGAAACAAATAAACTGAATATCGGAATTTGATTTTTTTTTTCAAAGACGCTCTTTTTTTTTCTTTTTTCTTTTGATTTAAAATGGGGAAAGAAAATTTATTGAATAAAGCTTACTTGTGATGATCTCATTGTGTGGAGATTTGGTGATGGTAATGGTTTATTATTTTTCTCGTTAAGGATGATCTCTTTGCGTAACTCGAATCTAGATCCTAATGTTATCGGGTGACAAATCTCATAGCGATCTGGTGTTCATGGAACGATTGATCTGACGAAAAAAAAGATGAGGCGCAACGTAGAATCCAGGCAATGGAACGTCCATAAACTAGGAAACGATTTGCTATGATACCAAAGCTAATGCAGGACAACGTCTCGATTGCAGAGTTGAGAAGAAGTACGGAGAAATAATCAAACCCGTGGGCTATGATACCAAAGCTAATGCAGGACAACATGAATCCACCAATCGGGTGTCGGAATTTTAGAAGGTGACTAGTCACAACCCTCGTTAAGCCAAAGGGCCACAGGTTCTAGGGCTGTTTTCGTCTTTTATCTTTTACTTTATTTTGCCTATATTAAGGCTTGTAATCATCTTTTACGGGTTAATGAATATTTTAAGAGCTTTTGCATATTGAGTGTTTGTTAGTGGATTCCAACTCGGTGGATTCTGACACCCCAATTGGTAGATTTCACGGGTTTGATTATTTCTTCCTACTTCTTCTCAACTCTGCAATCGAGACGTTGTCTTGCATCAGCTTTGGTATCAGAGCAGATTATTTTCTAGTTTATGGACGCTCCACCATTTGGATTCTACGCTGTGCCTCATCTTTTCTTCGTCAGATCAATTGCTCCATAAACACTAGATCACTACGAGATACGTCGCCCGATTACATTAGGATCCGGATCCGAGTTACGCGAGGAGATCACCCTTAACGAGGAAAATAATAAACCATTACCATCACTATCACCGTCACCAAATCTCAAGGATATCATCACAAGTAAGCTTTATTCAATAGATTTTCTTCCCTGTTTTAGATCAAAAAAAAAAAAATAGAAAGAGCATCTGTTGAAAAAGAAAAAAAGCGTCTCTGAAAAAAAAATCAAATTTCGAAATTCAGTTTATTTGTTTCATCTTTATTTTTAATTTTAAATTTTGAAAATTTTAAAATTTAGAAATTCAGATTTAGAAGATAATTTTTTCCTTATTTATCTTTCCTTAATTTTGGGAAATTAGTTTCCATAATTTTGGGATTAATTTCTATAATTTTGGGGATTAGTTTTCACAATTTTAGGAAGTAGTTTCTATAATTTTGGGAATTAATTTCCACAATTTTAGGGAGTAGTTTCCATAATTTTGAGAATTAATTTTCATAATTTTAGGATTAATACCTATCTTATCTACCTTCCTAACTTAATCCCAACCAACCTAAAATCTAAACTCATTAACCCACTAATCTAAATCTCTCATCATTCCAAAACGTAAAGCCTACTAGCCAACTGAGCCCACTAGCCTAACCTAGCCTATCTTTTAACCTTAGTGAATCGGTAGAAACCTACCCAAACTCGACCCATTTACCCACAACCCACACCCACCTAACTAAACCCAATCTCCAACCGAACCAACCCGATCCAAATCCATCGTTATCTTCCTCCTCTTTAGCCCTAGCCATCACTCACATCCATCATCCCATCTTCCTCTGTTGACCGACGCTGCCGCCGACCTCCACGGACGACACTGCTACCGATCTCCACAGCCCTTGCTCTGCCGTGCCATCATCTTCACCACTGTCAGTGCCTACCGCTGCAGCAGCCTTTCCCCTAGCCACTGTAGCCGTCCCTGTCACTGCACCTTGCCGCAACCTCCTCTGCTGCTACTCCCTGCCACTGCAGCCCCTGCCGCGGCTGCCCCTGTCGTATCCACCCACTGCTGTAATTTTCTATCGCAGCCATCTCTGCTGTCGCTTCCGCAACCCATCTCCACCGTCGCCGCCATCGCGCTGCTGTTGTAGCTCTTGCGTAGTCCTGCCACTACCGTCCCTACAGACACTGCTACCGTTGCAGCTACCACTGCCTATGCACATCCCCACCGAACCCTATGCTACATCTACTACCCTTCCAAACATCCCTGTTGTGCCACATACTACTTTCGTTTTCTCATTCAATGGCACGGGCGATTAGAGTCTGATTGTACGTGGATCACTCGCGAGGAGTTACAGCAGCTTGATCCTGACATTTTGGAGTACTATCAGAGCCACTCGACTGAGTCAAATTTCTTTCACCCTAGGAGAGTTGGCAGGGACACCACTTTTCGTCACGTTTATTTTCGTAGGCATAAAAGGACTGCACCCGTGGCCCTTTGGCTTAACTAGAGTTGTGACTAGTCACTTTCTAGGGCTATGCTCTTCTTTTGTCTTTTACTTTATTTTGCCTATATAAAAACTTGTAATCATCTATAGGTTAATGAATATTTTGAAAGTTTTTGCATATTAAGTGTTAGTCAGTGAATTCCAACATCGGTGGATTTCGACGACCTGATTGGTGGATTCCACGGGTTTGATTATTTTTACTTCTTCTTCTCAACTCTGCAATCGAGACGTTGTCCTACATCATCATCTCACTCGAAGTAAGTTGTTTTGAGTACAGTATCTCCCTTTATTACCAAAGATTGGCACCGCTCAAACAGGCATATCCATGCAATCCAATTGGTGGCACATTTTGCTTGGTAGCCTCCTTTTAAATATTCTTTTCAAGATATTTCCTTTTTGGAATTCTTTTCTTTCAAGCTAGGAGGGACAAATGCTAATAGCCTCATTTCACTAATTTTCGTAGCACTGGGTATCTGCTAATGAGAAGTGTTATTATATTATTAGTCTGATGAGAAGAAGCATGTTCAGTATGGTGGATGAAAGAAGAGCATCAGTCCATTGATGATCTGTGATTTGAGGTTCAAATCTGTTATGTTTTAAGCTCAGGCCATTATAAGGTCTCCCAAGTGTTATTCTTTTCCTTTTCCTGCTCATCTGTCTTGTCTAATTTCCTGAGTTCTGACATATTCCACTGTATGTATATATTTAGTATCGTGCTGCTGTATATATACTATTACATCGCTTTTTTTCTTTTCTACCTTTTGGGTTTCTGCATACTATATGTTTACATATTTTTAATAATTTCTTGTAGTCAAAAATTTGGAGAGATAGCATTTTGTGCAATCACATCAGATGAACAAGTTAAAGGTTATGGCACAAGATTGATGAATCACTTGAAACAACATGCTCGTGATGTTGATGGGCTTACTCATTTTCTAACATATGCGGACAACAATGCTGTCATCTATTTTATAAAGCAGGTGCACTATATGAGTCTTGTTAGTTGATGTTTATAGTTATATTTTAACCCCTTTGGTTCAAATTGTCTTTGTTCCATGATATGATGTTGTGAAGCCATGAAGCCATAGGATGTGCTTTGTCCAGCATATTTCCTCGTCATAATTTACTGAAAATTGGCAAAACAGAGGCATTCATGACCTTATTTTGCAAGTCTTGTGAAACTTTGTGTTAGCATGAAACTATATGCTGTGTCTCTCTGATCTCTCATGCACACACACACACACTTAGAGAGACACAAAATATACTTGTGTTCCACTTCACAGTTGCTTGACCATATATTCATCTGTAAATTGCAGTAGTCATCCTTGTGGAATTTGATAGTTTTATCTGTACCCTGCAGTTATGGTTAACTTTATCATTGAACAATTCCACATACTCTCAAAGAAAGTTCTTTTCTCAAGCATCTACTTACACTGTGCTGCACACATACATTGTAGGGCTTCACAAAGGAGATCACCTTGGAGAAAGAAAGATGGCTGGGGTATGCAAGTTATTTTGCAATTATGGATTCCATTTGTTCAAAGTTTGGTGACTGTTAAGTAATAATGAACTTTACTGTAAATGTTGCTCTTAGGTTGATATTTTTTCTTTTTACATTTTCATTGATTACGTAGTGTACCTTAAAAATCATGCTCTACATGCAGTCTCTGCCGTAGTTATTCCATCTACATTATGTTTAGCTTGATACCTTACTTATAGTCTCCTCCATAATGATTCCATCTGCATTATATTTAGCTTGCCACCTTGCTTACAATTTACTTTCTCCAATACAGGTACATTAAAGACTATGATGGAGGAATATTGATGGAGTGCAAGATTTTTCCAAAACTTCCCTATACAGATTTGGCAACAATGATACGCAAACAAAGGCAGGTAAAGTGGAAAATGGTTACAATAACCAGCCCCAACATGTCCATTTGAGTTCAATTATAACTTTATACTAAACAAACACTGCTCACTCAGAGTCCAATATCAAATTATGCTTTCCTCTTGAACTTATTTGCATAGATGTGAAAACGGATCGAATACGGACCGGATAGTATTCAATCCATATCCGGATCCATATTTTTAGTCCGGATGCGGATATTGGATGGATAACAAAATTTAAAACCATATTCTAACTAAAAGGGATATGGATAATTTTCAAATAGAGGATCGGTTCTTAAATAGATATTAATCGAATTTTAAACGAATTATAATTTTTTAGTTATATATAATTAATACAAAAATATTAAGAGTTAAAAAAAAATAAACTTTTTGTATGTCAAATATATATCAAAATCAAAATTAGAAAAATTAATCTCTACAAATAATATATAACACATCATTAATAACAATATTAATATTCACTATTTAAATAAGCAAAGTAAAAACTGTAAATCATTCAAAAAAGTATGTGGGTAAATGGATATTTGATATCCGTATTCGAATCCGAAAATTATATCCGACTCGTATCCTAATCCGTATCGGGGTTTTTTTTTAAACTTCTATTCATATTCAAGTTTGTATCCGAATCGAATAAAATTTTTTTATCCGAATCGGGTTGGGTAGCGAGTCTGGTCGGAGTTAATTTGACCCGTTTTCACCTCTACATCTGCAGGATTCCAACTCTTATCCTTTAGCCCTTCCCCTCTCTTCTTTGACATTGATATACAAGATTTTACCTGTATCTTGTTTGATGGAGACATAGTTGTCACAATGACCAATTGAGTCAGCATGATCTCTGATACTTTTCTGAAAATTTTGAAGATAGAACAGGCCATGGACACCGATAGTTGACAAATGACAAGCCTTTTGCTATTTGGTTTCTTTTGTCACATGTAGTTTATTTAAATTATCATTTCAGTGCGTCTCATATACTTATATTTTAATGCAGGCAATTGATGAGAAAATTAAAGATCTCTCCAACTGTCACATTGTTTATCCCGGAATTGACTTTCAAAAGGTTATATATATGGTCCTTAAGTCTGTACATATTGCTTATAATGATTTAGTAAATATTATTGATAATCATTTTCTCTATTTATTTTGTTTTCCGATGGAGATTGAAATAGTGAAGGCAGTCTTTGTTTGTGAAAAATTCTATTTATGTCTTCCATGGTTGCTCCTCTACGGCATATACCCAAACACCCAATCTATAGCATGTTGAGAACTTATCCTGCTGAGAGTATGAGGGATCATATGATGTGTGACACCATTGATTGTTTACTTAACTGATATAAAACAAGTCAGTAGGTAATTTTGGAATATGCGAGATGGCGGAAATGGACGAAAATAATATGGTGTTCTGATGTATGCTTATTGGCATCCATGATGACCGTAGTTCAAGGTAGATTGGCATTGATATACCAATTTTCAACTTTTGAAGCAACTTGAAGGTATTTCCAATTGCAGAAGATGGCTTTAATGTAGGTATACCAGAACTCATCACCAGATTATGTCATTTGCTGCTACTTCATCTTTTTGCTTTTACATTTTATCTTAAATTTACTTGATATGTTGTAAAATGTGGATATCTTAGTGAAACTTCAATGCTGGCCTCAAGTTAACTTGGTATTCAGCAGCCAGTACTTCAGTGAGATACTTATATAGTTATATGCTCATATAGAATCAAGATATCTAGTGCTGTCCTATCTGAGCAACTGGGCTATCATCCCTGCGTCCTCTCAAGAGTATAACCATATTGCTGCGGAGCTTTTGGTATCTTATGATAACTTCAGACCATTAAGATTATGAATAGAGAAGTAAAAGCTTTAAGTGTCATACCATAAGGGGCCATGGTGTGACTGGCTTATGAAAATCTGGCTCAGTAATGTATGTTCTAAGTAGAAGGCTCAAAGTATGAACAGTGCAAATTATGCATTGCTTGACCTTCTTGAAGAGACTGCAGCAGAAGCTCTGTTATCATGACCTTTATTGTATTTTAGCTCTGTTATCATGATCTTTATTACAGTTTAGTTGTTTATCATCTTGATTTTTTATCTTCAGTTACCGATAAATAGATTCTAACAAAAAAAATTCTTCTTGTCCAGAAAGAAGCAGGTATCCCAAGAAAACCCATGAAACCTGAGGACATCCCTGGTCTCAGTGAGTAACACAGCTTTTCTTAGAAAATTTTCAGGTCGGACACAATGTTTCTTATGAGAGGGCTTTATTGCTAAATCTGATCCACAATAGGTTGCAAAGATATTTTCATTTGACTTGAATTTGTCTCCAAGAGAGAGGGTTTATTTGATTGCTATTCACCAATGAATAGAGGTGCATTCATGAACAAAACCCACTATATCCGTGAACCAAATGCCCCTATGAAAAAGATCAGCTGAACCATTCTCTGCTATTGGTAGTTTGGCACTGCTGCTAGTATCTAGTGTTGATAATATATTTGGTTGCTAATTACTTGTTACATTGATAGCAGTATATTATGCAATGTCAATGTTGCATCAATGGAAATACTTGCATTCTAGAAGCTAAAAGTGCACTGCAGTGTTACAATACTAGAAGAAAAGAATCTTTTGTTGTATTGAAATATAAGCAGGAAAATACAGTTGACTATTCTTACAATTATTTCTTCCAGTTTGCTCAGGAATTGTCATGAATTTGTTTTAGTCAAACAATTTTCTTCCTGCCAGTCTGCTACTACATTTAACATGTTATCTTGATTGTTAATTTGATAAAAATGATATTTAAGAAACCCATTTTTCTGTTGCAAATGAACTTGTTTATATGAGCATATGCATATGATGTTTTCTTAGTGGCTATGTTGGAGGTCTTTACTAATATATAAAGAGCCTCTAAATACTGTTATGTAATTTCTAGAATATTGCACACCAGCACCCTTTTGCTTATTGATAATTTTCTGATTCAAGATTATATTGCAATGCAGAGGAAGCAGGTTGGACTCCTGATCAGTGGGGACACTCAAGAATTAAGACAGCAAATGGAACAGATACCGTTGCCTATCGGCAACAACTGATAGTCTTTATGCGAGGACTTTTGAAGGCAAGTTTGGTGGATTGTTTCTTTTCCTTGTGTTCTCTTCTCTATGATCTTAATCATGTTGTTTGCGAGTATGGTGCATTAGGTTTCTTCAAAACTGTTTTTTGTTATCTTTCAATAGGATAAACATACACGTTGGCCATTCACATAGTATATCCTACTTTTCTACTGTGTCATAAACATATAGAATAAACATATAGCTGCTGACAGATGATGAATGAGCATCCAGATGCTTGGCCATTTAGGGAACCGGTAGATGCAAGAGACGTACCTGATTATTATGATATCATTAAAGATCCAATGGGTAAGTAGCAAACTGTTTGTTCTGAAGACATGCTTGTATCATTTAAAAATGATTTGTGGGCTCACTTTCTTTATAGATTTGAGGACAATGTCAAAGAGACTGGAGTCAGAGCAGTATTATGTTACTTTTGAGATGTTTGTTGCTGACGTCAAGAGAATGTTTTTAAATGCTCGCACATACAACTCCCCTGAGACCATATATTACAAATGTTCTACGCGGTAAGGCATCATCGACTGTGCTGTTTCACATTATTTTATCTTGCTTCTTTCTACTGTCATAACAAAAGTATTTATTTATTCATTTATTTCTTTTATGGGGGAAAATGACCCTTTCTCTAGCTAATTTCTCTTTCCTTCTTCGGCTGCAGGCTTGAAAACTACTTCTCGAACAAAGTCCAGGCACATTTATTTCAAACGTCAAACAAGAATTAGTAGGAACACATAAATCGAGCTCTGCTTGATTATTTACTAAAAGTTGGAGAGTTAGACCTGCAACTGTAAGAAGGGACTTATGAAGCCGAGACATGTAAAATCTTCACCAAGTGGCTAGGTAACATAGGCCGCTCCATTTCTTCATGTTGCAAGTGCTTAAAGATTAGCATTTTATTTGACCAACATACTGCACTGATTATTAATCAGCATATAGGTCAACCGATATTGTTTCTGCCTTTTTCTGATGAGGTAAAGATTCTAGTGTAAACGAAGCACGAGCCTTTATGGTCCTTCAAAATTCACCATTGTCTAGGATTCTCTACGCGAGATGTAACTTTTGGGAAGTACTGAATTGATTCATTTGGAAAATGTCTTGAATGCGCGTTGCTGCAAGAGATATTTTCGTATAATGTTTGATAAAATCAGTGGATTGCAGCACAGGTGGAACTCTTAGAATACGGCAGTATTTATGTTGCATTCATTCCATATGAAATGAATTCTTCCAAAGTCCAGACACCCATTGTCAAAGGTAACTAGAGCCATCGTCTTCAAAGTATCCACGTGTCTCCCAGCCATTATTAAACTCTTGCGGTTTTAATAAGCAGGAAGCTCGAGGAGCAGCACTACTTATGTTCTGATACAAGTTTTGTGGTATAGGGAAAAAAAGAGTGTTAATCATACGAAATTTGATCTGGATAAAAAGGAGGGAAGAAATACTCTACATGATGGTGAGAGACTCTCGCCAGAAATCGTTACAAGAACATCCCTCGTCTTGAATATGGTAGAAACGACTAGCGATCTCGAACCACAGTATCCCCTATTCCACATCTTGGATATTCACTTAATTGCAGAGTAGCAGTAGCAGTCCTCACAGACTTTAAAAGGTTCTTTAGGACATGAATTGGCAGGTTAAATGTCAACGTCATAATACTATTTGGGTGGATTACTTTGGAGAGCGTACGAGTGAAGGGTATATTATGAAATCGGTTCCTCTCCTCTTGGTCGGTCGTGTGTTTGAATTCGAACAGCAGTTTAAAAAGTTGGCCGTTTGAATAGTGCGATGACTTTATGGTCTTCTAGTGAGAGTGTTATACTTTGTGAGTATTATTATGATAAAAACTCGGTATTCCTCCTCTCCAGTTAATCAATAAAAATTTACTTAGAAAATCTTCGCGAGTATTATTACAAATGGCCGTTTGAATAGCTCGGATAATAGAGAGATTACATTGGATAAATCGTTTTATCTTAGAAAATCTTGGCAAATAAGAGATGGAGCTGGATATCTTTATCACGAGAGAGAACATATGAGTTTTATCAGTGGGCCGGCCCGTATCGGTTGGCCCACTTAGCCTATGCGCTCCAATTGTTAAAAAAGTGAAGGGGCTTCTAGAAAATTGAGCATCCATATAAGACGACCATATGGAGGACTAATTTGCAAAAAGAAATTCTCAGTCGATCGAAGCCGTACCGGCGGTGAGGGAGAAGCAAGCTAGAAGTAAAAGCATAATTCTTCCGCACACCGACGACGAACCCTAGATGGATGGCCATGGCTCCGCCACGGTCCGATCCCGGAGCTCTCAAACCCCCTCCCCCTCACACTCCGCCTCCGCCTCTGCCTCCAGCGCCGTCCACCACAAGCGCAAGTTTCCTGGCGCTCCCGGCCCCCGAGCCGCCTCGGCCTCCGCCTCAGCACCCTTCTCCCTCTCCGATGCCGGCGCCGTGACCTCCAACGATGACCTAGACAGCATCAGCGCCCGCGAGGAGGACGACGACGACACGGAGGAGGAAGAGGACGACGAGGAGGAGGAAGAGGACGACGATGAGGAGGAGGAGGACAACGACTCCATGAGGACCTTCACCACCTCACGCTTAGAAACCCCTGGGGGAGGAGCCGCCTCTGGTAACCCTAGGAGCAATAAGCCACCGAAGCCGGAAAGTAATCCGATTCCTAAGGTCGAGGCTCCGGGCAGTGGAGCAGCGGAGAATGGTGGGAAGGATGGGAATGCAGCGCAAGCAGGACAACAGAATTCCGGCAATGCGGCGAGCTTGATGCCTGGGATCGTGGTGAAGGAGGACACAGTGAAGGGGATTTTTACCGAGAATATACAGACGAGTGGGGCTTACAGTGCCAGGGAAGAAGGGCTCAAGAGAGAGGTAAAACATTATGTTAATTTTTTTGGAATTTTTGTTTGTTATGTGTGTATGTGTGTGTGATGTTGACAACCTTGATGAATAGGCTAGAAGAAATTGTAAAATTATCTAAAACAGTTTACAAAATTCTTTAAGGTAAAACCTATGTTTGGAATTGAAAATACATCTGAAACTTCTAGCTGTATTTCTATAAAATAGAACTTATGTCACCAAAAGCATGTTTCTTATTCTATTATAACAGTGGACAAGATCTTTTCTCTTCGTATCACGTAATTGAATATAGTGTAATTATTTAAAGGAAAGAACCGTGGAGCTTACCTGCTGTGTATGTATTTTTAGTTAACACTTCTATTAATGTTCCCTTAGTCATGGTTAACATGAAAGGGCACAAAATAAAATATCTGCTAGTCAAAAGAATGCTGATGTCATAATGTCCGTTCTTTCCTACTATGTATTTGAATAGTTCTTTTTACTCCCAGGAAGATGCTGGAAGACTTAAATTTTTGTGCTATGCGAATGATGGAATTGACGAACATATGATATGGTATGTCTTTTAGTTGATCCTCTTTCCCTTAGATCTGTTGTTCCTCTTGCTAAGTTTTGAGACTCAGCTGTATAGTACTTTTCTTATATCTTCATAATCTCAATGGATTCGAATGCTATTGTAAAGTACGTGAAAGTTGCAACTGTAATTGGACATTGTAATCAAGATTTTGATTTTCTTTCTTCAGGCTTATAGGATTAAAGAATATATTTGCTCGGCAACTTCCTAATATGCCCAAGGAGTACATTGTTCGCCTTGTCATGGATAGGTAAAAAAAGCTTATTTCTTTCGTTCTTTCTAGAATAAAATTTCCGACTTCTGATAGATAGGTAGAAGAGGCTGAATCTGTTCCGTTCTTGTCATTATGTTGCGGAATGAAGAACTACTTTGAGTTCTCTGAATCAGAATCTAATCTCTTGCCTATTCTATTCATCTAACTAAATTTGCATTACCTTTTTAATTGCTGCAGAAGCCACAAGTCAATGATGGTTATCAGACATAATTTGGTTGTTGGAGGCATTACGTACCGTCCCTATAAAAGGTGAAACTGATGATATATTATTTAAAAGGTTAACTTGGTTGATGCTCTTCAGATAGCCTTTCCTTTTCCAGTGGGATGTTTACTATTTCTTTCATGAATTGCAAGATATGTAAATATCAGTTGTTTACCTAAACTGTTTGACTTATATGACCCCACTTTTCTCTTGCTTTTTATCCCATTGAATTTTCTTTTTGTGGTTTTACAGTAGATTTTGAGTGAGGTCCATGCGAGCAGCACATGAGTTGGTCTTTACTTGTCTAAGAATGCATAATTGATAATTTCCCTAAGGAAGATGGTTTTGATAATTCTGAAATAATTATTCTATGGCCCAAGTACCACAAGAGTTTGGACTAGCTCCAACTGCTATAGCCATGTTAGTGGGCTATTTGCTTCGCCTCCTGCCCTCCTCTAATCTTCAGTCAGATTCAACATTTGTAAATTGACGTCCTAGGCCTTTACCAAACTAAACAGATAATATATAATGCTTAATGTCTAATATCTGATTTCTGCGGTCCAGCAGTCTTTTTGAGAACCATGAAACAAGTATCATCATCTCACTCAAAGTGAGTTGTTTGAGTATGTTATCTCCCCTTACTATCAAAGATTGACACTGTTCGAATAAGGCATATCCACTGGTGTTATTCAATGCAACTGGTGGCACACTTTGCTTGGTTGCCTCCTTTTAAATTTTAAATATTATTTTCAAGATCTTTCCTTTTTGGAATTCTTTTCTTTCAAGCTAGGAGGGACAAATGCTAATAGCCTCATCTAGCTAATCTTCATAACACTCGTATCTGCTAATGAGTCGCTAATCTTCATGGCACTGGGTATCTGCTAATGAGAAGTGTTATTATTTTATCAGTCTGATCAGAAGAAGCATGTTCAATATGGTGGATGAAAGAAGAGCATCAGTCCACTGATGATCTGTGATTTGAGGTTCAAATCTGTTATGTTTTAAGTTTAGACCTTATAAGGTCGCCCAAGTGGAAGATATATTCTTTTCCTTTTCCTGCTCATCTGTCTTCTAATTTCCTGAGTTCTGACATATTCCACTGTATATATATATATATATATATATATATATATATTTAGTATCGTGCTGCTGTATATATGATATTACATCTTTCTTTCCTTTCTACCTTTTGGGTTTCTGCATACTTTATGTTTACATATTTTTAATAATTTCTTGTAGTCAAAAATTTGGAGAGATAGCATTTTGTGCAATCACAGCAGATGAACAAGTTAAAGGTTATGGCACAAGATTGATGAATCACTTGAAACAACATGCTCGTGATGTTGATGGGCTTACTCATTTTCTGACATATGCGGACAACAATGCTGTCGGCTATTTTATAAAGCAGGTGCACTATATAAGTCTTGTTAGTTGGTTCAAATTGTCTTTGTTCCATGATATGATGTTGTGAAGCCATGATGCTTTGTCCATCATATTTCCTCATCATAATTTACTGAAAATTGGCAGAACAGAGGCTTTCATGACCTTATTTTGCAAGTCTTGTGAAACTATCTTGAAATTTTAGTTGTGTTAGCACGAAAACTATCTGCTATGTCTCTCTGGTCTCTCATACAAACACACACACACTTGATCTGAGGTGCGAAGAGAAACATCTCTTATTTATGACTTACACTTCTCAATCCCTGCCTGGAAAAGTGAACACATGGAAACACACACTGAGTATACTTTATGCCCCCACTTTACTGTTGCTTGATTCCCATATATCCATCTATAAATTGCAGTACTCATCCTTGTGGAACTTGATATGTTTTATGATTTTATTAGTACCCTGCAGTTTTGGTTAACTTTATCATTGTACAATTCCACATACTCTCAAAGAAAGCTAGTTCTTTTCTCAGACAACTATTTACACTCTGTTGCACACATACATTGTAGGGCTTCACAAAGGAGATCACCTTGGAGAAAGAAAGATGGCAGGGGTATGCCAGTTATCTTGCAATTATGAGTTTCATACTTTCATTTGTTCAAAGTTCAATGACTGTTAAGTAATAACGAACTTTAATGCAATTCTGCTCTTATTGTTATTATTATTATTATTATTATTATTATTATTATTATTATTATTATTATTATATTCACCAAGGTTGATATTTTTTATTTTTACATTCCCAATGATTACTTGGTGTGCCTTAAAAATCGTGCACCACATGCAGTCTCCTCTGTAATGGTTCCATCTATATTATATTTAGCTTGCTACCTTGCTTACCATTTATTTCTCCAATACAGATACATTAAAGACTATGATGGAGGAATATTGATGGAGTGCAAGATTGATCCAAAACTTCCATACACAGATTTGGCAACAATGATTCGCAAACAAAGGCAGGTAAAGTGGAAAATGGTTACAATAACCAGTCCTGGCATGTCCATTTGAGTTCAATTATAACTTCTTCTGAACAAAAACTGCTGACTCAAGAGTCTAATCTCAAATTATGCTTTTATCTTGAACTCATCTGCAGGATTCCAACTATTATCCATTAGCCCTTCCCCTCTCTTCTTTGACCTGCTATTGATATACAAGACTTCACCTCTATCTTATTTGATGGAGACATATTTGACGCAATAACCAATTGGGTCAGCATGATCTCTGAATAATGAATATCTTTCTGAAAATTTTGAAGATTGAACATGTCATGGACACCAATAGTTGACAAATGACAAGCCTTTTTCCAATTGATTTCTTTTGTTACATGTAGTTTATTTAATTATCATTTCAGTGCATCTCATATACTTCTCATATCTTAATTATGCAGGCAATTGATGAGAAAATTAAAGACCTCTCCAATTGCCACATTGTTTATCCAGGAATCGACTTCCAAAAGGTTATATATGGTCCTTAACTCTATACATATTGCTTATAATGATTTAGTAAATCTAGTTGATATAACTCCATTTATTTTGATTTTTGATGGAGATCGAAATAAAGATGGCAGTCTTTGTTTGTGAACAATCCAATTTATGTCCTCCACGGTTGCTCATTTATGGCATATACCCAACACCCAATCTGTTGGCATCTTGAAAACTGGTCATGCTGAGAGCATGAGGCATCATATGACACTTGACATCATTGATTGTTTAGTTAACTGATATAAAATAAGTCAGTAGATGATTTTGGAGTATGCGAGATGGCGGAAATGGAGGAAAAAATATAGTGTTTTGAGGTATACTTATTGACATCCATGACGAGCATAGTTCAAGGTAGATTGGCATTGAACCAATTTTCAACTTTTGAATCAACTTGAAGGTATTTCCAGTTGCAAAATACATCTTTAGTGCTCTCTATACCAGAATGCTTCACCAGATTATG
The DNA here is from genome assembly GCF_019914945.1 of Typha latifolia. Classification (NCBI taxonomy): domain Eukaryota; kingdom Viridiplantae; phylum Streptophyta; class Magnoliopsida; order Poales; family Typhaceae; genus Typha; species Typha latifolia. The sequence continues at coordinate 17,543,134 of NC_133089.1, forward strand.
TCATTTACTGCTACTTCATCTTTTAAGTGTCACTCGTAAGGGCCCATGGTGTGAATGTGAATGGCTTATGAAAATCTGGTTCAGTAAGCCTCTATGTTCTAAGTACAACACCCGAAGTATGAGCAGTACCAATTATGCATTGTTTGACCTCGAAGAGTGAGAATAGATGGTTTCTGCAGCAGAATTTCTGTTATCATGACCTTTATTATATTATTTTGCTCTGTTATTATGATCTTTATTTCATTTTAGTGATTTATCTTCTTGATTTTTTACCTTCAGTTCCTCATAAATAGAATGGATAGGAAAGATGTCTAATGAAATGTTTTCTTCTTGTCCAGAAAGAAGCTGGTATCCCGAGAAAACCCATGAAACCTGAGGACATTCCTGGTCTCAGTGAGTAACACAGCTTTTCTTTGACAATCTTTAGGTCAGACACAATGTTTCTTATGGGAGGGCTTTATTGCTAAATCTGATCCAATAGGTTGGACATGCAATGATATTTTCGTTTGACTTGAATTTGCCTCCAAGAGAGGGTATATTTAATTGCTATTCACCAATGAGTAGAGGTAAATTCATGAACAAAACCCACCATATCTGTGAACCAAATGCCCCTATGAAAAGGATCAGCTGAATCATTCTCCGCTATTAGTAGTTTGGTACTATTGCTAGTATCTAGTGTTGATAATATATTTGGTTGTTAATTACTTGTTATATTTATAGCAGTATATTATGCATTGCATCAATGGAAATTCTTGCATTCTAGAAGCTAAAAGTGCACTGCAGTGTTACAGTACTAGAAGAGAATAATCTTTTGTTGTATTGCAATATAAGCAGAAGAATGCAGTTGACTAACTTTTATTCTTACAATTATTTCTTCGAGTTTGTTCAGGAATTGTTATGAATTTGTTTTAGTCAAACAGTTTTCTTGCTGCTTGTCTGCTGCTACATTTAACATGTAATCTTGATTTTTAATTTGACAAAAAATGGAGATGCTACATAAACCTAGTATTATCATGAATGGATATTGAGAATGCTTGATAAATATTGCTATTTGTTAGGGCCTTTATATGATGTTTAAGAAACACATTCTTTTGTTGCGAATGAACTTGTTTATATGAGCATATGCATATGATGTTTTCTCAGTAGTTATGTCGCAAGTCTTTACTGATATATAAAGAGCCTGTAAATACTGTTATGTAATTCTAGAATATTGCGCACCAGCACCCTTTTGCTTATTGATAATTTTCTGATTCAAGATTATATTGCAATGCAGAGGAAGCAGGTTGGACTCCTGATCAGTGGGGACACTCAAGAATTAAGACAGCAAATGGAACAGATACCGTTGCCTATCGGCAACAACTGATAGTCTTTATGCGAGGACTTCTGAAGGCAAGTTTGGTGGATTGTTTCTCTTCTTTCTTTTTTTTGTTCTTTTCTCTATGATATTAGTCATGTTGTTTGGGAGTATGGTGCATTAGGTTTCTTCAAAACATTTTTTTTTGTTTTCTTTTAATAGGATAAACATACATGTTGGCCATTCACATAGTATATCCTACTTTTCTACTGTGTCATAAACATATAGCTGCTGACAGATGATGAATGAGCATCCAGATGCTTGGCCATTTAGGGAACCGGTAGATGCACGAGACGTACCTGATTATTATGATATCATCAAAGATCCAATGGGTAAGTAGCAAATTTTTTTATTCTGAAGACATGCGTGTATCATTTAAAAATGATTTGTGGGCTCACTTTCTTTACAGATTTGAGAACAATGTCAAAGAGACTGGAGTCAGAACAGTATTATGTTACTTTTGAGATGTTTGTCGCTGATGTCAAGAGAATGCTTTTAAATGCTCGCACATACAACTCCCCTGAGACCATATATTACAAATGTTCTACGCGGTAAGGCATCATTGACTGTGCTGTTGCACATTCTGTATCTTGCTTCTTTCTATTGTCATATCAAAATTATTTCTTTTCCTTTTATGGGAGAAAATGACCCATTCTCTAGCTAATTTCTCTTTCCTTCTTCGGCTGCAGGCTTGAAAACTACTTCTCGAACAAAGTCCAGGCACATTTATTTCAAACGTCAAACAAGAATTAGTAGGAAAACATAAACCGAGCTCTGCTGGTTTATTTGTTAAAAGTTATGAGAGTTAGACCAGCAACTGTAAGAAGGGACTCAGAAGTCGAGACATGTAAATATTCACCAAATGGCTTATGTAAATATTCACCAAATGGCTATGTAACATAGGCTGATACTCCACTGGTTTTTTTATCTTATGATGACTGATTACAGGCAATGTAAATTTCTATTTATCATAAGCAGTATGTTGGTTTTTTAATCTTAAGAGGAATCAGTACAGGCAATGTAAATTTTCGATTTATCATAAGCATATCGGTCAAACAAAACTGTTTCTGCCTTTTCCTGATGAGGTACAGATTCTACTAGGGTGAAAGAAATAGGATCCACGTGTATTTATGCTCCCTCAAAAGCCAACATTGTCTACGATTCTCTATACGAGATGTAACTTTAGGCTCATCTGGTAAACATCTTGAGTGTGCTTTGCTGGGAGAGGGATTTTCGTATAATGCTTGATGAAATCAGTTGGATTGCAGCACAGGTGGAAATCTTATATACGGCAGTAAATACTGCCATTTTGAAATGGATTCTCCCAAGGTCCAAACACGGTGGTCATGCTGTTTTAAGGTTACTAAAGCCATCGTCTTCAAAGTACCCACATGTCTCTCGGCCATTATTAAACTCTTGCTGTTTTAATAAGCAAGAAGCTCGAGGAGCAGCAACCCTCACGTTATTTAGCATGTTCCCATAAAATCTTGTCCATCTGGACTCGGACACAGCAAGTGGATTCCCGTGTGTATGCTTCACATTTATTTCCAACTAGATATCTTTACAACAGTAATTAATATATAAAAAATTATATTTCCATATCTTATTCTGATACAGGTATTGTGGTACAGCAAAAAGAAGTGTTAATCAAACGGAATCCAATCTGAACAAAGAGGAGGGAAGAAATACCTTACATGTTGGTAAGAGACTCTCACCAGAAATCGTTACAAGAACATCTCCCGTCTTGAAAATGGTGGAAACGACTCCGATCTCTAACCACAATATCCCTATTCCAAATCTTGGATATCCACTTAATTGCAGAGTGGCAGTCCTCACAGACTCTAAGGTTCTTTAGGACATGAATTGGCAGGTTAGATGCCATTGTCATAATACCAAAAGCAATTGCCATCTTTTCACTGTGAACAAACAATGCGTGCTCCTTTTCCTCCTCATCCACATCGACTGTTATTTGTGACACGATCGGCGAATACCCTGCCGACTTCAATCTCTTTGCAATTTCGTCCATCATAGCTTTGATTTCCATAATTCGTGGATGCGATTGATCACCGGCAATGAACTTGTGGATTTGACCAGCGACAGCGATTGAGCTGTAACCTGCAGTCTTTCTGACCCCCCTCTGTTCCATTAAGCCCCTGATCTTTGAAGCATCTGCCCACCTTCTTGAATCCACATATATGTTATACAACTGGACATACACAGCGTCTTCGTGAGGCTCTAACCTGAGTAGATGCTCTGCTGCATTCTCAGCTAGACTTATTTCCTTATGCATTCTGCAGGCGCTTAAGATGGAACCCCATATCACAGCATTTGGTTCCATCGGCATAGTATGGATTAGCTCCATTGCCTCTTTTAAACGCCCAGTACGACCAAGTAAATCAATCATGCAGCCATAGTGCTCGATCTCAGGCTGTAACTTATACAAAGATCTCATCTCTTCAAAGTACATTCGACTGTCCTCTAGTCGGCCGGCATGACTGCAAGCAGTCAAGACACTAAGATAAGCGACTGCATTGGGTCTTATGTTATCTTTCTTCATCAAAGAGAAGTGCTCTAGAGCAAGATCTCCCATTCCATTCAATGCCAGGCCTGCTATTGTCGCAGTCCAAGTGCGGACATCTTTTTCATCCATTCTTCTGAAGACAAGCATTGCCTCATCCACCTTCCCGCATTTCATATACATGTCCAAGAGTGAAGTCCCAAGATATACATCCCACTCAACCAACCTCTCCTCAACACAGGCATGTAATGCTTTACCTTGGGCCAATGCACCTAAGCTTGCACAGGCTGTGAGCAAACCCACAATGGTGAAGTTATCTGGTCGCATGTGAGACGAACGCAGCTCTGTGAATAAGAACAATGCCTCCTTAAGCTTACCACAGTGTATGCACCCAGTGATCATTGAGTTGAATGAGACGACGTCATGGACTTGCATTTGATCAAACAAGGAACGTGCTACATCTACATCACCTATTTTGCAATAACCATCAATGATTGCATTCCATGCCTGAGGAATCTTGGCACCCATTGAAAGGAAAACCTCATGGGCAGCTTTGATATCTCCGCATTTTGAGTACATATCGACAAGAGCAACCACAAGATTGTTACTAATGGCCATCTCATCCTTAACAAGCCCATGGATCCGCCTGCCCAGTTCCAAATCCTTCAACTCGGCACATGCTGACAGAACAACAACCATCGTCACGACATCTGGCGCAACATTATCTGACAACATTTTATTGAAAAAATTAACAGCTTCTGCAGCCTGGCCAGCCCGACAAAAGCCTGCAATCAGGCTAGTCCAAGACACCACATTCCTCGCTGGCATTCTGTCAAACAACTCCTTGGCTTCATTGAGAAACCCAAATTTCGCAAGCCCACTGACAATGGTGGTCCACGAAACGACATCCTTCTCCTTAACCTGATCAAAGGCTCGTCTTGCATCATCTACCAGCCCGAATTCCATATACATATGAATTAAAGAGTTCATGATGAGACCATCCGATTCAGGAAAGAGTTTAGTAAACACCCCTTGTACCATCAAACCTTCAACTTTTGACAAGGAAATGCTGCAGGATTTAAACAAGAAATGGAAGGTGTAGGCATCAGGACCCACACTGTTCCGATGCATTCGGTGGTACAAACGGATGGATTCTTTGGGAGCATGGACTCTGTAACAGACGCGGATGACGGTGTTCCAGATAAAAGTTGAAGGGGAAGGCATTTCGTCGAACAGCTTGAGGGCATAGGAGAGAGCGCCGGGTTCTGAAGAGTCCGCGATCGATTTCAAGAGGTGGGTCATCGAAGGAGGGTGGAGAAGAGCTCCTGACACAACCATTTGGGCGTGGAGTTGGGCGGATCGCTTTAGAGAGGAAGGAGTTTGCCATGGGAGGCGTTTGGAGAGCGTATGAGTGAAGGGCATATAATGGAATCGATTCCTCTCCTCTTGGTCGTGTTTAAATTCGAACGGCAGTTAATTTTGGCGGTTTGAAAGAAGCGATGGTTTTATTGTCTTCTAGCGGGGGCCGGGGAGTGTTATCTAATTAATTATCTTCGTGAGTATTATTATGATAAAAACTCGGTATTTATCCTCTTCAATTAATTAATAAATGTTTATTTTAATAACGACAATGCAAGACGTATCAAACTAAAACTCTAGCGTTACGTCTTGTAATGTGCTGTCTGTCTCCCAAGAAACAATTTCTTATAGAAGATAATGACTGACTACCAAAATTTGGAAGAAAAGAGGGAAGTTTAAAAGTTTCAACGCAGTAGAACATAAATAAAGGATCAAATTTTCAGGGATGCAAGATAAAGGAACTTTAATGCCCGTTTTAATAACCTAATGGAATTTCAAAATAGTTGTAAAATAAAACTTCAAAGGAATTCTGAAAATAAGATAATATAAAAATCGTGATATAAAATTATAGTTACTGTATTTCTCTAAAAACAATAAAGAATTTATTTTAGAGTAAAGAAGGAAAAGAGCAATAAAAAATTACTTTTACAATTGAATTATATTTAGTTTTTTATTTATAATAATGAATATAAATATGGCCAGCATATCCCATATTTTTATATAACAATTATCTCAAATTTGTTTCAACCAGACACCCTTATCTCAAAATAAGTCTTTGTTTTATGTCAATCCCATTGATAAACGGGAACAAAACGTCTCTGTCATCTTCTATCATCTTCTATGGACCTTAATCTACCAGTCTTCTATCATTTACTAGAATTGCTAGTATCCTTAAGAGTACAGCATCAGATTAATATGTCCCTTGCCTATCGTCGAGAAGGATAACCATTGAAAAGTCCATACCAGCAAATTCAATCAAGAGGAAATTGCTAGGAAGTGATTAAGTTTAATATGCAATTTTGATACTTCTCTAGAATGCCTTCCAAAAGTCTTGTAACCTTTGCGTTCTCACCGCATAGCTATTAATAACAAAGGTGCCATCTCAATTCTCAGAAAGCCTTCAGCAGAAACTAAACTGCTCGAGTTCTTTCTTCCCCATGGCTTCCTCAAAGCTACTCTCACTCTTTCTACCTCTGCTTCTCTTAGCCCTTCTTGCGCCAATTATCGCAGCGACAAACTCGAACCATTTCGCAGAGTACATCGGAGCTCAGTTCAAAGGCGTCAAGTTCACCGACGTACCCATCAACCCGAGCGTCGACTTCCACTTTATCCTCGCCTTCGCCATCGATTACACGACTTCAACCACGCCCCCCTCACCGACCAACGGACAGTTCAACGTCTTCTGGGACACCACCAACCTCTCCCCCTCCGACGTCTCCTCCATCAAACAGAGCAACAGCAACGTAAAAGTCGCACTTAGCATTGGTGGAGACACGGTCAGTGGAGAACCTGTAAACTTCACTCCTACCTCTATAGAGTCTTGGGTCAGCAACGCCGTCTCTTCGCTAACTACTATCATCCAACAAAACAACCTTGACGGCATCGACATCGACTACGAGCACTTTGAATCCGATCCCGATACCTTCGCAGAGTGCATTGGGCAGCTAGTGACAAACCTAAAGAGCAATGGGGTGATATCATTTGCTTCCATAGCTCCCTACGACAATGAAACGGTGCAGAGCCATTACCAAGCATTATGGAGCAAGTATGGAAGTGTCATAGACTACGTAAACTTCCAGTTCTATGCTTATAGTGCAAGCACAACGGTGTCGCAGTATGTAAGCTTCTACGATGCGCAGACATCGAACTACAATGGAGGTATAGTTTTGGCTAGTTTTGCCACAGGTGAGACTTCAGGATTGTCTGCAGAGACTGGTTTCAGTGCCTGCCAAAGCCTTCAGATGGAAGACAAGCTTCAGGGAATCTTCCTATTTTCTGCAGATGACTCCAAGAGTGGTGGGTTTCAATACGAAACACAGGCACAGGAACTTTTGGCTAACGCATAGTAACTCCATCGTACTGTTCTGTTTCTTGATGGGAATGAAGCTGCACTGCTGCAGTGTTAGTAAAGAATAAGAGAGAGAGTTCTCACAATGTAATACTACTACCCAAGTTTGAAATCAGAATTATTGCGTACTTCGAAATCTTGAGAACGGTGATTTTGAATTTTTATATTCTAACAACCGCTGCAACTCATCTTGTCTCAAAACTAATTTCCATCAGAGATTGAACAAGGGCCCACAATTATTAATTAGCACATAAAAGATAATAACATTTGCAGACAGAAAGAACTTGCATTTGGGAAAGAAGTAAATGAGTCTGTCTTTGAAACTCGAGAGTACATATAAAGTTACAAAATGTAAGGCAGACAAATATGCATATTAAAGACAGACAATCCTTCAGATACAAAACAAATGTAAGAAATATTGAAAGGAGAAAACAATGGCACTTCTGATGACAGAAAAGAAGAAAATGGAATCTTTGTTTTCAATAGTTACAATTTGATCTTACAGATAAGAATATCGACTCCACGTACAAGCAATGGCTTTACATGGGACAAGAAAAGCTCAACACGGTGTTGGCCATTTGTTTTCGCATGTAATCACAAGCTGTGTTTGCCACTCACATCCCTCTCATAAAAAAAATTACATTACACACAGACGGACTTGAAATTAACAAGGTCACCATTGGACAATGTAAAGAAGACGCACACCACAAGCAAACAAAAATTATAAAAGATGAAGACACAAATGAGAAATAGATAGAGTGGACAATGTAATATACGCTGGAATTCCAGGAAGGTAAAGAGACAACGTTAGGTGAGGCCAATCATCAATTGGTGACAGCCGAGTGGAGATGGAAGAGGTCATTGATTGTTAGCAGAAGAGAGACGGAAGCAGCTCTGGAGACGTGAGAGTAGCCACAGCCTCAAACTGTAAAAGGCAATGATAGTCACTATAGGCATCAACATGACAAAATGTTTTTTGATTTTTCTTGTCGTCTAGCTACATGTACATATATTTGGAAGTGCAAGTGTTAAACATAAGAGAAGGAAATCAGAAGACAATGCCAACAAGCTTCGTTGTTTAGGAGACAAACAAAGTTATAGAGTTGTAGATTGTCGTGGGTTAGACAACAAAGGTAAATCTGAAAACTTTCCAAAATGGGTGACAAAAGGCAATATTTTCAAAAACGATGATTAACCAAATTTGTTCACCGTAGATATATGCAGCCATTATCATCTAAGAATTTTCAGACAATATGCAATCACTCAAGAATGACACAAATTAGTGTATGGTCCACAAAATATAATTAAAATGGAAATGCTTTGACCCTTTTAAAAACTATATATGTACAGGATACCCTATGTGGCAAATTTGCAATTGAATATATGGTATAAAAGCTCATGTAATATACTTTTGGTCTACTAATATGTACCACCTTTGCCTGCTAAAAAAACTCCTACCACCTTCTCCTGCTAAAAATAAAATACCTACCACCTTTCCATGTATTACATGTTTACTCTCATGACATCAGGACATCCTACTTAACCAGTAACTTTGAAATGGACACTACAAAAGACCCACAGTAATACTCAATCCAAATAACCTATCAGGCTGCTGAGCCTCCAGAAGTTGGTGCTAAATTAAAAACTATGAGATATGACGGGAATAGAAAGTGCTCGCTATGGAACTATGTAAGTCATAAAGCCTAACGTCTACTGATCTAGTCCGCCAGTGATGTTAAGCCTGCCTAACTTCATGAAATGAGACTCATATTACTAAGGGCAACCTTCAAAAATATAGTAAACATTTATGCACATGCATGTTTTGCAAGATCTAAGCATATCTCGAGATTGCAATATCAGAGGCAGAACTTTATAGTATCATTTTGCCAACTCTTGATGAGCTCGGCAAGAAATTTAGACTTTTGAAGGACACGTTTGCATAACATAATCCAATTATTGCATTAAAAATTCGAAAAGCATGTTCGAGATGCATACCTTCTGTTGCCTATATTTTTCACGTATTGCATTAAGGGGGCAACTCTTGGAATTTAGCTGTAACTCTTGTAATGCAAGGACTGTTACTCTAAGATCAATGCTCTTGTAAGAGGTATAATGCTCAAGAGTTAGGTTCTGCAACAAAAAAAATAGAATCAAAGAGTCACAATTATTTTCTTTACTAAAAGAACATAGAAAAAGGAATAAGAATCCACCACAGACCCATGGGTGGTCAGACTGATCCAGTGTCCATCGGGCTAGGAAGACAGCAGATGCTGCCACTCTCGAAGGAAGAAACTTTAGAAAGCTATATTCCACCAAAGTCAGCTCCGCCAGGTAATTGGTCAAGTACCCCAAAGCTAGACAAGGAGCCTGGAGACAAAGTTGGGACTTACTTATCCAACTAAATGTAAATAAACATTAGTAGAACAGCTAAATTTCAGACCAATATTTTTCTGAAGACTTACCTTCTGACAAGCTTGTGCTGCTCGAAGGAATCTCCTGAATAAATTTAAGAAGGAATTGCAATCAGAAGAGATGACTTCATAGAGATTAATAGAAAAAAAAATTACACAGTTATTGACTGAAATATAAAAGACAACTAATGACTTAATAACCTGAGAAATGTTTTTACAGTCGGTACAGAAAGTTGAAAACCTATGTAGCTAAGCACTTGATTCTCCATTTTCAGCACCTGCTTTTGAGAAGTTATCAGTACGTGTACTAAAATACAGTTTTTTCCAAACAAACAGAGGAAGTACCTCAGCCTTTGAATAAGTGTTATCAGTGATAAAGCAAAATTCTTCCACACGAGGAGCACAGATCTCTTCATATTTTCTGCATGCAGTAAAAAGCAAAAGGTTACCCTTATCCCATCGTAAGATTATCGTTTGACCACATCATCATTCAAAACTTTCCTCATCAAATTTGATTCAGTTACATTTTTACAACAAAATACCAAGAAAGCTCCAAAAAATTAAGTAATCCTCCAAGAAAACTGCAATTTTATGGAGATTGATTACATGAGAAAGAGAGAAGATTGTAAGACAGGGCTACTTGGTTGAATAGGAGATGTGTTAGGACAAGCCATTGGGACATCTATAATGAGCAAAATTTCACAACAAATAATATAGCATACAATAGGTAGAGAAGACACTCTAGGAAACTTGTAATGATGATCCAAGGAGACTTGTAATAATGATCCGTCACATCTTTTCTCCAATGATTCTATTATTTCTATTTCGATAGCGCCAAGTGGACAACAACACTTGACAGCAGGACTACTTATAGCAAGAAGGGGCTAGAGAGAAAGCAGTTATTCCTGGAAGGGAGAATGCTAAGTTGAGAGTGAAGATGAGGATGAAAGACCGAATGATAAGCAGTGTCCATGTGTGTTATATCTTACTGCTTTCTCTAAACTCGACTCACACCCTTTTACATGTCTCAAACTAGGCCAACCTTATGCAACTCTAGACTAAAAGTTTGCATGATTTGATGTGATTTATCTAGCAAATGATTAAAAGCAAAGGATGCAAGTGAAAATGTGGGAGTCACATGATGCATATTACCTAAGTCAACCAGATAAAGGCGATGACAACTTCGAGCTCCAAATATTTGACTAGATTAAAGGACATCATTCTTTGATAAGATCAAATTTCGGTAGTTCAATAAGATTTTTTATCCATGCATTCAGCTTGCAATACTTAATGATGATATTTGTTTCCATTAACTAGTTTTCTGTATCAAATATTACTCGGCAGAGTCAAACAAAAAGCAAATTGAGTTATTAGAAGTATTCATAGATGCTATAATCCATAAGAATGAGTTCTTCAAGCGAAATGTTTCTAGTGATTTTTCATAACAAAGTATGTATAATTTATTGAAAGATACAGTCAGCAACAGAATAAAGATAATCACACCATTTTATTTATATCCCTTTATCCACAAGTGTTAACCAGGAAGAAAATGAAGACATTATATCACAAGGAGAAACTTACGAGGCAATTAGCATGCAGGTAATACCAAGAAGCTGCAGCCTCTGTCTTTCGATATAATTTTGAGAGAGAAACCAGTCAATGAGATAAATTGTAAGATAGAGTGTATCAGGAACAAGCCTATATTCCTCAGAAACCTGAAAAAAAACATAGTTAAATTGACAAGATCCTCCAATATGCTGACAGCTCAAAAATTTGACAATCAAAGAGTTCATTGTTGTGTTAGCTTTGTAACTAGAAAAGGGCAAATAAAGCAACAAAATCTCGACCAAGTGTAATATGAAATTGAGTGAGAAACAAACGCTCACAAACCTCCACAAGCCAATCAATCAAAATGCCTCGCATGCTCTGAGTAATATCTCGCTGCAATGTTTCCATGAAATTGGAACAGGGTCTTCCAGAGAGCTGAATAATTAGAAATGCTTAAAAACCACCCCTATGAAATAGTGATTCATGTATGAAGCATTAAACAAGTGCTGACCAAAGATGATTACAGGTAATACTTTAGAAGGTACCAAAGAAACATATGCATGTTATGGCATCACAACAATTTATAGTGGTCCTTTAATGAAAAACCAGTTGACTGCACTAAATTTGATAACTAGGACAGTTGTAGATGAATACTTATGGAAAGGGTACTCTCCAATTTTAAGAAATTATATGTAAATTCATAGCCAAGACAAGAAAGTATAACAATGAACATTACGCATACCTCTGCAGCACGTAGATTAGTATATATCTCCGAAGCATAAATGCTACACATTTGAGGATTGGCATTTTCATTGTCAATATTTATGATGCCCAAGCCAATGGAATCTCCTGAGTCAACACAAAGCTTATCTTTAGCTGCACTATCCTATTAATCCTTGCAATGCTGTACGCACATGTAAGTTATAAATTACACGATAAAGAATGGTTACATATACTCAGATCATCCAATTTTATCATAATTGTGATTTCAGGTGAAAAACGTACAATGCTCAGTGAACAGTGCTCTACTGTCTAGAATGCTGTTTTTGGCCAGAAGAAATTCTAAATATCTATTAGATTGATAATTTGACACCGACTCATCATTCAACAATCAACATAAAAGTTAATACACAAAAAGAAACTAGAGTTGGACTGACCATTCTTTGAGTCACCATTATATCCAGGCTGATCTCTGAAGCTATTTTCCTCGAAGAAAACTGTATCATAGACGCTTTCCTCATGCCTGACACTCTCCTCATTTTTCAGGGATAATATGTGTTCCTCCACTTTCAAGAAAGCAGCGGATTCATTTGACTCTAATGCACGAAAGTCTTGTACTTCATCAACTTGCTTACTACTTGTGATACCACGAGTCGACGACTTTTCGCAAGTGATAGTAGGGTTCACCTTCGGACCTTTCTTTGTACATTGTTTGACCATGCATGTACCCAATTTAACGGATTGAGAGCCCCTAGGCTGAAACATAAAAAAAAAAAGCAAATTAGTTTCTTAAAAAAACTTGAAGACCCATAATAATGAGGGAATGGTGATAAATGGCGAGCTTATTATTTTCACTTTACAAAATAGAAGTAAGATTTATCTCTTCCTTCATATCTTTGCTATTATTGTATAAGATCACCTTCAAAGCTTAAAGAAAACGACCCAAAAAAAAAAAAAAACAAATAAAAACCAAGTAAGATTGCATACATTCAGCTTTGCCATAGGAATGCAATCTTTGCGTAAATTCTCACAGCACACATTAGTGACATCCTTGAGCACTGCCCGCTTTTTATGCTGGAAAGTTGAAGTTCGTGAAGCAGCAGTATTGTTCTCATCCAAAGCTGCTCTTTTCAAATTTCCCCATATTGCATGACTCTGATCAGGTTTCACGCGTGGTGGTAGCAAGGGAGGCACCCCACCATTTGCACGATTAGCAGCAGCTCGAGCTCGTGTGATTCGACCAATAGGCACTTCTTGCCCAGCAATTACTGGATTGTCCTTCTTCATGGCCAAGTAGGCCTCAAAGAAGAACAGATGTAAGATGTTCAGATGAAAAATTGCTCATAGACCCTGTCAATCCATTTAAATTGCATAATCAGTAGACATCAGTCAAATATATATTTCCCATCTGAATTCAGTGCATAAATGGTTGTCTCAATGTCTCATCTACCAAGTAACAAAGTACAAAGGCAGACAAAGATTAACAATACAAAGAGACTCTTTTACTGTGTTTATCAGATTTTCATACATTCAACATCTGACAATCTGATAATAATTGAGTTTAAAAACCAATCACGAATTGTCACCAAACTTCAAATTAATTACAATAATAATAAAAAAATGATGAAGTTAATTTTGTCATCAACTTCATACACATCTCTTCACTTCACCTAAACACCCAAATCTTTTTCAGTTTACCCATTCCTCGCCCATTATCGAAGGACAGTGTTCAGGATTTTCAACTTTCTGTAAGGTTGAACTGCCACTAGTAACTAATGGGACTTAATGAAGCTTATAAAAACAGCATCTTGTAGAAATGTAGAGTGTACGCTTAATTCCAGCGCTATAAACAGTGTGACGTAACAGCTAGACAAAAGTAGAATTATCCACGCAGATCAATAGAGATATCTACAAACTACACCTCATTAGACTAATAATGAGGAATAGATACATCGAGATATTAGACAGTTTCCCATATTGAAAAAGGAAAACCACCATTTCGCTAGTGGCTGCAACAAAATGACAAGAAGTAACAAATTTAACTGAAAAACTCCACATTTAACGAAAAATAACACATTTCTTGAAAATGCAAGAAGAACAGATGAATAAAAATGCCAAATCCCTAGATCCGCGGCCACCTGAGCGAGGATTCGATGAAATCCCCCAAATCTCGATCTAGGGATCAAAACCACAGTCCCTAAATCTTTCCGCAGCATCGTAATTAAATACAGGTAAAAAAAAACAAAAACAAAATAAAACAGGTAAAAGAATATTTAAGAAACAAACGAGAGAGGCGAAAACAAACAGATCGATGGAATAAAATCAACTAAGAAAACCCTACCTAAACCCCAGCACCTCCCGCTCGCACTTCCAGATCCAAGACCTTCCGTCACATTCGCGTCAAAAAAGAGAGAGAATTAGGTCGAGCGGAAGAGAGGCAACTCCCAAATCCCCGTCGCCTTTCGAACCGAGGAGAGAGAGAGAGAGAGAGAGAGAGAGAGAGAGAGAGGAGTGAGAGCGGCTTCTCTCTCACTCTCTCTAGATTCTTGAAGAGCGACGAGGACCAAAAGAGCGAAGGCGAAACCCCTTGATTTCTTCCCAAATTTGGCGCTCGATCCCGATTTCAATTTCGAAATGGGTTCGGGTTCGCCGCAAGTGGATCGATCCGCGAAACCGACCGTATTAAATTAACCCCTTGCGCGCGGTGAGCAAACTACGTACCGTCGGATCTTGATCTAAGGGTTAGAAATGGCTATTGAGTAGAGTAATTCAAATTCCGGTACGAAGGCAATAGGTAGCAGAGTATTTTAGAGGGACCATAGAAGAAGCATCGCGTGCGCGTTTGTCACATGCCAGACGATTAATCTCCGGGCTTTTGAATCATGACCCCTTTTTTTTTTTCTTTTTTAATTAAATCTCTGCAATTGTTTGTAGTATGTATAAACTAGCCTCGTTCAAAAATTGGTTCCCTCCTACTCAAATATTACATTCGAACAGTACTTAATATTTGAATCAAACAAAGTAATGCATGTGACTCTTTGTTCGCATTTTCCTATCTTAATTGAGACCTCTAATAAAAATAATGCAAATAAATAATGCTTTTTTTCTTTTCAAAATATTGTGTGCATCACTAAACACCAATCATCGAGTACTACAGACAAGATCGACAAACAGTCTTTATGTACTCTTTTGGACGTGATTTATAAATAAGAAGCAAATTTTTTTTTCTTAAAGGAAATTAGTAAGACCCAATTTTTATTCAGTTATAGATAATTCGTTGCAATTTTATATCTCAATTACATGGGAGCAAGCCTTAAATGTGGCGGAAATACAAATTTAATGCTAACAAAGGAAAAACAAGCCTCTCTCTTGGACCACATAGGCTGCGCCGCAGAGAGGAACGACAAGAGGCAAGTAAGAAAATATTATTACAACTTGTCATAAAATTAAACATAACACCCATCCATTACTATAGCCCACATAGCAAAGCAATCTAGACAAAATAAATATAGAGCACCGAGCATGCGCGTGTCATCAGTGCGTCTTTCGAAATCATCTGATGCATAACTCTTCACTCTGCTTGGGAAGTCTTCGGAGTAGCACAAATGTCCTATGAAGGGATCGATCGCTTTGCCTACGAAATGTCAGGAGTCAAGAGGGGGGGGGGACTCCGAGGGAAGGGGCGATCGAGCCATGTGGAGACTAACCCCCACCTGAGCGAATCCAATGTTCAGCCAAATTAGCCGTACCTAACATCCTAAACCTACAAGCTTGACCGTGATCATGGCTAGAACGTGAACTATCGCAAGCCCATGGCAAAGCTCTAGTTATGCAATGTTCGGCCATGCCCATGAGGGGCACATCGATTGCCAACCCTAGGAGAGTGACAATTATGACGGGAAAAATGAGAGAGTTAGAAGAAGCTCAGTCTGCCAACAAAGAGGGCAATTGTGTGGACGACAAAAGGACCATGGAAGGAGGTAGTTTGAAAAATTGTGGGAGCTAGAGAAAGAATGAGAAGCAATTCTCTCGGGAGACGAGCTCTCTAAAGAGATGGAGAGAAAGAAATGCAGTAGATATCTTAGGAGAGTTAGGGTCACTATACAAAAATAAATAAGCAATCAATGTTTGTTTAAAAAAAGTGCTATTTTTGTTGGAACTAAATGTTACACGGGAATATTATTTGGAAGCAATTTTGATTCATGTTCTACGATTCCTTAATAGAAATATGGTGACTTAAAGGGGGATTTTATACAATTAATCAATAAATATACTAAATAACCCTTATGTAAATCAATCAAGGGATGTGTACGCAAAAACGAATCATATAGTATAGAATGATGTGTTGATATTGTATAGGATTACATTACATATTGGTTCCACTGCAATATAAATCTGCAAATCAGATTACTTATAATTGAAATATATGTGTTTGTAGTGCTGGATATGGATACAAATTAAGATTTAGTCAAGATGGAAACCATTAAGAGGTGATTAAGTGAATACGCAATCTCTCAATTGGATGTGGTGTTAGATTTGGACTCACCGGCCGGTTTACGCAGTGGTATGATTGATGCTAACAACCAACCTCTGATGTTAATCTCTGTACCTGCCGCTGTGTTCATTATTCTTAGATCTCTAATATATTTTAAAATAATAATAATTCAAATATAAAACTATTTTCTTTTAAATGGACATCTATGTATATATACATTGCAAATTACATCAATGAGATTACTCTACAAGAGGTGATTTTACTATAGTTCTATAGTTTAAGTGCTATAACTTATGACAAAAATCACCCGTTAAATTCTTTAGGCCTGGAGCATTATATGCTTATATTTTAAGCTCGATTTAAGAAAATTGATACAGTTATTTAATACTAATCTCTTTGTCTAGCCTATATGATTAGTCTGGTCATGATGTAATCCTCGAAAATTCTATCCGATCTATCACCACCATCCATTATGCCAAGTTGTCATCATGTGGCCCGTCCATTTTCTGGTAAGCAAAATATCCGGCAGAAAAGTGATCACGTCGGTCCAATGACACGCCCGGATCTACACCCTGCGACTTGGGCCCACAATTATGGCCCAACAATTTCGTAGTTTGACCTGGTTTTTGGATCCAGAGACACGTCTGACGACGTGCGAACCGCACCTATCAATCAAAGCTTACGAGGTCCAATTATTAAGTCGCAAGTTGAAGTGCCGTCTTCTGCTACCGAATTTTAATATGGAAAGCGAAAGCGAGAAAAAGAAAAAAGAACACGACATAGATGAATAATTGAATGACAACAGTCGATGACTCGATATATAGGGGAAAGGAGCACTTGGATCTCTCCGTAGACGTTGCTTTGTTCTCGTTTTGGGCACTTGGGTATTCTACTTTGGAGGTAAAAATGCAGACGTAAAAATCTCTAGTATTTTCCGAATTTTAACGCAGCTTTCGTTAGGGATTTTGGTGGGCTTCTTGATTTCGTCGAGGTTGAACGAGTGGCGTGATTTTTATTTTTAATATTTCGAGTTTATTTTTCACGTTATACTCGCTTTGGTCGATCTCTAGGAGCGGTAGTGTGGATGTGATTGTAATGCGAGAAGTTAGGCCTTTTTTTTTCGCTGGTGGAATTCGAGTTCTAGTTTCCAATAGAGTGGGGAGAAGCCTTTTTTTTTTATGTGGGTGATGTGTTATTTGAAATTTTCTTTTATGCTTTATAGCTGGAAGTAAGTTTCTTTTTTTCTTTCGCTGTATTTTTTGGTTTTGATGAGATGATTATCTTTTCTCAGCAATGAAATCCTTGCAAAATCCACTTATCGTGTTATATTTTTTAAGGAGAAGTTACTTGTTCCTCACATTAGTCTTTGCTTGTATCTGTAAAAGTTCCTTATTCATCACAATATCTTTGCTTGTATCAGCAAAAGTTACTTATTCCTCATAGTACTCTTTGCTTATATTGGCAATCGTTTAGTCTCCCCATTACATGCTTGATGTAGAGTTGCTGGTTTCTCACTTGCATGATTTAAGCTATATCGATCTTGTCTAATCCCCACAAAGAATCTAGTGAGAGTATATTACTAAAAGTTATGTTATGTATGTTTAGTTGCGTAATGTTCTTTTTTTTCAGTCAATGTATGCGTAACAGAGGGAAAGGACTCACTCAGTCAATCATGTATAGATGCAACACAAGGAAACAGCTATTGTCAGTTTTCGCAAGAAAAATTCGATCTGCCTTTCTTTGAATTTTCTTGGACTTAGTAGCTTCCGGTCATCTATTTGTCAACCATTGTCAGGGTTTCCTTTTCTAAATTTTAACTTTCGGTGTCCTCCGATCTTTGTTCATCATCGACCGTTATGAAATTAGTATATATTGATTGATATAGGTCCGCTCCATCTCCAGTTCATCAGACTAACAGGGTTTGATATTGCAAATAGTGTTACTTTGGCAGTTATCAGTCGGTAATTTTGCTTTTTGTTTATTTTGCAGAACTTCCAGAATTCACAGTTGCAGAATGGGAAGCAGTGGAAATGATGGAATTATCTATGGCGAGTACACTTACTCGGAATTGGAGAGGGAGCCATACTGGCCATCCGAGAAGTTGCGGATCTCAATAACAGGAGCTGGTGGCTTCATTGCCTCGCACATTGCGAGGCGTTTGAAGAGTGAGGGCCACTATATCATTGCTTCTGATTGGAAGAAGAATGAGCACATGACTGAGGATATGTTCTGCCATGAGTTCCACCTCGTTGATCTGAGGGTCATGGACAATTGCTTGAAGGTCACCTCAGGTGTAGACCATGTCTTCAATCTTGCTGCTGATATGGGAGGGATGGGTTTCATTCAGTCAAACCACTCTGTCATCATGTACAACAACACTATGATTAGTTTCAACATGCTTGAAGCTGCAAGAATTAACGGTGTGAAAAGGTCCGTCGTTTCTTAATTGGCATCAACTAGTTGTAGAATTTCTTTCCTATATATAAGGTGAATTGTTGCATAGTGTATGTTCATTTTCTTTCTGCATCTTGCTCAGGAATACCTGGATAGGACGAACCTATTGTTGGCTGGGGGACTATCTGTTTATATATTTACCCAATTTATAGTTAGATGCAATCTCATTATTTAAAAAATCTACATGAGAAATTATATGTGTTTTTTTTATCTGGGGGAAAGTTAATATCAGCACTCATAGGAAAACAATTTGCACTGGTGATGATATTATTTTAATTTAAAATGGGATTCCTTGGAAATCAACAATGTTGGCAATTTCCTTTTAAACTGTGGCAAAAGGTTTCAGTAAGGTGGTATTCTCACTAAATTGGAGTATGGATACATATGGTATACTTTTGCATTATGTTCTACAGAAATGCAGTAACTTCTGTTGATGTTTTATTCGTTTCTCTGCGTGCTTTTGAGATTTATTGATTTAATCGATAAAGTTATGATCTGTGATTCTCTTTGCCATGCTCGCCTTTTACTTCACCTGAGAAAATGGAAATTGGTGGTCCAACTTGCAGGTTTTTCTATGCCTCCAGTGCCTGTATCTATCCTGAGTTCAAGCAGTTGGACACTAACGTGAGCCTGAAGGAATCTGATGCTTGGCCTGCAGAGGTTTTTTGATCTCAAACTATAAACTTTGTAACTTGTGTGCAGACTTGACCTCTTACATCTCTCGACAATATACTTAGTTAATATCTATCCTCTGCTGGCACTGATGTAGCCTCAAGATGCTTATGGTTTGGAGAAGCTAGCGACAGAGGAATTGTGCAAGCACTACACCAAGGACTTCGGTATTGAGTGCCGCGTCGGCCGATTCCATAACATTTACGGTCCATTTGGAACATGGAAAGGTAACCTGTGAACTTATTATTGGCTTATGATCTTATGATTACGTTTACTTCCTACAGTCATACTAATCATGGTTGCTAACATCATAAGCTGTATATACTAACCATGGAGGCTGTTCTTGACTTGCACTGTAGGTGGGAGGGAGAAGGCACCTGCTGCTTTCTGCCGAAAGGCTCTTACTTCCACAGATAAATTTGAGATGTGGGGTGATGGGCTGCAGACTCGATCATTCACTTTTATTGATGAGTGTGTTGAAGGTGTCCTGAGGTGAAATTTCGTTTTCTTTTATCCATGGATCATGTCTTTACTGTCTCAGATAACATGAAAAATAGTTGGTTGTTGAGCCTGCGAAGTTTTAATTTCCCCTTACAATTACTTTTGATCCCTCTTAAAGATTGACGAAGTCAGATTTCCGAGAGCCTGTAAACATCGGAAGTGATGAAATGGTTAGCATGAATGAAATGGTTGAAATCGTACTCAGCTTCGAGGACAAGAATCTTCCCATCCATCACATTCCTGGTCCGGAGGGTGTTCGTGGACGTAACTCCGACAACACTCTTATTAAAGAGAAACTGGGCTGGGCTCCGGCAATGAGACTGAAGGTACTTTAAAAGAACCAAATCCTCTATCAAATGCCTGCAACTTCTTCCATTGTTTATTACTCAGTAATGCTATAATTCCAAATGACAACAGGATGGACTGAGGATTACATATTTCTGGATCAAAGAACAAATCGAGAAGGAGAAAGCTCGGGGAGTTGATCTATCAATTTACGGCTCATCTAAAGTAGTGCAAACACAAGCTCCCGTTCAACTGGGCTCGCTCCGCGCAGCAGATGGAAAAGAATGAAAGTTTTCATATATTTCACGTTATTTGATCATTTGATTGTAATTCCCTATTACATTTAGAGGGTGAAAAATTTCCGGCTCTGATAATAGCCGAGTGTCATTGCATATGTTCATCGCGTATGAACTAGAACTAGTTATCTTATATATATTGAGTTGTAGTCTTTGTATGTCTTGTACTGTGAGATACAGAATAAAGTTTGCGCGTTTACAAAGGAGTATTGTATGATTACATTGTTATTCTCTTATTGTAACTTAAGAGTTTTTATATTCTGCTATCAAATTCACTCCTTAATCGTAGAGTAACTGTACTTTGCAATCCAATTCAACCCAACAAACTTAAATTGCTGTACAAGAACTAGGCGGTACTATTTCTTTTACTTGGGACTATTCCTTAAAATCACTTATGATTAATGTCTTAAGCTAGGTATGATAAACCTGATGAGAAAAATTAGATATCACAAACCACTCAAATAATTACTAATAAATATATGCAACTCGCAATTCAACCCAACGAAAAAGCCCAAAAGTAGGCCTCATTTGGAAGCAAAATTGTGAAAATAAAATTCCACGTAGTAGCTCCACTTCCGACAGCATTTAAGAGAAAGATTCGATTCTATCCTTCTCCCCGAACGAGTTCCTTCCTCCCCTTCATCCAAAAGGTTAGGGTTTCTCTGGTCTTCATTCGCTGCTTTCAACTTTCTCTAAAGGAAAGGGCTAGAGAGAACCGCTGTCTTCAAGGTAAGATCTCCAATCCTTAACCCTAGTTCGCCGTGGGAATTAGAATTTGAAAAGGCCGGTCTTTTAAATCTGGTTTATTTATGTTTTCTTTTTCTGTTAGATTTGAGTGTTGCGCTATTGGATCGAGATGGGAGCTTTTGTATCGAGGTTTTGGTTCATGTTGTTCCCTGCTAAGGAGTACAAGATTGTTGTTGTTGGATTGGATAATGCCGGGAAGACAACGACGCTTTATAAATTACATCTTGGAGAGGTCGTGAACACGAATCCTACCATTGGGAGCAATGTGGAGGAGGTGGTTTATAAGAATATACGCTTTGAGGTCAGTAAATTCTTGCTTCTCGTATTCATCTGCCCTTTTTTATTAGTATTTTTATTGAAAGGTTGCAAATTTGGGACTTTTTGTACGTCGATGATAATTACAATCAATCAGATCTACTAGATTTTGGGCCTAATAGTGTATATCAATCCTTTTTTGCTTCATTGATCGAAGCCAAGTTGGGCTATTCCACACACGTTTAAGTCTTAAACTCACCAGTCCTTTGCCTCGCATGTGAGCTGGATCCACCACACGACTTTGAATCAAACATTATACTCGATTTCTCTTCCTCTCATATTAGCCCCAATACTATCTATCATTTGTTTGAATTTATAACAAATAACAAATACTTAGTCCATAAGCTATGAAATAGTCGTCTTTGGATGTGATGGATGTGGTTCGTTGAGGTATTTATTGGCGTTTACTGAAGGACCTCGAGCTGATGACAATATCAGCTAGAATACAAGTGTCAGTTAAATGAAGCCATAAGGTGAAATGTAAGGATTCGAACCTGAGGTACGAACTTGAATTGCATTCTTGCTGGAGAGTAGTTGCCTAGGGATTTCGTAAATAATTTGATTCCACAGGAAGAAAAACAAAGCATTGTCACTTTCAGTTAAGAGGTCGTCTTATTTTGCTTTTGTAAGGGACAAAATTGAAGTCTCCAAGGATCAGTGGCCACATTCTTCTTCTTTTCTTGCTTGCTTTAGTACTGAAAGGTACTTCTGTTGTGTTTGTGCTGGATGGAAATTAGGAGATCATTAAATTTGTATATTTGTCATGAAGGTGGACATTGTAGTTTGACTGAATGCCACCACAATTTTACGAATTATCTAGCAGATAAAATTGCAAGGTACAAATCTGGATTGCTTACTGTCATTGGATCTTCATTAAGAATTTGAGGACAATGGTGATTGGTTGTGTTATTACCTTAGGTTTCTGATTGGTATATTTACCCTCATCTGCTGTTAGATATTGATGATGATTTTGTTGGGAACCAGTGGTGATTATTAGATGAGGTAGTTGAGGCATAGATGATACTTCTTGGCCAGACCAATAAGGTTGCTGAATCGGATGATTAAGTTTGGCCTCTCAACAATGGAGTCGGAAGGGTTTTATGTGAGCAATACATGCTGTCTGCAGCTGGTGATCGGGGTATCTAGATGTTGCTAAAAAGAACATCTCACATTATGTTATGTTAATTTGTCGGAAAATTATATCTATCAAATGCCGCCATCCACTACATCAGATGCATCATTGTCTATCCCCGTATTGTGTAGTTAGAATCCCTTGGAAACAGATTAGGAGACTGTTTTGGTGCAGGTATTTCTGATAGTGATATCTAAAGAGAAATATTGTTTTATTTTATTTCTTAATGATTCTAACTCTGTTCTGCTCACTCCTAGCTCTTGATCTGTAAATATTCATCTTGTGCTCTCTTAATAAACCAGGTCTGGGATTTGGGAGGACAAGATAGGCTTAGAACGTCATGGGCAACATATTATCGTGGAACTCATGCTGTCATCGCCGTGATAGACAGCACTGACCGGGCTCGGATCTCCATTATGAAAGATGAACTCTTCCGGTTATTGCAGCATGATGACCTTGAGCATACTGTGGTACTCGTATTCGCCAACAAGCAGGACCTCAAGGATGCCATGTCCCCAGCTGAGATCACAGATGCTCTTTCCCTTCACAGCATCAAGAACCACGATTGGCATATCCAGGCTTGCTGTGCCCTTACAGGCGATGGGTTGTACGATGGCCTGGGATGGATAGCGCAGCGAGTTGCTGGAAAGCCAACGACAGCCTGATTTAAAATTAGCTGGTACAAATCTTCTTTCTTCAGCAGGACTTTGCTGAAGGTCAGCAGAGGAATGATTCTTTCCCTGTACTCCACACAATCAATGTGTTTATGTTGCAAACTGATATATCACACAATGTTTATATTCCAATCTGTTTGAAAAATAAACAAATTGTACGTTTCTTCCAGTCATCATACATGAGGGAGTATAAGTTTGAGTGGCTCCAAATATTCTATTTCTTTTTTTTCCTTAGCTTGTTGTTCAGTAGAGGAAATAAGACAAACTCTGAACCTATGCAGAGTAGTTGGAAGCAATGCTTCTTTCATCTGACAAGAACTTTCCAAGAAAGCCAGGAACAAGTGCAACTTAACTAACAAAAGTGCATACATGTATCAACATATCTGGCCTTTTTCTCTCCACATTTGTCTTCTTGTCTTTGACCTACACATGTAGGCCCCTACTTATATGCGACACATAACTGCAATTAATCAACTGCGAATCATCGACCGTACTTCCACTAGCCAAAGTTAATTTCCTTAATTGGGTGCTGCAAATCTAAGCTAGAAGTAATTGCCCGTCACCTTCCATTTTCGGAGGTACATTGAACAAAGTGTTGAAAGATTACGCATCCCTGATGTTTGACATGAGTAAGCAGGCTTAAGAGCTTAAGACCACAAGACAAGTTAATTAATGTTTGAGAAGATTCAGAGAAAGTGGGTATTATTTTTTTCACAACGCAATTAATGAGGATGGCTGCTAGAACATGGAATATTACATGGTCAATGAATAATATATCATTTGAGTAGGAACACTTATGCTGTTTAAGATTCAGGGTACTCTGTGTGTGTGTGTGTGTGTGTGTGTGTGTATGGTAAGACTGATGAATATATCTAGTAATTGCATCCTCTAGATCACATGCATATCACTATCCCTGTCCATTTTTCCATGCAAAAAGACAGAAACATAGGTGGAATAATTACTTTTATTTTAAGCTTAAAGACTAACTACAACAAGTTAAAAAGCCACGGTTGCTATGTCGATGTATGAGCACATGCATGAGTCTGGGATGGGCATGCATGCACCCCACCCATACGCATGAGATGACGAGATGGTTAACGCGTGCGGCAAAATATCAAAACGCGTGAGAGTGAAAAAAAAAAAAAAAAAAAAAAAGATTCTCCCTTAAACTAAAAGTGAATTTTTTTCGTTTAGCACCTCGTACTTAAATCCAGTATTTTGTGAGGCATCACCCTGCACCAGGGTCCAGGGAGAATTTAAAACAGATTCATTCATACGCGATCGCGAAACGTAAATAAAGAGTTTCGTGAAGGAGAGGGTGTGAACTGCAAAACGTACGTTTCCTCCGAGAAAATACGCCGACACGTACAGTTTCGTGAAAGCCAACACAACCAGTGGTGACGTGGACAAGTTTACTGGCAGGGGCCCCACATGTCCCCGTCCCCCCCCCCCCCCCCCCAGCACGTGCTTGCTCCTTTTGACGGGAGAGCGTAGTATTCATCATACGTGTGGATTGGCCGGGGACCCACACGCTTGAAGCAACCAAATTGGAATATCATATTATATCAAATCCATCCAAGATTATAACACGTTAATTAAAGGATTACATCAAGCTACACCCAATCCAAAATTTATGACAGTTCTTATCTATAAGCAAGATCAAGATCCGATTTCAAGATATACTGTCCTTGTAGCTGTCGTTTTACTTTCAAATATCTTTCTTCTTGTTCTTTGTTTCTTTTTTTTTTAAAAATAAATAAATAAATAGGGGAAAGCCCGTAGGAAATTTATGTATGTAGTGAAAAGGACCATATATATATATATATATATATATATATATATATATATATATATATATATATATATATATATATATATATATATATGTATATGACATTTTATGACTTGTTCATTAAGAGCTCCACATATATATGCTATAATAACTTGAATACTAGCGATATGCGACATACCAGATAAACATCTCCATCATACCCCGTATTAATTAGGAACTTTCCATCCCATAGGCTGAAAAAAATGGTACCTTCTACTATATGGAATAGACCATGAACCGACCAAGAAAAAAAAAAAAGAGAGAGAGAGAGAGAGAGAGAGAGAGAGAGAGAGTCAATATACTTATTAATGATAACACAAGTGAGGTGCTAGATATTAGTTATTAGACGGTATTAACCGTTTTAATTAGCTACACATTTACTCAATAATAGAAGACTTGGGAAATCATTTCGTTTCAAAAAGTCAATAGTACCAACTTCTCGCACGCACACATACGCACGTATTAAAAGCCTACAAAAAGAGGTGGCTTTCAGTGCATGATCATCATTTTCCACCATAAGTATATTTCTTCCAACCTCTCTCTCTCTCTCTCTCTCTCTCTCTCTCTCTCTCTCTCTCTCTCTCTCTCTGTATATATATATATATATATAGTTATATTCTTCAACCATAATTCTCTTGCACTTGTATGGAGAACCTGACACAGGAGCAGATCTCTGAGTTCCAAGAGGCCTTCTTGCTCTTTGACAGGAATGGAGATGGTTTGCTCTTCTTCTCCTTTATACAAATTTTTTTTTTCTTTCTCCAATATTTCCTGTTATGTTCAGATATGTCGTTTGTTATTGTTTGTATATGCTGTTCCTTTATTTTCTTGGTGGTGTTCTACTGTTTTAGATAAGTTTGAATAGTTCCTGTTCTGTTATGTTCATCTGGGTCTTTTCAATTACTCATTAACCAATGATCTCTCTCTGTCCCTCTCGCCTTTTTGTCAGAAGAAGCCTGCGGCTTGTAGGTCCAAAGCTTGGTATTGTTTGGAGAATGGTAGTTCTTTTGGTGTTATCTTCTTCTTGCTTTCTAACGTTTAATTTCTATATATTTTGTTTGTTTGACGGGAGACTCATGATGAAGTCTTTGTGTAATTAATTGCCTCAAATCTGAAGCGGTGAAGTTCACTTATTCTTTTGATGGCTACATCAATTCCATGTGGTTACGCTAAACATATTATTCCAACTACAATCTTCAATTTATCTATTCTTTATGAATTGGCTTTAAGAATAGTGAGCTGCTGACATTAGTATATATATATACTTGGTAGTGATTGATCATAGTTTTACTCAGTTTTTCGTAGCTTGTACTTTTGAGGAGTTCATGTGGAAATCCTAGTGTAATAGTTGGTATCATGCATGAAAAATAAATAAATTAGTATTGGTTTTGTATCTAATACATTTCATTTGATAGGCTACATCTCCTTGGAAGAATTGAACACTGTGCTTCAATCTCTGGGGCAGAATCCCACAAATGAAGAGCTGCATGATATGATAAAGGAAGTTGATATGGATGGTAATGGAACCATAGACTTTGAAGAGTTCTTGAACCTAATGGCTAAGAAAATGAAGGTAAGCTTAATATTCTATACATCACTGACATTTTATATATATATATATATATCATGAAGTCCAGAAAGTTATAGCTCACCTGCAATGATTTATAAAATCATCGACTCGATTTCTTTGGAATTTGCAGGAGACTGATGCTGACGAGGAACTTAAAGAAGCTTTCGATGTCTTTGACAAGGACAAAAATGGATTTATCTCACCCAGTGAGGTATAATATTGCATGCATATAGACCATTTGTAAGGACTAAGGAGACAACTTATTTATAGTATCTGCAATTGTCCAACTAATGTATTTAATAATTCATTTATACAGCTGAGGAGTGTCCTGATCAATCTTGGGGAGATAATGACTGATGAAGAGGTTGAAGAGATGATCATGGAGGTTGACATGGATGGTGACGGGCAAGTGAATTATGAGGAGTTTGTGCATATGATGAAGGGTGTTTAAACTTGATTCATGAAGATCACTACATCTATAAGTTTGATTTTAATTAATCTCTGTCAATTAATGAACTAGAGTACGTCTGTAAAATTTGTAGTCATCCGTCATTTTGTGATTCTAAAAGATAAAGAAGATAATTAATACCAAATTAATGGAGTTAGTTTACGTCCTCACTTCCCAGTGGTGTCTAATGTTTATGCCGTTCCTAAAGTAGCCGAGCGCGGAGGCGGAGCTGGGGAGTCCACACCAGCGACATCCAGTAATAGGTGATCCAGCTATTTGGGTCATCCCAGCCCAGCCCAGCCCAGCCCACAAAGCTTAGTTTAGGCCTCATTCAAGTGGGCTTTCCCAATTCGACTTGGCCCCAGATGATATATTGAAGACCCCAATCACAATTATTGATTTTTTCTTTTCTTTTCTCTTTCTAGGGAAAGTTGGAACAATTTATTAACTTCCACACCGTAGATTACAGCGTCAATCTAAGAGATATAGTATTAAAATACAAGAAAACAAGCCACGATGAGGTTTTAAAGAAGAGGCACGCGTAATTTGCATGGAATTTTAACCTCTTTTATCCCTTTAGCCCAGACAAAATAAAAACATACTGTCTGTTCTAAAACTGTACCCAAAAAATACGATTTTAATTTTATCAAGATATGCATCTAAATTTAGTTTAAAAAAAAGACACACATTACTTATGTAAAGACTATATTCAGATTATTCTACCCCTTCCCCTTCGTTACATCAACCTGGAGTATAATATATATAATTTTATTTTGTCAAAGTTCAGATGCGTATCTAAATGTACGCTTTTAATAAATACTAAATAAATAAAAGAGCCAAACTTTACCATTTAAAAATTAAAAAATTAGAACTGCAGACTTTTTCATGCAAGTTGCCCAAGAGGCACAAATACCTTTTTATAAAACAAGCCATAGATTACATCGTCGACCTAGTAGGAGAGCGTAAAGAAACAATAGAAACTATCCACACAAATACGAAATTTAATTTAGAGGGTATAGAGCTTTTGAGAGGTATACATCCAATAAGACACGCTAAGATGCAAATATTCTTCATGGCTCACCGGATAACTTCGATTCTATACACTAATAAAAGCTGGCAACAACATTGTAATGTTACAAGAAAAGTTTATTTTGTACAACACCACTAATTTTTCCGAAAAACTAATGGCATTACTTGCCCTTCAACACATTCTTTAAGTTTCTTTTGCCACAAATAAATAAACCAAATATAAAGTTTGTAGTTTTCATTGGTTCTTCATCACCTAGGAACCTTTATATATCTCTTCATGGGACGCATATAGGAATCCAAAATAGTTTGCAGGTCAAGCTGGAATTGCTTCCCGGGGTTTGCTGCCTTCTGATGGAACCAAACTATCATAGTATTCAACAAGTACTTTCCAACCACCAGGGCACATAAAACCATCGGGTGGATTTTGCCGATTTTTTGCTAGAGTTCTCATCTGCGTATGATCAAGTCATTTTAAAAACAATCAGAAAGGGAACTATTTCAAAATACTATCTTGCAATGTCTGATACTAGTATCCATCAGTATAGACAACTACCTTTGTACCAGAGATGAAGAGAAAATCATCTTTTCTTGAAGGATCAAAGAAATCCATTTTCTTCTGCTTTGTATCATAGGCAGCCACCTAGATCCGAAGTCGGAGCAATAAGATTAGATATAGACAAGATAAGAACGTCTGCCTGGAAGATTATCCTTTTTCATATTGTAAAAATATTGCCAAAATAGTAAGACATAATTAGCAGTACTACTTTGAAGATTTGAGTTACCTTGAAGGGTAGGATGTTGAGCTTTTCAAGTCCAGGAGCCATACTAAGCACCTTCTTCCCATGATCAGCATCAAAGAGATCTCTTTTCTCAATAGGGTGACTCATACCTGCTGGATCTCTACCCACAATGTAGAAGTTTGCACCAGCATTAATGCGAGATTTTGCATGCCATTGTACCTCAGTTGGGCCCGCGTAATGCATTGGGGAGGGGAAGATTGCAACAACTGTTGTTTCGGGATTAAGAACGCCTTCCTCGAGAACCTATAATATATGAGAAAAACGAAATTCCTGTTAGTACATTTATGATAATCTTTACGCATCTATGCCGCCTTCGTGCTATAGTACAATAGATCTAATATTGATGGATGAAACACGATGCTCCCTTTCATTTATGAAGAAAACAAAAAGGTGCACAAAAGTACTCATATATTGGAAGAAAATTAGTTAATGTGACAGAAATATGTGAATTTCTTTCCGAGCATTAAGGAATTCTGATTCTCCCAATTACTTGGTTTTGCCTTATGAATCCTTTTGCCTTGTTTGGCTCTATCTTGGCTACTCCATTAATAGAAGACCATCGTTTCTTTCCATGGGGTTTAATTATTGGACCAGATAGTCTAGTCTTCTTGCAGTGGCAGAAAGAGAAATGCATGATATTACTATAGAAAAAAGAGAGGGTAAAAGTTCATCCATAGTACCTTCTCATGTTGCTTCATTCTCCAACTAAGAGGCACATCATCTGCTTTGGTGTAGCCTCCCAAGGGATGAAGCAATAGGATAGGGTTTTTATACCCCATTTCTAGAAGACGTCGACGTGTATCAGTCATGAGCAAAGCATGCCCATTATGTACAGGATTCCGAAGCTGGAAAGCGAATACTGCATCAGCATTACGTGCAGCAAATTCCTCACGTAACTCTGCCGGCGAAAGACGATATTGATCGAGGCCGTCATTATACTTGATCGGCTCTATAACCTCCAAGTCTCCACCAATCAACCAGTTACCAGCATTAGTTATAGCTTGCTCGACATATGGTAGGCCCGGGGCAGTTGTTCCCCATGTTCTTGCAATTCGTTCTTCTTTATTGTTCTTGTAGATCTCAATGCTGAAACCAAAAAGTAATAGAAAATGTCATACTCAAAATTATATGACATGGTAAGATAAAGATGCACCCTAAATCAAGAACCATGATATCACAAGATAATTTTGGAGATGGAAAATACTCTATAGTTGAAGAAGAGGGGGCTTGTAGAGGTGGATTTGGGAAAACGTCGGGTTATAATCAGAAATAGTCAAATAGGAAAAGGTGGGAATAAAAAAAAATTCCTTATTTAGCCTCAAGAGGAAAGCAACTCTGAAATAAATAACTAGTCAAACAACAAGAAAAAAAAAAAGATCACTGAAAACGGTTGTCAAAGACATAGAATTTTAAATCTTAAGCTATTATATAAATTATGAAGGCCCAAGAGCCTATATAATTTTTTTCTACTTTTTGCTCCTTTATCGACATGAGATTAAACTCTCATATATGATGATCTCTCCCTTCACATTTTTGTCCAACATCAACTGTTCACTCTTGAGTTTAATCTACTACTTTCAACTAAATCTTGAGGTCAATTTCTCTCCCGGTTATCATTCTGGCTTCATAGTCTTTATAAGTCAGTGTCCTAAACCTAGGATTCTTGCTCCCGAATGTAATCGAGCTGGCATACCAATCCCGTATGTCTGAGCCCAATCGCAGGGTTTAGATCTATTAGTTGGACCCCACCAAATTGATCTTATGAGTAGCCCATAATTATCAATTGTTGGGAAGACAGAAATCTTAAGACCCATCTCAATCCAAAAACGTAAGCCCCTCTTCACTTTAGGAATAACTTTTTTTAAAAAAAATTATGGAATACAACTCTTTACTCCAGAATAAAGTGAACATAAAAATAGTTATTTATATAATATAAACCTAGAATAACAAAAACAAATACATATTGTAGAATTGATCTTTTCCTTAAAGTAAACCAGGCCTAAGCTATGGCGAAAGAGTATATAAACCCTTTTTCGCCTTTTGTTCTCTTTCTGATGTGAGGGTTTAATACTCAGACAAAAGCACTCAATGGCATAAATATTAGACATGACAAAAAGACTCTCCAAAATCAATTACCTTACGTTACTCTAGTCTCCACTAAGTCCGAAAATTTCTATCCAAGCAAAGCCCATCAATTAATTCAACTTCCCATGAACAAAGAAACCAACTCTACAATAAACAACGAATCCACAACAAGAGAAAGGAAGAATTTAAACAACATCTATATAAGAACAGATCAAGACAAAGTGCACTCACTTGCTTAAGATGGAAACGAGCTTATTCTTCGAATCGACGAGCGCAACCCTGCTCCGATTCCCGATGGCCCGCTTCTGAGCGTCATCGATCGCGAGCACGATGGGCACCGACATGTTGACGATCGACCCATCCTCGAGCCGAAGCGAGTTGAAATGAAGCGTTTGGAGGAACTCCTCTTCCCTCATGAACCCTCGAAGTGGGCTGGCCCACCCTTCACTGAGCACATGGACCCACTCCAAATCGATCCTCGAGAGCTTGATCCGAGGCATCTCCTCCGCCTCTCGTCTCTTTTCATCTCTCGCGAGGCCATTTGGTACCACTAAATCCACCAGACTTCCACCGTCCGGCTCGATTAGGCTGCACGAGATCCTGCGGCTGAGATGGATCCGAGGGTTCCGGACTGGGGCGGAGAGGCGGGGGAAAGGGATCCGAGGGCGAGATTGGAGGTGGGTTTTAGAGGAAGTGGGGAATGGTTGGATGGATGTCGCGGATTTGGCGAAGAAGGTGGACATAGAAGCCATTGAAAATGCGAAAAGGTAGGAGGAGCTTTCTCCGTCTCGTTGGGGGACAGCTGAGAGAGTGCTGTTTCGTTCATTCATATATATAATATATTCTACTAAGAGGGATGGGAACGAATGTGGTACAGAAAAAGGGGTACGTTCATGCAATTGGAAAGTGACAAAAGAGGAGACAGATCTTGACTCGTGGATTTTGGATTTTAGTGTTTACATTTGTAAGAATTCATAATCAACTTCGTTACGTTTGATCCGTCTACCAAATACTTGGGAATGATCTTCTGGCAGACTATTCTTTTTAAGCATGTCAGCTCTTCAATTAAACATCACGGTGAATACGCAACATTCTCTACTAGTATCATTAGCAACGCATACAATCTTATATAAAATACACAAATAAAATATTAATTATATTAACATCTTACATTAAAATATATTGAAGAGTTGATCATTTAAAATTTAGAAGAGCTACAATTTCTTTTTTCCACACTAACTTATTCTAACAATTTTTTTTTAATATTTACAACGACATAAAAATATTTTTAATTAAAATAAATAATCAAGTATAAAATTATTTACATATATTTTTCTCTTTGAGATTCATTAAGCTTTCGATAAAATAGACTATCGATTGAAAAATTGTGTTCTACAAAAGTAAATAGTTCAATATCTTATCAAAGCGTTAAATAATTTAACATTTAAAAGATATTAAAATAATTAACTTTTAACGTTTTACTAGAGACTTCAGTAAAATAGACCTATTTTAAAACTGAAAATATAATCTATTTACATAAATAAATTTCTAGAAGAGGTCTGGCCTCGTCAAAAAACTCACGAAAAGCTGCACATTTGGATAAGTAAATAGTCCTTCTTACTGTTGCTTTGACTGGAAGCACAATTATTCATTACAAAGACTCGAGAGATTACATCACCGCTTAGATCATCACTCCTGTGACAATGAGGTACTTGCATAAGCAATAGCTCAATGAATAGAGGGAGGGAATCAGGAGGGGGGGTGGGGGTTAACAAAACAGAGAGAGAGAGGATAAAACAAGATAATCATGTAGACACTGTTGCTAATACAACACTTCATCTGGCACAAGGGGAACAATAAATAAATTGAGAGAATTCGAAACTACAAAACTTCCTGGAGCTGCACATGATTAGAGCTAATTCTGAAATATCAAGTCGAAGTAGTATCTGGATGCCGGGAAACAGAACAAAGTGAGTCGTATATATGCTTCGCAGTAGGACGGTCAGCTGGATTTCCCCTAGTACACTGGTGGAAAAGGTCTATCAGTAACTTTAGTATATCAGCATCAGTATCAGAAGAGATCCCCAATTTCAGCCGTGTAACTGGTTCGTCAAATGATGATAGTAATTCCAGTTCTTGCGTGAGACTTGGACCTTGTTGCACCTATTGATTATAGATAAAAACCTTGAGCACAAAGGAACCACAAAATTATGAATGGAAAAATATTAAACAGAGGCGAGTAACCCATTTCTCAGTACAAAATCAAGCAGAGAATAAGCTTTTAATGGTTAATCATTTTTTGCCTGCAATCATGCAGTGTAGGGCACCAAAACATGGGGTGGCGATACCGGCAATCTCAAGCTTGCACTCCCAAATGAATGCAAGGTCTCAGCTAATTTTAGTACTTGGGCAATATTAAAGGAGCCGACAGTAGGGACTTTTCTTTATTGAGCTTGTTGAGCTCTAGTACACGGATAAGCAAGTTCAACTAAAAAGCTAGTAACTAATCATAACTATTTTTAGTGCAGAAACCAATCTGGACCAAGATATTTACCACTTAAGTAATTGGTTTTGTGAACAGGTCTATCTAAAAACTTTACTGGAGGTCTTTATGTATGCAATCTCTATTTGTGTGCTGCATACTTCAGTTACTGAATGGATAACATCACAAACTTCGTTGGCTCAAACTGTTACCAACTTATCTTTAGAGCTTCTTTATTTATTTCTGTCAGCTTAACCAGCAAACAAATGAGAAAAGACATACAAAGTGGACTGCTTACAGCCTTAAGAAAGCACATTCAATCGAGAGAGATATGAAGTCACCTAAATTTCCCTTCTCAGTGAGAAAACACCAATTCATGTTAGGTCACACTACTTTAGAGTGTGCACAATGAGATAATAGCAGAAAAGTACAAAAAGGAGACAGAAAGATAAAACACATACAGATTCAATTTAGTCATGTGCTGGATATGACTAAAATAAACATGCTATGCCAATTAAGTAACAATATAGGAGAGAAGAAACTAAACAAATTATTCCAATTAAATAATTCACCTGTAAGAGATCATATATTTCTGATTCAGACAATCCTTGATAAGGGATTTGAAGGGTTAGCAACTCCAACAGAAAACACCCATATGACCATATATCCACCTCCTGCAGATAAGAAAGATTGCCAAAGTCATGAATAAGTACTATCACTCGAATTTCAAAGTATTTTGTTTAAAAACAGGTAACAACGAGGCCTCAAATACTAAATATCAAGTTTGGTAGCTATCCATTCCTTTATTTTCAATTGACTTAATCAATATTTTCCATAATAAGCAGGACTTACCAGTCCATATTGATTTTTCTGATGCATAGCCTGCACGACTTCTGGAGCCATCCAACGAGGAGTCCCAATACAGACATCAGGTGGATGTATGCCAAGGTGAGCAATACAGCATGTGTGTTCGGAAGACTGCAAAGGGACTGATGTATCAAAATCACAAAGTTTGACTATAGGTGCACCATCACTTCCCTTGCAATCCAGATCTATCACAATGTTTTCACTTTTTAAATCGCGGTGAATAATGAGCTTAGAGTGAAGTTCAACCAATGCACAGGCAACATCTCTAGCAATATAAAGAGCCAACTCAACTGGGACATGTTTCTCGCCCTTTTTAAATAATTTCTCCAAATAACTCTGTGGAGCATGAAGCAAGATAAACTCAGAATTCAAGTAATTAAGAGCCAACTAAGAATGAAAATTGACAAGCATGTCACTAACCAACTTACCTTTAGGGAACCCCCTTTTACATACTCCATTACGATTAAAGACTGAAACAACCTATACTCTTTGCTGCCATCTGCTGGAAGAACCCATTTAGAAGAAAGTTGATGGCCATAAATATCTACTATACATCTGTGTCTCCTCAAAGCACCTAGCAATCTTACTTCCCCTAAAAATTTGTACTCGAAGTCTCTAATTTCCTCATTGGATGCCACACGTGAATCTAGGTTCCGCATCTGCATAGAAGAGTCAGTCAATATTATGATTACCATACAACTCTATAAGTGTAGACAAGTTACGATTGATAAGAATGCAAAGTGGAAGTTTCAAAATATAATACTAACCTTTACAAAGGCATCAGAATTTCCAATTTTGCAATAGATGACAGAGCAGGCAGATGTACTCTTGATCTCTTGGCATGTTGAAGGAGAAGGAAAAGAGCACGCAGGTATGGAGGAATTCTTGCTTTCGAAAGGAACATTAACTCGACTGAGTGGAATATACCTGAAAGAGAAGGCAGCAATCAACAATCATTAGATTCGATTCAGAGACATAAAATACAGCATTTAATTGTTTCCTTAAAATTAATGTTTTCTCACACCCCTTTTTCCCTCAACAACACAGTGCACCACTGCACCTGCTGCCACGTACCATTCTGAAACCTCATCAAGATTATCGTGTGCCACTTCCTCCCTTTCCATGATAGGAAAGGAAAATAGATGGCAAACATGTATTATGCTTTTCATTTATTAAGATGCCAACAGTATCTCCAATAAAAAAGGGAAAAAAACTAAAAGTGAAAAAAAAATTTGCACTAAAAGATCAAACAAAATGAAAAAAAATACACCAATAAACCAAAAGAGCTCAAAGTGTTTCCTTTTCGTTTCATAATATCAAGGAGAAGATGATCCACTGAGTTCTGTCATAAAATAGAATCAAATAGGTAAAATCTTACCTATAAAAGAGTACCGACAAACTACCCCTCTTGGCAGACATTTATGAAGTCTACCATAGATATGGAGAAACATATGAAATAAGGAAAGATACACATTACTCTGCGGTTTATGGAAGAATTTTCCACTTATGAGAAAGATTTCACCATGAGAACACCAATAGCTCACCTGCAAAAGTACTCTGGATCCGTTTCTTCTCGTATGTTAGTTGGATAGCATGGATCAACAATCATCCGTGTCCAGGCATTACTTCTTCTGACAAGAACAGTGTTCCAAGCATGGGGCATAAAATCTAGATAACCCCTTACGAGCTCGCATGGTATTGGAGGATCTGCCCGATCACAAAGATACTGCAACAAAATTAATTATAGTAATATCAGCACATACACACACACATACACACACACATATATATGGATAATGAGCTTGTATGTCCATAGAAAGAAGCAATGAAATTGAGAAGAAGTAACCTTCATTAACACTGCTCTGTGTCTACAGACACCAAGTTGTACTGCTCCCAATGGC
Source organism: Typha latifolia (assembly GCF_019914945.1). Classification (NCBI taxonomy): domain Eukaryota; kingdom Viridiplantae; phylum Streptophyta; class Magnoliopsida; order Poales; family Typhaceae; genus Typha; species Typha latifolia. Next base: position 17,579,696 of record NC_133089.1, read on the forward strand.
ACAACATTTGAATTGCGCCTTTCCTTGATAATTTGTAAAGACTTGTCACACAGATCAGTGAAACTAAGGTTTCCCACAAGGCCAAGCATCTGTTTAGAGGATTCACTGTTGTTGTAAAAGCTACCGACAGAACAAGTACATATGAAAGGCTGCTGCTTGTTCAAACTGACAACAGCTCTTCGGGTCCTCATAAGAGAAGCACTTCGGTCACTACCCCCAAAGCAATCGGACACAAAGAGAGCAAGAATTGAGGCCCTTAGTAAGTCGTCAGCTGAATAGTCCTCTGATTCAGATATACTTGGCCTTCTGAAATTGGACAACAATAGTTGTGCTGAAAAAGCAATTGCATCCAACTCTGCATCCTCTTTCCTAAATGAACAAAGAAAAAGTGTTTTTGTGACTACATGCAAGTAGACATAAATCAAAATCAATATTCTGCAAATAGTCTTGAAGTCCTAAAATTTTACAACAGAAATTACAAAAAGAACATATACGCTAACCTGTCTAAAAGAATAACCTCACGTGACTCTAAGCAGAGACTCCGCTCATATTCTTGTATCGACATGAAGGGTCGATCACGTCCAGCATCATAGAACCCATCTGGTAGATGGTCATCCGAGCTGCAAAATGATTCTGTATTATACTTGTAAGATAGATTTGAGCACCCACCAAAAGGTTTACGGAATTTGCTTGGTTTAGGATTACTGTCCCTATCAGGATGCCTTTTCGAATTTAGAGTGAATTTAGATGCCTCATCATCAACCACCTCAACTTCGTTAAGAGCATAGACTGAGGAACCACTGTCCTCTAATTCGTTTCCAAAATCATAATCCTTGTTCAAGCAGGTAGACTCAGTAGTAATGCATGAGAAATCATCTTCATAACCTCTCTTATTCAGGCAAATTTCCTCTTCTTCAGGACAACCATGTACTGTCAAATCACCATCTTTGACAAGGCTACATACATCATTACTGACGGTGCTTGACATAACTTCTGAAACAAAACTTGATTTTGAAGAAAACTCGATTTCTTCGGCAACAGACACCTGTAACTCAGAGTGTTTGCTTCTCATATCAAGCAATTTACAAGAATTATTTTCTTCAACCATCTTCACTGTCATATCATCATTGTCATCCTCAATTTTCCAGTTCCTGCTACCGTTAAAAAATTCTTGACGAGCTCTTTGTTGAAGGTAATTTCGGCGCTTCCAGCCCTTCCTTGTTCTTTGTGTTGCATGAATTCTTAAACTTGATGAAACTTCAGAATATATACATGAACAAGTTCCATGAGAATCTGGCTTCAGAATAAAAGGAGAGATCAAATCCAGCAACATAGACAAGTATCCTACTTACTGAAGATGATGAAATAAAAAATAAGACAACGATCAATACCATTACGTGAGTGATTGACACGGTTCCTACACGCTGCAGCATCATCAGCACACACCTCAACTAAGGATCGGAATTTCTCACCCATTTGAACATCTTTTCCATTTCCTTCGAAATCACAACGTATCCATGAAGGTAATTGACAAGAAGAGGGAATCCTGTTAAACTACAGAAAATTTTAAAAAGACAATAAGAATCAGGTCCACAAGTCACAATACATCAATAAAACAAGTGGAAAATTTAATAATTAAAGTTTTTGCTTCCCCATAAGTGAGCAATAGTAAAGACAATGACAGAATTTTTATCCTCAAGAGATGGGTTGCAAAATACAGACATGACATAATATTTTCTGAAGATCTTTTTTACTATTAGAAATGATATGTGAAAAATGAATAGATTTAGTGAATAGTATATGAAATAAAGGAACTACTGGGGTTCCATAATTCCATTCTAACCCGATTCAGTAAATGAAAGAAAAGTTCTGTCACAATTTTTTAAATAAATAAATAACAGAAAGATTCTCATTCCAAAGCACAAAAGGCACATATAAGATAACCCACCAAAAAGCCATGCAAATTATATGATAAATCAGGTAGATAACAAAGTTAAGAAATAAGTTTTTCCGAAGTAAAAGAGAGCATGTAACATAACAGTACTTCATAGTGTATCGCCATATTTTTTTCAATTGCTTGTTCACTACTTTCATAACTGTTCGTAACAGAGTACTAGAGTCATGCAATTATGCATATATCAGTTCTGGATCATCTTTCAAAATTCTCTAACTGCTGAAAATAAGCGGCTATCCATCTATGACAATATAGTTGTTCAAGAGTTGGCTCAAATTCAGTTTTCAGCATTTTCCAGACCTGCTGTATCGAGGCGTTCAAACGAGCCCTTGAGGCGTTCAAACACAATAACCCAAGAGTAATTGTATCTGCAGACGTTTGAACGCAAAGTTCCGAGAGCATTCACACTCTGCAGGCGTTCGAACGCCATTTTGTGTTCTGAATTTGAATTATGGGGGCGTTCGAATGGCCCTGTGGGCATTCGAATGCCCCGCAAGATTTCTCCATCTTAAGTCAGCCCTATAAATTCTGAAATGGGATTTTAGGGCTTTTATGCTTTGGAAAAAATTAAGAGAAAACTAGCCACCATTGTATTAAGAGAGATTAAAGTTGAGAAACTCTTTATAATTGGGAGATTTGCATAATGAAGAAGATTGATCTGCCGTAGATATAGGCACATCGTTGAACTATGTAAATTTTATCTCTCTCTCTTTCTATTATCTCTATTGCTTCTATTCTTGAGATTACTTACATTAGGGTGTCTAATACGTGATTATAAGTTGTTTATTGCTATTCTATCACTATTAGCACCACCATAATAGAGTTTTCCCCAAATTGGTTGGTTTTGCTATTACTATTCTATTGGTTAAATTAGGGAATGAAGGTTTTGCTTCCGCTTTCCTCACCCATTTAGCTTTTAGCACAACAATAGTCTAATAATAAAATAAGGTTAGGTTGCCACTTATCCTACCACAAAAATGACTAATAACTTTACTCCCAAAAAGCTCATAGTATTACCTTTATCTATAATAGAAGTATTCTTCTTTAGTAGGTAGCTCTCCCTCTGTCGAGATTGAAAGGTGCAGAAACTCAAGGCCAATTACAAAAAAGCAAGACAAAAGCCTTTTTTTGGCAACTTACTGCCTCAAGTCAAGTTAGGAACAAAAAATGACAATATTTGACAAACGAGACAAAGTGAAGGTATGGAACAACCAGTTCATATAGAAAGCAATCTAGAGCCGGTTTTCTCTTTTTGTTTGGGAGTTTGCATACAAAAGTACACCTAGAATGTGTGGAAATGAAAATATGCATGCACATCTATGTGAACAACCTTAGAGTACATCTATGTATGCATGCACATATTATATACTTATAGTGGATATGTATTATGACCATTTTTTTATTTTGGAAACAGCAACAGAAGTTTGCAGCAAAAGTGCATGCATTAATAAGTCAAAGCATCAACATGAAGTGTGGATTGCATTACAAGAAAATGCATCAACAATATAACAAAGTCAACACTCTGCTGAATGTAGATAAGCTCACCAGAACACTTATAGCAAACTTACAAAAAATTCAAAGTATTGAAAATAAGTACAATGGTAAATCATGAAATTGTAGTGTATGCTACCTGGAGATTTAAATACTGGAGGGTAAGCATAGAAGAAAGTTTAAGCGATGACAATGAAGTCAGCCTGTTATTTGACAAGTCCAGCCTTTCCAGACATCTCAAAGACGAGATTCCTGAGGGTATATCTACCAGCTTATTATTAGCAACTTTCAGTAACTTGAGAGCACTTAATTCCGCTATACTGTTAGGCAAGTTCTTCAACTTATTGAAAGAAAGATCAAGCTCCTGAAGTTTCTTAAGGGAACCAACTTCAGGGGGGAGGTATCTGCAGATTAAGGAAAACATCAAATTAGACATCCTTCACAAGAAACAAATCATTATCTAACTCAGCAACATGTTTTACAAGCACAAAGATCAAAAATATTTATAGCAAGTATTCCAGCAGGTTGCCTTACATATTTGAATGTTTTAGGCAAAGATGAGCTAGAAGTAAAGTTGATACCCACTACAATGTTAAGATTAAGTAAAAAAAATCAGAAAAAAAAACACATAACAGTGCCTAAATATTCAATACAATACCAATATCTTTCTAGGGGATTTATAAGCAGCAAGCTGGTACTTCAGGATGATTAACTCACATCTAAATTAAGATGCATATTAGTAAGAAACTAAAGAAATCAAGATAAGACTTGAAAATTTTTGCCTAGAGCTGAGACATAACAATAAGAGGAAATTATATTTTACCCTCATATGACTAGGCCTAAATTCACTTCACCCCCCAATAGTTTATAGTCTCATTAGTATCACTTTACCTCCTTATGATCCCCTATAGTTTCATTTATTTTACTTTACCCCGTATAGTTATATTATATTTGATTAATTTACAAATCGAATTTAAAAATACTTAAATAGAGACAAAGTTGTAGAGAATTAGATAAACTTTTCAATACATCTAAAATAATATTGATTGAATTTCAAATAAGAAAGATATGATAAATTATTGAGAAGATATATATTTTTTTGACATATTTTTGTCATTTGAAATCCGATTAGTATTATTTTAGATATATTGAAAATTTTATTTCATTTTTTACAAAATTTATTTCAATCTCTGCAACTTTGTATCTAATGAATATCTTCAAATTCTACTTGTAAATTGGCCGAATATCATGGAAAAAATAACAGCTCTAGTAAGTAATACAGTGAAACTAAAGAGGGCGAAATAAATTTAAAATATAATTCCCCTAACAGTAAAACAAAACAACGATATAGAGCTAATGGAATCAACCAACAAGACAACCATCAACAATTAAAGTGAATCACTTTACTCAATTAACTACCTAGTTTACTTCAATAATCTGAAATGGTCACCGAGTTATCAGATCAGAATTATCCAAACCCATTAAAAACACCCAGAAAAGAATCGCCATCACATTCTTGATCAAAACAGTCCACCTGATAGAGAAATGGCAGATAACGAGCTTCGTGAGGCACTTAAGCCCTGAGATCTCCGACAGTATCGAGAAGGCCGACGGCCTAGGCGGCACCTTACAGAGCTCGAGCTCTTTCAAAGACTTGAGCTTTTGGAACGGTATACCCGAAATCCGCGGCGACGAGACCTTCACCTGCAACCTTTCGAGTTCGACCAAATTGCCGGCCTCGGGAGGAAGCACCTCGATCTCGTTGGCAAAGAATTTGAGTGTCTTGAGCGTCCCCAATCCACCGATCGCTCTCGGGAACAAATGGAAGGTGTTGTGGTAGACATACAAGCCCTCGTGCACGCCTTTCTCCGAAGGAGACCTCTCGAAGAGCGCCACCTCCCACGTGTTACCGGAGACATCGGCCACAGCCTCATCCCGGCAGTCCGATCTGGGGTTATCCTCCTCGGCTGCAGAAGACTCCTCACCTGCCATGACGTCCGCGATCTCCGGCGACGGGGATGCCTTCATGAAACTGCCGCAGCTTTAAAGTCATGAAAAGTTGGGAGGATTCGAGGGCTGGAGCATCGCCAGAGTCCTTTCCTTGGAGCAGGAATCAATCCGGCGCTGGTCGAGATTTGAGGGTTTTGGGCCTTAGGGTTAGGGTTTCGAAGGAGAGAGAACGGGGTTAATGGGTAGAAAGAAACACTATTAAATGAAGGAGACGCGTGAGGGCCCCGCCCGCATCATCCAAAAGAATAAAGAAGGTAGACAAAGAGAGAGAGAGAGAGAGAGAGAGAGAGAGAGAGAGAGTGGGAAGCGGAAACCCAACATTAGGCAGGCCGCATATTACTAGCATTCGTACCGGTCCAACATTAGTCAACTAATTCCGTTTTCTTTTGATAAAATTTCATTCTATTTATAGATGACTAGAGTGAAAGAGCTGGTAAATGCAAGAAATTTTCTGATTTTTAAGCCATTATTCAGATGATAAACATAAGAGAGCGAGTTGTTTTCTTTTGGAGTTTGGTTCCGGACATAAGTTCTCTCTTGTTTCTACGCAGTAGCAGTTCTTTTTCTTTTAAAAAAAAAAAGGAAAACAAAAGCTTATATATATAGACTGTGAGAGACCACTCATAGTTAAAATTTGGAACAGGAACAAAATCTTTTACATGTATCCCATGCAAATGAGCTGAACAAAGGGATGCCAAATTACACCCTCTCAAAGAATGAACATGAAACCAAAAAAGAAAGGAGAAAAAAGAAGAAGAACAAAAGTAAATATTGTTCGTCACCCCCCCTTCACCCAAAAACCGTCGCCCTTTCTGTAATAATACCTTACAAGCCACCACAGCTCCCAACCCCAAGACATTTACTCACCCTATACAACTTTACATGCACTGGATACCACCTATTTACACCAAAACAGGTAAAACCAGTAGATAAGTATGCGGTATAACATTAAGGTAACTCCTCATCTCCAATACTTGCCACATAAATTGTTAAGCCCATCGTATGTATAAATTCCCATCTTTTTGATCCGTTAGCAGCTTTACTGGTAACCCCATTGTTCCAATTTTTCATCTTATTGACATAGCTGCCGAATGGCCTAGTGTGTGAACAAAACCGTCTGCTTCGATTCTAGGCCACCTCTTAGCGGCACTCTTTGACCGAACAGACATCATCGAGTCAAGAAAACCTAGTTCCAGAGAAAAGGAAGCGGGAGATGGAATATAGTCAGAAGTCTATTTGTCTAATCATCATCATCCTTGACCATTGGAAGCTTTAAAACTGTCATCTCGCAGTGTCCAAGACAATAAGTGGCCCGCTGAGTCCCCGCTTAACAACTGCTTTAGATCCGTAGTAAGACAAAGGGCTGTAACGGGGTGCTTATGTGACTTGAGCACCTTCTGGAGAACCAGCTTATACTCTGGTGTCTTCCCATTCAATGCCAACCCTCCAGTGCCATTTGTGGGTGACTTACTTTTCCCATTCGTCTCATTTGTTGAAGAATGCACCATCTTCCAGACCTTGACAGCACCACTCTGGTGCCCCGTTACATACCAGTTTGTATCCAGCCAATCTGAATGCATTGCACTTGTCACGGATAAAACAAGATCAGAAGGAAGGTGTGAGGTGTTGACAACAGCAAGACAGTCCCCATTGATGCTCCACACTGCAAGGAGAACTCCAGCAGCCGTCAGAATCTCCCCTGTGAGGTCATTCACATGTACAGCTGACACTGGTGCAGGGAATTTTGGCAGCTGCTTCACAAAGATCAAACTTGTTAGATCCCACAAGATCACTGTACAATCTTCAGACCCAGTTATAATCAGTGAATAAGGCTGGCTGACATAGAGGCAAATTATCTTGGCAGTGTGAGCACAGAGAGCTCGCTCCAATGTCAAGTGGCGTTGACCAGGGGAGCCATCATTTACAAATCTCCAGACTGCGACCACTCCATCATCAGCACCACTGACGAGAATGTGACCGTCATGGCTCAGACCGGTGCACTGGATTTGGTTCCCACCATGAAGGTTCTCATGTGTGGAGAGAAGTTTATCCTGATCATAGCTCACTACTCTCAGGCTTCGATCTGGAAATCCCCAAGAGATGTACTTGCTGTATGTTACTGGTTTCAGCAAGCTATTGGCACCAGCAACCAGAATCTTCTCATTGAAAGTCACAATCTGTGAGATATAAGAAGTTTTGCGAATTTCTTGGGCAACCAGATAAGCACTATAACGTAGAGGATGGGGAGGAAGTTTCCTGTCTGTTCGCCGCTTGATATGTGGCTTGGGAAATAACTGCTTAGGGGTCTGACCGAAATGATTGATTTGAGCTAGAATTGAGGCCTTCATGGTAGGGTCTGAAACTGCATCTATATCAACATTTCCTTCATAAGTATAGTGGTAGAAAACATTGATAGCTTCTTCTGCTGCCTGTAAAATAGATGAAAGAACTAATTTAGATTTTTTTTGATAAACCTATAAAAACATGTAGCAAAATCATAATGACGAAAAGATTGGAAGACCAAATCTGAAACTAATCTCGGTTCCAAGCAGTAGCTTGACAATTAGGCTGGTCCAGTATCAATAATCAGATAAATCAGAACTAGGATGGCTTTCCAAGATTTTCTGCAAGTTTAGCAATTAAAGGTAGATCTACATGATCTTCCCTTCAATAGTCATCAATCTTAATCAAGCTTTCTATTTACAATTTTTTGAATCTGGGTTAACAAAAAGGGAAATTGATTTTCCTTAATTTGACCCAAAGTTCAGGCTGCCATTTTTAGATACTTCAATGAGATGATCCTTAGAAATGCATATGATCTATCCATCAATTACCATCACTTCCACTAATTTTAGGCCTATTTTCAGATTTCTCAAGTTCTTTGTGCACAAATAGGAGAAATTAATCTTTTCCCAACTTGACCTAATGTTTCATCTTGAAGGAGATGACTCATTAAAGGAAAGACCTACACAATTTGTCCTCTATCAGTCACCAATTAAATTTAAGGAAGACCTTTTTTATTTTTGAAATTTCAAGGAAATCTTTTTTTCTATTTACATAAAATTCCAACATTCTATTTCTCTCACATCTCATTGGAGATGATCCGTTGTAATATCATACACACTCCATGGGATATCCTTAGACTAGTAATTGTCCTGATGGGTGTCTAGAATTCCAGTTGCCAGATCATATCTGACCACGATCAATTTGCAAGCCTACGTATTATCTTGTACTAAAAATAGATAAGACAGTAAGGAAGCTCTTGAAAAGGATATTTCCTACAATCCATAAACTAAGAAGTGATTTTATATTGCATTTTATATGCTACCCTTGAGATTTTTGTAGTTAATATCCTATTAAAACAAATTTGGCTATTGAGGAGTCAAATAATAGTAAAAATAACCTAGCTTGTGTCACTGCTAAGAATTTGAAGATCACCAAAGATAGCTCGGCAAGTGGCAAAACCAAATGATGAAAAATTTTAGAATAAGGATTGGAAAAGCAGATGAGATCACATTTCTCCCATCTTCCAATGCGTTAGTAATTGATGATACATAGTCATAGACAAATAAAAAGATATTACATAAAAGCGTCAAGAGTAAGGGCACAATAAAAAGGTAATTACTGCACCATGACAATCTATTCAAGATTTAACACAAGACTTGCGAGTAATCACTGATCAATTTAAACCCAGACAAGTACGCACCTTTCCTCTTTGTTTATATCCAAAGATAAGGTCTATCCAGTGATGCAGATTCTCAGAAACATAATCTGATTCCAAGGCTTCCCGGTGCTTCCTTATGAATTCTCTCACACTGCCTTTAGCCCAAGGGGGCAAAACAACATCACCAACCTGCAAAACACCCTCATAAAAGTATTAAACATTATCTCCAGTAAAATGCAGCTCATTGTTATAGATCCAATTAAAATCAGAAGTAGCTACCAACTAAAACTTTGATTATAATTTACCTTCTCTCCTGATTGTTTCTCTCCCAAATCAAGATTAAAACTGTTCTCCAAAAACTCTGGCATATAGAAGAACTCAGGAATCAGTTCCTTCACATCTGATGTGTTACTCTTTCCAGCTGCACTTAACCATGTATCCCTCACACTATTGAACAAGCGATCTGCGTGGTCAAACTGCCCACCTTGCAATTTCTGATTCTCAGTACTGAATGGTGGCAACCTTAAGAGATAGAAAAGAACAATCCCAGCACTAGAATAATGAGAACCATAATGAAACTTCGGAACGTCAGGGTCATCCCAGCTTTCATATCTGGGAACAGAACACAAGACCCAAAGGAGAAAGGTTAGCTTGTTCATAATGAGAAAAAAAAACTACTAATAGTAACTTAAGTAAAATATGATGGAAATCTTCCTAGCAATGAAAATGATTAAGAGCTTTAAGTATCAAAGAAACAAACCTTTTCCTGAATTCCTCCTCTCCCTCTGCCGTTTGGCAACCCATTGGCTTATCAAGCTTACGGAAAGTTCGTGGATTTGCCAGATCCAAATATTCACTATCATAGTCTGCGAGAACCCATGGAAATACTGGATACTGAGTGAGGTCACTATATCCACGACCTGCCAGCGTGTTCAGATGCATAAGATACTGAAAGTTACTAATTTCTCCATTCTGCCACCTCTTCGAGAATGATTTTGCCATGATCTTGAAAAGACGACCTCCCTCACTGCTCTCCTGCTTTGATGAACCTGAAATCGTTGTGTCTAACCTGTTGAATTAATGCTTATAAGTTTTCATAATCAAAGTTTAAGCATATCAAGAGATGAACACAATCTGAAGGTTTTCGAACTGTTAATAACTTTTCGTATAACTTTTACTTCAACAAGTTCATGTAACTTGCTGTTCAATTCCTCTGATGTGATACACAGGTGACATAAAAGTAACAGCAGCAAAGTTGAAGTTCACAAAATAATTTCATAAGACAAAGCTATTCAAAGATATCACAATATAGATCAGCCAGTGAGCCTCCATAAGAAGCTAACTTGAACATGTGGAATATTCTATAAGCTAGTAATTCAGTAAGCAACATATAAAGCTAAAATACCACCGTATGGACCTCGCTGTTAACGGTACAAACTTTATTGATTCATTATCTAGCAACCTAAGCTTCTGGATCAACTGATTATTAATATGGTACCAGAGCCTAATCTTCTAGAGGTCTAAAGTTTCAACCTCGTTTGGCCTTATTTAATCCAAGTTTTCTATTATTTCTTCTTGTGCGGTGTTGAATGATGCGCATATCATTTTTAGATTGCCTAGTTAAAAATGAAGAGAACTCTAAAATACCTTTCTCAAATGAAGAATGCAGTCAAAATTTACACATGAATCAGACATCCAGTAAACAGTTCTATATGACCATGTAACATGCATAGTTCTCAATTAGCAATGTAGAATAGCATATGTAAAGCTTATTTTAGAGTACTTACATGCTATTCCTTGGGAGATTCATAGCAACCAAGTTTCTGAAAACTTCCTCCCTCTCTTTCTTGTGGAAAACCAGAAGATCATTACATCCATCCATGCTAAATATCTCAATTGCAACAGGACGCAGCTGATAATCACGCTTTAGGAGTTCATGAACACTATCAAGCTTCCACATATGCCATGGGTGGGGCAGATTACTGCTGCTAAAGACCTTCTCCTTTCCCCAAGCACCCCCGTTGTATGCCCAAGCTCTTCCACCAGCCAAAGACCTAGCTGTTATGCTCCATGATGAAGGTGCCTTTAGCTGGAAATCACTGCTTCCTGAAATATCCTTCTTCACACCCAAAGCTTGGTCAATCACAGAAAGCTCATCTTCACTACTTTTTTCACAAATGCACCCAGAATCATCAATGTAGAAGTTTTCAATTATATATAAACAAAGCTCTCCGATTAGAAATATACCATCATGCTTGTCAAGTCCAACGACACGTTCACAATTGTATCTGTACCTTATCTTTTCAGAAGGTTCGAGATAAGGTCTGATAAGATATTCTCCATTATCAAGCAATTCCTTCTCTGACTTGTCATCTGCAGTTTTCATTTCATTGACCCTTGTAGAAGATGACTGCCTAGGAGAGCCGAGTTCAGATCTTGTATTCATACTATCTGTTATTTGAAAAGAGAAGGTGCTTGATTTGGCACCAAACTCCATAGCAGAGTGAAGACTAGGTTCATTCAAACTGCTACACCGATCATCATTCCAACCAGTCTGAGCGGATTTTGAGCTTCCAACTTTGAATCCATCACTGTCTTCTTTTAAGGATTCATAGTCAGCACTATCAAGTCCTTTCTGATTAGCATCATCAATTGAATTATTCAAACATGAATCTGTATCAGATCCTGATATGCCTATACCATTTTCACGATCTTCCTTTGCCACCTTTATGTCTTCCAGCTCAAAACCCCTAGTAAGAACGTTTTGAATTGTATTAATTTGATATTTGCAACGCTCAAGCTTTTTCCGCATTCTGTATGGTCCTTCGGTAGGACAGAGCTGCCATTCAGTTTCCAAGAATGAACGTCGTATGGGAAATATTCCTCTTTCATGTACGAGTTGTTGAAGCTGATTTTGCCACTCGCTCTCCGCATGAAGAACCCATCCATATTTATCTTGACGAATGCCTCTAAGCTTAGTGGACATATGATCACGGCATGACTCAAGAGCATATCTCCGCTCAACTATCTGATCCCAGTGTTTTAGATCTAATTTTGCAGCATCCCGTGACTTTCTTCCCATTTCTCTCTTGCGTCGGACTTCCATGCCTTTTATTCTCACCCCAGGGAATTTTGATGATCCAGCAATGTACTGAATCCACATAATGAAAGCACACTGCTCCAAGACTTTATTGATAGTTTGCTCTGAGCTCTGAAGCCATTCAAAAAAGACGGAAGGACTTCCTGTCAGTAGTTTATCAAAACCCCCATGCAAGACATCCAATTGTGGTCCTTGATTTGGTCTAGACACAAGTAGGTCCTCTAAAGCTTGCCGACGATGCAATAACAAATACTTAATCAAATCAACTGCAAGATTCTGAGCAGTCAATCTCTTGTCATGAAGAAGAATGATCAGATTTATGCAAAAACAGCAAATTAAATCATTATCAATATTGCTTGGACAAAGTATAAGTCGCTTGTTAGCAATCAATAGCTGCAAAACAGTGCATATATCAATAGCGAATTCTTCATGTGGTGCTTTAACAAGCAAGCTTTTGCCCGTTTCCATCTGAAAGCCCAAACCTGAAATGTGATCATCTTCTCCAATAGACTTTAAGAAAGAAGGCAGGAAACAGTACATTATCATGCGGTTTGTGTTCTTCAAAATAGCATGAATATATGCCTCAAGTTGCTTGCTTCCCCTTCCAATGGACAAGATGCCTTTTCCTGAAGGTGCTACTTCTTCGATGCGGCCATCTTTATTTGCAAGTTGTAACATGGACAATAAAAACTCTAGTGTTCGTAGTACTCCAAGTGGTTCAGGAAAGGAACCAATATATACACGATCTACGACCATCCAGCAAAGAGAGTCCAAATTTACAGACCAACGATTCTTATCAAGTTTTTTGTCATCCTCTTCATCATCTCGCAGGAGTCGCCTTTCAAGAAAGTTCATCAATCTACTAAGACACAACCCTTGGAAAACTAAAGCAGAATCAACGTCCACATAGAGAGGTACAGACTCTAGAATACCCTCAACAAAAAGGGTTGCTTTGAGTTGTTCCGAGACAATATCAGCAAGGATTTGTGCAATAAAATCTAAAATGGCAGTAGCTCCAGCAGAACAAGGGCCACCTCCATAGCCCAAATCGTCAATCTCAAGCAACAGTTTGGAACTTATTGGGAAAAATGAATTTGCTGTAGATGTACCTTGCAAGTTTTGCTTTACATCAGGAGATACATCAGAGTCATTCAAAGAATATGTCGAAACCATGGATGGGGTGGCAGAAAATTGTGCCCCGGTGTCAGTATTATTTTTTGTACTACCAAGCCAGGATGTCAATGCAAGCACAGGTGATGCATTAGGTGTAGTCACTGTTTTGGAATTTGATCTCTCAGATAGAGCAGGAGAACCAAGAATATTCATAGAAGCAGAGCTGGGAGAATCCATTGGATGGCTACGATCAGGAATCCCGTTAGAATTATGAAATTTAAATTCAGAAGCATCAGAGTTTACTGAGATCGGTTCTAAATCTTGATCATCAAAATTCGGAATTGTTTGGGCATCTTCGCCATCAAATGATTCGCCAATATTCACCTGAGAAGAGTCATCACCTTTTATTTCAGCAACATCCAAAGGATAGTTTTGTGTACCAATATCTTCAGAGCTAGTACTTTTTTGCTCTTGAGGGAAGCTTCCAACAGTCATGGAGGTTTTTGCAGACTGTTCCTGATCTGGTGGCAAACTAGAGAACGTATTTTGTGAGCTCTCATTATCATCAATATCATTAAGACTCTTCTCATCTGATGGTGAAACTGTAAGATCTTTTGCCATCTTCAATGCACAATCAGCCCTATATGAGATTAAAACAATAATAACGATAATAAAATCATACTCATGCAACTGTATAGTTGAGAGCTAACTAATTAATAATACAATATACACAACATTAACAAGAAACTCAAAAAAACAAAGTCAAACATAATAAAGCATGTTCAACATACCTTACACAAGAAAAATATAGATCAACACAGCTTTCAAGAAATTCAGTTCGCCTACATACAACAGAGAAAGGAGGACACATCTTTGCCAAATCAACCATGAACCGCAGGATTGCAGTAGCAGCAGCAGGGGCTGCTGCTTCACCACCCATTAACCTTGCTGCATATGTCTTATGCATTAAAGCTTCACCTTGAAGATCTCCTGTCATGTCAGTTGTTGCTTCGACAAGCTCTGCAACTAAGCTACCACTGAGATGTGAAAGATTACCATTTTGATGTGCAAGCATTGACTTCATGCTTAGTTTGTCAAATGTAGCTTTTGCCATGGCAATTACAGTTTCTAACAAGTCCACAAACTTCAATTCTCCATAGTTTCCATCACTAGGCATAAGAGCATGAAAATCAAGCATGCGAACTTCTGGCACCCTTGGATAGACTGCCTTCCCAAATACTAAACAGAACAATATGTAGTATAATTCAGGAGAATCATAAAATCCTGGAAGCACACGTGTCAGGCCTTGAAAACCTCCGCTGGTGCGAAATTTGAGAGCAAATGTAGGAGAGGAAGCAAGGCACACTCCCAAGAGGGTCATGATCCATCTCATACTGGTAGGATGTACGGCTTCATCCAGAAAAAATGTGATCAATTTGGACGAAACAATCTTATGCCATTGCTCAAGCAACTCTTCAGCATTGATAGTAACCTGTAAATCAATAAGCATCTCCAATAACATGTTCCTGACAATCACATGCTTTCCCATTGTCTCACGAATAATCTGATTACGCGGAGTAGGTTCAGGTGGGTCAAATGTCATAATTACAAACTTGACAACAAGTTCCAACTCAGGAGCCAGAAAACCATTTTCAAGAATGACGCCAAGCAATACAACCAGTTTTTCTAAAACAGGAACTTCCACATCACCACGCTGCAGAGTTACAAGGAGATGCTGAACAAGGTTAATTCGACGCAAAATTGTAAGGTTGTGATTTCTGTACCAATGCATAGATACCATCCTTTCAAGGAATCCAAGAAGTGTAATTTGAACTGAAATAGGAGCTGTAACCCACAGAGTCCAGTCTAAAAGAACATGTTCAACCATGTCAGCATTTGATAAGACAATGCAGTTAGAAGGTCCTCCAGATAGGTCAGTATTCTCAAGCTCAGAAAGATGACTAAATGAATCTTTTTGTACAGAGAATTCATCCAAATCTCCGTGAGATCCAATTGAAGAAATTTCATCAGAAAATTTTGGTAATGAAAGATCATCGAGGCTGTCCTCCGAGGAGATTCCAACTGGAAAACTGACGGCTCGGTTTACATGTGACTTCTGTGGTTCGGGAAAAGAAGCCTCACATGCAGCAATTCGAAAGAAGATATCAAGCGATTGCATGTCAAACAAGGACATCCTACGATGCAGGAAAAGTGCAAGAAGATGATAACCTCTTAAGGCTTGCATGTCCTTCACATTCTGAGGACTTTGATGAAGCGAGAATGCAAGCAACTCCAGTGCCATGTGCAGCATGTCCCTAGTTTCAGCAGCTTCAACAAGAGCAAGTACAACTGCCATTCCACCTACTGTCTGAATACTATCTCCAATTGTGCATTGATTACAGATGTAAATATCTCCACTAAGACGCCCATACCGTGGTATACCTGCAAATAAAAAAGAGTTGTTAAATTCACAAAATTTTGCAGCATGATGACAGATTTCATAATATTAAATTGGATGAGGGTATACGCACCGCCAATAGGGGAAGCTGCAGCTGACATTGGATCCACAAGATTTAACAAGGACAATGTTCCAGATGCCCGAAAAGCCTCAGAAGATGTTCCATCAAAAGCAAATATGAGTTTCTTCCCAGAAAGTTGTAAAGAGAGATTCATCAATCTTTCCAAATCCCAGACAATCCCACTACCGTCAAGCCTAGAAATTCCTTGTCTAATTGAACTATCAATTCGCTGGTTATTTGAAGCCAAGGGCATTTCTGATTCCAACGAATCAAGGATTGCCATACTCTCACCACCACAGGCTTGGTTGGGGACAAACCTCAGAAGGTCTGCATCCTGGAACAATCCCCTGTATCCTCGACCAAGAATATACATGAAACAAATGCTACCTGATGTCAATACCTCCTCAAAAAGATAACAACAACGGAGCCTCCATGACAGCTCAGAAGTTTTTCCACGGGTGACAGGGGTACCAAGAGTAACTTGCAATGATTTACCAAATGGAGACGGTGAATACCCAAGCTTTCCTGTGTGTCTTAACTTTCCATCAAGATAGAGATGTGCTACACTGGCTTGGAAAAGTCCAGCTAAAGCATTCGGCTTACTATGAACAACTGCTAAGTGATGCCACTTGCCTTCTTCTATTTCTATGCCAGGAAACGACAGTTGGCTGGAGTTGCTTGTTGCAAGAGTGAATACACCATCATCTTGGAGGTAGAGTTCTCCATACAATGTGTTCCCTTCATCCACTGCACCAACAGAAAAGATCCGCAATACTTGCCCACCTGGTGTACTTCTTTTGCCAGAACTGCCCTTATACAGTTGCTCTAATTCTTTGGATTGGCACTTTAACAGATTATGAAACTGAAACCAACAGACAAAAAGAATACCCAGAAGCAGGGGCCATGTTCTTTCTCCTAATGACACCTGAATGGATGCATGTCCAACTTTTCTCATGTCCATCTCAATAAAAGGAGCTAGAGAAACATTTTGTGACCTCATATCTTCCATTTGAATCAACTTCTCCATCATGTTAACAAGAAGATGACTTGAATTCTTCACTTTCAGTTGAAGAATATACCTTACGAGCAGACGAAGCTCAGAAGAGGACAGCCTGATACCATAATATACATCAATGAGTCAATAATTAGACAAATCCAAATATTCTTTCTTTCATAGTCGACGGCAAGGGAACATATAACGTTAAAGCATAAAACTAACCTATAAGCACCTAGAACCTCCACGATTCTCAAAGCATGATTAAGAAGTGGAGATGAACCCTCCAAATATGGGTTAATTGTCTCGAGGAGAAGACCAACACACCCTAAATTTTTGGACAAGCAAACATATAAGATTAACTGTGATTGAACAAATGCATGAAAGAACTTACAATGAAGAGGATATTGTCTGGGTCCTTACCAACAGATGTCAAATTCTCCTGATTAAAAGGGCTGGAGTTTGCTAGCTTTTCGATAAATCTTAACAAATCAAGCTGAACTTTTGGAGTAAAGAGTAGCAAGGAACGGATCAAAACAGCAACTGCACTAGCATTATATACCCGCTCACTATCAAGCCTAGATATTCCAAGTGATGCAGCTGAAAATAAACTTGACACATCTTCCTTTGTCTCAGATGAAACATTCTCCGATTGAAAGTTGGTGGTTGGTGGAAGAACAATCTCAAGTGCAAGCTCAAGCAGCAACCGGATAATATGTTTTTCCCAATCCACACAGAGCAACCCAGACTCACATAGAAGATCATAAAAGGTCTGTGATGACATGATTGTGTGCATCCTTAACCTGTTAATTGCATTATTGCAGACACCAGCTGTCACAGCTCGCATGAGAAAACTGTAAACCTTCATGTGAATGGCCAAAAATGACTGAATGTCTGTATGTTCTTCACTGCTCTGAAAACTATGCAATATTGTTAATAGAAGTGAAAATCCAGTAGCTTCTCCGAAAACCCTCTGAGCTGAAATATTTGCCCCAAGAATACGCCATAATGCAGCTAATGTATCACACTTTGCATCATTTTGAAGGTTGTATTGCAACCCCAAAACACTAGTTACCATTCCACTTTTAAGAATCTCAATCAGTGTCCCTAGTTCCTCAGGATGAGCCTGGTAGGAGACAAAGGCTGTGAAAGTCTGATGAAGAGAATTTGTAACATCTAATGTTTTTGTTCCATTAATTTAAAATATGCTTACCAAGTGCAGTGCCCAGAAAACACAGAAAGTAGAGCTAAAAAATCTAAGGGCCTCTTTGGCATTGTTTCTATTGTATTTTTTTTTGTGCATGTTTGAAAACTGGAATTATGTCTCATGACCCTCATTTGCATTCCAATTTAAAAAAAGCAAATTAGATATATCCGGCAGACTGGCACTGCTTATTTCTTTCTTTTTAGGAAATATGGTTGATAAGAAGAAAAAAAATTGATCTCTAGTGTCAGAAACTGCAATAGTCAAGATAGTAAGATGTGGAAACATTTTTTTTCTCTTTTGAACTACCAAAAATTTCAACACAAATGATAGTAAGATGTGGAAACAATAACTAAAGAAATGCATTAATGACTTCCATATAGTTATAACAGAAATGAAAAAAGTAAATAAAGGAGAAAAAGAGCAATACCAATGGCTCCCTCAATTATCTTAAATGAATAAATGAAAGTATTTTATTTTGAAGACCCAATTATGTAATGTAAGGATTAACATAGATAACAAGACGGAATCAATGGGAATTTATAGAAAAGATCACAAGTCCATTGTTAGACAAGAAATGAAAGCAAATTTGAATGTTTAAGACTGCACAGTTGGAAAAATATGGCATATATAAAGAGAGAACTATAATCATACAAGTCACCATTGTAACTCAGTGATCAAGTTTTACTGGTCCATAACAAAGGTCATGAATTTGATACCCAATAAATATTGGGGTCAATATTTAGTGAATGTTCCACTGAAGGTTATATGTGTATGGGTTGTCTCTTGTGATCCGTTTCTTGAAAAAGTTTTTCCATTCTCTAAACACTAGCCCCTTTGTCTAGTCTATGATTGGTCTATGAGCTCATGATCTATCAAAAACAATAAAGAGAGTAGTAATTGATATAATGGCATGTTAAATGATATAGATATCTAGCATATATTGGAGGAAGAAGTGAATCGAACAGTACAGCCATAACCCTGTAGTTAATACTCCTATATCTTCAGTTGCAAAGTACTTGGATAACTAGGATCAAGATCAATTACTATGCAATTCAAAAGTTTGGGAGTATATAATTGACAACAAAAGGATTCCAGATAAGACAATTGAAGTAGAATAAGACACGGCTACAAACCTGAAGAGTATCTTCAATGATCAGACAGGATAACAACCTAAGAACCCCAGAACGATGGTTATCTGATACCAAGAATGGAAGAATGATGCTGACCCCATTAGATGATCGGAAGGATTGCTGGTTAGCTTCAGCTCTCTTCAACAAATAGAAAAGGCAATCCCATGCCACATTAATCGTGCTCTCATCTTCAAATATAGGACATCTTTCAGAAACAGAGCTCGTTAACTTCGGAGAAGAAAGGATTACATCTTTGTTATCCATGTGCTTTTGAAAGCTACTAGAGCTGGACTTGCTTTCTAAGTAGCTAGAGAACTTACTTTGCTGCTCTGCTCCAGAGAGAAGCTTGTGTTGTTTTAGATCATCTAGTAGAACTTCCAAAACTCCAACTTCCCTAATAATCTTTTTATACTGCTGATCAAAGGACAGGAGCTTTACAAAAAAAGCAAGAATTGTGTGCTTAAGGGTAGAAGAAATTGGTTGCTGCAATAAACAGCAAAGTGACAACAACTCTTGCTCAGGAACACAGTTCACAACAGTCACAGCATATTCTAAAATTTTCAAAATAATTTCTTGCAATGAAGCAGGAAAACCTGCCATATTTAGGATAAATAGGGGCACCGTACGCAATTGTTGGCACAACTTGTAGTTCTCTAGATGGCTTGAAAAAATTTTGAACATTCTATTCAGAACTTCTGCCTGAAGTTCAATGTTCTCAGCCTTTAGAAATATATCTTGCAGCATCTGAATAGCTTCAAGATCTTTAACCTTTGCGCTACCCTTATCTGACATATCATCACTAAGTCTATCAGAAGATGGTGTACGACTTCTGCTGTGGCCTGCAGCCTTACCATGAGCAGATTTTGAACCTTTCCCCCCAGAAACTTCTGCAGGACCTGTTTGTGCCAGATTTACAAGAACATCAAGTAACCTGGACAGTACTGGAGAAAGATGGGCAGGAGAAGTATCCCCTCGGTTTTCCTGCTGTGACAATTTATAAGATGCACTCAGCCCATCACCTTCAGAAGTCTCCTGAGGCAATAATTTTGAAGTAGCAGATTGAACACCCTGATTCTTATGCAAGATGGAAAGTGTCAAAGCAAACTGAACAAGAAACTGGTAACCATGAGCATTATGTATGTCTTCCCTGAGTCTGAAGGAACCAGCTTCTACACACAAAAATAAAAAATAAAGTTCCAAATAAGCACATAGCTTTTGCATTTTGGTCACCTCTAACCTAAAAGATGAAATATTAATTCTGTCACAAGAAGTTTACCAGGTCTATAAGACAATTCAACGCATTCAAGTAACAAGTCCACTATCCCCATGGTGTAAGCAGCATCACCTTTCTCAGGATCAAAATCTTTCACTGCCATTAGGAAGACTTTAATCTACAAAAGAAAATAAATAAAGAAGCTGTTTAATCCATTGAAAAAGTATGATGCATTTCGATTCAACTTGAAGGATCTGCAGAACATGTAAAACAAAGGAAAGAGATAAAATTACATTTTCTATTCTTGTTCCGAGGACAAAAGCAGAATTTGACTGCTTTTCTAATATCAAACCAAAGAACTGTACCAAATATCATGACTACCTTTTCATGAGGACGTACAAAAGAAATCATTTTCACAATTTAAAGTAAAATTTTGAAACATATTGTGCTAAAAGGTCAGAAGAGGACAATATGCTATCATGAACAAGAAGGAAATGACATACTAAATGATGTTTGCGTATGTACTTTGCAGTGCTTCCATTGTCATTCACAAGAAGGAGACCGAGAATCTGTAGTATACTAACAACAATATATTAGCAAGTTGAAATGGGAAGGGAACTGATAATAATATACACAAGAGGCTGCTGTAAGAACCTGCATGGCATGTCGATGTAGTTGAATTGTATGTAAAGGAACAAGGCCCTCTCTAAACTGAGAAAATACAGTCAATGAGCCCTTTGCAACCATATGAAACAGAAGCTGGAGTGAATCGTCTTCAACCAAACTTGGTGCAGCAGATGGATGGCTCGCTAATGCCTTCATAATATGCACTATGCTTCCCTCTATCTGCATAGTATCATATATGTTAAAAAAAAACATGCCGCTATAACTGACAGAAAACTTATCACATGGAATTATTCATCTCAGGAAATATTGTCAAAACTTTTCTTCCAAGTGCATTGGAAAGAAGTGACATAATTTTGGTGGAAAATGCCTGAGGGAGAAAAGACCAAAACTACTTGCCTAGGAATATTGAAACAAATAGGCTGGCTCTTTTGTTGGTGAACTACATTATAAACATAGAGTAAAACATAAACTCCTTCATGTAGATACAATCATACAAGGACTTCATGTTTTCCTTTAAGATATAACTGTATCTAAAGACTTGATTTCCCTCATCTCTGCACCTTTTATAGTTACACCCTAATAAAAAGCCTAATCACAGGAGTAAGGATGAAAGGATCTATTCTTTCTTTTCTGCATTTTTCTTGTACACAAACTAATCCCAGGAGAAATATATTTGTTATCAAAATATAATTTTGGCAGATCAAAAATTCAAAACCCTAGCGCTGCCTTTTCACCCGAAAAGCAAGATAGTAAAAATTGATAGTAACACGGTCAAAACATAATATGCTATTACAGGAACCATTATCAAGGATTTAATAGAAATAAAAAGGATGATATCGTGAGAAGTGCATCACCTGTACACTAAATTTTATTCAACTAATCAATCCACGCATATCTAAATATGAGACAAATACTTTGTCTGACCAGGTCAGCAAATAAATCAGGGAAGAAAATACAATGCCCAGATAAGATCACTAAGAATGACAGATTTGGCAGAAACTTCTAGGACATAGTGCAAGTAGACCTACACTTTCAACCAGAGATATATGTATGAATAATTGCTCTGGATACAAAAGAATTAAGAATAAATCAATCAATCATAGACTAAGATGATCAAACAAGCAATTCAGAAAGCAATTTGGCTCCAATTAATACTAAAATGAACTGATCATAGAGAGTAAATCAAGTTCTACAATATGTCAAGCCCACAAACGTGGCTGCAACACCCACCAACCATATAACACTAACCACCACAACCCTAAACATTTTGAGGCTTCCTATGACATTCCAAGGTTTTATATGCCAGAGCATCATGAGAAAATTGGCTGGCATTTAGAAATACAGTTATTTTTCGGCAGAAAAATATCAACAGTGATCCCTTAAATAGCAGTTAGCCTCAAGTAAGCTGTATCATATATATGCTACAGTAGCTTCAAAAATGTTTTCTAGAGAATGCAGCACAAATATTCAAAAAGAGATCATTTATGAAGCCTTGAACTGTTAGGATCATAACTTGTAGCATTTTCCTTAATATTATCAGTGGGTTTATCATACCTCAAGTCGCCTCACCCGTACAGCATATGCATCCGTACTTTTTTCACTTGCAAGTGATCCTTCTTGGCCGGCCACTAATTCTCTTTGTTTGGATTCATCGGTACTCAATAGAGAATTAAGAATATGTATAAGACAGCAGAAAATGCCAGAATCCAAAAGAGGTTGTTTATCAATCACCTGGAGACAAATAAAGAATGTGGTCTTAAATTTCAATTACTTTGAGCCTTTGAGGTAAATACACAAATAGAAGTATATTATTTGTGTGAAAAAGATTTCAGTTAGATAGTAATAGCAAGTTGTTCCCATATCAAGCAGCAAACTCTTGGCAACAGCATTTTTCTACTTAAAGATTAAACCCTTAGTTCACCATCAGTTGTACAAGCACTTATCATGCTTGTATTTTTCTATTCCTTAATTAGAGGGGAACTTTGTATGCTGTTATTAACCATAATTTCTGCCATCTTCTTCTTTGATAGTCTATACTTCAACAACTACCGTGCTTTTAGGCAGAAATTAGAAACTGGAGGAGTAAAAGCTTCAGCCTTCAAGATATAAGCACACAAAACTACAAGGACACAAGTGGCCAGCATGATATTCACTTTTTCAGCAAATTCTATAAAAGGACATTTTTTGTAATAATACAGTAAAAAAAATTAATAATAAGCCCATCTCTATGAATTAATAAAAATGAGATGTACATACCCCTGTCACCAGAACTTCTACTGCGTATAACAAACTTGAACCAGGACTAAGGCCATCCTGTCACACAACATCAATACTTCATCAACATGATGGGCCTACTAAGATACAAATTTTGAGAACTGCAACCAACCAAAGTTGCTGGAAGCCTGGAACTACTGACCTTTGTGAATTCTGAAAAGAAACCAATGACATCTGCAACATGCAAAAATCTTTCCTTGCTGTTAATTCTTAATTTCTCCACATCAGTTACAAAGGCTCTTCCAACAACAAAAGAAAAAATATGTGCTTCGACTAACCTGTGATCAAAATTATGCAGGCATGAGAGCCACTAGTGAACATGAAATTGTTAGGCAATTAACCAATAAGTCATTAAAAGCTGGTATTTAGGACAACAACATCGCAGGATCTTCCTTATAAATGAAATAACATAACTCAGGTAGCGGAAGATTCCTTAACTTCAACCCTAAAATTGAAAACATGTAATAATTTACCACACTCAAAGTAATTTGCCCTATGATTTGGTAAATATTATTTATAAACTTAGGTTGCTGTTTCAAGTTTCCACTGCTTTTTATGTTCTTTAAAAGTTTACATATACTCTCAGCCATCATCCTTAATGTTACACAAAGCATCAATCAAAGCTGGCTTATCGAGAAACGAGAATGAGATTCTGAAATATAGGCCTGTTCCTTATTAAATTTCATATGGTGTTCTTCAATGAAATGGCCAACTTGGTCCCAGAGAAAACTGATCCAGCATAGTAAACACTAAATTATTTCTTCTAACTAATCTGGTCAAACACTCAATATTTCTAAATCCTATGTGGCGAATTCAAATCAGGCCTTGTGGCTTTCCACCGGTACCTGGTAATCTAATTCAAAGCATCGTTATACACTTATTATTCCTTTGAACCATCATGAAGTAAAATGTGGCACAGACACAACACTACAGATACATTTAAAGTTCCTGATAAAATAATGCCACCAAGATGACAGATTCAATGAAGAATATTTTCTGATGTTTCCAGGAAATATTTCTGAAAGCATCTCAAATGGCAATAGATAATTGGGTCTATGTGTTTCCAGATAGTATTTCAGTATTTCTTAAAGCAAAAGATACGAATGTCCAAAGTCAAATGCTTCTGAAAGTTTAAACTCTTATTAGCAAAGCAAACAGTATGGGAACTGTAACTAAGAAGTCAAATTGAGGAAGAGATGCTGTCGTACTTGGTAACTAAGTACGCTACACTAGACTGCTGCTTGACTAGTCTACAGAAAACATCTACTGCCATGTTCAAGGCTGTTTCTTTCTCCTGCAAGTGAAATTTTGAAGGATAAGTATCCATATAATTAGCAGATATTAAGTATTATTGAGATAAAAACAATACACATAAGAAGAAGCATGAAAAAACCTTTTCAGAGCTGGAAGAGCGGAATGCTTCCCAGAACTTCTTAAAGTCCAATTCCAGTTCATGCTTACCTCTGCAATTCATCACAAAGTGAAAAGAAAATGACTTGCAGCACATCGTCTGCGATAACAAGAACACTAACTTTCTGTTTATAAGATAAAGCAAAATTTTGAATCAATTGCATAAAAGCTCTAAAATGAATCACATGCAAAACGTTCATGGCTGCTTCAACTTTTCTCGGTAAGAAGTGAGAGCATTCAAAAAGACAACAGAATACAAAAGGAAAGATGAAGCAGAAATAGGAAGAAAAAAAAAATCAACCCGGCCTATCAGTGCAGATAAAGGGGAGAAAAATATCAGATAACAATTCTTTAGAACCATGATAGTTGGTCTTTGGAGACATAAGATTCACCCACCGTACCATTTTGTAAGTAAGCTTTGCTGCGAAATTTAAGATCATAACCAGCAAAAGCAAAAGCCGTGTATACTAACTTATTTTCCTCCAATAAAAGATAGCAAAGGAAGTGTTCAGTGTGATCTCCATTTGTCCATCACTTTCTAATAGAAGGATGCATCAAAACCATATATTTACCTTAGTTATATTAGAAAGCTCATAGCTGGCTATTGATATCTACTTCCTAACACGCATAAAATCCACGAAAGAGCAAACTTTATTACACAACGAGAGAAAAAGATCCGCTGACCTCGCAGCGGACAAGCCAGGTGACGCATTCCCGGACTGCGCCGATGAATCAAACGCTGCAGCTCCAGCTCCAGATGCATCCGAAACCGGGGCGAGCGACGGGGACGAAAGCTGATTGGATTGTAGAGGCTGCGGCGAACCGGAGAGTCCAACCTTTTCTTTGATGTCCTTAAGCAATGTCGACCATTTCATCGTTTTCCGCGAGGACTGGAACATAATGTGGCTCTCTCATCCGCCAGCCTCCTCGCTTCTTCTGATCAAAACCCTAGATCCGATCCAAAGGATCCGAACGCCTCTTGATCGATCCCTTGCCGCGCCTCGCCTGCGATTCTCCTCGCGGGATCGACTCGGAGGAAGGGGAGGCGACCGATGGAGTCTACTTTGACGCCAGATCTTGGATGCGAGGGGGTTTTATTCGGATCGGAAAGGATTGGAGAGAGTTTGTTTAAATTAGAAAATTTGGAATTTGAAAGATTCGGATTGGGGGAAACGGGGATTGGGATCGGGCAGAGGAGACGAGAGCTAAAAGAGATAAAAAGAGATGGGAGAATACACGATTTCGGTTGGGCAACGAAGGCGATTTTGTGGGATTTTTTTTTTTTTTTAAAATTTCCTTTTCCTTTTCTCCTCTCTCTTCCTCTTTCTTCTCTCTCTATCTCTCTCCCTGTCAGAAGCTCCGAATACAAAGAGCTCCGGTCGGACGCTCCCTCTTTTTTCTTTCGAGGAACATTTTTATAAAGAACACCCCAATTTTAGGAACTTTTCCATTGAAGCCCAGTATTTCCGGTATTAACAAATGATATATTATACTTCTTTTCCATAAAATTAGCAGATAAACCCCAATATTTACAGAATATTACGGTCGATTCGGTTGAAAAACCCTCAGCGAAAAGCGGGGGTGTTGCGTATGTTTATAAAAGTGCAGGGTTTGAACTGCGAATGCTCAGAGTTATATCTCATCTCGCTATGTCGCCGGCGCCACGTAGGATGACGAAAGCGTGCCACGTGCCAACGCGGAGCGGACGTGCGGGCCTCTCTCTTAATGGAGTCCCACCGGCCGGGTTATACTAGTCCAATGAGCAGTGTGAATTTGTTACTGCCCCACCTAAACCACACGAGACGTGGACTGTAAAATTCCCGTTAATTTGGGATGCAGTCGTTTGATGTGCCTCGCCTCGCGGCGCACCAGCCGTAATTGGCGAAGGGGATTAGTGGATTCGTTTAATTTAATCGAGTCGCATTAAACAAAGGATTTAAAGACCGCTATTGATATGAATGCAGATGAGTGGACGCCTACGTCGTTGTATTTAACGACGACATTTTTTTTTTGGGTAAATACGTTAATTTTACACTTTCCTAATTTATCTAATTGTAATTATATCATGTTGTGGTATAAATCCAATCAACTAATCACAATTTCCTAATTTGCCTCTCTCAATCGATCACAATTAGATTAGTGTAGATCTTGGAGATTATTTAAAACAATATATACATATACATACAAAAGAGTCATTATCTAGTTTAAACGCAACATGCATGTGAATTATAATGGAGGCGTAAGGAGAAGCATTCGGCTCATCAGACTTGGTCTCGAGCAATATACAATATAATGAAAAATAAAAATAAAGACTTATGATAGTTAATGAATAAGAAAACGACTATATTGTAAATCTCAGACCAAATCAACAGAGAGTACCAGTCCTTATCATACTAAGCCAGGTAGATCGAGTGGTAATTAAGTATACTTATTTTCTTAATTGTGACTCCTTACCTATTCATTAAAAGCTCGGTAAAATGGCATATATTAATGAGGTTTTTGTTGCGTCAGCACCTGTGTTATTAGCCCAGTGTTAAAAAAATAAAAAATAAAAATATATATATATAGGTAAAATTAAAAGTCCCAATTACGTCTTTCTATTCCACATCAAATATTAGATCATAGATTGGTCTCTTACCTTTCGTCTTTATCGAACGTCTCTGCTTTAAAAGAGGGCAAGTGATGCCACTAAATGAATCCTACACGTTCCGCTGACTTCATCTTTAAAAACCTCATGCCTAAGAATAGATCAAGTCAATACCTCGAGTCAAATGTGCGACCTTAACTAAACCATTCGTTTCTTAGTCCTAATCTTGGAACCAGGGACCTCTTTATACTTTTAGAAAATACGAGGTTCTATCTGCACGGATCGGGAGAAAGTTAATCATGTATGTATGGTTTGCACACGGAACTCAGGCGTACAAGAATAGCATGGGATTTCCCTGGGTCCCAGTGAAAGGAAAGCTAGTATTGGTTGGTGGGGGCCAGAGTGGCCGAGCTTTAAATAAACAGGAAAAGTGGAAAAAGTCTCGGGCCGGGGAGTCATCGCGCGAGTTGCGGAATAAAAGGTTTGCTGGGTATTATTTTGGAAAAATATTCAACAGAATATGACACGTCGGAAATAATTAAAGAATATGGGGGGGGAGCTCACATTACTCCGGAGACGTGCAATAGTTTTGCATGTCATGCATTCAATTATCCATCTACTCAATTGGTTTTAGCAAGTGGCATTTGAATCCTTCAACCGTTACATTAATTGAGATCTATTGGCACCCTTAATTATGTACATCTACATCTACGGCCTACGGGCCATTGGCTATCTTTCTTTCTTAGAAGTATCTCTCCGATCCATTGACTAATGATTCACTTGGGAGGACAATGAAAGCTTTGCAATAACATAGTGGATGCGTACAATAATCCATAAGAATTTTGAATAAATAAATATAAAGTTGAGAAGATTGACTTCCAACTGCAATATATATACATATATTTATTTGTAATTGGCCAAGTCAGTCTCGACTTCTATATATTTCGACGGCTCATATCTGATTTAAGAAGAATAAGAAAAGGTCCACCTAACATATAAGATGTGTATGAATCTGGCTACTTATTAAGCACAACTCTATATCTTTAGAAGCACAACTGTGCATGCGAATATGTTAAATTATGACGTGTCATGGATCTCACAGAAAGGTGCAAAGTTAAAAGTATCATGCATGCATTCTCTTACTATGTTGGCATATATGATCTTCTCTGCCAACCTTATTTGACCGTACCTACTCCACTGAAATGGACGGTGGTGATTTGACTGATGGAGTTTACACAAGGAGGATGGTATGCTTCTGGCCAAAGTTTCATTCGTTTCGGATCTTGTAATTTTTAGTAAACGGGTGTAACCCGACCCGAAGCATAGTTATTGGGCCGTTGTGGTAGGCCAGCCCATTTAATATTGGGCCGACTAGATTCCGCGACAGCGAGAGCCCGATGAAGGCTTCTCCGCTGCTCTCCTCCTCTTCTTTTTCTTCTCCGCGGCCGTCACCATTCGTTTGCTTGTGGTTAGAGATTTATTTGTTTATTTCTCCCCTTTAATTTCGTCTTTTTTTCTCCTCTCTCGCACCTCTTCTCGCCCAGAAGTTTATTCGAAGCCGCTTTCTCTTTGCTTTGGACAACTCGGAGATGATTTCTGGTACCTCTTTCTCTCATTGCTGTTCTTCTTCTTTTGGATGCTTGTGGACAACTCGGAGATGATTATTATGTACTTACTATTGTACTGTTGATGCAGTGTTGTGGGCTGTGACTAAGTTAAGCTAGTAAACTACTTGAATGCGTTCTGATCAGTTTTTTTTTTTTGTTTTTGTTTTTGTATCTGCATGTGTTATTTTGATGAAGCTAATAGACTGCTTAGAATGGGTGTATTTAAAGCACTGTAAAAGAGAGAGAGAATATGTAACACTTTTTTTGTTAATAGAATAGTGCTATCTGTTACACAGAGTTGATTATCATGGAATTTCTATTTGATTGAAATGTTCTGCAATGGATATTCCTTCTATGGTTTTTATGATGGACAATGGTGCATAGCATCACCAAATCATTGTATGAGAAAAATTATGGCCTTTGATATATCTTCATGGACCAAGTGCTAGTGAGTGAAAGCCATCTCCTTTGCATATATGATGATAGGCTTGCAAACCGACCAAGTGAAAATACAGTAAGATTAGGAAGGCATATAAAAGTTCATATGGAATATGTCAATGTTCTGACACAGAGAAAAGAAAAACAAAACTGCTTGATGGCACCTACTTTGAATCAAGTGAATTTGACATATATTTGAAGCCTTTTTGCTCAAAATTGCCTTTGCTTTCAGACATATAAAACTTGATTTATAAATTTTTTCACTACAAACTGTTTTGCAGATAAAAGGGTTCTCCTGTTGTCAGGTAAATATGTAGAAAATCTGGAGCTTGTATCTGAAAAGACCTCTGTCTAATACTTCACTTGGCTATGAAGCAACATGCTGACACTAAATGTTGCAACATCACTAAGAAGTCTGCGGGCCGATCAAGAACCAAAAGCATTTTTGCAGGATGTGCATGCCAATGCT
The DNA here is from genome assembly GCF_019914945.1 of Typha latifolia. NCBI lineage: Eukaryota > Viridiplantae > Streptophyta > Magnoliopsida > Poales > Typhaceae > Typha > Typha latifolia. The sequence goes on from NC_133089.1 coordinate 17,609,503, forward strand.
CTGCATGCTAAGTTTGTTAGCAACAATGTAGCACATGATCCATTGGAAAGCCATTATGTGCCGAAGCTGCATAATACCTTTAAGAATAGCTTTACCAGACTGAATCCTCATCTATATAGAAGTTTTAAAGAAAGAAGCAAAAATAACTGGCTGGTACTCTATTTTCTTGCATATTTTTTTAATTATTTTGCAGTGTTCTAAAGTGCTCTTTATGAAGAAATTAATTATATGCTTCTGTCTTAATTTTTTCAATCTTTAAATTCTGTGTAGCATCGTTTTCATATTAATGCATCATCAGATGATGATTTCCGCTCATCCCGCAACATAGCAATCAGCCTGTTTAGGCGGTATAGAATTGTTATTGATCGTGGAGGTGGAGACAACTTGAAAGTATGTCCTCTGGCTTGATAACTTTGTACACCATATATGATGCATCTTATTGACATGATGTATTCTTTTTACTGTCTAAAAACTTATGCATTGTTCATTCAACTAGGAATTCATCAGCGCTGGTGTCAATGCATATGCACTTGGTTGTACTGATGAGGGTTTAAGGAAAGAACTAATGGATATGAAAGATTCTGGTGATGAGATTGAAGACCTGCAAACCTTTGGAGGAGGCACTAGTGTGAAATTCAAGATTTTCTCTGAGGAGGTTGGAGATTTTTAAACTTCTGTTATAGTTAATAGCTGTGACACTAAGTTTTTTTGTTTGTCTTGTAACGCAACAATTCTTCTGCATGTGCTATTCATTAGCAAATTGAAAGGCAGTCTAACTGTACTTGGGTAAATTGGATGATGGCTGGCTGACTAGGCTAAAGAGTGGAATGTGGACATGCATAATTGTATTTGGATCGATAACTGGTTGCAACGGCAGAGCAAGAAGTGACCAGTAAAGGGGGCTACTAGTGCTTTGGTCACATTCTATTGTACAGAATATTGGAACCTTAACTAAAAGTTCGTTATAAAATTTTCCAAAGTCTATCGGGCCGTTGCCCCCCAGGATGTATATGGCTCCATCATGATTGGCTGTATGATCTCTTACAATTGTTGAGCTCTGATATCTCTGCAGCTGCTTGTAGTCATCTTACTTTGAATAGATAAAATTTAGTTTCTCAAAGAAAACAAACATTATATATGTTTTTACTTTTTACTCAACTGGTAGAGCAGCGGGTTGGATATTTTGAAGCATTTTACTTGCAATATCATAGTCAAATTATAAAATTTTCGAAATGTAATGCCAGTTTGTTTTGTCTCATATAGGTTCATGAATGTATTTTATGGCTGAGTATTGTGTTTATCACAATCCTATGCACTCCACAGCCAACCGTTATTAGATGGTCTTCTACGCCTCCAGTGTCGACTGAGATCTTGCATCAGTGGAAAGGGTTTTGTGCTCTCATTGCAAATGCTTATTATATAAGAGGAATGGCATGGTAAACGTATTCTGTTCTGAGATGATACTCTTTGTACTACCTCCAGAGTTTAGACACCTTTTGTTCCTATTGTTTTCCTTTTCTAGATTTGCTTCTCTAGCAATTGCTTTAACAAACATCTAGAAGGGACTTGTTACATTGTTTCCTTGTAATGTTTCTGTCTCAATCAATGGTAAATACTAGCATTGTTATCTAAAAAGCACATCCTGTTTTAAAAAAGGTACATGATTGTAGTTTTCTTAATTCTACAGATATATGATCTTAGAGTGCCTTCTTCCCCTTATCTGAGTATACTCTATAGTAGATAAGATGTAATAAAATGAGTTAGTGGTGTTGTTGTGTCAACTGAGTATACTCTATACTTTGCTGATTGTTGCCAGCTACTTGAATTGGAAATCACCTTGCTGACTGGCTCGACTGGATTTTATCATATTTTGACTTGTTAAGCTGTGAGTTAGGTCTCTCTGTTGTGACTGTTATCTACATGTGCTGTTACAGGTTACCTGTGAAGACTCTGCAGCTAGAACAAATGGCTGTGATTGGCCGTTCAGAAGAGCCATCAGTTGTAGCTAGCAGGATGATATTAGTCTTCAGCACATTAGAGGTTTGTGGATTTACCACCCTTTACCTGTCAAATTATAGAGCAAGAATATTTTTCGCACCCCTTCTTGCATTTCAACTTGTTGATGAGCTTAGTCAGAAATTGCTTAGTAGCTACCTATTGCCCAGTAGGCTTACTGGCAATTTTTTTTTCTTTTGCACAGAATACCACCGCAAGTGCCTATGTTTACATATGTTCTTCGTATTCAATATATATTTTGACCAATACAATTGGAATTCCAATTGAAGTCCTCTGACAGTGTTCTGTTTGCTGCTGCAGGTAGTGAGCCCACAATGGCCAAGAGTTTAGTGTAACAGATGTTATACCCTATAGCTGCACAGGTTTTATAAGATGAAACACGTCTCCTGCAAAGCTTTTAGTGTAACAGATGTTATACCCTATAGCTGCACAGGTTTTATAAGATGAAACACGTCTCCTGCAAAGCTTTTAATGTCATTGAAATGGGGGAGAACTTCTCATATGCTTGTTTCGATGGGAACCACTCCCATATATAGCAAAATCAAATGTAATCTTGTGAAAGCAAAAGGGTGATCTGTGTGTACAATGCAACTTACCTGATATGAGCTTCTATTGGCAGAGGGCAATGGTAATCTGAAGCTTACTGATTACGAAAGGCAAGTTCTTGTTTATAGAAGTAACGTTTGTAAAACCTCTGTGACGTACTATAAGAGTTTCCTTTCATCTTCTATACAAATATGTTTGTCGGTTCCCTGTATTGAGATACCTCATGTTTCAGAAGTCAATTCCAGCCCTTCCAGTTATTCCACTTTCTCAAATAGCCAAAGTGGATCAGTACCTCAAACTGACTAACTTACGTTTCACAGTTTATTCAATGAAACAGCCCTTCCTATAAACTCCCAATAAAAAGAAAAAAAAGAAGAACAAAGTCCCAGATACCGCCCATTTCATGCGAGGGCAATCAGCTTATAAAAGAAAAAAGAACTCCAGGAAATGGTACATATTCTCGGATGACATGCTGGAGTATACTAGAATTGTATAACCACATTGTCGAAACCACAAAAAAAAAAAAAAATCCTCTGTTCTTAAGATCAAGCAATACCTGTTTACTTTCCAGAAGTACATCAACACACCCTTAAGATACAACAACTTTCTACACTGGGCTGCATGGTTTTGTCAAAGTTGATCGATAACAAGAGTTATAACTTACAAGTCTGTTTTAATTAGAGAAAAATGACAACATGTGCTGGAAGTTCTTCATACAAGACATAATAAATTAGGTACTAAACCCTATTGTATGCTGCAGCCTTACTAAACAGGCGCCGGATGTAAGCTACCTGAAGGAGGCTTGCACAGACAAGTGCAAGGTACTCTGCTAATGTGTAGAAGATAAGTCGCCCTCTGGTGCTCTCATTTGCTGCATCAAGTAAGTTATACATGAATAAAGGGGCCACATACTGAAATAAAAAAATATCATATACAAAAGTCCACTCAGCACTTAAAAGCTACAGTATTGGAGATATGATATAGGATATATGTCCCACAAATATGAAGTTAATTCTTTAACATATAGAGAAGAACAAATGGAGATGGGTTTCAATTGGTATGTATATTGATTGAATTATTGGGTTTGCACTTCACCTGAGCTTAATGAAACTCAAGCTTCCAATCTATCCAAAACCAAAAAGCAGGCTGTTTGGAACAGATATAGGATGGCCTACCCAAAAAGTATCCCATAAGAGACACAATAGAGAAGCTTGAGTGTGTGCAAGGCCTAGTATGGTGCACAACAGCAAAGTCACATGTGACACCAATATGAAAATAAACAATTTTGATAGGCTTACAATGATTCAGGGAAACGAGCCACCAAGAGGTTACATAATAACTTTTTCATGCAACAAGATATTTCACTCAATCATGAGCTTTTGTTCACTTGGTGATAGAGAAGTTCTTTTTTGTGTGTGTGGGTGGGTGGGGCTTGGGGGAACAAAGGTGCTAAAAGAGCAATAACAAGAGTAGTTATTCCTTCTTTGTAGTTGTCAGATAAGATATCCGTGCAAAGAAATCACATCTAATCAAATGAGAATACTCCTAAACAAAGGTGCTAAAAGGGATTAACCAAGGCAATAACAAGAGTATTTATTCCTTCTTTGTAGTTGGCAGACAAGATATCCGCACAAACAAATAACATCTAGTCAAATGAGAACACTCCTAAGTCCTAAACAAAGGTGTTAAAAGAGATTAACCGAGGCAATAACAAGAGTAGTTATTCCTTCTTTGTAGTTGTCAGACAAGATATCCGTGCAAAGAAATTACATCTAGTCAAATGAGAATACTCCTAAACATAGGCGCTAAAAGAGATTAACCAAGGCAATAACAAGAGTAGTTGTTCCTTATTTGTAGTCGTCAGACAAGATATCCGTGCAAAGAAATCACATCTAGTCAAATGAGAATACTCCTAAACAAAGGTGCTAAAAGGGATTAACCAAGGCAATAACAAGAGTAGTTATGCCTTCTTTGTAGTTGACAGACAAGATATCTGCGCAAACAAATAACATCTAGTCAAATGAGAACACTCCTAAGTCCTAAATAAAGGTGCTAAAAGAGATTAACCGACGCAATAACAAGAATAGTTATTCCTTCTTTGTAGTTGTCAGACAAGATATCCGTGCAAAGAAATTACATTTAGTCAAATGAGAATACTCCTAAACATAGGTGCTAAAAGAGATTAACCAAGGCAATAACAAGAGTAGTTATTCCTTCTTTGTAGTTGTCAGACAAGATATCCGCGCAAGAAATAATGTCCAGTCATATGAGAATACTCCTAAGGGAATACAAACAACCGATAAACTTTTGTTCCCAATAAGTAATAAATTTTAGCTTACTATGACGATGCCGAGCTTCACGCGCTTTCAGGTATTTCTGCTCAGCTGTCACAGATTCCAGTGCTTCCCTAAGCTGTGCGATTTTCACATTAATAGGATCCAAATGTTCTGCAATATAAAGAGAGAAACAAATATAAAACAATTTGAATTAGTCCAGCAGCTTATTGTTATTGAAAAGAAAAGAAACTGAAAAACTAAATTTGGCATCTGTTTTTGACTGCACAGAAAGATAAACAGCTGTTTATCATAATTAGAGGAGCTATTACATTTACATGCTACTAACCATCTTTAGCTAGGTCATGTTCATTAGGAATATGCCCAACATGTATGTAGAATGATACAGTTTCTGGTGCACCATATGGATTATGGAAGCAAAACTTGTACATTCCAGCCCTCGGAGCCTTAAACTCAAATTTGTCACCAGATGTCCCCTTCATTGTTTGCACTGTGTTTCCCCCAGGAGATGTCACCTGCGTAGGAGGTAAATGTTTCTTGTCAATATATGAAAATTATCTAATAGTCAATATAAATTTGTTAGCTATATTGCTATAGGAGAAGACGTGCATCACAAAGGGTACAGCATCACAGCATCACAAAGGCCAATTATTGAAGGAAACTAGAAACAAACGGTTTAACCTTTACTCTCAGAACTTGATGCAGTTAATTCTAGCAGTTCTGAACGCTAGAAGCACAAAAACCACAGATCTAAACTAAAAACCACCGCCTTTTCCTCTGGATCCATCATAATTTTTTTTAAAAGTCCAAATTTTATGACAAAGGAAAGAGAAACCAGGGGGGGAAATGCTCCACTTACGACGAAATCGAGGCCGGGGTGATCGGAAGTCCAGAAGACATCGTGGTCGACGACGACGAAGTTCCCGGAGACGTTGTCGCCCTCGTAGGGGACGAACTCGTAGACGCACTCCATTTCGCTGACAGTGACGGAGAGGGCGGAAAGGCGGCGGAGGAGGCAGCTCGCGACAAGCGCCAGGACTAGAAAGATCTCCGCGGACCCGATCGATCCTATCCTTCTCCTTCTCTCCATGGATCCCTCTCTTCGTCTCTCTCGCGAGATCGATAGTGTTCTCTTCTTCGACCTAAGGTATCGATACGATCGGGGACGGGCTAAAACGGCATCACGAGAATTTAATTCTGCTTATCGTGTTCTGGCGGTGTAAATTAGCATTGCTATATACATGTGATATTTGTATAAAAATGTCGAAAGAATTTGTAATAAATTTTTATTATGATTATAAAGTTTTTGTATTATAATTTATTATAAATTTAAAGTATATTTGTCGAATAAGATTCAAAATTTATCTATAACTTTTATATGTCAGAAAGCTATTAATGCCAAAACATTTTAACCTGATATTATATATATATATATATATATATATATATATAGACCAAATTTATTTATTTTATTATGGTATACACTTCTTGGAAAGGTCAACATGAGAGGCAGCAGTCCAGTTACTCACGTTACTTGCTCATGATCTCCTCCACGAATTAGAATTTAGCACACCCGACTCCTCTCTCTCTCTCCCTCTTCTCTGAGAACTCCACTATTCTGAAAAAGAGACCGGAGAAATGGAAGAAGAGCCAATCAAGATTCAAATCCAAATCCCCACAGTAAAGTTGGGGTCTCAGGGCTTGGAGGTAACGTCATTTCTTCTCTATCTTCTCTCCCTAATCCACTTCGTACTACCCAAATCCTTCTCTCCTTGCTAATAATGGACAACTCTATTTGCTTTCCTCCAGGTTTCCAAGTTGGGTTTTGGGTGCATGGGCCTCACCGGCATATACAACTCCCCGATGAGCGAAGAAGCGGGGATTTCCATCATCAAGTATGCGTTCAACAAAGGGATTACCTTTTTTGATACTTCCAATGTTTACGGCCCCCATACCAATGAAATCTTGCTCGGAAAGGTTGAATTCGATGTTTCTTCATTAAATTTCTTGATTTTGGATGTTTGGTAGTTCTTCATGTGAGGAGTTGATTAGTGGGTAGTGAGCAAGAAGTTTTTTTTTTTAAAAAAGGTTCTTTGTAGGCGCTGAAGCAGTTGCCACGCGAAAAAGTTCAGTTGGCAACAAAATTTGGCGTCGTAGGTGTTCATAAGGACGGCATGATCGTAAAAGGCACGCCGGAGTATGTCCGGGCGTGCTGTGAAGCGAGCCTTGAGCGTCTTGGTGTTGACTACATTGATTTGTATTACCAGCATAGGGTAGACAAATCAGTGCCCATTGAGGAAACGGTGAGCACCAACTTTACTTGCATCTGCTCATGTTGTTCTGGTCTTGCAGTGAATGGATGGTAAGTATGATAGGCTATTCTTTTATCTGGTTAAGGTAGATGGGGGAGCTGAAGAAGTTGGTGGAAGAAGGGAAGGTGAAATATGTTGGTCTATCAGAGGCCAGCTCGGATACCATTAGGCGTGCTCATGCAGTTCATCCGATCACGGCAGTGCAAATGGAGTGGTCACTGTGGACTCGCGATATTGAAGAGGAGATAGTCCCAGTTTGCAGGTCTGCTCAGTATTTTCTACTGAATGAATTGTGCCGCATTTTCTTACAACTTCACAATGATCTTAAAGCCTCTTTAGATGGCTTCTGATCACTGTATAGAAGATATGATATGAGAATATACAATAGTAGTTCTCTTTTCACAACCAGTAGTGGTTCTTACAGCTACGATGAATACTTAAACCATCGTTGGTTTTACATTATATATTTACTCCTATATAATAAAGGTAAATCAGATATTCATGTCTGCCCTTGAAAATGCAACAACCGGCGTCGTTTCAACTTCCGAAACCTTTGTAATCCTAATTGGTACTACTTATCCTTGCAACTTCTAATTTTTTCCTCCTAAAATGGGTTAATTCCATTCTAGGGCAAAAATAGTTCTGAATTTTCATTGCAGGAAAATCTCAAATTTGCTAGCTAAGATCTCTATTAAGTATTAGCTGCACCTTGGAAAAATATGTAACTTGTTCTTCAAATTTAAACTTTGAGGAGCTTGATCAGAGAATTAATAAGACATGGTGGAAAGCTTTTATAGCCAGTTGGCTCCTCATACATCGATTTATACAACCACAAGTTACTTGAGTGACTGCCCCTTAGTTTTTGCTAGATGGGATTTTCCACCTAAAATTCGAAGACAATTAGCTCCTTGAACACTGCCCCTTTTCTTATTAAACATATTTTGCTTGGTTGGTGTGCTCAAGTCGTTATACTTTCCAACATTGGATGTTGTCACTCTGTTATTTGAAATAGATGATTTTGACTTCAGGGAACTTGGGATTGGAATAGTTCCTTACAGCCCTCTTGGACGTGGGTTTTTTGGTGGAAGAGGAGTGAAAGAGAATTTGCCTGCAAATAGTTTCTTGGTAAACAAAGAATAATAAGGCAGTTGTTCTTTAACTTATTTTATTGTCAAGTATACCAGATTTTGCTTATAAATGCTGAAATTATTGTGCATCAACTTATTATCCTTCCTATTTTCTCAGATTATAATTCCAAGGTTCACTGGAGAGAACTTGGAAAAGAATAAGATTCTGTATGCACGACTAGAGAACTTAGCTGTGAAACATATCTGTACCCCTGCTCAACTTGCTCTAGCTTGGGTTCTGCACCAAGGAGATGGGGTGGTTCCTATACCTGGTAAGAAGTTTGAAATTTAAAAGTGACAGTCCAGAAATGGTGTCTGATAAATGCTAGAGAAATCTCACTGCTTTGTTGAAACATACAGAAGATTGTTTTGTCTTATAGAAATGTCTTACATCTTTTGATGTGTCATATTTGTTTGTTATGATTAAGAGCAATGTGAGCCTAGTTGCTAGATTGCTTTGTTAGATGACCTTGATGACAACTCTTAAAGAACTAATCCAGCTCTTTGATTTACTGAATACGAATGTCACGGACAAACTTGGTTGTCCTGGTTGATCACAAGGTGGTGGAGAATTATGGAGAGTTTCTTTTTATCTCTTCCACCTATCCCCTCATGCAGCCCAATATATTGTACAAGAGTTGGTCAGCCAACAACCCAACTCTCTTCTGGACACCACAGAATGTTGATGTTGGAAGTGCAACCTTTTATTTTTCTTCTTTCCCTTAGACTTTCATCATAGTTTCTCTAATCGCCTGCATGTTGCTAAGAATTACATTTTCTTGCTTTTCATTCTTTTTGTGTTTCTTAGATTTCAACTTTCTACAGATGCTTGTACATCAGCAAATTTTAGTGTGGTGTATTATTCAAGTTCTTCATTTTGTTTAGCTTTATGCACTTCACCTTGTGTGTCATCTTTTAGAGATATGGCTATGACTGTTTTTCAGCTGTGTCATTTGCATGAGATATTGCATTACCCTGATGGCCTGACCTATTTGTTAATTGCATTATCAGGTTAACTTCAGATGGCACTGTTCTTTAATTTATTCTTTCATCCGGTTGAATTAGTTGCTCCTTGTATAACAGAAAGCTTTTAATATATTCTATGCCCTCTTTAACTTGCTTATTCTGTTCTGATAGCATTTCATAGGTTCCTTCATGGTAAACCTTTTTGATTCATCTGATATTAAATTAGCAGAAAATATTTAGGCTAGGGAATCTTGTTTCTCTACTCAGTCATCACTTGTTTTGTAAGTACCAGAAAATAAACAAGTCTTTGGTAATATTCATCAGTACGTATGCGGCTGTCATTTGGCAGTCTGACCGCCTTGGCAGACTTGGCAGACCGCAATGGCGGTTGGCGGACCGCAATGGTGCTTTGCACTCATACTGGGTTGGGTAGGTGCGGTCTACCCGATTTAGTAATAAAGATAAAAACTCATCACTTTCCCCATAAAAACTCATCACTTTCCCCAATCAAGCCCTAAATCCTCTTGAGTCTGTTCCCTCTTGAGCTCTCTCGGTCTCTCCTCCCTCCGGTGGCGAGCAACAGTGTGACAAGGAGGCTCACGACGGCGAGTTGTATTTGGAGCTGATCAGTATCTGTAATTACTGATAAACATTTCACAATTTTGTCCTTATCTGTTGACTTGAGTTATCTTCTAAATCATATTCATTTTCTGTTGCCTATTGGACTTGATAATAGCTTCAGTAGTATTATCTTCATTTTCCGCTTTGGTTAATTTCTTTTAGGCCACTTGCATAGTTGCATATGTTATCTAGGACAAATTTATTTTTGATGGTCAGAGTTGATGTCGTTTTCATTCTGCTGTATATACCTTAGTGACTTGTTAAGATTGGATAGGAGGTTTGGCTTTGAGAACTCCTTGCACGTGCATCATAGTTTGCATTCCACATAGTACTAGTCCTTTATTGTCAGAGCATTCATAGATTAATGATCCCTTGGTATTGTATGCCATCAAAGTAGAAGAGGATGGTCCTTCAGCTTTAATTCCAATATCCAAGAACGGTATGGCGAGATGCATGGATCTATTATCAGTCACTCTCTTGTTGGTGTTTGTCGCGACAATAAGTTTTACTCTGTCTCAACATCAATCTGAAGTAAGGCCTACAAAATCAACATGTAGCTGTCTAGATGGTGGCAACACCAGCTGCCATGTATTTAATATTTATGAATAATAGCTCACCAAGAGATGTATAAGACTGCCCAGCCATTCATTCTTGAACCTTTTATTGAACTTTGAGAATTTATGAACACTCACGACTTCATATGACTTTGTGTAATCTATGGTTACTCAAAGTTCAAATGTTAGTGGAAACTATCGCTGTTCATGTAGTTTGATTCTTTATTTCCTATTTATCAGGGACAACAAAAGTGAATAATCTTGATGACAATATTTGCTCGTTGAGTGTGAAGCTCACTGAGAAGGACATAGAAGAGATTTCAGCTGCAATTTGTGCCGACGAGGTGGCTGGTCATAGGGCCCCTGAACATGTTGAGGAATATTCGTGGAGGTTTGCAAACACTCCATACAAGAATAGCAATAATCTGTCTTAGGATTCTGGGTAATGAATGCAGCACCCTGATGATGCTGTGCCATCTATTTGTCTCATTTGACTGCGGAATACCTGTTTGGTACTAAGAAAGTTATACTTCCTTCTGTACAACTACTTGGTCATGCATGTTTGCATGGTGAATAAATTTAATTTGCCTATCTATCTCATCTTATCCTGAATCATTTTCAAACTTAGATTGGTACAGATGGTAGACAAAAAAGATTGCAGAACTGACAAACATGTTAGCTGACATGCTGGAAATTTCAGCAGATACTCAGAAGCAATGTAGTAGTCAAGATAAATAAAAGAGGTGACAGAGTATATTAACTGAACTCTGTTCCTTCATTGGTTCTTTCCTGCCTTAAAGAGGACTCCTGCTGAACTTGTACAGAGAATTTTCACTTCTTGGATATACCTGCTTCAGTAGTTCAGTATATTAACAAGAATATCCATGGGAATTTTTTGGAGCTCAACATACAAACATATATACAGCAAAGGAGAAGAAGAAGAAGAAGAAGAAGAAGAAGAAAGAAAAATTATAGGCCTATTAATTATACTATTCTTTTTTTAGCATTTCCTAACTCTCGGAATAGAATTATCACAGTAATCTACTACTGATGCATGCAGTCCTCTCTCTATAAAGCCATTCTTTTGAATGTATTAATTTTGTATCAAATCTATTGATTGAGGTGAGGTATAATTTTTGTGATAATAAACTTTATCTATGAAGGCATGATCAGGTGGGGCTTATCGCACCCACGCCGTCCTTCTCAGCAAGGCTAGACAACCACCTTTGGAGCTGACCCAGTATTCTTGGTAGATCTCGAGACAAACATGTCCTTGGTTTGCTACCCATCACGCACTCCGAGCCTTAGAGGTAATGTGAAGCCCACTATATATGACCCAATGGAGCTTTACTTACAATTGGACCACTGCAATCATTTCCCAATTCAAACATCCACATGTACATATGTTGACTTATCTATGATGACATAAAATTTACCAACACCTTTGGCTGCATGCAGTGATTTTTTTTTTCTTCCCCCCTTCCTTCTTTGGAACCTGTGAGTCAAATAGAAGCCTGGAACTCTGCCTCTGCATCGTGTGATATTGTGATGTAACATCTCCAGCTTTCGTGAAATTTTTTTTACACATAAAGTCACTTGTACTGCAGAAGATCACCATCATATTGAGTGTACATCTTTCTTGACATTGTTTCACCTCTTGGTATAGATCAACTAGTTCTCAATTCATTAGTTTTTCTTTTCCCATGGGAGCGTAATGATTTGGTCTTTGAATAATTAGGAGAATGATGAAGAGGGCAAGGCCTGGAGAGAGTGAGGAGGGAGATGGAGAGGGAGCTTTTGGTTTTGTCTGGTTGTGAAAGGCAAAGGAATAAAGAAGGAAAAAGAAAAAAAAGAAAAGGAGGAAAAGGTAGAGCAGTCTTTTTTAGGAGGCAATTGGGATGAAATTGTACTCGTAAGCTGCAGTCCACATGCATGCATATACCTTAACCCCACATACTTTTTAAAAGCTAGTTAAGTATATACCATCCATGCAACTTCCTTAATTAATTACATCCATCTTTAGTTTATCTCTCATCAATATATATTAACCACTCAAGAATAAGCTTCCTACTTTTAATTTTTTTTTTCTTCTAAAACATATCTTTCTTCTAGAAAGAGAAATTAGAGTCAATTAGATCTTCTTCTCATTAAGGCAATGTATAATATCCAATATCTATGATGTTTCAAACTTTAGAGATACGTGTACTTGTGGGGCTGCATTCTGTGTGATAGGTCTATCTTTCTTTTCCTTTATTTCTCCCTCTTTAATCTCTAAGTTAATTTAGCTAATTAACAAGAACGGTCTACCTTGAAATTAATTTAATCATCAGATTATATGCCCTCTCATGAATAGATAAGATAAAAAGAAAAAAGAAGAAGAAGAGAAGGACCAAAGTAAAGCACAAGCGAGAATATTCATTCCACTTTAACATCTGGTAACAATTCCAAGCACTTGGTATCCAAGCACTTGGTAAAGCACTAGATATTTCAAAGAGCTGCGATTAGAATCATATATGATTATATCAAAGGAGATAAAAGGAAAAAGAGATCGATGCTTGAAATTTTTTGCAACCCAGTTGGTAAAGCTAGCTTCCTACAATCCCAAAACTGGCTCGTAATTTAAGAAAGTTGATTCAGGAAAAGGACGTGAGAACTATGTGTTAACCGTTGGGCTATCCCTTCTGACCATCTTTTTATCACGCGTTGACATTTCTATTGTACCTTTTTCTTAATTTTTTTTTTAAAAAATATTTCCACCTTCTTAATCCCTGGTACAATAATTCCATCTCTACCTTATCCAAGGATGGACCACTCCTGGGGATGACGACGTCTCTCTTGAATACTTAAAAAAGATCTGAAGAAGAGATCGAAAAGAGTTTGGTAGATTTTTTAATAAAAACAGTACTATGATTAATTTGAATCAAAGTGATGAAATCTTTGATGTAATAAATTAAACACCAATGTATATCTCATGAATATATAGTTTATAGGAATATAAACCTGAGGGTATATAACTTAGATATTGCAATCCTTTCTTCTAGTCGAGACGAGATATTTAAAGAAGCATGGTCGGTGGTCGGTGGTCGGTGGACCTACCACAACCACCCAATTGTTCAAACTAATAAGTCTCGGATATCCATAACTTGGTAACTAGTATTTCCTATTTTGAATAACAACAAGTGCTCAATATCCATATTTATCCAACATTTCTTAATTAAGGAGAAGGCAAAGAAGACCAAAACATATCAAAGAGATCATAATATATAAATTATAACCCAAGGAAAATAGCCATTATTGAGAAAAATAGCTGGTTAAGTTCTTTCTCTCTCTCTCTCTCACAATCTGTGTAGAAATCTTCTTTTATACGTGCGTATATACTTTATATATAAATATATAAATTCACGTGCCCACGTACTATAGACAAAGTTCGCATGCACATGAACATTACTTTGTCACGTGAGATCATCTCATGCATGCATAAGTTGCCCGAAGTTTACCATCTTTTATACGATAAACTACCATAATGCCATTACCTCGACAACCACTTTCCGCAAGACAAATTAATTCTACAACGAAATCCCACGTTAACTTCTAATAATTCTAACAAAAAGCGGAAAGACAAGAAAAAAGAAAAAAGAAAAAAAGAGAGCTACAGAGAGTCCGAGTGGCATCATCGAAAAATAACACAAACTTCAGGGCCACAAACAATAGATAGCTGCCTCAGCAGTCGCCCCACGTTCCGGTCACCGGCGGGAACCGAGAGAAGTGCCTCGTGGCCGTCCCGGGGCACCGAAGGGAGGTGACCAGGTCGAGGCACGTGAGCGGGAGCATCTCCTCCACTTCGCCCGCCTCGTCGCCGGCCGGCGCCCCGAGGAAGTCCCTCGTCAGACGGTCGCTGTTATGCCACGTGGAGAGATGCGCTACGTTGGTGGTGGTTATGGGGCCCATGGAGGTGGCTCGTTGCAGGAGCGCGGTGGCCGAGAGGGGAGGGGAGGAGATGGTTGCTGGGAGTTGGAGAGGAGGGTACCCTTGGTAATTGAACTGAAGTGGATTAGGGTTAGGGTTAGGGTTAGGGTTAGGGTTGGGGTTGGTGAGTGGTGGGTCCCAAGAAGAAGAGAAGGGGAGGAAGAGAGGGTGGTGTTGGTGATGAAGTGGAGGTGGGTTAATGGTGGAAGTGGTGCTAGTGCTGTTGGCTATGAGCTTTGCAGTTTCTTCTGCTAAGGCATCACAGAAGGCTCTGTGGGTGATGAAGCTGTCCTTCCTGCATGTTTACCCAAACATCAAGTATAAAATAAAATAAAATATGAATTAGTATACTGGAAATTAACATCAAATAATCATAACATATTCCTCTCGTCTTGTTGTCTTATGTGTGTGTGTGTTTTTCCTTTCTTAATTATAACTGCTGCGTAATATAGCCAAAACAGGGTTCCAGTTGTTGTCAGCATAGATTATGGCAGTGGAGAGTTTAATTTGTCAGCTTCTCTTGACCACAATGCAATCATGATCTGAGCTGAGAAGTGAATAAAAATTCAACTGGCCATATGTTAGCTATCACTTAGGGTTCAAGCAAGCTGTCATGCATGCAGCTTGCCTAGCTAGTTTCTAGATGCAGCTATCTGCGGAAGAAGATGGACCATTCAGAAACAACTCCCATGATCTCTTTGACCTAGAAGAATTACATGATGACATGAGCTGGTTAATTACCACTTCTCAGGATTTTTCATGCAGCTTTGCCTTAGATACCACAAATTAAATGAGAAATTAGCAAAGATCTATATAGGCAGACAAAGATGAAGAGCACTCCATGAATACCCTAACAGAATTTAAAAAGTCAAGACTATACAGCTCTATGGATCACATCACAAGGGATCCATCATAATTGAGGACCTTTGTGGTTCTTCCTTATTCTGGTACACGTTTCAAACACTCCTTCGTTTTTGCGATACAACTGCTTCTCTAGTAGTAAGGAAAGTAGTGGAATGAGATGAAGGCTAAGTGAAGAGAACAACAACAAATATCTCACAGAGTTACAGCGCACATAGTAGTCATATTCTTGAGCAAGATTTTGAGTACAATATGAGAAGAGGAGGAAGAGTATAGAAAATCAACTGAAACCTACATGAAAATCACAATAAGGGTGTAGAATTTGATGTCACAAATTAAGAAGATTCGAGCATGTAAATTGGAGTAGCAAAAAACTAGAATACGTAAGATGATAGATCAGTGGAGAAGGGATACTGTAAGGAAGAACACAAGGAGAAGTATACAGGGAGAAAGATCAACTTCTTGTACCAAATTAGATTATCATAGGATGATAGCATAAAGAATGAAAGTTAAATCATCAAACAAAGTCATGCACAAACCTAGAGAAGAGGGTTCCACAGTCACATCTATACTCCCTGGTTCCGCATGTCTTCACATGTGCCTTCCAATCAGACTGCACAGCATATCTCTTGGAGCACTTGTCACACTTCCACTTCTTCTCCCCATGCTTCCTGGAGAAGTGCTTCTTTATCCCTGTGAGGTCCCCAAGAGCCCTTGAAGGGTGGTGATGCACACACGATGGCTCTGGGCAAACATACACCTTCTTCCTCACCACTTCTTTGCTACTCCGCTGCCTAAGTTTCCATGGCAGGTTGTGCCCTCTCCTGTGGAGCTGCAGGTTTTGATCTCTCTGAAATCCCTTGTTGCAGATTTCACAAACAAACCTGTTGGTGGCCATCAGGGTCTTTGGTGATAGTGCTATCACTTCAGCATCTGGGTCTTTACACAATAAACAAATTTGAGAGGAGACCTAGATAACTTAAAAGTTGAAGGGAGGATTCCTACCTGGGTTCCCTGGTTGGTTTCTTTTCTTCTTGGTCTTAGGTTGTGACTGTTGATGGTGGTGGTGGTTGTGAGAAGTTAGTGGGAAGACATAGGTTAAGATATTGGAGTCAAGAGCTCTGGTCCCAGAAGAAGCACTACCTTCTTCAGACATGGAGGTGGAATTGGACAAGGCAGCTGATGGGAACATGGTGAATTTGTCTTTGTTTCTTTCTTTCACCAGATGAACAGGGATTGAAAAGTGCCGAAATAGGAGTATGTGGTTTGTGTTCTTATCCAAAGGTCTCGAGAGAGAGAGAGAGAGAGAGAGAGAGAGAGAGAGAGAGAAGGCAATTGGGTTTGTTTGTAGGTGGCTACAAGGAGAGGGACAGATGACAGTGGGCTTATAGTACCAGAAAAGGCATCATTAGAAGGGTGGCGATTTCTATGTCAAGATCTCGTGAAGGTGGGAGGGAGGAGGGGCTGCAGTTTGCCTGCAGTTCTGCAGCTGGAATAAGCAAACATCTCTTTCCATGTGCTCTCAAACACATGCAGTCAAATAATAAAAGTAATACAAATTCGATTTTTTAGGCCATCAAATGTGTAGTACTATTTCGAGAGTTCTATTTCTCTCCCTTGCTCTAAAAGGGACATAACAGAGAGATTTTAGGAACTGGGTCCAGAAGGTAGTGGGTTTTCTTTTTCTAATATGAGGGTCAGCTATAATTGCTCTTCAAGGTTGGGGTAAAAAAAAAAAAAAAAGAAGAGTCTGACGAATTAGAGAAAGGTCCAGAAAGCAAAAGTGCTGCTCAGAGAACTCGCAGAGAGAGAGAGAGAGAGAGAGAGATAGAGAGATTCAAAGCAAGGTAAGATAAGGTTCACACCCAGACTACTCATCCACTGTTTGCACTTGTAGATCCTTGTGAAGATTAAACCAAAGGCCTCACGTTGATAAATGCTTCAAATTAAAGATAGCAAATATCTGGAATTTATTTTTTTATGACACAATACGATTCCTCTGTTTACAGATCTGGAGTGTCTACTAAAAAGAAGTCGAGTTGATATTGATAATCTAGGAAACAGAACATCTTTTTTATAACTCAGAAGTATCTCAGGCTAATCTGGAGAGCCTTTTAACTAGACCTCCACACGCATGATTGATCCGTTCTTTTGCTTCCCTCAGGTATTTAGTGAAGGGTAATTAACTCGTCCTGTGTCTATCTTATCACCTTTATATCCTTCTTTTCGTGTGCTCCTCCTCCTTTTGTTATTCTCTCCATGCTTTCATTGCCTTAGCCAAAGTGCAAGAAGTTAACCCCACCTTGGATAGAATTTGAGATACTTTTCCAAATTTTCTTTTGCTTTTCGTTTTCTCGAGTGCTAAATATACATAAGTTGCACCTGTTGCAAACATCAGGAGCTAGCTTATATTAAATCTTTCAGAAACTCGTATCTTGAAATCAGTTTAATTGGAAATTATCAATCAACCTTTACGTACTCTTTTATCCACCCTTGGTAACATGCTTAATTAACTTTAGGAAATTCCGATAGTTTCAAATCTATCCAAAGAGTTGATTGTAAGTTCTAAATCGATATGTCAGGCTGAGGCAACTAGTTAAGACATTAACCGGCAAGTTAACTGTCCACCTCTATAGAATGGGACCAAAGAATATAGTGAGGTCTCATCAAACAAAAGCAATATATTCCAAATTCAACTTAGTACATGAATCTATAGTATAAATCTCAAGAAATTTGAGAACTTTTTTTTGTAAAAAAGAAAAGAACATAGCTACCAGTTAATTTCCCCCAGCCATGTGTCGTTTTACAGATAATTATGGATATCTGGAAAGGAACTACGAATGGAATATCCAACGATCTCTTTACTTCTTTCCCTTTTTCTTTTCTTGATGCGATTGACAGGTCCTCCTCAATTAGAACTATATTTGTTGTCAATAGGGATCTGTACCTCAATACGATAATAGTACGTGAAGTAAAAAACATTAGAAATCAAATGCCTTAAAGCGAATTCCCGAGTAAACAAACTCTCCTTAAGAAAATTCAAACAAATAAAAGTAACATAAAATATTCTGTGTTGACCAACAGACATACAAAGACAAATCTAAATATCATGTGTACGATAGATTTGCTGCAGTAAATATGACTATAATAATTTAATCCTACTGGGATAAGAAAACTGTTGGATGATGCAAAAATAAAAATTTGGATCTTCCAGGATAGAACATATTGCAGTAATTAAGATACCCCTATGGCATTAAGTGCATATTTTGTCACCTTTTGTCTTGTTTTCACAAGAGATCTGTTAACTATTGTTTAAGAAAGACTAATTAATCAGCTGACTATTGTTTAAATGCATTTTTTAACCATAAAAAAAAGAAAGAAACATGGGAGACATTCTCCAGAACTCCTGGCTAGAAAACATAGCGATAAGAGAGATGGTGAGCCAGTGGCAATATTTCTGAAAATGAAGGTAGTCATGGATAAATGAAACAAGCATACTAACAACTTTTAAGATTAACAAATCGTTAGCAATACAATAGCATTTGGAGAAGGTAACCAACCACACATGCAGCAGCCTCACCCTTGTCACTGCAGAAGCTGTTGTAGTGGGGTACGGGCCAGCATCTACGAGGCTCACAAATATACAGGAGACTTACTGGAGAGGCAATTTATAAGGACTCTTAATGCTTCAGCGTTTCAACTAAACTGGACCAAGAAGAGACTGACAAATTTCAGCTAGTAGATAAGAGATCTAAGTGGATCATACCAAGAGATTAAAAGAAATCTGAATGAATCATGAAAAGAGAATTAACAAACTATGCAACAATGTCGGGTGATAAGGTAATAGATATTCCAGACAACAATAGGATCAAGTTCGCGACGCACAGAAGCTCACAAGGGGAAGAGGATATCCTTCTTCTATGCAAAGTGATGTGGTAAATAAACTTCACGGGTGTCAACATTAGCCCTATAGAATTAGCATGAGATCACATAAGACGACATAGTTAGTCAATTAATTATGATAAGTAACCGTCACACAGTTTACTATGCCGGACATCAATACAAGATGATAGTCTAGTAGACAATATGTACATTAAAGAAACCATTTTACATTGGCTTAGCGAATCAAATTTATTTATCTTTTAATTATTTATATTTATTTTTCATATAAGCTCTTAAAACAAGTCTACCTATGTTATGTTATGTAAGTCTTTAAAACAAATTTACTTATGTCATATAAGCCCTTAAGACAAGTCCAATTAAATCATGTAAGCCTCTAGGACAAGTCTAAGTTTGAGTTATGTTAGCCTTAACTAGTTTAATTAGAATTTATTGTACCCGACCTTTATATATAGAGGGACTGAGCTTCTTTCTTTAATCACCCAAACATCCAAGCATTAAAAAAAATATTTTAGCTTTAGATTTATCTTAGAAATAAGAGTAATAAATATAGAAGTAAAAATAAATTAATCATAACCGTTTATTTTTCTAGGAGTAGATCTAACTTAAAATCCTAATTCTATCTCCAAACACTAGTCACCATCACCTCCACGAGCCATCCTACCTTACGGTCGTCCACCACCACCCTTGGCCGTCCGCCACCCTTCTACGATCACAACGTCGGATAATTACCAATCTGTCCAATTCTAATCTTTCTCTATTATTTTATTTATATTTTTTTTATCTCGACCTCCGATTTATGTAAAACTAAAATCATTATAACTCTAACCTCCAAGACTACTATCATATAAATTTTCATAATTTTCTTACGTCCAGATCAGTCCAGATCTAGTTTATAACAACAAGAGCCTTATGCTCGGCTATAACCTCATGCAAGTACATGTTTAACACAAGTACATCTTATTCAATCTTGCAAGAACTACACACATATAGGAGAAATGTACTCTAATGTGATCAACTGGCTTAAATAGCCTGGCTTCCAACTTGCTTCTTTGACAGAGCTCCAAGATAATCTTTCCTGAAACCGAACAGTTTATGTAAGCTCACGACCTAAAAAGAATGCAGAGCATTAATAACCTAATGGTCCTATACCTTGCAGCAAGGTCGTCGTGCGGACGATTGTAAGGGGTCCAAACTGGCTCACCAACGAAAAGACGCATTGCCTGCAAAGAGAAGCTTCATTGTCACAAGTACAAGGAGTAAAAGGAGAAATAGTTTCACTAGTAACTAAACATTCTGAATGTTCAGAAGAAAATTAACATCAACTATCATATTGAAGGATAGGAACTCCCTCAAAAGCAAGCTTCCAAGTAATTAAATTAGCAAAACAAGTAGCACCATTTAATTAACAGCTTGCCGCCAAAATTACAATTCTAACAAACAAGGAACTTTAGTAACTAGTCTTGAAACAAAATATTCACTTAGCAATGTCATCATCAATTTAAGGCAATAGAATAGCTTTTCAAAGGCATGTGAAAAAAGTTTAAAAAAAAACAAATAACATCTAGATAAGGTTTAGATACAGGTATAGAAATAGCAAGAGTTAAGACATTTCTGTCTCCTGACAACTATGCCTTCATACTGTAAGAGATATCATGACTATGATGTAGCACCAAATATGCAAGTGCTGAATTGAATTAGTTGTAGCGTAGGACCAGATATGTTCTAGTACCTTAATGTAATTGTTTGCATCCAGTGTAAAGCGATGGTAGATTCCTGCAGGTAAGACAATCATACCCCCTTTCTTCACTGCCACCCGGATCCAGCCATCATTTTGATCCCTCACATCAAAATACCCTTGAAAAACCATAGAATGGGATAAGAAGATAGGAAAAAAGTGTCCAAATTATGTTCAACAGTTGTGTCATGCAAGAAATTTTCCAGTATCAGATGTACGACCACATACCACTCCCCTCAAGACAATATCGTATTTCTTCATCAGTGTGAAGGTGCTCTTCAAAAAAGCTCTTTATCTTAGCCTCGTAATTTGGCAATTTCTCTGGGCTTACATCACATATGTCCTGAGCAAACAATATCAATAGATTGATTCATCAGTTATTTCTTAGCCTGTCTATTTCCTTTGCCAAAATGAAAGAGCAAAACAAAGAAAACCATATAAGAGTAGCCTCTCGCATCGCAAATTTTTTTCAGGTTTTCATCAGTTTCATAGTTATCAGCATTCAGGCGCCAGCTGACTATCCCGAGTTCTGCAGAAAGGGAAATACTATTTGTCTCAGCAAGTTCAGGTGCTCCACTACTACTAGGTCTCGAAATGCAATATACTATCAGCCTCCAAAAGATCAGCCCATTATATGTACATTCAACAAAGGTTGCAAAAACAAGTATGTGAACCTGCAAGCTTATCCAAGGAAACGAATTCCTTTGGTTCACGATGATGAGGAAGTCTCTGGTCTTCTTCACTATCATCCATATACCAAGCTTGGAGAACCTCCTCTTTGCCATCCTGAATTGTCATTACAGAGACAAAACATTGTATTAATTAATTTTTATAATTACGTATACACTGCATCGCAGGGATATTAAAACAAGACAACATTTCAACTAATAAAAACATAACAGGAAGTGTGAAAAAAAATCAAAAAAGTTCCATAGGTATCAGAGATGACAGTGCAGATTGTGCAAATTCTATTTCATGGTTCATGTGACATCAATTTTCAATCCGATTATCTACTTGCTTTGAACAATTAAAACATTAGCATAATGTGGGGAATGTCCACACCATTTTACTTGGTCATTAAATTGGTTATTAGACTAGGTAGTCAATTTGGGCTAGGTTTAGTAAGGTTAATGGGTTGTCTCAACCATTTGAGAATCCTCAAGAAAACTCTTAAGGTCTATTAGGGTAAGTTAAGACAAAAATTTAAAGGAATTTTAGCATGTAAAAATTAAAAAGTGCAACTAAAGAATCCTATAGAGTTATTTTACTTTGGATGGGTTTATCATGTTTGGATAGTTTAGGAAATTTTGGAGGGGGTAAAAAAAGGAAATAAAAGGGATAGGAGTAGGAGGGGGTGGTGGTTGTGGTTATGGTGGTGGGAGGAGTTTGTGATAGATGAAAGGGGAGGAGGAGAAGGTGGTGGTGGGCGGAGGAGGAGGTGATGCTGGTGCTGGTGGGTGGAGGGGCAGAAAGAGGTGGTGGTGGGCGAAGGAGGTTGTATCGCTGTTGGTGGTGGAGAAGGGGAAGGAGGTGGTGGAAGAAAGGTGAAGGAGAATGTGGTGATGGTAGTGTTCGGCTGAGAAGGAGAGAAAAATAGTGATACGAAAAGGAGAGGGAGATGCGAATGGAGAAAGTGAGAAGAAATTGAAGGAATGAGTGTAGGAAAAAAATATATACTCAAAAGTCAATTCATTTTTTCCCTCAGGAAAGGAGTGTTTCCTATAGAAATATTTTCTTTTAAAAAATCATCCAAACACTGGCATAGGGAAAATTTTCTATCCCTTTAAAAATTTCCTAACCCTTATTCTCACAAAATCCAGTGGGAATCTGGGCTATCCAAATAGACTCTTAAGACTTATTCTCAATCTTTGAATTTTACAACATAACTCCTTAACTTCTCAACCTTTGGACCTAAAAATTCTTTAGAGTTCTCAATGCAACTCCTTAACTTCCCAACATAATTGTTTAACTTCTTAAAACTGGGACCTCCTAAAAAATCCTTTGGTCTTCCCATCCTCTTTATAAATGTTATGCAGCCCCTATTAAGGGATCATTGAATATTTTTCTTATCCATGGAAAACTCAAGTCTCTCCTCTACTATACATTCTACACTATTCCCTCCCACAGTCATTGTGAGTTTCCATCATTTATCTCCTTTTTAAAAATCTCCAATAATCTGTGGATTCCTTATCAGTCTACTTTGTCACTTTGCTCCATTTCCATGTATTTGCGCTGTCTTGAAGAATTTAATGCAAAGAATGAGGACAATAGGTTTCTAGAGTTGAAGACAAGGGCAAGGCTTAAAGCTAAACACTGTCATCCATATCAAGTGAGATCCAATAGCATTCTACTACTGCTTATATACTTTACCTTGGTTCTACATCCTGCAATCATCTATGAGTACTAGACGCCTAGACCTATCTTTAGTCTGCTCTTGATTGATCTAAGAGTAATAGTGACTCACTGTTCTCTTTGGCTTATAGATTTCAGATTGGCTAATTTATTAAGTTTAAGTTAGACTGAATTTTGTCTTGCTTATAATTTAATATATGATTTATGATCAATTACTGCTTCTATTATTTATATTACTGAATTCACTTAGCCTATATTTGACAATATTTTCTCCAACATTTCTTCACAATTTTGGGTTACATTAGTGAAAAAGTGACTTAAAAGATTACCATTTACAGGATACACGTCCTCAATTTTGGATTCAAATAGACAGTCCACACTTACTCCTTAAGGCATAGTATTCATAGCCACTAAACTTCATGTAAGATGAAAAAGAGGAAGGCAATACAATCAACACAAACTTATAAACGACTCAAATCTCAACCAAGAAGGAGCACATGCATAATGTTCTTGTTCCAAAAATACGTTCTCAACTGCAAGGCCATTCATCAATCCAGTGAAATTTGACTGAAATCTCTTAAAATCTTTTAGCCCTATTATTCTTTTCTATTTAAACTGGTGCAAAATTAACAAACACCCATAGCAAATTTTAGGCACCCAGAACAAGAATTGGTAGGTCAATACACCATTAATTACAAATTTTCGCACACCCATAGCAAATTTTAGGCACCCAGAACAAGAATTGGTAGGTCAATACACCATTAATTGCAAATTTTCGCACGCCGACGCATTAATTTTTTGACACATCTAAAGATCCATTTTCTCGTCTATTTCATATAAATCAAATACCAGGAGGAAAAATTCTCAAGGTCACTCCTTACCCCTTGGAGTAAATTCCTACTATCGATTATCGTACCCAAATTCCAAACATTCCTAAGGTAGCAAGTCTTTTTTCAAGCGCAATCGCTTACGAATAGTATAAATCAAAGCAAATAGGAAAAGAAATAGATCAAGATTAAGAAGAACGAAGAAGAAGAATTACCTGAAACATGTTCTCCATGGCGCTCTTCCTCTCTCTCTCTCCCCTGAAAATTCTGAAAGCTTCAGGACAACGCGATGATGGGAAGAAGCCTATAAATAGACGGAGCTAGGATATTAATATTATATGGCGCCCAAGCTCCTCCATATCGCTTGATGAAATGGTATTGTAATCAGGACCGTCCATATGAAAGCCCAGCCGTGTATAAATTAGCACATGGACATGGACCTAGCCTTAACCGGACCATAGACCTCGATACTGGTAAATGATTAAAAAAACAAATTATTTGATTCGGATCCGGGTCGGATTTAGTAAACCCGGTCTTCTTCAGTACGGACTACAGCAGAGCTGCGTCGCTCTCCTCCTCAGTCTCTCTCTCTCTTCTCCCATAAAGTCGGCGAAGCGAGAGGAGAGACTTCTATCCCTTCGAACGGAGGCCTCCGCCGCTTCCAGAATCACCGCGACGCCCCATATGCCGTTTCCGGCGCCGGCTCCTCCTTTGCTGGAGGCGGCGGAGATGTCGCGACGTACCCCTAGGTTCGACAATTACACGAATTCCGGGGCAGCTTTCTCAGGATCCCAGAGGGAAAGTGGATTTTGTAGCCTCTCATCTTCTATCCCTCCTCAATGTACTCGCCCTTAATGTAATCTCACCAAAATCCTCTCCTTTGTTCACTAATTTACCTGCATTTATTCTGCATATCTGATAAGCTGATTCCGAATGAGCACAACTTTGAATTCAATTTTAAGTCGGTCTAATATAAATTTCTCAATTTGGTTGAATTAGTTAGAAAATAATGTTTTTACCTGCAACCATCAAACTTTATCTCTCAATCTTACCCGTCTCGTTGAGCTTAATTTAGAAAAGACCTTTGAGCACAGTAGCACAATAGATTCAAATAATATTCCTTTTTGTACAATAGCAAGCACAAGCCCATAGAGTTATAAATTATGCTCATAAATATTCATGCATTTCCTTTCTCCATGCTTCCGCATTATATTGCTGTATGCGGAATGAAATTGCAAACCAACTTGGTTAATGCTGACATGATTTGAGAATCTTTTATCCTAATGGCAAACACAAGTCACTAGCTGAGACTTGGGAAGCCACTACTATCTCCGTCGTGTTGGAGTAGGGCATTAGTCATTGAAGATGAATTTGATAGCAAGAAGGACATCTCACAATAGCAGTTGAGATGCAAGATACTAGAGTTAGGGATAGTTGGGAACGAATTCAGTTGTTCATGGTATATTGCAAGATGGTTGCTAATTACAAATCTTGCTTTATGATTTAAATTTTATACTTCTGTGATCACATAACTTCTGTGCACTGTGATAATTCTATGTGCAGAAAACAAAGAATTCCTTCATTTTGTCAATTTATCATATGAAAATATTTGAATTTTTTTCACCAAATTAAGAGCAAATTACTTCGCTTGATAGCCTTTCTAGGAGGTTGCTAAAAATAAGGGGCTTTACATGCTGCATTGGAAACCTATGCGGGGATGTAAGTTGCATGATGACTGTCACTTTTCTTAGGAGTTGGATATGCACATTGCATGCTAAGATCACCTGCAAACTGAAAATGATTAACCCCTTTCATGCCTAAAACTGCATTACTGAAGCTGCTGAAAGTAAGTTTGCATAATTTAGATCATGAAATTTTGGGTTTAGAAGTTCTGATGACTGGTCTTTTCTCAATGAAGATTCTTGTCTTTAAAGATTCCTTGCACTCCTTGTTTATGAATAAAGTGTGATCTGTACTTCATCTGTTCACCAATCACTTTCAGTAGAGTATGAGTATCACTATCTTGAAGAATTGATGAAATGGACCGTTATTTATCCAATGGGCTGACTGTAAAGAGGGCAGCATTAGAATGGGAAAATGCAAGATTTTTTGTGTCACTTGAACTCCTAGTATTTGAATGTGTGAAGTTTCTCGATTACTCGTCTTGTTCATGACTTCATTCGGCTTTAATATGGAAATTCTGTTAAGAGTTTTTTTTTGTTTTCAGCAGAACTTACCTAAATATCCATCTTAATATCTGTGATTTATTATCTTTGCACGATATAAAAGTATAATTCAGATGGGCTGTGGCTTTACCATGCAAAGTGCAACTACAGATATGCTGCCCGTGAGTAGATCTTATGAACTAGAGAGAAGTTTTTACTGGTTATTAGTTTATTTCTCTGAAGTGCTAAATTAGAACATCTAATCATGTTTAATTTTTCTCAATCTTTGCTTGTTTAGCAGGACCAAGGAGCTATTACGTGGTTCCAAGCAATCCTCCTGCACAGCAGTCTGATACAACTCAGCTCCCGGATAACAACATACCATTTCCCAGTGCTGCCACAAGCACCCCAAAAACAGTCCATGGAGGAGTCCAGTTCAATTCCAAAGTCCCTTCTCAGGTCAACTAGGAACTTATTCGACTGGTCCAGGTCCCTGGAATGCATCAGTTCAATTCCAAACTACCTTCTCAGGTCAACAAGGAATTTATTCGAGTGGTCCAGGTCCCTGGAATGCATCTACTGGTTCTTTGATGCATGGATTTTATCCTAATTCATCGAGAGGTGGTTTCACAAGCCCAAGTTATGGGCGAGGCAGCCCTATGGGTAATCCTGGAATCAGAGGTAGCCCTTACTCATATTCTGGAAGAGGCAAGGGCAGACAAGACAGCAGCTGCCCTAATACCAGAGGAAGAGGTGGGAGGGGCCAAAGTTTCAACAACCATTCAGGCCAGGAGGAACCGGAGCACTACTACAGCAAGGCCATGGTAGAAGACCCATGGCGTGAGTTGAAACCTGTAGTCGGTGATACTGAAGCCCAGAAATATCTCTACGTCTTGGCTTCCAGAATCGTTGACTGATTCAAAAGGCATATCTAACCAGAGTAGTCTTAAGTTGGATATTAAGGAGTATCTAACCAGAATCGTTGCTGAATATCTTGACATTTCCTTTAAGGAGAATATTGATGAAACGTAGTATTCTTTGCTTCTTTTCTGGGAAGTAAGTGGTAAAATGGGCTTTATCGTGCTCTCCTTAATATCCGGAGTTGTATAATAGGTAAAATGGGTAAAATGGGAAGTAAGTTGTTTATACTACAATTAATAACTGTCAGAAAAATTATTGTCTTAGACAACTAATTTTTTTCACCATTATTTCTATATAAATCGCTTTCATCTGAAACCAAAAAATTACTTTATCTGAAAGCAATTTATATAAATAAAATAATTAAAAATTGTTGTCCGAAAGCGATTTATATAAATAAAATAATTAAAAATTGAAAGCGATTTATATAAATAAAATAATTAAAAATCATTGTACGAAAGCGATTTATATAAATAAAATAATTAAAAATCGTTGTCTGAAAGCTATTTATATAGATAAACTAATTTTATTACGGTAATAATTTGAACAGTATTGTATTTTGAAGAATATTTTTTACTGCAGTAATATTTTGGTCCAAAACTCGTTTTCTCTAGCTGGTAAAAGTTTTTTTTTTCCTATGCTGTTAAAGAGGTGAAGTAAATTTGAGGGATAAGATTTATCGCCGGTTTTGCTGCATTCTTGCTTTTTATTTCTGTATGCACGCATATGCTTCTGATCAGGTCATTTCCGCGTTGGGTTGGTGGCAAAGTTTGGTTGGGCACAATAAACCTACTCAACCATCCATCAAACGTGCATCTTGGGGCAATCCAACTGCAAATGGTTAAAGTGTATATAATATTAATTGTCTATTACATCATGATGAAGATCTGCTCTCGTTAGCAATGTTGTGGTCACAATGGAGATGTGAATCGGATACGAACATTTTAATGGGTAAGAAAAGAGAATGCGACATTAGAGTAAGTATTTTCTTATGAACTAAGAAGAGATTTATGATATGTAGTAAAATTAAAAGGAAATTGGATATTTTTTTTTTTATAAATAAGACTAAACGATGAGGCATGCACGTATGTTTTATGCTCCGTCTTCTTCCATCCCTTCACTTCTCTGGCGCCTTTCATTTTTCCTGTCTCATGGCTCCTCCTTCGCCCCCACCCCATGCAAACACCACCGACAGAAAGACAAACCCAGCAAAGCTCCGCGTCTTCTTCATCCCCTTCTTCGCCACAGGCCACCTCATCCCCATGACCGACCTCGCCGTCCTCTTCGCAGGCAACCCAAGGGTCGAAGCCACCATCGTCGTCACCCCTTCCAACGCCGCTCTCATCTCCGCCACCATATCTCGCTCCTCCAATGCCATCCGCCTCCTCACCTACCCATTCCCTTCCGTCGGCCTCCCCGCGGGTATCGAGAACCTCGCCTCCGCCTCTCCGTCCGAATCCCACCTCATTTACGCTGCCGTCGACTTGGCCCACCAATCCCACGAGGCCCTCCTCCGCCGCCACCTTCCAGACGCCCTCGTCGCCGACATCCCGTTCTTCTGGGCTGCTGCCATCGCCGACGAGCTCGGCATCCCGCGTCTCACGTTCCACGCCGTAGGCGTCTTCCCGCAGCTAATCATGAACAACCTCTTCGGCATCCGATCCGAGATTGCAAACTCCGGATCTGATAACACGGTAGTGACCGTCCCGGGTCTCCCGGGGAAACAAATCCGGATCCCAAGACGTGAACTCCCGCGATTCTTAGTATCCGAAGATCACATGAGCGAGTCGTGGGCCAGGATGAAGGAGGCCCAATTAAGGGCCCATGGTGTAGTGGTTAATACCTTATGCGGGCTGGAGCCCGAGTACTGCGAGATGTATAGAAAGGTGGATGCAAAGCAGGCATACTTTGTGGGCCCAGTCGCGCTTTCATTATACGGGTCGGATCCAAAAGGGGGAGGCCTACGTGGTTGCAACAGTGGGTCCCATGTAGATTGTTTGACGTGGCTGGATGGGTGGGAGGTCGGGTCGGTGGTGTTTGTTTGCTTCGGGAGTTGGTGTCACTTCTCCGCGAAGCAGCTCGCCGAGCTAGCACTGGGGCTAGAGGAGTCCGGGAGGCCGTTCCTGTGGGCGGTGAGGGGAGATAGGGCGAGCGCAGCGGAGGAGTGGATCCCGGCGGGGTGGGAGGAGAGGGTCAAGGCAAAAGGGATGGTGATTTGGGGTGGGCCCCACAGGTTGCGATACTAGGACATACAGCGGTTGGGGCATTCATGACGCACTGTGGATGGAACTCGGTGCTCGAGGCGGCGACTTCCGGAGTGGGGATGTTGACGTGGCCATTGGTGTTTGAGCAATTCATAAACGAAAGGCTAGTGGTGGAGGTAACGAGAAGCGGCGCTCGGGTGTGGGAGGGGGGGAGGAGGAGCGAGAGAGAGGAGGAGAGCGAGCTAGTGAGCCGGGAGGTAATCAGGAGGGCAGTATCCCGATTCATGGAGACGGGGGGGGAAGGGGAGAAGGCGAGGGAGAAGGCCAAGGAGCTCGCACGGATGGCCAAGGAGGCGGTAGAGGAGGGAGGGACGTCGAGGAGGGATCTCGACCATCTAATTGAGGACTTAATCAACGCCAGGGGACATGTGTAAGCTCCTTCTCTATCTCAATAAATTTCCTACCGTCCAGTTCAGTCCATACCTATTTCTATATATCAACGAAATATTTGACACTGTTTCCTCCCACTTTGAACATTTATTTACATACAAAAATACTGAGGGGAAACACTAGCTCTGATATTTATTTTTGAAGCTACGATAAAATAGTTTATTACGTACAAAACATAAATAACACACAAAAAAAGAAGAAGAGAATTTTTTTTTTTTAAGTGTAGATTTTATTTTGATGAAGCATTAATTGATAGACAGTGGTCCATTGGAGATGCGATTCCGACGAGAACATTTTAATGGAAAAAGAATGGTAAACTTAGATTAAATATTTCCCATAAACTAACAAGAGATGTATGCAGTGTGGTTTGCATTAAAATTAAAAGGAGACTGGACGTTAAAAAAAGAAAGAAATAGAAGAAAAGACTGTAAATTAATGATAGTACAGGATGACCTTCATCATTGAGCACCAATTAATGCCGATCAGACCAAAGCCCGCTTCTAATTTCAGCATGGATTACTTAGTATATTAACATACTAATAATTGTTTTATAAAAAGTGTATTCAATTTGTATGGTTTAGAGGGTGCATGTTCTACATGCAAGTGGCTCTGCCACTGCCGTATAAGAGATGTAAATATAATTTCACTTTAATTTATTCCCCATTAAATTAATCAAAATCTACTTATCTAAGAAACATTTCAATGGAAAAAAAAATATATTGTATGAACTAACAAGAGATGTGCGGTTTGCAGCTCTAGTAAAATTAAAAAGGCATGCAGCTGGACGTAAAATAAGTTGAAAGACAGGCTGATGATCGATGCACGTTTAAAATATTCATACCGTTGACCAGTAAGTAATACCAACCTTGCGTTTAAGGTCTTAAACCATTGGCTCAGATGATCTTAAACTTACATTAGTGAAATTCGCTTAAATCCAAAAGTTATCCTTCAATAATATAGTCCAACGTCTCCCATAAACCCTCCTCCCCTGCACCGACTCTCACCTTCCATTTTCCTCTCTCATGGCTTCCGCATACGCATCCACCCTGCCGCATGCAAACACCACTTACAAGAAGAAAAACCCAACAAAGCTACGCGTCTTCTTCATTCCCTTGTTCGCCACCGGCCACCTTATCCCCATGACCGACCTTGCCGCCCTCTTGGCCCACGACCCAAGGGTCGAAGCCACCATCGTCGTCACCCCCGCCAACGCAGCACTTATCTACGCCACTATCTCCCACTCCTCCAACCCCATAAGTATCCTCACCGTCGGCCTCCCCGCCGGCATCGAGAACTTCGCTGCGGCTTCTTCCCCCTCTGAATCCGACCTCATCCACTCCGCCGTTGACTCGGCCCACCAGACCCACGAAGCTCTCATCCGGCACCACCTCCCTGATGCACTCATAGCCGACATCCCGTTCTGGTGGGCCGGTGTTGTGGCTGACGAGCTCGGCATCCCGCGCCTCACCTTCCACGCCATCGGCGTGTTCCCGGAGCGAATCCTGAACAACCTTTCCAGCATGCGATCCGAGATCGCAAACTCCGCATCCGATAATCCGGTAGTTATAGTCCCGGGTCTCCCTGGGAAACAAATCTGGTTCCCAAAATCCGAACTCCCGGGCTTCTTTGTATCCGAGAGCCACGTGAGCTGGCCGTGGGCCAGGATAAAGGAGGTCCAGTTGAAGGGCCATGGGGTCGTGGTTAATACATTCTACGGGCTGGAGCCCGAGTACTGCGCGATATAAGGAACGGAGGATGCGAAGCGGTCCTACTTCGCCGGCCCGGTCGCGCTGTCGTTATACGCATCGGATCTGGAAGGGGTCGGCCTGGGACACGTCGCGGTGGGGTTTTCATGACTCAGTGCTAGAGGCGGCGACGGCTGGGGTGGGGATGCTGACGTGGCGACTGGTGTTCGAGTAGTTCATAAATGAGAGGCTGGTGGTTGAGGTGACGGGAAGCGGTGCAAGAGTGTGGGAGGAGGGTAGGAGGAGCGGTGGTGAGCCGGGAGGTGATTGAGAGGGCGGTGTCCAAGGGAGGGGAAGGGGAGCTCGCACGGATAGCGAAGGAGGCGATGGACAAGGGAGGGACTTCGAACAGAGATCTTGATCGCTTGATTGAGGACCTGATCGAGACGACAGGACACGTTCATGCATATTTCTAAATATCAACGAAATATTTGACATCATTTTCTCCCACTTTGATTTTTTATTTACATAACAGAATACTGAGGATAAACAACTCTAATATTTATATTTTATAGCTACAACGAAATAGATTTTTACGAGAGATTAATTACAAACAAAATAGGGTGAAAATTTATAAAAAAAAACAAAAGAAAAATATAATTGGTTGTATTGTATTAATGTATTGTACGAATTAGAGATTATCGTATAGCCCAATCCACACATGACCGGCGTGGTCTTGAGCTATTTGGACTGGACCATGTTCTGCCCAAGCATGAATTACTAATGGGGGCTAGCACTTTGCCCGCCAGCCCAGTCCGTAGCTCACAAATATTTTTTTTGTAGAACTACTTATTTAATTATAAAATGTTTTTTTTTATTTGTTGAACTAGCCAAGTCACATCCGGTTATTGGTCCTACTAACTAGTGGCTAGTCTCTCTAAGCTGTGGGGTGCATGATGGTCCTACACTACTACAGTCCTACTAAGTACTAACTAGTCTGGCCATGTCGCACTTTGTATCTTATCATATGTTGACTAAGATCAAAACTTAAGTAGTAACTAGTTTGTTGTCCTACTACTAAGTAGTAATAGCCTAATAGGGATAGTTGTCCAGTAAGCAGCTCAATGTTAACATAAACACTCGCAAGATTATTCAAGGCCTGTGAACATGATGCGGATCATTTCAGATGAATACGGGAAGAAGTCTTGAAATAGATCGAAACGAAACGCGCGGGGCAACGGCGGCTATCAGGATATAGCGTCCAAAGCTCCTCTATATCGCTTGATCAAACGGTATTGTCATCAGGACCGTCCATATGAAAGCCCACCCGTGTAACAGATGGGCCGAGCCTTTACCGGCCCCGTAGACTATGATACTGGTAAATGATTAAGAAAACAAATTATTTGATTCGGATCCGGGTCGGATTTAGTAAACCAGGTCTTCTTAAGTACGGACTACAGCAGAGCTGCGTCGCTCTCTCTCTCTCTCTCTCTCTCTCTCTCTCTTAGATCTCTTCTCCAATCCATGGAGGAGTCGGCGAGGCGAGAGGAGAGATTCATAGGCCTTCGTACGGAGGCCTCCGCTGCCTCCCGAATCACCGCGACACCCCATATGCCTTTTCCGTCGCCGAATCCTCCTTTGCCGGAGCAGCTTCCGAACCCTATGTTCCCGGCGGCGCCGGCGGGAGAAATGTCGCCACGTACCCCTAGGTTCGACAACTACATGAATCCTGCGGCAGCGCTCTCAGGATACAAGAGGAAGAGTGAATATTATAGCCCTTCGTCTTCTATCCCTACTCAATTTACTCGCGCTTATGGTAATCTCTCCAAAATCCTCTCCTTTGTTCACTAATTTACCTCCATTTATTCAGCATATGTGATAAACTGATTCCGAATTAGCACAAATTTGAATTCAATGTTAAGTCGGTCTAATATAAATTGAATCGACTTCAGAGTGCAACTGTACTAATTTGTTTGATAATTCGATTTCTCAATTTGGTTGAGTTAGTTAGAGAACAATGCTTTTACCTGCAACCTTCGACCTTTATCTCTCAATCTTACCCGTATTGTTGAACTTTATCTAGAAAAGATCTTTGAGCACAATAGCACAATAGCACAATAGATGCAAATAATATTCCTTTTAGTACAATATCAAGCACAATCCTACAGATCTCTACTATGCCCATATATGTTTACGCTCCTCATTTCTCCATGCTTATGCATTATCTTGATGTATGCAGAATGAAATTGTGAACGAACTGCATTACATATAACTTCTAGACCTTGCCAACACTGGTTAATGCTGACATGATTTAAGAATCTTTTATCCTAATGACAAACACAAGTCACTAGCTGAGACTTGGGAAGACACTACTATCTCCGACGCATTGGCATGGGGCATTGGTCATTGAAGTTGAATTTGATAGCAAAAGGGACATTTCACAATACCAGTTGGGATGCAAGATACTAGAGTTAGGGTCTTGGGGATAGTTGGGAAGGAATTCAGTTGTTCATGAGATAGTGCAAGATGGTTGTTAATTACAAATCCTGTTATTTTTTTGTCAATGAGGAGTTCGTTTTTATTTTTCTTCCCCTTTTTCCCTTCTTGTTGCATAGGGCCTTAGGAGTTGCATATGTGCATTGCATGCTAAGATCACCTGCAAGCTGAAAATGATCAACCCCTTCCACGCCTAAAAATGCAATCACCGAAGCTGCTGCAAGTTAGTTTGCATATAGATCATGAAATTTTGGGTTTAGAAGTCCTGATGACTGGTTTTTTTCAATAAAAGTTCTTCTCTTTAAAGATTACTTGCATGCCTTGGTCATGTACATAGTGTGATGTGTACTTTATCTAATCTTTAATCACTTTCAGTAGAGTATGAGTATCACTATCTTGAAGACTTGATGAAATGGACCATTATGCTATCCAATGGGCTGACTGTAAGGAAATATATATTGGGTAAATGCAAAAAAAATTGTCACTTGAACTCCTAGTAATTAAATGTGTAAAGTTTCTCCATTACTCATCTTGTTCAGTCAGCTTAAATATGGAAATTCTGTTATAGAGATTTTCTTGTTTCAGCACAGCTGAACTAAATTTCCATCTTAATTCTGTAATTCATTACCTTGGCATGATATAGAAGTATAATTCAGATGGGCTGTGGCTTTACCATGAAAAGTGCAACTTCAGATATGCTTCCCCTGAGTAGATCTTACGAACTAAAGAAAAGCTTTTTACTAGTTGTAGCTTATTGCTTATTTCTCTGAAGTACTAAATTAGAACATCTAATCATGTTCAATTTTTTTGTTATCTTTACTTGTTTAGCAGGACCAAGGAGCCATTACGAGGTTCCAAGCCATCCTCCTGCACAGCAGTTTAATACAGCTTGGTTACCAGATAACAACATACCATTTCCGATGCTACCACAAGCACCCCAAAACAGTCCATGGAGGAGTCCAGTTCAATTCCAAAGTCCCTTCCCAGGTCAACAAGGAACTTATTCGAGTGCCCCAGGTCCCTGGAATGCATCAGTTCAATTCCAAAGTCCCTTCTCAGATCACCAAGGAACTTATTCGCGTGGTCCAGGTCCCTGGAATGCATCTACTGGTTCTTTGATGCATGGCTTTTATCCTAATTCATCAAGAGGTGGTTTCACAAGCCCACGTTACGGGCGAGGCAGTCCTATGGGTAATCCTGGAATCAGAGGTAGCCCTCACTCATATTCTGGAAGAGGCAAGGGCAGGCAATACAGCAGCAGCACTAATACCAGAGGAAGAGGTGGGAGGGGCCAAAGCTTCAACAACCATTCAGGCCTGGAGGAACCGGAGCACTACTACAGCAAGGCCATGGTAGAAGACCCATGGCGTGAATTGAAACCTGTCGTTGGTGATATACTGAAGCCCAGAAATATCTCTACGTCTTGGCTTCCAGAATCATTGACTGATTCAAAAGGCATATCTAACCAGAGTAGTCTTAAGTTGGATTCGGAGTTGAGCCTTGCTGAATATCTTGACATTTCCTTTAAGGAGACTATTGATGAAACGTAGTATTCTTTGCTTCTTTTCTGGTAAGTGGTAAAATGGGCTTCATCACTCTCTCCTTAATATCCAGTATAATAGAATCAAAAGCCCTACACGACATATTTTTTTTAGTTAAATTGTCGTCGTGGTTTTCTCTAGCGGTTGGTAAAGCTTCTCTTTCTTTTCTTTTTTCCATGCTTTGAAACTTGCTGCAACTGAGGTGAAGTAAATTTGAGGGGGTAAAGATTAATTGTGGGTTTTGCAACATTCTTGCTTTTTATTTCTGTATGCATGCAGTTGCTTCTGATCAGGCCATTTCCATGTTCGACTGGTGGGAAGGTTTTTTTTTTTTTTTTTTTTGAAGGGTTGGTTGGTATATCAAATGTGCAGCCGCCATCTTAGGGCAAGTAAGCCATCTCCTAATCCCTCTCGTCTTTAAGTTATCACCCCTTGTTCCTCTATCTTTGGTATGTCTCTTGTCTTGCTTGCCACCGCTGTCGACCAACTATAGCTGCTAGAATACTTTCGCATCCGCAAGCCATTACCACCATCCCTTGTTGAGGCACCCTTACTAACCTACTCAGCCATCTTATCAATCACCTCCAACATCAACTCATGACTAACCTCCATTTCTAGCCGTACCACAACCTCGACCCCAAGCCACATCATCTCCATCTCTTAGCTGCTACCCTCCAAGCCGCTGCCAGTCCTTCTTGGTTCACTGGCCTCGTCCACCACCTAGCCACCTTCCTCTTTGAACCACTGCAGGCACCCCAGAACCCTTGTTAGGTCGGTCTCTTTTCGTCAAGGTCGGCAACCCTCCAACTTGTAGCATGCAAATGCAACTACAATACTACATGCAAGGGGCATCCCTAGAAACCTAGCCGACCTAAGCCAGCTTACATATGCACCCACGAGATACAAATCCTAGCCCATCTCCAGGTATCTTCATAGTTATCTCTTACCAAAATCTAGACCTATCCACCAAACCCACTTGCAGTCTAGATTCGATCCAAACAACCCATGACATCCAAAAGCTCTAATTGGCAAATATGCGGCCAACTGATCAACCTAGATTCAAGTTAGGGCTTCTTTCTGTCCAAGCCCTACAAAATGAGACACACCTACCTCTAGCCCTAGCCCATATCAACCCTAAGCACACAATCAGGCTAAATTAACCACCTTTTAATTTGGGAAACCTAGCCTTAGCCGGCTGGCCCCAAATCCTCAGGTCGCATCGAGCCGTCTCTATCTACTTCCAGTCTCAATAATAAATCTCCTACCGTGGAGTTCATGCATAATATTTTTAAATATCATCGAAATATTTGACGCCTATCTTCTCCCACTTCGATTTATTATTTACAATACAAAATACAAAATACTGAGGGTAAACAGCTCTGATATTTATATCTGAAGCTACAATAAAATAGCTTATTACAAGAGATAAATTACAAACAAAATAGGGTAAAAATATAAGCAAAATGTAATTGCTGATGCTGCATGTCCTGGATTCAGGGTTCTTGGCTATTAACGCGATTGTGAAGCTCAAGCATCTCTTGGTGGTTTGGGTCCACGGAAAGAGCAGCCCTGCAGTCTCGAAGAGCGCTTGAGATGTCACCGACGTGCTCATGGAAGGCAGCTCGCAGGTGAAGCAAGTGGAGGTCAGCTTTGAAGGCTATGGCCCTCGTCAGCTCTGCTATAGCTTCTCTTTCCTTGTGGTTATCCATCAACACTGAAATTAAAGTAGATCTATTTCCATGTCAGGTGAAGGAAAGGCAAGGACATAACCAACAACATAGTGACAGGCAAACAGATGCCAGCCCTTCATATGTAGAGAAAGTGGGAAACTAACTATGAAGAGAAACTAGCAACGGATTGAGGAGTTCAATGCAAATCAACATGGTTTACAAATTCAGTAAGCAGCTCAATGTTATTCACAAATTTGGGGTTGTGCCAAAGAAAGTGCGAGATTAAGCCGAGTACTAACTAGAATACAGCAGACTGCGCAAGTAGACATTAGAGGAAATGGGTCTTACCAGCAGCACGGTATCTGTAAGGGTACACCCGTAAAGGGTCCAATTTGGTCACCATATGCAAATCTGCTTTTGTAAGTTCACGTTCACAGTACTCTGACCTCTTTTCATATGCTGATGCATTATTCCGGGCCTTCTCTATTAATTTGGTCATTTCCTCATATGCACCATTCCTATCATCCCTAAGGAAATGAACACGAGCAAGACCCTGATGGGCTCGTGTGTGTCTGATCTTTAGGGCACTGATGTAGCATTCAGCTGCTAGGTCTAGCTTCCCGCAGTCAACATAAACACTCCCAAGATTGTTCAGGGCCTGCATCATGGTAAACATGTTGAACATTCAAATTTTTTTTTCTTTCATACAGCTATATCATGCAATATATAGTTACCAACAAAGTAAATATCAGTGCCTAGCACATTCCCATATTTCTAGAACAGTCTTATAGATAAGTCGTAAGAGAATATTATAATTCACTATAATTAGTGATTGCCTTGGAAATCAGTCAGACTAGTTGCTGTCTTTGAACTGACGCACTAAAGCAATGAATTGAGTTGGTCTCATTCAGGAGATAGGGTGAAATATTCAAGCATTAGATGGTTTCTTAAATCTTCTATCAAGGAATGACAGTCATAATGCATCCAAAAAGGAAACTGAAGTTAGGTAACAAAGAAAAGTTTCAAGTTCT
Source organism: Typha latifolia (assembly GCF_019914945.1). NCBI lineage: Eukaryota > Viridiplantae > Streptophyta > Magnoliopsida > Poales > Typhaceae > Typha > Typha latifolia. The sequence goes on from NC_133089.1 coordinate 17,647,743, forward strand.
GTACAATAACAAAAAATGCCATTAGTTACATCTACAACCATATCAACCCATTGTATGCTCTCAGACTAAGCTCTAGGGTTGATCTTGAAGGCTAACAGAAACAAACTTGGATGAATATGCAGAAACCAATTGAGCAGTATCTTTGGAATATTAAACTATATAAAGTCTTCAGTGGCACAGAAAGCAATCTAAGCAAGAAAAAGATGGTGCTGATGAATGAATAAAGAGAAATCAGAATGTCATGAGTGTTGATAACAAGAGATCAAATGGTAGTTTAATGTGCTGGATAGGATATGCATGTTCCTTCAAAGTGGAAGAATGGTAAGTCCAATATTATATACCTGACCCTTACGGAGTCTGTCGGAAGGACATTTCAAAGCGTCTTCAAGAAGTGAAATGACAGTAGCAGAAGATGACGGATCAAGTCCTGAATCTGCCAAAGCATAGGCTTTCAGAAAGAAAGCCTCAAATGACCTTTGCAAAGAGATTGACTCCTCCGCTTTACGCAACCCTTCCTCACAGTGACCTGTATCATACAGAATCCATCCTTCATATACCAACCGTTCATGTTCACTTGCTGCATGCTGGCGTGCAAGCTGCAAGCTGCGCATGGCTGCTTCAGGACAGTTCAATCTGATAAAAAGAATCAAATTCCTACATATAAGTGCACAAAGAAATGATAGAATGCAAATTACAATCTTGATTATGATTTTGCTCACATATATATGTAAGAATTACCTAAGGAGAAGCAAAGATTGCCTAAAGTATAATACTCCTTTGGGTGCATCTGACTCTAGCATCTGATAAATAACTGAAAGTGAACCGATATCATCTACAGATGACCAACGATCATAAAGTTGCAGCCAGCACTCTGCAGTTGTCCAATGCTCCACATGTTCCCCGACAAGAATTTGCAATTGCTTAGCTGCCACACGCCCCTCAAACATTCGATAGTCAGGAGAGAGTGTAAGGATCACCTGAACATCACGTAGAGCAGCTCTATAATCTTCAAGAGCAAGGTGCAAACAGAATCTTATCTCTAAGCATTCTAGGGCCAGCTTGAAACCCAGAATACGGTTTATCTCCATAAGCCCAGCTTCAACACTTTGCTTGTTTATCAAAGATGCTGCTCGAAACATGTAAGGGTAAAGAAGAGTGGGATCCAACTCTGTCGCCTTGTTAAGATCTTTCCACTTGTTATCATCATCAGAATGTAGAGCTCTCTCTTGATACATCCAACCAAGTGGCAAACAGGTAGATATAATAGAGCTAAGTTTCTTATGAGCCAAATGTTTATTGCCCCTGAGGTGAGCCAGTCTAGCCAAGCCAGCAACAGAGTAGACATGCCCAGCAGCAAAGGCTGCATTAAACAGTCGCTCGGCTTCACTGTACTCTTTTCTTAAAAGCTTCACGCAACCAAGTTTGTGAAGGGCGAATTGCTTTTGCCTATTATCTGTTGCCGATTCTACTAGCTTTTCCAAGAAAGAAGCTGTAACTTCTGACCTTGGATTGTTGCTCATTGAAACTTCGCTAAGCAAGGAATACAGAGAGAATGAGGCGAGGCCAACCATAATCGACCTTTGCTCTTTATTTGTACTGCAGAAAATTTTGACCACCCTCTCATCACTCAAGCACTGAGGAAGTTCGTATAAGAACACCTGCAAACATGAAGTGGCAAGGATAGAAGAATCTAATTCCAGTGCACACTCCATGAAGTCTATAGCATCTTGCCGTGAAGAAACAAAAGATGCAAGTTTCCGATCACAAGCATCTTTCAGTCCATTGCAGCAAAATTTATTTGCAAATATCAATATTTCCAATAAAATGTCTGGAGACAAGTCAAGCAATCTACCTGAAAAGCTGAATTCACAGACAGCTCTCATAGCCAGAGGGGAGATACCGTTCTGAGACATATCTATGACGTCAAGCTGTGACTCCATGAAACCCCCATTAAGCATCCTGTGAAGTGGAGTAGACAAAGCTGCAATCTTTTCTCGATCGCAGGCTATCTTTTGATCTCCTATTTCAAAATAGACGATCGAGGAAACTTGCAATCCATTAAGATCACGTGTACTCTTTCTCTCGACTTCCTCAGAAGAGACTTGAGAAACAAAGTCCAAGAGCCTGAATTCTTGAGAACACTTGTGGCAGGAAGCAAGAAGATCTGATATAGGTTCTTCTCCTTGTTTCTCATACTTCAGCCATGCTCCAAATATGAGTTTCTCATATATTGTGCTAGCTTTCTCCCACGCAGAGCGGAGGCTCCTATGAGACAACTTGAGCTCTCCAAGACCCCTAAACACCTGAAACTGGAGCAAGTACAGGTTTGACCTCTCATCTGGTGGGCAAGATTCTAGCTCCTCATGTATTGCAGCTAAGACTTCTACATGGTCGACTGGCTTAAAGAGTGGAAGAACAGGTGGTTCTGCAACCTTTATGAGAGAATCCCTACAAAGATTTGATGACAAGAAAGAAGAAAATTAGTATCCAAGCGGATTAAGCAAGTGATGCAAAGAATCAAAATTAAGTGACAGAGAAAGAATGAGAGTGCTTACATTGAAGAAGGAGAATGGCCATAGAACTTTAGCAACTTTCCTCTTTCAACTTTCAGCCAAGACTGAGGGTTCATATTCATAGAATGGAGTTGGGTTTCTTTGCAAGAGGACCCAGAGAAGAAGAGCTTCCTCATGGCATCGGAGAGAGTAGTAGACCCCCAAATCTCCACAATTCTCAAATGGATTTTTCCTTCCCCCAAAATATGAAAAAATAGAAAGAAAAAATAATGATTCTACAACAAATTGAGCTCTTCTTCCCACACCAACAGCCAACTATAAGATGGCTTCCGTATGATTTATATCCTCTCAAGCAATATCGTTTCAAACCAAAAAGGGGTATGAAAGTCTGGGTCTGGGGAATGAGACGGAGAAATCGATTCTAAACACATTAGAATAAACAAAGGCGTCTCCTTTGTATCTAAATGGTGAACCTATGATTCGCATCAAATTGATAAAGGAGCGGCCTTTATGGTGAATCGCCAAAAACCATCCTCGTAGATCAAAAGATTATAACGAAAAACAGAAATAGAAATCGGCCAAACCGACCAAAGTAGGACAGGAGACAGAAAGCAGCAGAAGAGCCCACACTGTTGGGAGAAGCAACGATTCCGACTGGGGGCTCCGAATCCCAAATCTGCAGAGGAATCCAAAGCTCTCGATCTCTTCTTTCTTTGCCTGAAAAGAGGAGCCGCCCCCGCCCTCTCTTTATCCTGCAGCGGTAGTACTCTTTCTTTTTGGGCGAGAAAGGAAAGGAGTTTAATTCGATAAGCACTAGAACAACACTGAGTGCTTGAGTCCAATTGGTAGTCCCATGTTCTTGTCTTAATATAAAATTATGTACATTGGACTATTAGCATCATAATTAATCGCATAATTATGTAATTAGGCCTTTAAACTTTGACAAAAGTGACCATTTTCCCCCCTCTCTCTCCCCTCTCGAAGTCAAATGTTCCAAAAATTGACCATCGTTATGACTAAGTTACATGCGTTATCTAGCAAAAACTTTTCTACATCTTAAAACCTTTTACAAATAATCTGCATAGGATAGTGACACTGAGAGCTATCAATCAAGAGATTTTAACTTAATTAATACCAATTAGACGAATAATTAGTACCATTATTCTTTCCAATCCTATTCTAGTGGCTCTTAAATTTTGGAAAAGGAAAGAAGGGAGACAAATGACATAATAACGGCTATATATCACAGAATAGCCGACAAGCTCATGTGGGCATAGAAGAAGAGCAAGTAGCAGTAGGTGAGGATTTGGCCACCTTGAACTCAACGGTTTCTTTTCGAGTTTCTTCAAACTAATCCCCTCACCTACCCTTTTTATTTCACTTTGTTATATTTGATCACCAAGCTAACCTAAAAAGCAAAGCAGTTGGGAGATGATGAAGTAAACTAGAGTCTCTAACCTCATGACCGTTCTTGTCCTCTTAAACATGGAGGATTTGGTCAGACTTGGAGTGGTTTAGAGAGTTAATGCTGTTAGTTGTTATAACTTTAAAGTGCCTTTTGTTTTAGTTGAGAATCTTTTAGCAAGATTAGAGTAGGTTGTGTTGGTCAAAATTAAACCAAATATGGTACGGGAAAAGAGATGCATTCACTTGGTCTGACGTAAGGATTAGTTCTTGCTAATTATTTTTAATAAGACGAGGGACTACACTTTACTTGCTCCAAATAGGTGGGACTACCTTGTCAAAAATAATCTAAAGCCTCTAACTGACTTCTATATTAACCTTTTGATTTACTAAATACAAAGCATTAAAAAAATTCTATCCTGGCTCGTGTTCGGCAACGTGCCTTCCTAACTGTAAACCATCATCTACCCTTCTAAAGTATGCTAAGTGGTTGGGAGACGGCGTTTCTTTTCATGAACATTTTCTTTCTTTTTTTCTTGGGATAAGTTTTTTAAAAGAAGAAAAGAAAAGGAGTATAATAAATTCACCTAGATAAGATATCGAAGAATTATGGGTTTCTTGTTAAGATATACTAATCTATTTCAACTATCAAGTATTTGCAGTGAAGATACTTGCGCATGCTATTTCGTATACTTAACAAGGTTAGTTCAGTAGATAAGCTACTATACTTAGATTGGACCTAGTAAGTCCATCATGAAATGATTGATTGATTGATTTCTTCAGAAACAATATATAAACTGAATCACTAATGCAACTGATGGATAAAAAAGAAAACAAAAGGTCTAATAAGCTGATGTCCATGGCATTCAACATCTGCTCAACTACTTCACTGAAAGCAGGGGCCAATATTTGATATGGAAGATCACATGAGCTGGCCCACATCAGTTGATCAAGGATCTTGCTGTTGTTTTATTATATCAAGTGTAGTTTGAATAAGGAGTCTACAAATTGACTCCTGGTCTTATACTATTGGCACAAAATTTATATTATGGAGTACACTTATAATTCTAGGATAACACTTCAAAAGAAATAGTATCACACACAAAGGGAAGTCCTCTAGACATTTATTTATGTGTTCACATTAATACCCACATGAACAGGCATCACTGGAAAAGAAAAGAAAAGAAAAAACAAATTCAGAGCATACAGTTCAGTGAAAGTTTCAAAGGATTTACACACATTTAAATGGCCATACAATATATTCTGAAAAAAAGCAAAAACAAATTGCAGCATTCTAGTTGAACAATCATGATAGTGTATCACAATTATTCGCCTGTTATGCATCAGCTTTCCAAGAATTGAACATATCTGCATTCTAACAAGCATACCTAACCATAATATTATACATAGTAACTATATAGAGGGCCCCCCTTTATTAAAGGAGACGTCGGAAATAGTATTAGTGTTCAGTAGCTCAACACTCTTAGCATAAAATGAACTAACACTAGCTTTTAGAAGAGAAGCTTAATGCAAGATTATTATAACTTCATCTCCCGTTACATAAAAGAAAACTCATGTCACATTCATCTAATAGTGGAGACACTACTGATCCAGATTGAACTGCAACACAGGCCTAAATCTAGGCACTTCGGTATTATCTGCATCAGAGTTCATCTGACCAAAAGAGCTATAATACTTGGCCCTCATCTATAGACTTAAGGATGAAGCTTGCATTCTTACATGTGGTCCTCAGATTGGCTTGTTACTTCTCTCCAACATCTTCCCTGGTAAGCTGTAAACAAGCTTGTAGCATCCCAATTGATGAGACAGCCTCCGCAGGCAAATAACTTTCAATGCGTAAGAGGACATGATAAAATGTAGGGACTTCAGAATAAAGTGGACCACAAATTCACATCCATCCTGCGAAAGGACTGGGCTTTCATTCTCGCACCAAAAGATTTTAATCAGCAACAATTGATTGATGAAAAATAGGCTCCTTAATTGTCACCGCCTGTTTGAATTTAGATGGAAGCAGCAATCAAATCTTCAGAGTTTAATGCTCAAGAAATATGTATAATTTAAAACAATATGATACCAGATTTATGAAGCCATATGTCTATGCCAGCTGAACCTGAGCTAAGAGGAAGTTCACTAAAAATGGCTGACACACTTAATATGCGTGAGAAAGCAGATAGCATAAAGCATGATGCAGCATGATGGCATGTTCCTGATGCACAATGGTTCAGACTAGATGAACAAATTATCAGTAAAAACTACTGTGATATGTAAAACTTCTGCTGTTCAACAAAAATTAAAGTCCATATTACATAAATTTGCAAGGGACAATCATTCCTTTCCCATATGTAGTTTGTCTTCATACAAGATCTCCTTAAGCTTCCCTATAGAGATGCTGTCATTTCGGCCATAAGGCTAAAGAAAGACGAATTAGAACTAGCTTATCACTGTACTTAAAGTGGTAAACCAAATCTTCAAATTGGACTTTCAATACAGAAATTAGCCCTACTTTATTGTTTATACAAACTGACGTTAGTCCATAAAACCAAACACAACCAAATTTTCAGTAAGATAGCTACAGTGAGTCTTCTCTTACATTAGTGGCACTAACTAGTATAAGCTGTGTCTGGAATCACCATGTTCTGTAAAAGTTTAAGCTTATCAAGAATAGTGAATTCAAATTTTCCTTTCTATGTATTTGAGATTGAGACTTCAATAGGTTCAAGATATTGATTTCAATTAAATGGGCCGAGATCTTGTTCACAAATGACCTCGAAAGTATCAAATTCAGTATCTCCATCTTGGTTACCATATAAATCATCTGGTTTCTCTAAAATTTAGGCTAATAAAAAAGCTCAGACTTTAATCTTCCAACACTGTGATATTAGTATATTACCATAGTCACACCCAAGAGAAATATTCGGCTCTTGAGATTACTATAGTAATAAGCAAGGATTATGGCTCACATTTGCCTGGAAATGTTTAAACATGAAAACTAGCATGGACAGTCTCATATTACACCCTAATGATTTCTCAGTTGGTAGAGTTAGTCCCTTGCTTTTTGGGAGATAATAATGTAATCACCCTACAAGGTGCATAGAAGACACAAGGCAGAAGGGGAATCATAATGTTGTAACAAAAGACAGACGGTAAGTAGAACGAAAGGAAGAAAGGTTCCAACAAAATGCTCCATAAGCCATTGTCAACGAGCTAACTCAAGATTGTAAGGTGTTTATTTTATAAAGCGTCACCTTATGCACTCACTCCAGATTCCAGTTTTTACTGACTTTCTGTAGAGATATGTGATTTAGAAAATAACTATCTGCTAGGAAACTCTGAAAGATCACACTTCCTTACATTCATCATTAAGATCGATGGAGAAGCAGATCTTTTCTGCCTGGTTTTCCACTGAGCTGCACCTAGTGGGTGTGCCCGGTGGTCTCGGTGGTGCTAATGAGCTGATATTTGTTCTGTTTAATTGCTCATTTGATGTCTGGCCCTGGATCTTCTGACTAAAGTACATCATTTCCGTTCTTGAAGAAGATGAACCTCCATGAACCCTTTTTCCCTTAAACCTTCAGGTGCAATATGTCATTGAAGCCTGTCACCGCAGAGCCAATAATCCAAGTAGAGATATCAGGTCAACTCTAATGTAAGAAACTCGTACCTGTCTTTCCTTTTCTCTATGTACCTTTGCAGTGATGCTTTTCTACTTGTAGGACATTCTGTTGCAGGTTGAGAACGACATTAATTTATAATAATAGTGAAGGAAACAGATAACTAACGGTACTATGACCCCCAGCAGTCAAGTAAAGATTAAAGAACCTATCTTTCGTGTCGTTGATAGGTAAAGAACCTTTCCGAATATAACTTCATGCCTCCTCAATAACCTTTTCGATGTTAATTGATAACATAGGACTCATTAATAATGATACTTGCGTTAGGAAAACAAGGAGCAAGGAAGCATTGGAGCTCTTGAGAAGAGAGAAAAATCAAATGACCGACAATCGTTTGTCTTCTTTTTTAAATCCTTTTACACCGGAGAGCTAACTAGCGCTTAAAATCACAACGGGAAAGCAGAAGTGTGCAATCGTACATGTTGGAATGTCCTGGATTTTGTACTAGAGGAATTTACATAAAGAAATCAGCACCTCTTGGAAATTTGAAAATTTTGGTATGTTGACTTGGGTTACTCCACCAATAACAAGGGTTGTCGGTTGAGGGTGGGACGCAAACTCCAGTGCGGACCCAGTAATAATCCCATGGAGCTTAAGCTCATTCTTAATTTCGGATTGGGCAGAGACTACAAATTGTTGTAATTAAATACCACCCATAACTTGTAAAACAAAGGGAATTAAAATGAAAAATAATTCCGAGATGAGACATCCGTCCGTCCATCCATCCATCCATGAGAAAGGAGTGATAGGGATGTGTAGCTAGCGACAAGTATTAAGGAATGGGTAGGTGTGTAATATTGCAATTTGCAGGGGGATGGGAACCATGGTCCATGGTCGATGGCCATGGGGTCAGCAAGGTGGTGACCAGATCCAAATCTTTAGGCAAATATAAACAGGGGGCTCGGTGGACCTGGCTGGCTAGCTTGGTTTCAGCGGGAAGATGGGTGTGGACCATGCAAGAGGAATGGACAACGCAGTAGTGGGTGGGCCCCACCAATCTAAGACAAATCACGTCAATGTGTGGGACTCATCATCGCCTCACTGGACCCCACAGCCCACTAAAGCCCAACCACACGCCCCGAAGGGTCGCCCTTTCGACCACGTCGGACGGAAGGGAGGGGTCACATTTTACTTGGTCGTGAGTCGTGAGTCGTGAGTCGTGAGTCGTGAGTTGTGAGCGAAGGCAAAGGCGAATTAAGGATAATTAATAGCAGCAAATTTTACCCGGTAGCCTTGCTCCGCTCTCTTACCAGGCTCGGTTTCCCGCAGGGATCTCCACTCCACGCTCTCCTGGACCTGGAGACTCCGAGGCGACTTGCCTAAACCTGAATCACAGCCGTCCCATCAAATATCAAGCCGATAAGAATGGTACGCTCTTTTTTGTATGTATAATATACATATATTTTTTTTTCTTCCTAACGTTTCGTACGAACGTACGTATCCATAGATCGTACGTGGCGGAATATAGTGTAATTACTAATTAGAGTTGTTTACCGGCCGGCGAGGTTGGAAAAATGCCGGCGACTGGGGAAGCAGGATGGACCGGACGCGGAGCAAGAAATGTCGGAGGGAAGCGAGGAGGAGGCTGCCGGCTCAGGGGAGGCGGAACGGGTCTACAATCGTAGCGAACCGGACTCGCCGCGAGATGCATGATCGCCCGAGCCTGGAAATTTATTAAACCAGGTTCAAGTGGGGTGGGGTTAGTTTAAGGTCACCGCCGCAGGAGGCATACCAGGGTTTTGTTACCTTATCGGGCGTTACACCGTCGAAGACGTTGACCTTGCCGTCGTAGAAGATGGTCATTTGCCCAAACGGGAGTTCCGCCGCAGTCCTGAAAATATCACGTATCAGATGTAATCAAGGCCGTCCAATCTATCACACTCCTTTTAGCGGACCCGATGAACGGGAGCCCATCCAATCGGGTTCTCCCAGCCGTAGGATCGGATAAAATACTTTACACAAAAAAGAATCTTACTCCACTCACTGAACGGCGCAAGTTAGCAACAGAGTGGTGGAAGCTTAGGCAGGAGAGAGAGAGAGAGAGAGAGAGAGAGAGAGAGAGAGAGAGAGAGAGAGAGAGAGAGAGAGAGTGGAACCTGGGAGAGACACAGCGATTTTCCGGCGGGATCCGGCAGGAGGGGTCGACGGCGGAGAAGACCGGCGGTATCGGGTCTCTTCTCCTGTAGGGCGATGGATCATTCGCCGGAGCGGGTGAGTCGCCGGCGGCCTCCTTCCGAGGAGAGGAAGGAGCGATCTAAGGAAAGGGAGCTAGAGTTAGCGATATATAGATTATTTAATTCCCTAAAGATAGAAATATGAGAGGGAGGGAGGAAAAGGAGGTCAGCATTCGAACGGGGGCGTGCGGCTCACGTGCTGCGGAGCTGGAGACGGATGACCTTTCCTGCGGACGGCGGCTCCGGCAGCGGGAGGATCGCCTTCCTCTTGGCGACCTTCGAGGATGGCCTTGAGGGAGATGACCTGCTGGATCGCCTGCGACTTATTCCATGAGGGCCGCCGCATCCCTGCGCCAAACCGGTACGTGGGGGTCACCTAAGGGTTAGGAAAAAGAGTCCAGAGAAGCGATCGGAAGAAGAGGAAGAGGTGCTCCACCTTTGTCCTTGAGGAAACGGCGGCAGTCCTCTCGGGTGAGCTGGGCGATGTCCTCTTCGGTGAGCTTGGCGAGAGGCTTCTCGAGCGGCGACTTCATCCCCGCCGCGTCACCGGAGTTCATGGCGACCAATCCCGGCGATCGATTAGGTTTCCGGTAGGATCCCTCTCCTCTCTCCTCTCTCCTCTCTCCCGGATCTTTGTTCGAGCTTACCTTTTATTTTTTTTAAGTAGGAAAAAGTTCTGAGTGGGGTTATTTTTGGAAAGTGACAGAATAATATAATAATCTATAGGAAAAATTATATATAAATATATTTTTTTTAATAAAGTGAGGGAGGGTGGGGGGAAGAAGAATCATGAGGAGAGAGAGGCGAGTGTTTTTGGGCGCGGCGTCTGCGCTTCGTCGGGTGTAATGTAAGTGTAACGCTGGCCTGGGGAGTTTCCCCATCAATTTGGGGGCACTGCTGCAACCCCGTCGTGCCACGTCACCCCCTCTTACCCAATTGTTTTCTATGGACCGACAATAATATCCTTTTATCCTTTCTTCATTTTACTCATCTAAATTAATCCACGGAATGGATGGGAATATTAAGGGAATGCCATGTCCTCCTCCCCCCAGTCCAGTGACCCTCCTTTCTCCCCCAATCCCCATATCATTGATGCAAACTTTGCGCAACTGGATTCACTACTATTTTAATCCCAGTTATATTTATATAAAAATAATAGATTAGAGAATCTTTTTTCTTCTTTGTTTTCCTCATCCCACTATTAATCCCCCAACTCTACTTGCTCTTTTCTTATACAACACTATCGAACCTTAATTTGGTGGGCCTGTCCCTCCGGATAGGATAACTAAAGTTATCCGAGGGGATGAACAGCTCCTCCTCGAATAATTCCCTCTCAATCAAAACTCTCTCTTGCCGTGGCCTAGATAGGTAAGGCCCCACCTTGTTGGGCTTTTAGGTGACAGGGCCGTACAGCGGGAGGCCCAATAAAAATAAAAATACTACGGGCCGACGTGGGGCTTCATCTTCCTCACCTTTGCCTCCGCAACTTGGGTCGATCGATGGTGACGCGAAGCATGCAGAGGGTTATCATGCACATGAACACGAGTGGCCCCGACCTAACACTTGAATCTTTACAAACATTGCCATTTTTATTAGCCAAGTTGAGGGCGGAATTGGAGGATTTATTAGGGTCCAATTCAATCTGGCCCAATTATATGCCTATGCTCACCTATCCGACCTAACTGCTTAAATGTCAAACGCCCTACCTTAAAATTATTATCCAACTGCTTAAACTTTTATAATATAGAATTTATTTTATATTTCATGACAACTACTTGGACATGTGTGTTCTTTTTCTCTTCTTTTTTTTTTGTTTTGTTACAACTTAATACATGAGAATATAAATAAAAAAATAAAGAGAGATTTTAGAAACCATCTTCACACGTTTAGACCAATGAAACTATAATAACAATAAGTATCGAGTAAATAATAATAAAAAAATCACTCTTACAATTAAAGAAACAAGCAAAGAGGGGGAGGGTAGTGGCCCTGTAATCAAGTCTGAAACACACTAACACTTTTTTTTTTCTACATTAACGAAAGAAAATCCCAAAATTTTGACATAGTATATATGCAGTGATGGATACCTCCACGTGCTTCTTCTGGTGGCTTCTGTGAAACTATAAAGGCCTTGCAGTGATATCGTCCTTTGTTTTCCTGTCACTTCTCATTTCACCATTATTGTGGTATTCCGTGCTTTGCATGCTTCAAAGTCTACCTACCTTCATCAAACTCACAATAATAGACCACTACAGCCTATTCTTCTCTACACACACGTTGGGAGTTGGGAAACCAGTTTTAGTTTTTATCGAACACCTCACGTGCCTTCGTATACTCTTATTATTATTATTATTATTATTTATTTATTCCTCCATGTCATCTTTGCGTGGTTTAAACTGTTGAATGCTTTGTCCGCTTTAAAGATGAATGAAGACAAAATATCCTAAGATTGTTCAAAAGTTGAAACTAAGTTGTGATCAATGGCAACTCTGAACTCAACGTAGTGCATGCATTACGCACAGCATGACAACAACCCAATGGACTCGGCCCATTTAAGCCCAACTTAATAAGCCCGAGTTACGCCTTTGGAGGGAACGCAATGGTAGGCCCATACTGGAGTATGTCATCATCGCCGCAGAGCTCAGTGGTCAACTCCGTCGGCAGCGTCAACACCACCATCCGAGCCAACGACACGTCCCCCTCTCCCTCACCCTTCTCCGCAGACGCCGGCGCCTCCATCACCACGATGAGTCCTTCCCCCTCCACATCGCCGACCCGACAGGCCACGTGTTCGGGCCCCACACCGGGCTCAAACTCGACGCTTTTCACCGGCACGTGGTCCAGCTTCAGGCAGGTGAGCTCTGGCCCGTACATCCGGAAAGGCTCCCCGCCGCCGCTGCTGGAGTGCGCGTGCAGCCACTCCACCGCCGACCACAAGTCCTCCTCCTGCATCCCCTCCACGTGCCGCGCGACCTCGTCGGCGACGCTGCCCCACCCCGCCTCGAGATTCGCGCTCGCGCGGGAGAGGAACAGGGCGTTGCCGTAGAAGCCGAAGGGCAGCGGCGCCTGCATCCGCTTCCGGAAGTCGACGGCGAGGGTCAGGTACTGGGCCGTGGCGCCGCCCTTCACGTGCGAGGCGCGAGCTATGCGGAGCCAGAAGAGGGATGCGAGGGCGTCGAACGGGGAGGCGGAGGAGGCGGAGCAGTCGGCGATGAGACGGCGGACGGCGGCGGACGAGAAGAGGAAGGTAACGGAGGAGACGGCGGCAGCAGTGTTGACGGAGGAGGTGGTGATGGATTTGAGGGAGAGGAGCGGGGAGACGGGGTTGGGGGAGGGGCGGGGGAGGAAAGCAGGGGGGTGGAAGAAGGGCGGGAAGACGATGGCGAGGCGGCGGTGGATGTCGGCCCAGGCGTGGAGGAAGAGGATGGCGCACGTGGGATCCGCATGCATGTGGGTGCAGCTGAGCCCTATGGCGTAGGATTTGTCTTTGAATTCTGTCAACTACGATGGCCCAAAAATTAAGAAAGGTGAGCCCGTTTAGTAACTCTCATAAGAAAATAAAAGGGCGTATCTGCAAAATTACCTGGACGTAGAAGGGAGACCAAAGAAACGGATCCTGGCCCATAGGCTCCCAATACGCTAACTCCAGTTCCTCCTCATCGCTCGCCGACCGCAGCCACTCATCCAACGTGGCATCCGCACGCGCTTCAAGCATACGGACGCCCGCATCATTGCACTTGACAAGCCACCCGCCACCCTCCTCCTCCCCCTGCCTCGTCATCCGCCCCGTCATCGCCGGGTAGTACGACAGCACCTCGGAGAGCGACTCCTTGAGCTTGACCGGGTCCAGCCAGGTCCCGAACCGGTAGTAGAAAACCAACCGAACCGTGTGCCGGCCCATGGACCGGTCTAAGATCGATAGCGGGTACGTCTTACCGGGTCGGACCGGCGTCACAGAAACCGCCGTGGATTTGGCCAATATAGTAACTCGACTCCTTGCACCGGCCGTCATGTTGACTCCTAGAGAGAGGAGAAGAGAGGAGAAGGTATAAAGTATAGACCATTACTATATGGTTATTATATATGGATAGATTATAGTAATTAATTCACGGGAGGGGGAGAATTTAAGGTGGGAAGGTGGGCGTTAGGTCGGGGTCGTTGGACGTATTTACTCGCACTGCATGGGGGACTGGGTACGTGGCGCGAGGTTATTGGACAGATATTCATGACGGGCAAATCCGATGCTGCTGCATTTACGTTCCCGTTCGGGCGGTTCCAAGATTCACTGCAGCTCCGGTTGCAGGAATTTGCTGCAGTAGGGTTTGGGTTTTGGGCCTTAACCTTGGTAACGCGGACATATGTACGGAAGTGTTATTGGAAGCCCACTAAGTTTGTTATATATTATATATATTGAAAGTCCGTAGACTAAGTTCTGTTCTCTTTGGATCTCCAAGAATGGATTGTTCTCTTTGGCTCTGTAAGAATGGATGGTTTAAAGAGGTGGGCTCTTGCAATATTGTTCATTCACATGGAGCAATAAAAGGAGTACACTATGGAAACGACACATGCATACCCAATCTACGATATCTCTTCAGATTTGCTGAAATGAGAGTAAGCAAGGGGTTCAGGTGTGGCCAAACTTGATGGGAAAGGTTAGGGGAAAAGACCAACCCTGGCTACTTTGGCTGTTGTTGGCCCATACTTGTTTGAGCTAATACCAAGAAATTTCTTGTCAGAGATGCATGAATGAATGACATGGTTCAATAGCTACCTCTCCTAAGGTCGCATTGAGCAGTAGCTTGTTCTGCACTAAAAGCTGTGCGAGAAAAAGATCAAATGCATCTGATTTGATCGCTCATCGATAGATAGATATATATAGCTAGCAATTTAAGCCTTTCAACTTCTGAACTTGGTTGTTTTAGCTCGTTGGACAATTGTCATAATTAAGTATTAGTTTCACATAAATATACAGTATTTACATGGACACTCCTATCTTCTGACTTTTATGGTAGGACCATTAGGGGGTGCTATAATACAACCTGAACAAGAAGTCATATCATCAATAGTATAAGGACTTGAAGACGCATTGTCCAATCCACACATAAAAGACTAGCAGGTTCGAATAGGTTAAATATATACGAACCATATGCAGTATCTTATTATATTTTATCCATGTACATTAGCAGAATCCTTGCGCACTGAGGTGCTCTTTTTAGTTGATAAAATACTCACTTGATCACTATATATATATATATATATATATATATATAGAGAGAGAGAGAGAGAGAGAGAGAGAGAGAGAGAGAGAGAGAGAGTTCTGTAGATATATGTTTCATTAAGTGGATCTCATTGTTGCATACTTGCATACATATATTCTTTAAGCTGTTGGTATCAAAGACCCAAAAGAAAGGAGAGGTGGTGGTTGGAGAGTAGGTAGCATGTATTGATTAAGGACGAGACAAGAGGAAGAAGCCACACAAGCTGGGAAGCGCATCGAACCAAACAGCGCGTAGCACAATGCTATTGGCCTAAGAGAGATCGATCACACGGTCATGACAATGTGACAGAACCCCATCAACCGGATACTTCACATCACCATCGATCGATCAAAACACTTGTCTATATATACATTCGTAATCTATTAATTTCACGTAGGTAGAAAATATACACGGTAACAATGCATGGCATCCACCATCATTTTTTTAAAATTTTCGATCGGATATAGAGGACTTTGCGATCGACCACACAATTGGGTTTTAGTATGGTCGGTCAACAAAGGGAGTGGACCAGGAGAGCGGAAGGAGTTGGAGGCCCACGTGGCAAATCCGACCTGCTACTATTGGCAGTCAACAGAGGCGGGTGAGAGATCGAGAGGTTGGCCGAGAAGTCCCTATCCCACACCCACTATTTGGCCACATATGGAACAACACCGGCGGGGCCCACGAAAAGGAAGCAGGTGGTGAGGCGTGGGTCCCCCACCCGCATTTAATAAGCCGTCGCAGTCACCGGGGATTCGTTTCCTCTGCTCTCTCTCTCTCTCTCTCTCTCTCTCTCTCTCTCTCTCTCTCTCCATCTCCTCCTCTGCCCCCTTAGTCGCAGGAGGAGAGAGAGAGAGAGAGAGAGAGTGTGTGTGTGTGCCTTAAAAAAAGGGGTCAATAATTCCATTGCCTCTTTTTTACTTTCTCTCTATGCACACATACATATGGATGTTGAAGTCGTACGTGACAGAGAACGCACATGCACAAGGTCACACGAGTGACAGCTACATCTCATTCATGTTTCCCTTTCCCCCATTTGGGACCCTCCATTCCTCTCAATGGTTTACCTTGTTGCTCCTAGATCTCCCCCTAAACCCCTCTCCTTTTGATCTTAGAGATCTAGTGAACTCTCAATCTCTCATGCATGCATTCACTACTACAATTATTGTGGTTCTCATTAACATGCTGATTAGCGTACCCTTTTATAGGAAGACGGGTTCTGGATTTGGATGCTTTCCAAATTCCATATATCCATGAGATGTGGTAATATAAAATAGTAAATTACTCTTGGGTGGGTGGGTGTTTATAATATATATATATATATATATGGCAAGCAATTAGTAAAAGAGAGTAGGGTCAGCCTAAAAAGTCATGTGGTAGGGTATTTAGTCATCTCCACTCCCCCCAAATCCCCATGTTTGGTGTTCCCCCCACACCTCTCTGCCGGTCTCCTCCACAATTTGGAAAACAACCCTACCTCTAAGGCTCTAACCCCCCCCCCTCTCTCTCTCTCTCTCTCTCTCCTCCCCCTCTGTGACTTGACACGCACGCCATTGCAATAACATCAGTAGCTTGTTATTTGCACCATCCTTGGTCTCTCTCCTATCTGTGTCTCTCTGAGATCACGACTCTGAGCTCGGCTATGGGCGTTTTGCGCCATTGGAAGCATCACCTCTCAGCCATCTTGGCCATTCTCTTCTTTGGTGCCGCTCTAGGTAAGGCTACTACCAACATTATCGAACTCTATACCCTTCTTCCCCTGCTCACTGCAAAAGTTCCATCTTTATTTTTTTTCTATGAAAGATGCGTTTTTGATAGAAAATCTGAAGACCCATCAGCGCGTTGTCATAAGGAACTCAAAAACTCATTTTCTCTTCTCGATGACATTAGATTGCATTTGTATAATTTCTCAAACTCTACCCACTAAACTCTTTCAGTTGATCAGCTCCAAGATCACTCCTTTCTTCCCCTGGCCACCGAAAAAGATCGACTTTTCTCGATTTCTTCTCAGAGATGCGTTTTTGATGCAAAATCTTAAGAATCCATCTGCACATTCTCATAAAAAAACCAAAATTTTTCCTCAATATATAACATTAGAAATGGTTTCTTAATGTAGGAGGTGCATTGGAAGGACTCGTTCAAGAGGGCGATCAGGACAACTGGGAGCCAACCGTGTGGGCCCGACGACGCCTGGCGGGCCCGGGCTCGTCTCCTCCGACGTGTCGTGCCCGGTGTGGCAAGTGCTTCCCTTGCCGGCCAGTACACGTGGCGATCCAACCTGGCCGTAGCATCCTATTGGAGTACTACCCTGAAGCTTGGAGATGCAAGTGTGGCAACAAGCTCTTCATGCCCTGAGAAGAAGAAGAAGAAGAAGAAGAAGAAGAAAAGTTCCCACCTTTGATGTCTAATACTATTCTTATGCAACCAGAGCTAAGAATCCCCTGACTTCCATTGACAAGTTCTTTGTAATCTATGTATGTATGTAAGAGCGTATGATGCTTTCTTCCTATATAGTGGCATTAATGCAGATAATATTATTGTTGTCTGATATCCATACTTATTTTTTGACACCCAACATTGGAGCTTATTCTATGATCATGGTGAGTGAGTAGTCTATTTACTTCTTCATATAGGACTTGCTAATGATAGTAGTGGTGATTGATATGTGATATAGGTTGTGGCCTTGGGTTTCAACTTTTTGCTTGTTAAAGTTAAACACCACTTGTCCTTCTCCAAGAAATTTAATTTTGACTGCCACTTGCCTTAATCACTTATTACCTTTCTTTATCTTTTAGCTTTGGCTTTGTCAAATGTTAAATATTTATCAACAAAGTTAGTAGACTGTAGACCCACCTCACCTGACCTGGGTAAATTCAACAACTCTTTAGATTTGACATTGTTGTGAGAAGAGACAGACATAAAGTGGCCTTTCCCTTTTTTGAAATCCCTCTAACTTTAAATTCCACGTGTTGGACTTTTGCATCTACTGAGTAGCTAGCGTCATCAATTGATCTATAGATAAAATTATATATAATCGAGTAGCCTGATCCAAATCTAATCGAACCATCTCTGGATTAATTGTAGGCTAGTGGATTGCTTAAAGGTTATCCTCGTGATTTGGCCGATATACATTATATATATATATATATATATATATATATATATCTATATGTATGTTTAAATAAACGGAGCTGTGAAAAAGAACAGCTAGCCAATGACATGGGAGACAACTGTCAGCCTTATCAGGTGATGCCAAAACACTTGCTTCTAGCTAGTAAACTATTTATTATTAATGCTGCTTCCAATTTGTCCAACAACGAGTGTCAACTTGTTGACATAATCATGCAGGCTATTTCCAAAAAGAGAAAGATTTTTACTTTTTTAACTCCACGTCCCAAAGTCCTTGAAAGCTTTTTCACCACTTGCCAATTGTTTAATTCTTTCTTATTGGGCTGGGCTTCTATCTTTTAAGCCCAACAACATAAGAAGAATATAGTGGGCCTGCAATCCATACTAGATGCTAACCCCTTGGATTCTATAAAGAATCTAATACCTTCGAGGCAAAGTATAGTATGCGCTCCACTGCTCGTGCTGGTAGACACCTGTCACGGTTCCATTCGCCATGAGTGGCAGTTTCAGTACCAGACCAGTCTCGAACCTTCGTCGCGTCTCTCGCGTTCTCTTCCTTCCTCTCTTTGTTCGTATTCTCTTCAATAAATCCCCTATCCGGAAGCCAAAATTTTCCATCGACATCGCAAAATTAGAAGTTCTCTGTCTCCATCGTTGATTCGTTAATTTCTTCGCTGTTTACGAGGAGGTCGCCGGCGAGGATGTTCCGACCGCCGTACGGGAAGGGAGGTGACCTGGAGTCAGGGGCGAGGCCCCTGTACCCGATGATGCTGGAAAGCCCGGAGTTGCGATGGGCGTTCATCAGGAAGATCTACTCGATCCTGACCCTCCAGATGCTGATCACCGTCGCCGTGGCTTCCGTCGTCGTGTTCGTGCGCCCCGTCGCCCTCTTCTTTGTCTCGTCCCCTGGCGGATTTGCGCTCTATATCTTCCTTATAATCCTTCCTTTTATCGGTGCGCTTCTTCCTCGGTGGAAATTGCCTTTCCCTGTGATTCCTTTTGTCTTTTATTTTTTGACTCAATAATGTTCTTCTTCTTCTTCTTCTTTCTTTTCGTTTTTGTTTTTCTTTAAATTTTAAAACAATTTTTTTTTTAATTGTTGCAGTGTTATGTCCTCTGTATTATTACTACCAGCGTCATCCGGTGAATCTACTGCTCCTCGGTATCTTTACGGTGTCCATCAGCTTCGCAGTTGGATTGACATGTGCCTTCACCAAAGGTATACGAGAAATCATTCTTGCTTAAATATTGAATCTTTTATATGCGTACTCTTTTTAGTTCATTAAATAGTTTAGTTACTCAACGTATCCTATTGATGCGACGGAGTAAAATCATTATTTGGATATTTTGAAATCTGGAGTGAAACTGTGTGCATTTCTCTGGTTGCAGGGAAAATTATCCTTGAATCTGTCATCCTCACGGCTGTAGTTGTCATCAGTCTCACTCTTTACACTTTCTGGGCGGCGAGAAGAGGCCATGACTTCAACTTCCTCGGTCCCTTCTTGTTCGCGGCAATCATGATACTAATGGTTTTTGCACTCATCCAGGTACTGCCTACCTTATCTTTGGCTTATACTTTTTTGTCCAATTGTGTGAATTATATTGAAGCTGATCACTTTGTTCTCCTTTTGTGATCTCCAGCTCTTCTTTCCACTTGGGAGGATTTCTCTCATGATCTATGGTGTACTTGCTGCGATCATCTTCTGTGGCTATATCATCTATGACACCGACAACTTGATAAAGCGCTATTCTTACGATGAATACGTCTGGGCTTCGGTGTCTCTATACCTGGATATCATCAACCTCTTCTTATCTCTCCTTACCTTGTTCCGAGCTGCCGATTCATGAGAGCTGTTTCTCGTACTTGATCAACTTGATGAGATAATTGATTTCAAGTTGTTAAGCCTTTGCAGCAACATGTCCAATCGCAATTGTTGTACTAGATAAGTAGATGTAATTTGTATGTACTTCTCTCTTGCTTGTGTTTTTTTTTCTCTTCTTTGTATGTATAGATGTGATGTTTTGTGGGAGAAGCACTAGCTTGGTTGAGATGAAATTCTAAATGTATCGTGTAGTCTCTGAATCAGTCTCTCCTACAATTCGAAAACATTTGATGTATATCCTTATTGTCTCTAACTACAACCATTTAATAACAAAGTACCAAACAACAACAGGCTAATGACAGGCCAAAAATGGACCAGCACTTCCAACAAAAGAGCAATAAAAGAACACTCATAGAAGACTATCATTCTTTCTGGCAATCAGGCGACTTAATTCTTTAAAATTGTATCTACTAAGTAAAGCTCAATCCTATTGCCATGTGAACACCAGTTATGGACTTCTCCTTGTACAAATGCAAGTAAAAAAAAAAGAAAATTCTATCAACACCATGATTCTTGTTCTAATAGAGGTAAAGAAGACAAAAGCTCTCTATCCTTTCTGGGTTTGGTTCTCCACTATCTAATCCTCAAAATTACATAGTTCTTGGGCTTCGCTGGGATTTTATGCGCAAGGTCTACGGAATCCTGGCTCTCCAGTTCCTCTTCACCGCCGGCGTCCTTTCTCCTCGGCAACACCGTCGGGCCGTGGGTGGTCCTTTTGTCGTCGTCGTCCTCCTCTCTCCTCTGATGGGTAGCATACGATTTCTCATCTGGGTTTCATGTGATGGATTTTGGTGACAGCTCTGTGGCCGATACTGCGATATCGACATCGACATCAGCCTCCTGTGATTTTGGTTTGCCTCGTAGTGTTTCACGTTCTTCGAGAGCTTAGCCGTGGGGTTGGGTTGTTCCGTTGCACACACACGTCTACGTTCACGGTATGACCATAACTTTCATATTTCTCTGTAGGTTTAAAGACACGAGTGCATGGGTCTTCATGATAATGGTAGTTAACTTAAGATTTTATGAATTGGAAAAGATGGAAATTTGACTTTTGACTCCACCTTGTTATGGCAACGATGGCAACGTTGAAGACGTACGATCAAATAAATACTTGCGTACTGCTACTTTGACCACCAGCCCCCCCACCCCTCCTTCCTGTTAAAATATTCACCAGAGGAAAACTATTACTTATATATTGTTGCTTTCATAAGCCTTGTATGATGAACACTTCCAACTCCAACAATGCTCCTCCTGTCGTGGTTGTAAATGCAACTTCTATCTTAGCTAGATTTAGTCCTGCACACCAAGTTTACCTGAAAGTACCTCAATCACACTCCGCCACCAAGATCTGCTGAAGTATAATAATTTTTGCAATGCATGCTCTTCCCAGTTCCCACCCCCTTGTTTGTTGAACACTGGATTTTCTTCCTTAACCGTGTATTAAATATTAGTTTGCCCTGAATAATTAGAATGTTCAATAATCATGGAGTGGGGACTTAGAATGACCCACCGGAAAAAAAGCTCGGCTCTTTTGCACTCCTATGACCCATAGATGAGAGCTTTTTTTTTTTGTTGAGACAGCATTATTCTCAAAGTGGACCACTGCAGTAATCTCTCCGTGTGTCCCTCCATCCCTTGTACTAGTAGTTTCAGATTCTTTTTTCCCCTACCTCTGTTACCATGAGAATAGGCTTTTCTACCCTCAACTTTTGCCGTGAATTGATTTTGTTATTCTTTCATCTCCATGTTACCAGCCTTCCTATAGACAATATTGTTTGATTACATGTGGGAAGGCTTGTATACTTTTATGTGCAGTAGTAGTTATCTTCACATATATGCTTAAACGAAGAAAACGACCTTCTGACCGCATGAAGTTATGCTCATTTTCCTTCAACTAAAGTATTATAAGACTGATGGGCATTGTTCGTATCTTGTTTCAATTGCTAACAGGTATAGCGGTCCTGCAAGCTGTAATCTAAATTGCTACCGTAGTCGTTGTTCTCACCTTCTATACAGTTGCAGTCACGCTGAAGAAGGTTTTTTGTCACGCACACACTCGCAAAAAGAAGAAAGAAAAAGAAAAGAAAAGGAAGTCATCTGTTGTTTTTCTCAACAGCTTACTGCAGTTAACCATAAACAGCCTGGTTGAGCTTGTCAGGCATGCCTTTTATTAATTATCTTAGGTTCGTGCAGTGAATCAAGGAATAAAAATACGATTAGAATCTACATGATCAATTTATTTGTAAAAGGCATGATTCTATGAATATTATTATTCAAGTTAGTAGATAGTCACCTCAGGAAGTCAGAATTGCTCTTCAATTCCTAACAAGCACGAATACTTCTTGATGATTAGTTTGCTTGAATGGATTGCGAGAACCTCCACTCGAAAAACTTGCTAATTTCTGCACTGTGTGCCACTGCCACCATAGTACTGCTTTGTTGTTTCGCGTGAAAATTCTGCAAATGTCATCCCATCTTTCAGCCGAGATGTCAGAGGTGGGATCTTTTTAAGTATTTCTTGCATCGATTGATCAGCTGAGATGTCCGAACTCAAGAGCAGATCTCGTTTACAAGGCTCAGATGGCCCATCTCTTGATGCCAACTTCTCTTCACTGTTTGTTTCATCTTCAGCATCTAACGAGTACCCAGAATAAGAGAGAGTTTTGTCCCATGCTGGCTGCAAGAAAACAACAAAAGTCTCCCTGCTGATGTTTCCTAGTTCTAGAGGTCTGCTAACAGAGTGAAGTGTAGATCGAAGTTCACCTCTCGACAAGATGTCAGCTGCTTCCCCTACCTGAATGATGAAGTTCTCAGGTGAGGATTCGACTACAAAGACCTTGTTCTTCTTAGTGTCAAATAACTGCAAATATGTATGCCTATCTGGAGAAGGACATTCTTGACTCATTGATGTATAAGAACAATCTTCTGCTAGGTAAGATGAAAAAAACATAGGCGCCGTTAAAACAGTGAAGATTCCATAGTCATAGTGCCATTGTTGCCACAGATTGGAGAAAGAAGTTGTGCTGAATTTATCTTGAACCAACATGTTCTCCTGCTTCAATGGTGTCTGCTCATCCAGAATCATATCTTCCAATCTGGTGGGAGAGTTACAAAATGGTCTAGACTTGTATGCAAGTGAGTGGCAGAGTTTATTTGGTCCAACTTTTTTCATGGATGCTTTTGTTCTTCTGCAGGTCTCTTTTAGAATAATGTTATCCAGTGCCGAATGATAATGAATAAGCCGTCCCTTTGCACTGCCCGATTCCACAATGCTTCTCTCTAGCTCTTTGCTGCCAATGGTCATATCGCAAACTCGTGCAAGATGGATCCCAAGTTCCATCATGCAAAGACCAAGTTCCTTGAAATAATCCCCAAGCTGCTCAAAGTCATCATCATTGAAATCCTGGAACATATGGATAATTGGATTTCGTTCTACATTATCCTTATCTTTCTCTATGTCATCAGGAGTACTTGATGATGACACCGATCTAGATTCTCCAGCATATCTTAGTAGCAAGGCAAAGGAGGAGACACTCCTTTCAAGGTTCTTTAAGGAGACATCACTGCCCAATCCATGCTTCTGTAAATTTCCTAGAACACTAATTAAACGATCCATTGAGTAGTCCAAGGAGGCGAAAATTCGCTAAAAGTCAATTTTTTTCCTCACAAATCAAATGTAAAACCCTAGAACGGCGACAGAATCCAAAGAGATTAAAAAAAAAATGTTACCTTGAGGACTCGAACGCGGTCCTTGTGGCCGAGGAGGGCCAGCTTTCGAGCAAGAGGGAGAAGAGATCGCCGGAGAGCGGCGGCTTTCGGGGTCCCCGAGATCGATAGGAGACCGGGTCCCGAGGGCCCCAATGTTCGCATTACGGCGGCGGAGATGGATTGCAGGCGGATAAGATCCCGTGTAGAAGGAGAGATTGCATTAGAGGCGAGGGAGGAGAGGAGGAGGAGATCGGAGAAAGAGAGCTCGAAGAGCTCGAGCGTCCCGGCCTCCGCTTCCATTGTCTCTCTTCCTCAGAAGCTAGACGAGGTCGGACTAGTCGCTATTGGTTTTGGTTTATAATTATCCCAGTTGTATAATATGAATACGGCAACTTATTCCTGTCAAATTGCAACAATTACAACTAAGCCTAGCATATACCATTCGATATCAGCTACCTTTTAATTATATTCTATTTGATTATTGATTATTATTAGTTTTTGTAGTAATGATTGAATGTTGATCACCAAACAGCAAAAATTATAACAAGCCTACTGTATACTATTTCCATGAAGATAGATACTAGAATACAGCACTCCAACTTAACCAAGGTAATGCAACTATAGCATGTAAAAACTATAAGAAAAATCGCATGCTTCTGTGAGCGGATACATCCTTTATTCCTGTCTAGAAACAGCAATTGCTAGAACTAGCAGATCTAGCTCCAAAGTTTAATAAATATCCTAGTAAATTGAGCACAAAAATTAGTCGCCTTTAGTTTTAGGCCTCATGCACCCACATAAGGTGCCTGTTATCTTGCGTCTGCGTCCATCTTTCCTCCCGTAGAGATAATCTCGCAGAAGGACTCGAGATGCTTTATCTGGAAATCTAGTTCTTCTGTTCTCGTATTCTTCCTCAAGTTTCAGCAAGACATATTGGATCTTCTGAAATTCCAGCTCTAACCTTCCAATCTTTTCTGAACTTCTCTGCGCCTGTTCAGAGATCTTTCTCCTGCTGATGCATCCATTATGTTCCTGTCCAGTAGCTATAACATCAGATGATAAAACGCGATCTCCTGCTTTCTTTGTGTAATTGCTGTTGACATCGATCAGCTCATGGACAGCTCTCTCAGTCTCCTCTAACTGCACTTTGATCGTATTGAATTCAATACTCACTGGTCGCTTACACTTTTCAGATCCTTCCATCTTCCTCTTCAACTCTACTATGCTTGTTTTAAGAAGTGACAGCCTTTGAGCATCAGAAGCAAGCATGTCGAGCACCTTTCTGCTCCACTCTTGCTCGGAATTTAGAGCTCTTTCGGATATCTCAAGCTTGTCAATGGCCAACTCTTTTTCTGCTGCTAGTTCAGAAGAAGGGTACCCACTCTTCACTTCCACCACAGCCTCTATATCATGCTCACCTGCAACTGATGATGACTTTCCGCTCTTTCTGTTGAAGTCACCTTCAGTTGTTTCCCATAGTTGAAGCATTTGATCATCAAGGTCAGCATTTTCATGTCCATTCATACTAAATAGACTATCAGTGTTACAATATGATGAAGACTTAGATGCCTGATCAAGCTCAATATCTTTCATCATCTGTCCATTCTTTACTTTGCAGTGTTCAGCATCATCATCTTGAAGATTATCGTATTTATTTAGTTCCTTGACTTGTTTGCCTAAGCCACCATCTGCTTTAAGCTCTTCAATTTCATTCTTGGTGGTCTCTGGTTCAGCAATGGAATTATACAGCTCACGCTCCAAGAGAATCCTGGTGTCTACTATCAAGTTTTCCAGTGCGTCAACTTTGGCAATTGATTTCTGCAACTCAAGAGCTCCTGACAGCTCAGGGGCTTGATCGTCGTTTTGCATACTGCTTTCTTCATGCTGATGAAGCACCAGAGATGTATCCTGAAAAGGCACCAGATAGAAGTTTTAGGGAGAGAAAAAAAGAAAAAATGTACAATGGTTCAGACTTATACGAGGACAAAACAGGACCAGAGTAAAAGATCTATCTTATTTTGAATGGCGTCTCTTGCATTGATTGTGTCTTGTGTTTCCGACCGGAAGGATCCGAGTGGAAAATCTTCTGCTTGCTATGGTGTAATCCTCTAATTTAGGATCACCAACCAGTACCTAAGTTCCCCGAGATGACATTATAATAGTACCTAAGATGATAAGAAAGCAAGAATAGATATTACCTTTTTGTTTTTCAACCTCTGAAGCTTTAACAGTGAAACAGTGTGTAGTTCAAGAGAAGCAATGTGATCTCGTAGTGGCTTTATGAAGGGAAGATATGCATTCAAGTCAGCCTTCAATTTTATGTTTTTTTCCTCCATGTCAAAAAGCATTTTCTTCAAGTCATCAAAATATTCATCTCTTAGTATGATTTCCCTCCTCAGCATCTCTCCTTGGATTGCACCATTTACCATATTACTCTCACCTTCTATTATGAGCTCAAATATCTTTTCTTCCAACACAGAAGCATTAATTGTAGAAATCATAACTTCAGTTAGCAAGATAGCAATTTCCCTTTCACATTGTTCGACCTCATCTCTTCTGTTATGCAGTTCACAATGCAGATGCTCTTCTTTGCTTAGAAGAACACTAACCTCTTTCAGCAATCTACCGTTTTCTCCTTGCATCATCTCATTTGCTTGATGAAGACGCACAATCTCAGTATCCTTCTTCGCATTCCCTTCAGATAATGTGGAAATGGTATTTTCTTGCTCTTTTATTGTCAATTCAGCTCTCTTGATATCCAGTTGAAGGGCCTCCTGGATTTTGCATATTTCCAAGTTCTTTTCTTGTATAAACTGAATCTTATTGTCTGCTTCTACAAGCTCTATGTCCTTTTGTATCAGCAGTGCCCTTCCACTTTCAATTTCAAGGTTCAACTCATTTCTACTGGTGTTCAAATCATTCTCTAAAATCTGCAAGCGAGCCCTGAGCTCCTCCAAGTAGGCAACAGACTCCTTTAGGTGCATATTTTCTACTTCTAGTACTCCCATTTTTGCCTTCAGTTCTGTGACCTCATAGTCAAGTTCACTCTTGGCCAAGTGAAGAGATTCCATCTCATCATTCATCAACTTTAAATTTGACGTTCTGTCATTATGAAGACTCCTGAAGTACAAATAAAGGTGATCCAGCATCATGCCCTCTCCCATCATAATGCTGTTTTCCTTTTTCAGAATATCACATTCCTCGTTCAGGAGCAGAAAATCTTTCAGTGTTGATTGATTTTTCTTAATCAAGTTGCTAACTTCATCTTGTGATGTCCGGTAAGCTTCTTCTGACTTAGATAAGCCTCTGCTAAGAACTTCCATCTCGGTCTTCAACATTTCTTCACTCTGGTTGCTCGTTTGCAGTCCTTGCCTAAGTTGATCATTCAACTCCAAGAGTTCATGATACTTGCTTTGCAAAGCTGATAGTTCTTCAAATCTGGTCTCAAGTTCTCGCTCAAGAAAACAATATTCTGTTTTTAGATCTGCCACATCCAGTCCTATTTGCCGTAGAAGGGTGGTAAGAACTGATACCTCAAGATCCAGATAATGATTTGTATCCTCAGTGTCTGCAATTGAAATTAGAATATTTCTGATTTCATACAAAATACACTGCAACAGGATTTCGGCATTGATTCTATCTGAAGTTTCCAACTCCTTGTTGATGTTAAGTGTCTTTGAAAGCTGATGAATCCCCACTCGTAGCTTCTCATTATGCGCTGACAATGAATCGACCTCTCTTGATTGCAAGAAAACTTCCTGCTTAAGCTCTGAAACTAGCTTCTCTGCAAGTTCAGATGCCTTTATATGCTTCTGACATTCTTTCAAAAGAATCAAAATTTTCTCCTTCATTTCATGCACATTTTTTTCTAAGATAAATATACTGAGAAAAGCATTCATGCTTTTTAACTGCTCCTCATCAAGCTCCTCCTTCATTAGCAGTTTTTCTTCTTGCAGAAAGTGAATCTGGTTCTCTAAAGAGAGCAGCTTCATCTCATGCAACTGGAGCACAGTTGCATGCTCTTCATTCTTTAAATGCAATAGATCTTGCAACTCCTTGGCTTGATTTTGTGTGAGATCTTTCTCCCATGATAGGCACGAGTGCTTCTCTTCTAGCTCTACATGTCTACTCTCCAGGTCTTTTAGAATGCTTGTGATGTTTTCAACCTGAAACGAACTTGTAAATCAGGATTTATCCGATGGCATAAAAGCATAATCCAGTGGAAGACTGATTGGAATGTCACTTCACCAAATGATAGATATATAAAAGCTAAAGCTGGTTAATAAAAGATCTGATTTAAGAAATCTGAATAAAGAGGACCTTAGGTTGTAAAGTGGAGGACCAAGGGGAGAGTGTATCTTGAAATATTACCTGCAAGACGATATCTTCCTTCTCACCAAGAAGACTAGAGTTACAAGTTAGGAGAGACTGGCAGTATTCATCAGAATTTTGTAACTTTGCTCTCAGACTCTCGCATTCCACACTCATGTCAGATAATGTGTTTTCCAAGAAAGAATTTTGCTCTGATATCCTATCAATATTCTGAGCACAGATCTCTAACTGAGAAGCAAGATCAGCCTTTTCAGAAATATGTGTCGAAATCTCAACATTAAGAGAGCTATTTATAGTTTCCAGCATTTCTTTCTTTTCTCTCAGTGCTTCTAGTTCAACATTTGCATCTAAAAGAGAAATTTCCAAGACTGTATTCTTTTTAGAAATTTCCTCCATATTTTTCAACTTTTCTGAAAGAAAGTCTTTCTCAATAGCATACTTCTTGCAAACCTCCTTCAGCTCGGCGCTCCCATTCTGCAACTCCTCCACTAACACCTGGAGGTTCTCTGTGTTTTTAATTACTGTCTCCATTTGCTCTGTTAATTCTTGGTGCTTGTTTTCCAGATCATTTCTCTCTCCCTTCTCACGGTTCAGGTCTTGCTGAAGAGCTTCCTTTTCTGTTGTATACAATTCCACTTCATTTTCAAGTTTCTCCTTCATCCCCGTCAACAAATTAATTTCAGTATTGAGATCCTTTATCATCATAGCAGAAGAAAGATTTTGCTCATGTAGGATGTTAGTTTCCTCCTCAAGCTTGCGGACTATTTCCTCCAGATCAACGTTATACTGTTGCACCTCATTCAACTTTCCAGCCCATTTGCGGATCTCCAAATCCAACCTCTTCACTTCTTCCTGAGACTGGGAATGCAGCTTCTCAATAGAGAGAAGAGTCACATCAGCCTCCATGCGTTTCTTGCATTCACCTTCTAAGTTAATCTGGAGTTTTTCCATTTCTTCCTGCTTTTGCTCAAGTTCTTGTTGTCCTATCTTTAGTTTCTGTTCTAACATGTTCAACTCCACCTTTAGGGTATTATTGAGTTGTTCAGCTTCTTTTAGCTTCTCGACTTCTCTTGCAGTATCATCAGAGAGCTTCTTAAAGTCATTCTGTCTGTTAATAAGTTGCAACTCCATACTAGAGCATCTGTCAACAGATTGTTGATATTGAAGCAAAGCTGCATCTTTCTCAGAGTTCAAAAGTGAGAGCATGTCCCTTAAGCTTTGTATTTCACTTTCAGCTTTATGAGCACGCCCAGATTCTGATATTATCTGTTCTTTCAGGATAATCTGGACCTTTTCCATCTCTTCCTGCTTTTGTTCAAGTTCTTGTTGTCCTATCATTACTTTCTGTTCTAACATGTCCAACTCCAATTTTAGGCTTTCATTGAGTTGTTCAGCTTTTTTAAATTTCTCGACTTCTCTTGCTGTCTCATCAGAGAACTTCTTAAAATCATTCTGAATGTTAATAAGTTGCAATTCCATATTAGAGCATCTCTCAACGGATTGCTGATATTGAAGCAAAGCTGCATCTTTCTCTGAGTTCAAAAGTGACACAATGCCCTGTATGTTTTGAATCTCACTTTCAGCTTTATCAGCACGCCCAGATTCTGACATGATCTGTTCTTTCAGGATAACCTTGACCTCTTCCATCTCTTCCTGCTTTTGTTCAAGTTCTTGTTGTCGCATCATTACATTCTGTTCTAACATGCCCAGCTCTGACTTTAGGCTTTCATTGAGTTGTTCAGCTTCTTTTAGCTTCTCCACTTTTCTTGCTGTATCATCAGCGAGCTTCTTAAAGTCATTCTGTGTGTTAAGAAGCTGTGATTCAGTATTAGACAATCTCTCAACAGATAGCTGGTATTGAAGAAAAACTGCATCTTTCTCAGAATTCAGTAGTGAGAGGGTGTCCTTTAAGCGTTGTATTTCACTTTCAGCTTTATCAGCATGCTCACATTCTGATATTATCTGATCGTTCAGGGTAATCTGGAGTATTTCCATCTCTTCCTGCTTTTGGTCAAGTTCTTGTTGTCCTATCTTTACTTTCTGTTCTAACATGTACAACTCCAATTTTAGGTCGTTGTTGAGTTGTTCAGCTTCTTTCAGCTTCTCAGCTTCTCTTGCCTTGTCATCTGTGAACTTCATAAGATCATTCTGTGTATTGTGAAGTTTTACTTCCATATTAGACAATCTCTCAACAGATAGCTGGCATTCAAGAAAAGTTGCATCTTTCTCGGACTTCAAAATTGAGAGTGTGCCCTTCAAGCTTTGGATTTCGCTTTCAGCTTTATCAGCACGCTCACATTCTGATATTATTTGATCTTTCAGGGTAATATGGAGTCTTTCCATCTCTTCCTGCTTTTGGTTGAGTTCTTGTTGTCCTATCTTTACTTTCTGTTCTAACATGTCCAACTCCGATTTTAGGCTGTTGTTGAGTTGCTCAGCTTCTTTCAGCTTCTCAACTTTGTTAAGAAGTAGCGCTTCCATATTAGACAATTTCTCAACAGATAGCTGATATTGAAGAAAAGATGCATCTTTCTCAGAATTCATTAGGGAGAGGCTGTCCTTTAAGCTTTGTATTTCACTTTCAGCTTTTTTAGCATTCTCAGATTCTGATAGTATCTGATCTTTCAGGGTAATCTGGAGCCTTCCCATCTCTTCCTGCTTTTGGTCGAGTTCTTGTTTTCCCATCTTTACTTTCTGTTCTAACATGTCCAACTCCGCCTTTAGGCTGTTATTGAGTTGTTCAGCTTCTTTCAGTTTCTCAACTTCTCTTCCTGTTTCATCTGCAAGCTTCTTAAGGTCATTCTGTGTGTTAATAAGTTGCAATTCCACATTAGACAATCTGTCAACAGATTGCTGATATTGAAGTAAAGCCGCATCTTTCTCAGAGTTCAAAAGTAACAGGGTGTCCTTTAAGCTTTCGATTTCATCTTCAGCTTTATTAGCACGCTCAGATTCTGATATCATCTTATCTTTCATGTGTTGGCTCTCTGTTGATAGACGAGATACTTCTTGTTGTAGACGCCTAATCTCATTATTAACTTCCTCTTTCTCTTTAAGGACTTGCTTCTGGATGTCTTTGGACTCTAAAGAAGATACATTTGTCTCTTCCTCTTTAAAATTGAAACCTTTCCTAACTCCACCTTCAGATAAGTTTGCGCCTGAGAACATTGCGTTCAACTGCTTCAAACCTTTCCTGCTTGACAAGGCATCACTTTCTTCAGAGTATCCCCCATTCCTTTTAATGGCATGGAACTGTGAGGACAACACTAATGCATCATCAGGGTCAAAAATTGCACGAATGGTTGGGGGCATTTCAGGAGTGTGAGGTTCCTCCTCGATGCCAGAAGAACTGGAGGGTGATTCATCAGGCAATAGCAAAGGGATTTGGTTAGGAAATGCTTCCGCCATCGTTCGATGAGCCTGACGAAGAGCTCCAGTTGCATGATCATATCTTTCTGCTAAAGCACGGTATGCTCGGTAGAATTCTTCCACCAATTTCATAAGTTCGGGGCGTTTCTTGTAGTACATTTCTGCTCTTCTTGCAAAGGAATCAGCATCTTCTTCTATGAGCTTGATCATTGCTTTAACCTTCATGTCCATATCTGTCACAGGAAAGCACATCTTTTAGTTCATTTTTTTCATTTCTTTTTTGGCGAGAAGGATCTTTTAGTCCCATTAAGAGACTGTTCCGTAACATAAAATTACTGCAATATCTACTATCACAAAGTCATTATAAGTACACTGAAAATTCAGGGAGATAATGATAAAGAATGTTATAAAGATTCACTTGAATCATATAAAAATAACATCAATAACTGAAACATACACTAGAATGCCACTCAACGATGGTGATAGAAAGAATTCTATTCTGGTGAAAACTGGTTATACATTACCCTTTTGGGTCACAGACACCCCAGACTCTATATCTGTCTTTTTTTGTTACATTCTAGTTTCTATACGAGTATTGAAACTATGTCAATGAGTACATCCAAATTCCAAACATGATAAATATCAGTGAGTCGTGTACAGGCGGAGCTGTTGAGCATATATAGTTTGTTTCTTTACGGAACATAATCATTCTCCCATGGCATGTCCTATATAGGTGTTTACCCCAACTTGGACTGGATACACCTAACACCCGTGGCAATTTTTGCAAACAACCTTTCCTAGTTGCGTGGCATATTATTTTCCTAGTTGCTTTTCCCAAGTAAAAGAGAGTGTCATTTCATTTGGGGAGGAGAATGCAAGTATGCAATCCACCCATAAAAATTTGCATTTGATTGGTTAACTTGCAGAAGATTTTTAGAGGCTCAATAACATGAAAGTCATTCAAACTTCAATCCAATCCCTCCATTGTAAGACCACTTAGGATAAAAAGACATACCTGTAAGATTGTCCTGAAGCCACTTAGAATTCTTTGCATTGATATGACTGCCCAACCACCATGAGGACAGTCTTCTTGATTCAGGGTGTGACAAAGTTGCCATGATTTTAAAAGAGCAAATCAAAATAATCCAATTTGGACGAGAGAACTGGAGCTAACTAAGAACTAGATCCAAGCCAGAAGGAGAACTGAAGAGACCTTTGTGCCACATAATTGATATAGCAAACTTGGAGCACTTAATGTTTTGAGCGATACACCCTCACTTAGAACAGCAACCTATAAAGTCACATTTACAAATCCATCAGAATATGTAACCAACTGTATTGCTTTTCGGCAAAGCAAAACAATCTAGAGTCAGGTAACAAGATACAGGCAGAAGTTAAATTAGTTTGACTACGTGCTTAAGAATAAGTAAATTTACAGGAATTAGTCACATCCAAATAATACTTTCAAAACCTTGATACAGGAGACCAGATATAAACTAACACCAAAAACCTGCTTGAATGCCAAAAGGAATGAAAAAGAATTAATCTAATAAATGGAGACAATTAGAAAACGAAGATTAAAATAAGAGAGACAAGGAATTCTCCCTTTACTTTTGAAGTTTTAATGGAATCATTTGGTTAGCATACTGGTCAGAATAACATTAATCTGTTGAACTTTGTACTATTTTATCAATGTCAGTACCAAAAGTAGTAGATAAATAGTAGGCCTATCAGATAATACTTTGGCCCTTTTAACTTGTCATGATTTCTCTTTTGTATCTCCTTTAATTTTGGAATCACTTCCATCAAAAGTGTGAAGAAAAATTGACTATTGCATTGGTACTTCCAAAACACACATTATCACTGGAAGTGTAGTAGTAGCATAAAGGAACTCGTAATGATATAGTTCTCTAGGATGGATTTAGAACATTAGAAACTTAGATCATATCATGAGGTAAACGAATAAGAGATATCTTGGAATATAGTGGGGCAAAAGGACCTACCAGGTATTTGGCAGTGAACTTCGACAGAAATTGTACTGAGGGATTCAAATCTGTCTCAAATTCCCATCAATATCAAAGGAAAAACCTACCGCAATCAAGAGTAAACATAAGAACAAAAGATGTGAACTTACTAAGAAAGGGACAATATCTGGTAAAAAGATCATTGGTAGTATCTTAAAAATCAAACCTGAGAGATAGATCCACCAGTTCAGTTTTCAATAACACCTCTACTTCCATGTGCCAAAACAAAGAAAAGAAACTAAATACCTACAAATACAGCGCCCCTGCAAAACAAATTTAGACAAAGAACACAGAGAAATGAATTTATTCGCAACTGGAATGAAAAAAGAGACCTACTTCTGTTGGATTTAAAAACTACACGAGAGAAAAGATCGATTGCCAGGAGCCAAAAGAAGAGATCAAAAAGCAGAAAACACTACTGAATCTTACCACCAATATGGATGATGGATCCCAACTACCCATTTAAGTCCGTAATGAACCAACCGACAACCTAGAATATCAAAAGACTGGTCTTTGTTATAGAACTAGTAAGCCCGCCTTAGAACAAGCAAACAAGCCAAATCAGAGAAGATTTGAATCCCAAATTCGAAACAAAGAACGCTACTTAAGAACGCAAGAACATAAGAAGATTGCAGAAGAACACAGAAGATCGCATAATATGACAAGATTCTCACAAAGAACATGATAAAGATTGAAACTTTATTAGGGAGCAGAAGCCTACCATCAGCCAAAATAAAATGTAGTGGGTTCTCACTAGTAGCAGTGATGATAATAGATCTCTAGCTCCCTTTTTTTTCACCCACTCTCACCCCATTTCGTAACTCTCACTCACTCTCCCTCTCACTTGTTTTACATTCCTTTTTCGTACTGCCAAGAGGAAAGCAAAGGCTGCAACCAAACAGGAAAAGGGTAGCCATACGACAAGACAGCGAAAGGAGAAATCTTAGGTTTGCGAGTGGATTTTATTTAGAGGGTATCGGGGTTAATGCCAACTTGCCGAGAGTAAGGGAAATTTTATCCAGGTCTCTACTGGCGACATTGATATGGCCAAGAGAGATGCTTCTTTCTATGGGAGGACTCAGGACTGGCCTGGCCTGGCCTGGATGAATGTGCAAAGGACTCGAGTCTCCAATGTTATATTTCATTTACTTTTAATGCCATTGGTTTGGATTCCCAAGGTTCTAACTAATGTTTCTCTTATTCCCTCTCTGCTTCCAAATTATATCAAATAATAATTAAGGACTAATCCCCCGCCCTCCAAAATAAAATTAAAAAAAGAAAATGGTATCTTTGTAACTCTGATACCAATTCTTGGGCATTTAGTAGGTAAAGCTAGTGTGTGGACTTTGGTGGAATTCTTATAGGTGGGCGGTGGCGCCGGCCCCACTAGGTTGGGAAGCTGACGTGTACATACTCTTCCTTGCTGTTTCTCGGATAGGATTTGATACTTAAATACTTTTCTTTACGGTGGTGTTGTTATCTACTGCCATATTCTTTTTATCAAGTTATTATGGATGCATCTGTTGGACGGTTAATAGAACTGCTGAAGTTGAATATTGTGAGCATAATAATGTCACCTCTTCTTCTTCTTCTTCTTCTTCTTCTTCTTCTTCTTCTTTTTCCCTTCCTTTTAATTATTATCAGAAGAGACATTTATATTGGGGCCTCACATGTGCTCCTACTGCATATTCACATGGCTCACACCTCTCTCTACCATATGATGCTTAAGAATGAGAATTAATCACACTCTTACATACATGATAATTAAACTTAGACATCTCACATCCAATCCAAGAAAAGAGTGACAGGTTCTCTGATTAACAAAGAACAAATCCATCAGTTTTCATCACCAGGTGATAATTTTTTTTTTTCTTTTCCTCCAGGTGATCAAGACGACCGAGGTTAGCTTTTATGTCACTTGAAACAGACGGGGGCCTTGAATTATAGCAAGCAACAGCAGCAGTTGGAATTTGGAAGTAATTGGCACAGGGATTAGGAAATTTGAGGTTGTCTACTCTAACTTGGCAATTGAAATTTAATGCATTTGTATAGAAGTTGATGTCCTTTACAGCAATGCGTACCAAATTTTATGCTCCATCTGGTAGAATGAAGACAGAAGAACAGCTCATTTTGACAACAACAAGGAAGAAATATCACATTTTTATTGGGTATTCAAGGGGACTGAATTATTTATGTGATAGAACTATAAGATGCCAACACTTCTTTTATTGTCGGCTCCTTGTCCTGTAGCTATATATCAACATTTGCAGCTACAAATCTTTATATCAACCTTCAAAGTCCAAACTGCAAGAATTGCAAGTAAGACATAGAGGAAATATTGTTTAATGTCAAGATCTTATTCATTAACCATAATAAGCCCACATTACAAGCCCAAATCATATGCCATTTAAAATTAGGCCCAGTTTGCTACTTGATAAGCCCATAAAGGATATATATTGGGCCAATTTTATCCTACTAGTATTCGCTAAAACTTCTAAAATACCATAAGAGTCATTACATTTTTAAAATATTATAATTACCATCAAATTATTAAATTCTTTCAAAAATATTAGTAGGTTAGTTAAAGTGGTAAATATTTTATGCTCTAACTTCAAGAAATAAAGGATATTTTAGTGTTTTGCTTATATTCATTAACTTTAATAAGTATTTGTTTGCAATATTCATAGAGTATTCCGTTAAAACTAACTGTAAGGATAATTCGGAGAGAGCTAGCTAGAAAATTAGAGTCGTAGTTATGATATTAATTGTGATATTTTAAAAGTTTTCGATGGTAAAAAGGACCCCTTAATCTTATCCCTTGGTGTGATGTTAGCATGAAGCCGAAACAAAAGTAATATTAAGGCAATCCTAGGAAGATCCAAATCCCAAAATGGTTATATTGTTCCAAAATAGAAGAGATAATTCTGGCCTTGGTAAAATAACAAGTTCATATATCTTAATTAGAGAGTTTGTAAGGTTGTCTTTAACTTTTGCTCCACGTTCATGATTAAATTAATTAAGATCGCTAATCTGCCCATTTGCTCAGAGGGAACAAATTGACTTGTTTGGAGTTATTAGCAATGCGAACAAGGAACAAGAAAGGAATCCAACATAGGAGAATATTGAATCCATTTGATTTCCAGGTTGCCAACTTTGTGTCTTAGTTGTGCTTTGTAGTCATGCTTGACGATGACTTCTTAATTATTCCTAGTGATCAACAAATCCGATTCATAATATGAGATTCAAATTGTCCATATCTGTTGATAGGGATTCACTTCCTATCTAGCTAATAAAAGTGATTTGCTTCAACGGAATAGAATCTTTAAAAACTAATTGGAAAAACTAAGGCTGGGACTTGCAGGATTGTTGGTTTTTACTAATTACCATGGCTGAAAGCTTGCCAAAAGTTTACTGTCAACAGATATAGAGCTTTGTTGTGATGAGTCTGACAAATTTATACTTATTTGGTTATTCGTCAAATATTTTGAAGGTCAGAGAGTGTGATTTTGCAAAGATAATTATTTTTCTTTCTCTCTCTCTCTCTCTCTCTCTCTCTCTCTCTCTCGTCGTTGTTGTGTTTCTTAATTTGGTTGGTGTCCTCCTCCGGGTGTTTGTTTGGAAGCCGTTGTTGGAAATACTATTTTAAGGCCAGAAATCTCGCGCCATTTTCTTCTCCACCATCCTCTCTTTCCGTTGCTCGCTTGCTATCAAAGGTGCCTCCTTTCCTCCTTTTCGCATATATTTTTACTTTTATTTCCACCCCCCCCGTTTCCCCCAATCCCAGATCGTCTTTTGCCTCCTGCATGAGATCGTTTCTAGGGTTTTTTTGCTAATAATCAATGAAATTAGCCGCCTTTTCTTTCGGGTCTCTCGTTTTCTTCCGTTTCCGATTTCTTTATTTATCTCTGTTTCTGGATTTCGCTATTCTGATGCGTATTCTCGATCCAAGTTCTCCAAAGTTATTGCCGGCATGAATTGATATTCGTACCGCGTCTGCATCGGATTATATTCTCGTCTCGGGAAGTTGGTGTCACGATCCTTATTCCAGTTTAAATTCTGTTATTCTCACCTCTTGCTGTTGCGATTCTTCTTCTCTGACGTGAAGTTTTAGTCTTTTAATCCGTGGGCCTTGGGTCTTTTATTTTTCTTTAGGTTTTTACCCTTTCAAGGAATTAATCGAGGAAAGTCGTGAGCTCTCTTCCTAAATGCAGGTGTGGTGAAGGAGAGGCCTTTCTCCGGTCTCTGGATCGATATGGAAACAATCTTGTAGTATTAGACTGTAGAAAATTAAAGAGGGCCTTCATCTGGGTTTCTTCTTTGTCTTGTCTGGGACTGCTTCATTTGGCAATATGGATTCGAATAAAGGTGAAGAAAATGAGAATTCGAGGAAGGAGGGAGTAAATTCAAAGCTGAATGGTGTGGGAAGCTTCAGCAGCAAAGATATGTTCGTGAGAGCTGATAAAATTGATCTCAAGAGCTTGGATATACAACTGGAGAAGACACTCTCTAAGATTTGGATAAAGGACAATAGTGCTTCACAGAAGCCCAAGGAAGAATGGGAAATTGTTCTATCTAAGCTGGAAATAAGGTACGTCATGGCACGAGGGACGTACGGTACGGTTTATCGAGGTACCTATGATGGGCAAGATGTTGCAGGTACTAAATTCTTTGCTTTGGCATCAAGAAGGAACAGTACATTGATGGTCTGTCGATGCTAGTTTACTTTCATGATTTATACAGATTTCCTTGTTATTTTATTCTAGGCAAATACATGTGTAGGATTTTGTTTTTTAAAAAAAAAGTTTCTTAGTCAGATGAAAGCTGCTGTGGAAGAAATATAATGTTCCTCAGAGACATACCGATAAGAAAGAGATCTCTGTCAAAAGAATTTTGAGCATACCAGCTTGTTGATGCTTGATGTCAAAAAAGATGATAAATTGAGTTCCCTCAGAGCCCTTTTTAGCTATGGCCCCGTCAATTTTCCATTACTAGGTCTTTGATTGTAGTTTTGTTTGCAAATGAATGTTTCATTCAACTTTCAGTAGGCTCAGGATGAGTCAAATGAATAGTCTTTGGTGTCATAGCCAAGGATGCATGATATAAAGAACATGTTTCTCATGAGGAGTGAGAAAGAGAATATACTTCTTATGCATGTCCTTGGAGTTGGTTGTTTCATGCTATCATAGCATCAAGTAAATGCTCAGTTAAGCATTTTGTAGTGATAGTCCTACTACCATTCTCTATCTCTTGTTAACCAACACTAATGAGAGGCATTTGTTCCGCACAAATTTCCTTTCTTATACCAATCCAGCAAAATGGTTTCATACAGTCCTCCAAGTGTATCTATTGATTATATATGCAAGTCCCTAAACAACTTTTCATTGTGTAATTGTTTTCCCTTTCCTATGCTGTAGTGAAATTGTTGGATTGGGGACAAGATGGGTTTGTTTCGGATTCTGAATCTGCTGCTCTTCGAACATCTTTTCAGCAAGAGGTTGCTGTTTGGCATACGCTTGATCATGCGAACGTTACTAGAGTAAGAACTAAGAACTTATTTTAGTGGTAAATAGTCTCAAAGTATACACCTTTTTTCACTTATAACTCAATCTTGAAGAGGCATATGAATATTTCTATGTTGTCATTGCAATTAAATCTGTTAGAACTCACTCGTTGATTGACCTATTTCAGTTTGTTGGGGCATCGATGGGCACGTCAGACCTGAAGATTCCACAGAAATGTCCCACAAGCAATGACCATAGCTCCTTTACAACTAAAGCATGCTGTGTGGTCGTCGAGTATCTTGCTGGTGGAACATTGAAGCAATACTTAATAAAAAATCGGAGAAAGAAACTTGCTTATAAGATTGTGATTCAACTAGCACTAGATCTTGCCAGAGGGTGAGTATACCAATAGCAATGTTCTGCAGCTGCTTTACTTAAGTGGCAAAAAAAAGATGTAATTATCCTGTTATCTTGCAGCTTGAGCTATCTACATTCGAAAAAGATAGTACATCGTGATGTCAAGTCTGAGAACATGCTATTGGATACCAATCGCACTCTTAAAATTGCCGATTTTGGTGTTGCTCGTGTTGAGGCACAAAATCCCAAGGACATGACTGGTGAAACTGGCACCCTCGGATATATGGCCCCAGAGGTGCTCTTTCCTTTTTCCATGTCAACTAGTCCTTATAGATGAAGGTTGACAGGACAAATTGTCTCTTGAGTTCATACAACTCCGATGAGTCTATATCTCTGATATTTCGCTATCTGCATGTCGTGATGAACTAATGTAGAAAGAAAAATGCTCTGACCAAAAAATGGAGCAATAGTGAAATGTCTGTATGATGATATTCTAGTTGTCTAATTTGGATGGAATTCTGTCTTATATGTGCAGGTTCTTGAAGGCAAGCCATACAACAGAAGATGTGATGTTTACAGCTTTGGCATATGCTTATGGGAGATCTACTGCTGCGATATGCCATATCCTGATCTCAGCTTTGCTGAAATATCCTCTGCTGTTGTTCGACAGGTTTTTCTCATTACTAATAACAATAATTATGTCAACTATATTTTTCTCTTCGCCTTTCCAGAAACCCACATCTGAGACTTCCATAATCAAACCTGCAGTGGCGAAAGCATATTGTACTCATGCACGTATGATTTTCCTTAGATGCACCATACAGCAATATATCTGGATGTCGTTCACTCATTTGTAGATCCATATTTGCAAAAGATTTAAGGATTGAAGCAAAGTGCATGCATTTCATTGAAAATGGGGTTTTCATGTGAAAGCACATGAGGGATTCAATAATTACTAGTTGCTGTAGATAACCAAATCAATATTTAATCGTATGTGCATACCATAACCAAAACTCCTAGCTATACACCTATACCTCACTCGAGATTTGAGAATTGATAGAATCCAGTCATTCGATAAGATGTTAACCATACATTGACATACTCTGGCCTTTTGGCAGAACTTGCGGCCTGATGTTCCTCGTTGCTGCCCTAATTCATTGGCAAATATTATGAAGAAATGCTGGGACTCAAACCCTGATAAACGACCAGAGATGCACGAAGTCGTGAGGCTCTTG
The DNA here is from genome assembly GCF_019914945.1 of Typha latifolia. Taxonomy (NCBI): domain Eukaryota; kingdom Viridiplantae; phylum Streptophyta; class Magnoliopsida; order Poales; family Typhaceae; genus Typha; species Typha latifolia. The sequence continues at coordinate 17,688,322 of NC_133089.1, forward strand.
GAAGCAATCGACACCAGCAAAGGCGGGGGTATGATACCTGACGATCAGGCTGGTGGATGCTTCTGCTTTAATGCTACCCGTGGTCCATGATGATTCACCAAAGTTTTTTTTTTTCCGTTGTTTTACAATATAATGGTGGGCTAATTGTGATCTGTCTAATACTGGCATTTGAGGTCAGTGCTAGCGAGCTTCATTTTTTTTGATGCTTTGGTTTAGTACATGAAAGTTAAAAGTATGAAACCATCTTTCTTTGAATCAGTGTACTTAAAAATTTCAATGCTCTGGTTCTTGTTAGCTGTGTGCTCATTAAATCCTCAATTTCTGCCCATGGTTTTTACTCAAGGAAGGTACTGCGAACATTCCTTTCTTCTATTTGTTAAGAAGAAAAGATTACTAAGCTGTTAAAGTTCAAACCGAGTGAGTATCTGAATTCTGGTAGGTTGACTGGGAACTGTGATTGTTAGTCCATAGTTTATGAATTCGAATAGACTGAACATTTACCTAATTGAGCTGTTTCTCGGTGATATCGATAATATGATCATAGTTTAAAAAGTCTTCCCCCATGGAAAGAAGCTTTAGTCCAGCTCCACTAGGAACAGTGTTCAATTGTTCATGACTAAAAACAACACTGTTTGTGATCAGTTCTTGGTCACAACCACAAAGTTCTCCTTGTATTTTGACTTGGAATATGAAACAAACGAAGGATAGATTCGGTTATGTGGCCCACTTTGACACCCAAGTTGCATGGACGCCACCACAGAGGAATCCAATCGTACAGAAAAGATTTGTTGGGAGAATAGTTCCATATCCTCAACTTGGCTTCTCTCAATCCAATTTGATCGGATCGAACCGAATCGAATCTAATTCTTACTCCCAGTTTCTGGGTGCACTGCATTAGCATAGTGGGAGTGGAACATTTGCAAAAATTAGCCTGTGAGATTCATTGTATCTGGACCCTCCCATCTGCTCGGGAACAAGAACAATGCATCTAGTCTCAATCCCGTCCACCGTACGTTTTTCCCTTGGAAGAAAATTAACTCACTTCATCCAATGCTCACCCAAGAAGGTAAGAATTTGTTGCAATGAAGATTCTTTTGGAAATAGAATTCTCCTGCCATTAAATTCTTCCTTTTTTTTTTCAAACTGAATTAATATGATTTTTTATTTTTGGAAAAAAAAGAAAGCTATGGAATATAATAATAATAATAATAATAATTTAACTTCCTTAAATTTTTATTTCATCTGGTCAGAAATCTAACGTTGACGCCTTGCCTTCGGATATTAGAATAAAATTAATGATGAAAAGAAGATAAAATATGTTAATAATGAGCGAATACTTTTCTAATGAGTAAACGGTTGCCAACTAAGTTTGGTCCCCAGTCTTGGACTGGCTTCCTATCCATGGTTTTCTCTTTTCCAACAGTTTGAAACTTTTCATTCTTCCCAAAATACCTCACAGGGGTACTTCCGGAATACTATTTTTTAGCTCCTCTCTATAAGATTGAAGAGAGGAGAGACAGAGAGAGAAGAGAAGAGAAGAGAAGAGAAGAGGCGTTGCGGCGGCATTTGGTGATTTGGGTCTTCTTCTCTCTTTGTCCCTGTAGAACCCAGAGAGCTGAGAACTCTTTCTCTTCTGGGGATTCGATGGCATTGGGTACCACAGATCCGACGGCTGGGATGCGGGAGTTCCTCCGGAAGCGAGGGGGGTGCGCCGTGATCGACGGTGGGCTTGGGACGGAGCTCGAAGCCAATGGCGCGGACATAAAGGATGCGCTTTGGAGCTCGAAATGCCTATTCACCTGCCCTGGTCTCATCAAGAAGGTATTTTTGCTCTCTTTCTTGCTCATCTGCTAGCAAAGTTTGAACGTTTTTGCGCTTTTACCTGAATGGGTGAACATTTATGTTTTCAAAAATTGAATTCAAGAACATAAGTTTACCCTTTTCATGATAGGAAATGGAAAATAATGTACGGTTATGTCTGATATTGATTTCTGCATGTTTTAGTGCTTGAAGAAACTAATTCATGAAGTGGATAATTCTGCTTATGGACTTATTGTAATTTGTTGTGCTTTAGGAATAGAGTAAACGGCCCTTTTCAGTAAATTTGTTGTAGTATAAGAATAGGTCGATGTTTTCTCCTGCAGTATTTATTAATAAAGGTGGTGATTGTTCTCGTAGTCATGGATGTTGTTATAACATTAATATTTGTCATTTATCGTAATTGTCACTAAATTTTTGTATCTACTTTTACATTCTTCTTATCTATTTGTTAGTATGAAGTCGTTGTTCTTTTTGGAATTTATTATGCCCCAAAAAAGTTCTCATATCCATAAGCAAAATATTCTATGCTTGCATGAAAGCAAATGAAAACCCTGTTTATCTTATGGTTTGCTATATAATTAGGTCAGGAATCACCCATCAAGAGGGAAATTGTACACTTCTGGCCCACCTTATTTTGGGTTACCTAATTTTTAATTGTTTTCATGATTCATTTTTCTCCGATCCTCTTTTTCATTATTATGGTTGTAACAATTACTCACTTCTCTAAATATTTTTCTCGTTCATCTCTTTGCACCTGATAGCCTCCAACTGTTACTGGAACAGGTTCACTTGGATTACCTCGAAGCAGGTTCAGATATTCTGATAACAGCATCCTATCAGGTAATTATTCTTCATTTTGCATCCTTAATGTCAAAAGCATCTCAAAGAAATGTATAACTGTTATCATCCTGCATTAAGCAGGCTACAATTCAGGGATTTGAATCTAAGGGATTTTCGCGGGAGGAAAGTGAATCATTGTTGCGAGGAAGTGTGGAAATTGCACTTGATGCACGGGATACATTTCTAGAGAAATATCCAGCAGCTCCTTGCGATGTATCCAAAGATGAAATTAATTCCAAAAAGCATTCTATATTGGTTGCTGCATCCATAGGGAGCTATGGAGCATATTTAGCAGATGGCTCTGAATATAGGTGAGTTTTGCATAGCATTAGCAGGTTCACATTTATTTTCTTGTTTATGTTCGTGAATGCATGTCCATCTATTTGAAGGTTGTTGCCTCTGTTTCTCTGATCTATTACTATTTTGCAGTGGTGACTATGGCAAGGAAGGTACACTGGAGTTTCTTAAAGATTTTCATAGGAGAAGGCTTCAGGTTATTTCAGAAGCAGGCCCTGATTTGATTGCTTTTGAAACAATTCCTAACAAACTAGAGACACAGGTACTAGATGGTTTGCCTATAGCGATTAGTATGGCTTCATTAATTAAGTTATGGCTGTGGTTGTGGATCTTTTCGTACATTCTCCATTGGACTTGCTACAGTAGCTTTTAGAATGCTCAAAATCTTTCAGATACAATTTGCGTTGCATCTGCAGTAACACAGCCATGATAAAATTGGAGGCTTGGGCATCTAGTATTATTTTTTCTGAAAGTTAGGATTCTAATGGTAGGCCTGAGAGAAAACTTAAACTAATTTCAAACAAAAAGAAGTTTTGTTTGTTGGGGAAACATGTGATAAGGTCTCAATTATCCATCCAGCCTCCCACCTACTAGCTCAGAAATTACAATCATTGTCAATTATTCTTATTACACCCTCATTTGAATTTCCATATTTATGATTGTCCTTTTGCAGGCATATGTTGAGCTGCTAGAGGAATGTAATATACAAACTCCAGCATGGTTTGCTTTTAGCTCAAAGGATGGAGTTAATGTAGTTAGTGGAGATTCTCTGGCTGAGTGTGTTTCCATTGCTATATCATGTAAGAATGTTGCTGCAGTTGGAATCAACTGTACTCCTCCAAGATTTATCCATGCATTAATTCTATCTATCCGAAAGGTATTCTCTTTAACCTGATATTTTGTCTGCTATCAATTATTCTGTTCAACAATAAGCATACCCTTATCGGTAGTACCATTATGCCATATTCTAACTGTCTAATTTGCCTATTTAAACTTTAAACCAGAAATAAAGTATCTTTTCCCAGGCAATTACTATAATAACAGATTAAGCTGCTTCTGATGTGCTGATATTTAAATTGTTGCCCTTTCTACTGTTGCACATTTGCCTTAGATTGCTTGCGATAGTCAATAAATTGAGCTGGAATTCCAAAACACAGTAAACCTTTGTAGAAATGCAGAAAGTAAATTGCAATACAACGATATTTAAAATGGTCTAGTGAGAGCTGCCATTTAGTACTTTTCTTGCAAATGCTACGCCTATAAATTTAAGTTATGCTGGCAAGACTTGATTAACCCATTGGTGGACATCTAATCCAACAACTAGAGTGTATGATATCTATTTTGCAACTTAAAAATTTAGCTAAGTGCAACACGTTTTTGGTAAAGGTTTAATTTTTCCTCCTCTATTAGTTTTTGTACTTGCACTAAAATCTTTGCTAGATGTTGCCACGGTATTTTTAGTTGTTATTTTATTAGCTCGTGATAAAATTACTACAATCAATGCACTTATTATTTCCTTTTTAAAGAATTGATGCTCTTCTGATGGATATCACGGTGTTTCTCTTAGTACCCTCTATTATCTTGTTCTGAAATGGTTCTATAAACAGTTTGCTTCACAGTCTGTTATTTTGTGGCCCAATTGTCCAGGTAATTATATACTTGATCTCTGATGCATTTCTTTGCTCAGGTGACAGATAAACCAATACTGATCTATCCAAACAGCGGAGAGTGTTATGATGCTGAGAAAAAGGAATGGGTGGTGAGTATGCCATCCTGAATTTTTATTAGAGTGCCAAACAGCTTGAGCTTCTCTTTTGAGTTTTGACTGATCAAAATGATGGTCTCACTTTGGACTGTTGCTTTTTATTAGAATAAGAAAACCATAAAAGTTGGCAGAAAAAGAATTTTTTGGTTGATTTGGATCTGACATGTCGTTCATGACTTTAAGCTATTTCTCTGTAAGTTGAGATTGCTATTTACAGCAAGTGCCCTATATTGCTTATCGAACATTGGAACATACTCTGAGAATTTGCTGGGTTTGACCCTCCTGATTATGCACTTACTGCAGTATGCTTCTCCAAATTCAAACACGTAATTGATGTTAAAGTAATTTATAGTTGTTATACTGTACCAAATCTTGGTGTTATAGGGTTATTTCCTATGTTCCCCATTATTTTAATATCCTCTTTTGTACTATAGCATCCTCTTTAAATAATAAATATCAAGTTCTCATATAGAAATTATTCAGCATAATAACTCCTTTTCTATGATCATAAAAATGAAACTTATATTTGAATCAATCTTTTCCTATCTTGATTTCATGTTGAAAATACATATAACAGCCCCTAATACACCCATATCCTTGTTGCAGGCATCTACAGGTGTTTCTGATGAAGATTTTGTTTCATATGTTAGTAATTGGTATGAAGCTGGAGCATCCCTTATTGGAGGTTGCTGCAGGACAACTCCAAACACTATAAGAGCAATATCAAGGGCTCTGCAAGGCGTCTGATGTTCTTAAATCAGATGATCCAGATCGAGTGTTCTCTTAAAGCAAGCATTAGCTCTTAATTCCTAGCCATGCTGATTCTCCAGTTTCACTAGGATTTGTCGAACATTTTTTATCCTCTACTGCAGATGTTACAATCCAAATATACATATTTTTGTCTTGAAGAAATCAATGTTCGGGAAGTGGCAATGGTTCCTTGCCTCCATCTTTGTCGTCTCTCTCTAGGATTTATTGAAATGCCAATGATATTTATTTCGTGTAATCATCTTTGAACTGCACACTAGTTACATTATCCTTTTTTTTTCTTTTTTCTTTTTCAAATCTTCATGCTGGTACCATGTGCCCAGGAATAAGTTCCAGTTTATGTGCAACTGTGTACAATTCTTTGTTATTTTGATTGATTTCAAGTCCATTGTTAACTTCTCATGAGAAAACGACGTAGGAGCCGAGCTGTTTGTTTGTCTTCATGTAAGTATTTGGAAGTAACTGCGTCTACAGCTATCATTTCTTTTACACCAATTAGGTGGTGCTTACTGCCGATAGTAATCAAAACAGATATTGCTTGTTAGAAAAAAAAATATAGAAATAATTGAATGAGGGGGCTTTGAATCTACAAAATCATATAACTTTAATTAGTAAAATTTCCACTAGATATCTTGATACGGAAACGCCTCGAGATGCGTGCATCTACTGGAGTTCGACGTTTTAGGGTTTCTTTCCCACCTCGTTATATATTGCGTTTTTGGCTTTGATCTTTTTCGCAGTTCAAAGGAAAGCCTAAAGAAAGGCGCCACCTTTGCTCGAAATCTGCACTATTTTCTTCATATTCCTATCTTTTCCTGATACTTTCCCGTTTCTAATTGGCCATCTCTTTTTGTCCGTTCTTCGTCTTGCAATGCTTATGAAGAAGCCTATGTATTTTCTTTCCCATGATTGTAACCAAAAGTTGCAATCTTTAACCCTGGGGGGATCTACGGCAATCATGCTTTTGCGTGTTGGGCTCTTTTCGGGGTGCAGTTCAACTGTTCGATCAAATTCCCTCTGTGTTTTTCCTTGATTTGGTTGTCTATTTATGCTATTTCCTGGAACTTCTATCTGGGATTTAAACGATGGGTGTATATAACCGAGCTCTTATGGTGCCGCTGCTATTTGCGTTTAGAAGTCAAAAAAGACGGGTGCTTTGCAGCTTTTCGTGTGGTTTCTGTAACTTGGTTGAATCACCCGAACTACCCGATTGGTTCAAGAACCCGCAGGATAATCCGTCCGATGTGGGTTCAGATGATGAATTTGTCCTCCCAACCAAATTGGAGGTTTTGGAAGATAGAGGTAGTAATCTCAAGGCCCGTGGTAGTAGGGCTGATGTTAGAGTTATCTCACATGATATCGTCGATGCTGATGTTGATGAAATCTGTAGCATCCTGAGGTCTAAGTCCACATCTCCTGAGACAATCTTCATATCTCTTGATGGTTGCTCTGTGAAGATCTCAAAACATTTGGTCGATAAGATATTGCACAGGTTTAGCAATGACTGGATTCCTGCCTTTGGTTTCTTCATGTGGGCTGGTACTCAGATAGGTTATAAGCATCCTCCTGATTCTTATGATATGATGGTTGACATTTTAGGTAAATTTAAACAATTTGATGTAATGTGGGGATTAATTGACGAGATGGTTCAGCTTGGTGGTTTAGTTTCCTTAGCAACTATGACAAAGGTCATGAGAAGGCTTGCCGGTGCTGGAAGATGGAATGATGCAATAAATGCACTAAATGACATTGAGCATTTTGGAGTTAAGAAAGATACAGTTGCCATGAATGTGCTCTTGGATACCTTGTGTAAAGAGAGGAGTGTAATGCGAGCAAGAGATGCTTTTTTGAAGCTTAAGAGTGAGATACCACCTGATGCTAGTAGTTTTAATTGTTTAGTTCATGGTTGGTGCAAGGCACAAAAGCTAGATGAGGCTCGCCAGACTATGACTGAAATGCAAGAATTTGGTTTTAAGCCCTGTGTAATAGCGTACACTAGTCTGATCGAAGCATATTGCTTGGAGCGAAATTTCAGAATGGTTGATGCTGTTCTTAGTGAGATGCGCTCACAAGGTTGTCCTCCCAATGTTGTCACTTATACTATTGTCATGCATGCGTTGGGGAAAGCAAACGAAAACCAAGAAGCTTTTGAAGTTTTTGATAAGATGAAGAAGGATGGTTGTGTTCCAGACACATCATTCTACAATTCTTTAATTTATATACTTGGTAGGGCTGGACGACTTTGTGATGCCAATAATATATTTGAGGAGATGTGTAAAAATAGAATTTCTCCAGATGTGACAACATACAATACCTTGATTTCAGCTGCCTGTGATCACTCTCAGGAGGAGGATGCATTAAAGCTACTTGTTAAAATGGAGGAAAGCTCATGCAAGCCTGACATAAAGACTTATACCCCCTTACTGAAACTGTGCTATAAGAGACACTGGATGAAGATACTTTATTTCTTATTAGCTCATATGTTTAGAAAGGACATTAGCCCTGATTTCAGCACATATACTCTATTAGTAAATGGGCTTTGCAGAAATGGAAAATTAATACAGTCATGCTTGTTTTTTGAGGAGATGGTCTTAAAGGGCTTGGTTCCTAAACAAGATACATACAATAATCTAGTAGAAACACTTGAAAGGATGCACATGTATGGACCAAAGACAAAGGTTCAGAAGTTGATGATACAGACTAAAAATGTGAAACCATCTGGTCGGAGTCCTCAGAGGGTGATGGTTGATCAGATTCAGAATGGATGACAACCTAATGGATTGTCATGTTGATATCACTCAATTGCAAGAGTAAGTTTCACTATTTTTGGTCAAGTCATGCCTCATTGTTGCTTTGTTAAATGAATCCTTTCTCTATACTTTCTTCTATTGTTCGTACTTCGTTACTTCCTAACTGCCTTTGCTAAGAATGAAAGGAATACATTTTTAGACACCATAACACTCGATATATCGTTCGAAAAAGAAATGAGCTTATGCCTACTGTAAATATGCCTTTTGGGTCTCAAATTGACCCTTAATTCTGCTTATTATTATTTCATTCTTGTTATGCTATCATAAGGATATCCAAAGTACAAAAAACCTACCATCTGAACCAACAGTTACACATTTCCAGGTAGATGTAGGAGGCTTTTGAAAGTTGCTAGCCGCTAAAATGTTCATTGTTAACATATATGATGGAGATGTATTGTGTATGGACAGTATCTTCATACAAGCAATATAAGCTTCTGGATCACTATATTGAACATGTATAGTTAAAGATAAGAAAAAGGACATGTGGCTTTTACTCTGGGCACTTAACAGAAATCAGCCATATTCCTGTGTCAGAGTTGTTTCTGCTTCTTTCTATTGAAGTCATCAAGGGAGCAGTTCTTTTCTTCTTTTTCAGTAGTTTCTCCTATTGAATATTAAAATCGGATTGTCAATGCAGCGAACTTAGTTATGATCCTAAGATTATCTTTCTTTTTTTTTTTTAACCCTTGCCTGGTTTTTTTCAGTTTAAGTACATATCAGTAAGCATGGATGTTGATCAACAGCGTAAGGAGGGATTTGGTGTACTCTTGAACGAGGGAGCAGAAGATGTATGTTCACATAGTTCATTCAACCTTCTTTTTGGCATGTTTTATCGTCTTTATTTTAATTAAACTTTTTGCAGAAGATGTTTGAATCAACGTTCGTGGGATGGGATACAAGGACCTCTGTGTTAACAGCAGACACATAATATGCAAGGCTAGTGCCAGTAAGATACAGTATCAACACATGTTCTTGTTAAGTATGTGTACAAACTTCTAATTGTATCAAGATAGTTATCTAGTCATAGTTAAATCTCTACCTTTTCGTAGGAGATTCACATCCCTCAGTTGGGACATTTTAAGTAACCTCTTTCGTTTCTTTTATGCCATGTAAAGAAGCATTTTCATCGGATTCAAGCCAAAAATTTCTCTTCTTAAAAGTTTCTGTTTGAACTGACAAACTCAGACTTACAATTGCCATTAGAAAATCTCTAGCAATTGGTGGGTTTTGAATGTCATTATACCTGTCTTAGCAATTTCCTAATCATATGGTATGGTATGGATAAGGTTCTACGTCTCTTACCTCATATAGAACAGCATCGAAGCAATGGTCATCAACGCCTAACCAGCTAGTTCAAGGTATGTGTATTATAGGCTTATAGCTGACCTACGTTAGACCACATATCTTTGCATGCACTTTTTGTGATACATTGCTTCTTCCATTTTCTCCATTTCACAGTAAGATAATGTAGCTGAAAATAACTGGAACTGACCGTTGTATGATGAGCATTCTCCATGAGAAGTGACGACTGGCTGATTTGGTAGTGGTAGCTCTCAGAATGAAATGGAGTGCTGGTGTCTCCCTGTAGAAAAGGGGATTGATACACTCTAGTACATCACCCTAAAGCTATGTGGTTGGTTCTGCACAGCAAATTGCTGGAATTACTATGAAATTGTTGATGGTAGAATGCCCTCTTAGCTTAGCATGTGAGAGGTACAGGGAACTATACCAGCATTGCCACGAGAGTTTAAAGCTGGAGAAGGTAATGGAGTCATGGGCAGCTGGACAAGATTTTGCTTCTGGTCGGGTAATATGTGGAATTCTATTAGATCGATCTAATCTGACATGTCAAATAAATTTTGATAGCTAATTGCATTTGAATTAAGAGAAATAGATTACCGAAAGTATCTGCCATCTCAAAGTATCTGCCTCTTGTAAGGATTAATTGTTGCTGGCTATCTCCTGTGCCATCGGTGACACATCCCCAATCCACTGACGGCAACATCAAGAGCGAAAAACCTTGGCATCTCAACCGAACGAATGACTCAAAACCATATAATCTCCATCCAGCAACTGCTGTTGGCAGTAAACACAGCCCCAAATTTTGAGATGACTGGAGCTTTTGATAATCTAATTCTATTAATTTAGTATTAATATCGTATTGATACATTATTCTAACTTCAAGACAACTATGATTTAACTTGTAATGTCTGGAAGTTTTTTTATTTTTTTGGGTGATACATTTCTTCTTCCATTTTGTTCATTTCACAGTAAGACAACGCAGCTGGAAACTGACCATGGTTATGGTATGATGAACATTCTCCACGAGAAGCGACCACTGGCTGATTTGGTTGTGCTATCAGAATGGAGTCATAGGATAACATAAGAATTAACAATTTATATGTATCTTTGATTTCAGAGGTAAGTGTACCAATCTACAAAAATGTTAACGAGTAATATAAAGAAAATCTAGAAGATGAATGATTTCACTAAAGATAATTGTACAAGTAATCACATGTACAACTTCTACTTTGTAGGTTAATCTGTCATTGTATGATCACTGATAAGTAGTTATACAGAAGATATCTGAACTTGATGCGCTTCAGATTACAATGCTGCTAGCACCTTCACAGACCACAGGAGAAGCTATACCATCTTTATTTCGGATGATTACCAATGTTGCATCAGATAAACATGCTGTAGCTATTTCTGTTACAGATATCCAGTGAGAACGTGGCGTTGTTTGGATGCATCTTACTCTGAGTCCACACTAGTTTCTGGGAAGCACCTGTGCAGGATTATCAATAAGCAAGGAAGAACTTTCCGTTGCACCATCAAAATGGTTAGATTATATTAACATTTAATAGATGAAAGCATAAGACCCAAAAAAAAATCTGATCTGACAGATTCGTAATACAGTACAATTGGATTTCGAATTCTAATGAAAATATACCAAAATGTTTTAGTTCTGATTAGCGTAATGATCTATAGACCCATCAAGGAAATTTGACACAGAAAGGTGTTAACCAATGTTGAACCGCATGAAAGATCATATGAATAGAGAACGAAAGCAGGCGCCTCATCAAACAGCCTAAGTACATTACTTCTAGTTAGTAGCATTTCAAGCCAATAAAGCTAGGCTGAATCAAGAGGGGTAAACAACATCAATGTTATCCAGCAATTCAATCCTAACATCGTCTTAATGCGACACATTTTTCGAAAAGCAAGATCAACCCTAAGAGCTCAATAAAACAACTGTGGTGGTGGTAGTTTCTAGAGCCAAACTAAAGAAACAAAAGAATTAAGTACTTAGACAGCTGGACTTTCCATTAGCAGGACCATATCAGAATATAAGTAGCTTTAAAATTTACTGGAAAAAAAAGAAAGAAGAGAATGCAGTTGCTAAAATCTGACAAGAGACTTAATAAATGAAACAACAGAAACAATGAATCCTTCCAAGTAAGAAAAATACAAACAATGGTATATCTAAAGCAAAGATCTTACAGTTCTTTTCTGTGATAGCTATGTTGTAAATGCCGTGAATTATGCTGGTGGCTTTTTCCTTGTTTCCACCATCCCAACCTCTCCAAAAATTCTTCAATCAATCTGAGAGAACCCATCAAATAAGACTAATTGCAATTTGAAGTGCATACTATAGCATGGCAGAAAATTCAAAGGCTTGGTTAACACTCACAAGCTGCAGATTGACTTTTGGGAAGAAGCCAGCTCACGGTCTGGAAATGAATCTTCCATCCGGAAGCTCAACCAGACATATAGATCTAAGACCTTCATTTATGACATAAGAGATAGCCAATCAATCTAATTTACAGATATCAGTATAATAGTGTTTGATACTCCTGTATATTCTTAAGAGCATACCATATTATTTCAAAACTTTCTTATAAATTTGGGCATCTTTCAGTCGGACTAAATTATTTCTTTTGGATATAAACAGTAGAATGTCTTGAACTTTCTTATCCATAGAAGCAAAGTGGTCAAATCTTCTCCAATGTCGAAACCATGCTGTTGTACCCTTTAACATTGTGCTTACTAGCCAAATCCTGTTCTTTATAGTTGGGCACATTTAAATCCAATTTTAAAATGCATTGTGCTTAATAAACCAAGTCCTGTTTCTAAAGGTAGATTGATCCTTATATCCAACGTGGGTTTTGTAGCTGTAATCGGTCCTGCCTTAGTCTAAATAGAACCCAGGTGACTAGGATAAAATAACGCTTTCATTCTCAATGTAAAAATTTCTCTGTGTTATGTAAATGTTTCTCAATGTATTAACTATTTTCTGTAAGTTCCTTGAAGATTCCGAAGTAATCAACACACACGTTTAGGTTTTCTCGAGAATGGAATATGTTTGTAGTTGCTAGCAAAAGAAAAGGATCCTTACCTTGTGAATCGATTCAAGTTCCTTGAGTGCAGTCTGTGATCTTGGCACTTGAAGCGTACCAGGTGTAAATATTTCTTTAAGTCGAACAATGCCTTTCTTTGCATAATTTTCTGCAAACTGAATTTTGGCAATGAAAGTTAATTTCAATTCCATTTAAAACAGATATCCTGATGTAGAAAGAAACCTACTCGCCTGGATCAGACCTTGAGCTGCAACATCATCATTCATGTCTACTGGACTGCAAAACAAAACAATGAACACTAAGTCCTAGCATTTGAAATCAGATGTCACACCCAGAAAATTATTATTATGGTGTTCCAAAAGTATTGACTTACCTGATACAGAAAAGGTACTTATCATACAATCCAAGGGGTAACTCGTCAACAACTGCAGCAACTTTCTGTTGTCAAACAATGAGTAAACAAATATTTATTCCAAGAGCTGCAAGATAATTTAATTGATATAGAATGAGTGACTTCAATGAATTAAACAGGGACTTTCTTTGTCAGTTTGGTTATAAATGCTATTGTGTACGACTGTCTATAAAGGACAACAGATATTCCAGTTAAGCATTCCACCAATGTGGTGGATATGATTTGCTAATGCTCAATATTTTCCTAGTTATGACTTGAAGAGGAGTTCTGACATCAAAATAACATAGATGAAACTTGCACTAATACAAAACATATTGTCAAGCGCCGAGGAAGGATGTCTACCAATATTTCTTCACAGTCAGAAATGAAATAATCAGGAGATAATTTAGCCTTCTCCAAGAATTCCTCCTGCAGTAGAACCAGGTAGCTTTAGAATGAAATTTATATCACTGGATGCCTAACCATTGCTCCAAAATTAGAATGAGTATGTACAGCAACCATGTTGGTAGATCAGAATAAATACATCGTTCACAGGTGAAGTGAAGAAGTAAACATAAATTGATCAGTTGAGGGTTCGCTGGGCTCTAGTAAAGGTATTAGGGACCACAGCAATAGAAGCTCTGTGAATAATTAGAAGAAAATCTTGGGTTCAAATTATTTGATAAAATTCTTTTCGATTGGAAATGCTCTAAGGTAGATCTTAGATTTCATTGATAGGAATTGTTGGCGAGTACGGAATTACAGAGCTGATCTGGATTGAATGGCAAGCATAATGACAACTGCTACAGTAACAAGTTTGTCATTGGCAAAAAAAAATGTAGCAATCAAGTAAAACCAGCTAGTATTACTGCACCAACATTTCATGCCACACAAGATTTGCCTATGTAATAGTTCTCAGATAATTCATTATTGACAACAAGAAGATATGCTATCGGAGTGTAAATTGACTGCCAGATCATATACTTCTACATACCAGTAAAGGGTGGAATTTCTTTGTTGGGTGCAATCGTGCATAGAGGGACAAAAGATCAAAGGTGGGAAGAAGTCCAGCACGCTGCATAACAAACAGAAAAATGTCAAAACTATTAAGAACAATATCAATAGGACCATTTCACATTGTTTTGCAATATCAAAGTAGTAACAAAATATTCTTATAAGTAACACAATAGATAAATCATGATCAAGCTCATCTACTTGGCAGAAGTTGTCTAAAATTGTTCTCATTTGTTGTGGCACGGTGTAAAGAGCACCCAAAGCAAGCTTTAATTTTCTTCTGATTAATTATTCCTAAGCAAAACCTTGCAGGCAAAGTTCAAGAGAAATGTATCTATCATGTATGTCTTCTATATCCATGACAAACTGATTACTCATGTACAATCCCTTGTGCATCCTCTTCAACTGATTAAAAGCCAATTATGGTGAATATGTTATAGCTATCATCTAGTTATGAGTAATATAATACTAAAATCATGAGATTCCTGTCTCAGTTCCCCATATAATATTTTGCATAAACATTTCAACTTGAGAGGGAGATCCAGCATAGTGCTTTCTGCATCTGTACTTTAACAGTTTTTAGTATATACCAATGTAAAATGTTCTACTTAATATCAAGAACTAATTCTGCACATGCACAAGTTCATAAAGTCAAAGCACAAAATAAGTATAACTTCAATTTAGCGAGTATGCTCACCCACCTACAAATTCTATTTAATCAGCAAGGACCAAGAATTCACCTCCAAAACAGGAGAAGAAGATTTAAGAGAAGAGTGCAGCAAAGGTAGATCTTCGGCACCTATACAAGTCACTTCACCAACAGGAAATTTAGATCCATATCTCCCAGCCCTCCCTGTTCATTCAAGTAGAAGGCACCTTTAGGCGAAGGGGACGACCAAAACTAACATGGAAGAAGGTAGAAAGAAAAATAAGAAAAGGCCCAATCACATGATTTTACATAGCACATGGTGAGAGCTTTCCCCTCTGGAAAGTAGACCTTTAGCCTCCAGTTTTTGTTGATTAAAATAGAGAATAGAGAAAAGAAAAAAGAGGATACTGTCTCGTCATTTTCCTACCAAAGAGCTAGTAAGCTTTCTGCAACAAACATCTAAATTTTCATCTAAACTTAACTCCCTAGTCTTGACTCAAAAGTATAATGATACAAACAAGAAATTATTTGAAGGAGCGTGATCATCAAACACAAGTAGAGCAGAAGAGCAGTTCTTGCATAGCTGTTTCATGTGTATGGTAGCAGTTGCTAAGTGTCAACAAGAAGAATTAGGCAGACTGTTTCTTATATTCTTAATTCTTCTGACAGGTAGATCATAAGAAAGACTACTATTTCAAACTAAAATAACTCTGAAGATGAGTAAAAAATGATAATAATGAAGATTTAGGAGTAACTATGATACCTGCAATCTGTTTGATTTCGGGTACGGTGAGTTCTCGAGTATACACACCATCAAACTTCTTTAGAGTTGAAAAAATGATTCTAGAAATGTTCAGATTAAGACCCATCCCAATAGCATCACTGGCTACTAGAACATCGAATTCACTGCTTTCGTCATTGAACATAGTTGCCTGGAAGCTTAAATAGCAAACTCAATCAGATAACCCATTGGATGACAGCATTCAGCAGCAGAATGAGACTACTTTAAGACCAGTTTATCAGGGATTGCCATGAATTTTGAATCATACTAATTGCACCTATTGGCTAAAACTAAAATTTGCAATTCGTGATTGAATTTGATGGCCCAACTAGTTGGCAATTTGGCATAAGCTTCTTTTTCTGTATAACTACAAAGTTGCACTCAACATAATTGGGCTCACTAGCAGGAGTTCTTGTTGCAATCAGCACAGATTGAGTAGAGACAGACTACTAAAACTTTCTTTGCCAATTGTAAGAAGTAGCACAATGGAGCAATTAATTATGAGCATTACAACTATATGTAAGACATCTGAAAAAAGATGAAAAATATATAGATATAGCTAGCTTGACAAGAAATCCCTAAGAGAATCAGGTAATCATAAGAAAGAATAACAGAAGAAATGATATCTGAAAATATGCAGAATAAACTTAGCAGTTTAGTGGCCCTGATTCCTAAACAATTTAAATAGTGAGAAAAACTTATTGTGTCACAACAGAAACATACTACCCAGTAATCACTCATTTGGTCTTGTTAGACTGTACCTGCTTTGTTCGAGTTTCTGGTGGCAATGAGCCATAGACTACAGAACAGAGATGCTTTCCCCCATTTTCAATTCTTTTCTGTATAGCAGATAAAAAGAATATGAGATACTATAGACAGATCTATCACATGCAGCATGGGATCCCTCACTCTATCAAGTTTGTTTACATAAATAGCTACATCCATTACTCGATTTAATTACTACGATAAGAACATACTCAAGCAGCATTCATAAACTTAGTACTAACCTTTAACTTATATAACTCACGTCTTGAAAATGTGACGATGCAATCACCAGTCTTAACATTCGAGAAAGAACCAAGTGGAAATTTTAAAGGGATCAATGGGGAGAGTCTTTCATAATATTGAACCTGAGAAATAGCATAATATAGTTATCTAAGTTAGAATGTTAAACAGAGACTACAGATACCTGAAAGTATCCCAAATATTCCTACGTATATAATCCACTGAGATATCAACAACTGAAAAATGCACAGAAAAATGAAATACTCTACTGAGCAGCAATAAGTCATATAGAGATTATAAGTTGCAATTGATATCCAGCATAGAAGTCAAATACAACTACTGGAGTAAAGTTTGGTTATTCGGTAGAGTGATGACGTTGACTAAAGATGGATATGCAAACTGAAGTTTTATATTTACAAAACTGTTATATTAGCTCAATAACTTTAACCACAAAAGAATTACACTTTGGTGATATTTAACTAATGGCACATCACGGGTTATGTTGATTATGGATATCCTTATTTCAATATTCAAGTTGAACATATTAACAATTATTACATTATTCTGAATTCTGATACTATCAAACACCAAAGCATGCTATTAGAATTTTGTACTAAACAATCTTTAGCATAGTAACGTCTAATCAAACTTATTATATGATACACAAGAGAATTATGATAACAGGTGAGCAATTACTATCTACAGACTCTAAAGATAAACAACCTTAACCACATCTCCAGTGACTTCAAGTATTCTCTGAATAAGAGGAACAGCAGCTGGATCACCACAAACATGAAGTTCATCTGAAGAAATCCCTAGCAGCGCACGTGTGAATGAAAACCCCCTCGTTCTACAACCGACCATCTATTAAAAGCAAAATAACAAGGGAAGATAAGAAACTACAAAATAACAATGTGCCAAAAGACATTGAGATAGCTATCCACTATGAAGATGTGATGTAGCTTTAATACAGTCCACCGATATTTGATGCAAGCATTGCAGAAAAAATTTACATACCTGAATTTCATCAATAACAACACATTGGTAATCACTTGTCACATCAGCCATTTCAACTGTTATAGAACTATGCTTTGCACCATCAATTTCCTCTCGTTCTTGTCCAGTAATCAAGTTACATGGAACATTTGCTCTGTTTAATCTTTGTGCCACCTCCCATGCTAGTAGCCTTAAAGGTCCACAGTACAATCCTTCAACAAACAATAGTATACTACTTCTAAATTTCTAATGTGCGAATAAACATGCGATTTAGTATTAAAATAAAATTATATTACCTGAAGAGCTAGATTCTAATCGCTTTAGAGCATTATATGTCTTGCCACTGTTTGTAGGACCCACGTGTAAAAATACATTGCGCTTCTTTCTCCGTGCGTTTGGATACCATGTATGAGGATGACTACACCAAAGTTGGCAATGGAAATTTCATCACAATGTTTTCATAACCAATACATAAAGCAAGCAAAGCTAATAGTCAAAGCTGTGATATGTAGTACATGCTAGATGTTATCGAACATTAAGCCCCATTTGACAAAGTCAAAAGGCCACTTTACAAAATCATTATACTCTTATCTCACGGAACATACTAACTGTCAGCTCATGAGTTGAAATTGATGACGGAGAGCAGGAAAATTTTTGCCTAGAAACTAAGCACAAAGGAATGGTTTCCTGAGCAAAATTCTTGAAGTAATTCTATCCTTTCACCACTAAAATGATAGAGAAAGGTAAATCATGATTATCCGGTACAACAAATAAAGTGAATGTAGGAAAGAACTCACACATGCAGAAACACCGAAGTCCACCCTTCCCGCACAAATATACACACAAATGCAGAGGAGTGACAGCGATGGGATTTCATTTGCTATATTTCACCTCAGCCTAACATTTTAAAGAAATTTCGTAATTGCAAAGAGTGACATCCTGAGGAGCATATTGAGACTGGATTCATTCTCTAATTTTCTAAAGTGTGTTAATCTTAAAATCAATCAGCAAAAGGGCTAACAAATTTTGTAGCAGTAATTATTATTTTATCCTCATCTGTCATGTATATTTGGATGACCCGACTAAATTGACTTAAACGAAAGAACCGTGAAGGCAAGATGGGCACTGAGGATATGAGTAGCAGAAATATGTCTAGGAATATTTTTTGGTAAAACTAAGAATTGTAAGGGCAAGGTGTAACTAGAGAAGCATACATATGAAATTAATATGAGGGAGTTTAAAAAAACATGAAGTACATGTACTAAGGGGTGGGTTCTTGACAAGGAGATGCTTGGGAGCATGTCCAGATACGGGGACAGGAGTAACATCAGAAAAGAAAAGGCAAAAGATTTCAAATGTTGCAGCAAACGTTATCCTCAATAGGAATAATCGCCAGGCAAAGGTTTGTATATCCATATTCGGTCCATCCGCAAATAATTTGGTTATATACCTTATCATTCTAGTAGTGCAGGAAATGCATTCTTACGTTAAATCGGTCAAGTCAAACTTCCCCGAGTCGTGGTAGGCACGCAAAGACCCTAAATTGCATTGCGCGTGTATCCAGGAGTTACGGTCAATAGCCAACACCACCGAGCAAAAAATGAAATCTGCAAATAATACATACCATGTTAGACAACATTTTCAACCAAATCCACCCTAGTATCTACAAAAACTTTTGTATCTCTTCAGAGGTGCGTAGATAATTGAGAAGAATAAATTCAGTCCTGTTCGTCATTACATCGAACAACCAGTTAAAACCAAATCCACGAACAAGATCGTCTAATGTAGCATTATCTCATGCCAAGATTGCATCGTTCATTTCGCAATACCGCTTGGGCAAAGAATCAAACATTTATTGGGCACAAACCAAAATCAAGAACTAATCATCCAAAAAACGCTACTTTTTGGCAACAGTAACGGACGGAAAGGGGATTAGTACACGAACCATGAGTAAGAGGACGGATTAAAGAGGAGGAAGGGGACTTGCGAAACAGAAGAAAACGGGCCATTGTCATCGATGATATTCTCTGGATTTCTCTTCTAATTTGTCTTCGAGGTTGCTCGAAGGCATCAATTAGGTGGGAAAGAGTCGGTGATGGGGGTGGAGCAGAGACTAAGACGACCGGGGGGGGCTCCGGCCGGGAACTCTCGTCAGTCGGGAACTTCAAAAGGGCAAAACTAGTCGATTTGTGTACTCTTGATGTATGATGATGAGAGGTCAATCCTGGACGTCCAATGTCGACGGGCAAAATAGTAATCATACGAACTCTTTCCTTTGGTTAGTGATGCTAATTGCAAAACCACCAGATTAACTCAAAATTTCCTCTATGCATTCTAAAATCATATTTTATTTCTCTCTCTTCTTGTATTATTTATTGAAAGAATATTATCTTATATATGTGTCTCCTTCATAATCCAGAATTCCAGATCCAGTAGAATAGGTTCCAAAATAATAATAATAATAATAATAATTCTCTCTTCATTCACCTTACAACCCACCATCTCAAATGAGGTACGACTACTTGGTCAAGGATCACAATAGAGAGAAGCTCTGCTACTGCCTCTCTCCTCTCTCAACTTTGGCCTTCCATAATTGCGTCTAGCGAAGATGATAGCTTATGACCTATGCACTGCCTAAGACCCCAAGAGTCATCCCTTCCCTTGTGACGGGATCGCGGGAGAGGAAGAATATAAAGGGAAAAAAAAAAACTAGCTCTTTGAAAGAACAGTACGTACAAAGGCAACACCTTTGGCTCTGGGGCTCTGCCAATCATTGGTAACAAGCAACAGAAGAGAATGACAATGATATCTAAGAAAATACGAGGACAGAAGCCTACATTTGCAATACACGGCTACACCATACATGTGGACTAACAATTAATAGTTAATTTGGTGCCAAAGCTACTTTGGAGATGTATACATCTTTCATTCTTTCTATGTGAAGAGCTTCAGAAAATGACACGGAGAAAAAGGCCAAGATGGAGTACAGGAACCACTCCCTCTCTCTCTTTTCTCTCTGGTTGATACTAAGAAACCGTTAAAGGAATGAGGG
The DNA here is from genome assembly GCF_019914945.1 of Typha latifolia. Lineage (NCBI taxonomy): Eukaryota > Viridiplantae > Streptophyta > Magnoliopsida > Poales > Typhaceae > Typha > Typha latifolia. Next base: position 17,708,872 of record NC_133089.1, read on the forward strand.
CTAAGTGAGACTGGGGAGAAGTTTTTAAAGCTGAAAAAGTAAAAGAAAGAGAGATACTTTGCTCAAAGTACGGACCAAGGATCTCGTATGAGTTTGACTGCCCCCACTCTCCATCATCGAATACTTCCAGCTTCTTAAGGTTAACAAACTACTTCTTAGTGTGTGTGTGTATATATATATATATATAATGTTGCCATCTTCTGTATTTTAGTTTTTCTCCAGGAAAAGGTTACAGTTTTGAAGAACATTCCATATGAAAGTACTTTTTGGCTATTGCTGTCTTTGTGAATATACGAGAAGATGCTAATTAGTTAACAGGAGAAATATTCATAATATGCGTACATGATAAATGCCACAGCATAGTATCTAGTTTTGGCAGTTTTATTATGAAGATTAGTGCCTTGATCTGGACTGGTTGATGGACATATCATAGAATAGAGGCCAATTGAGGCCAACTCATTGATTATGAAATGGATCTACTGTCTACAACACCTGGCATGATACCAAGGGACAGCGGACCGCCACGTCATCATGGCACTTTAAAATCAAAATCTTGGTTGGATATTGTCTTAGAAGAGCATGGATCAGCAGCCAATTTAAGTAGTAGCCTAGTAATAGGTTGAGGTGCATACTGATATCAGTTTTGGGGATTCTCATTTTGGAGATTAGGAGAAGAATATGCACTGTGTTCATTATCATTAGTATGATATATATTTTTTTTATGTTCCAATCATTTAGTTTATTGCTGCACTTGAAAACCAAACTAAAGTTTTCCTGCACATTGGAAGTTTGAAGTTTGAACTCAATCTTATATGCTCTGAAAACAGAAAAATAATGAAGCTTGAGCACAATGTCCTATGGTGGTCAAAATTTTTGGGAAGCTAGCATTGGGTGAGCCCATAGTCTAGATATACAAACAAAGGTTATGATTAATTCAACAAGAACGCTACACTATTGAAATCGCAAACACAAACTCGAGGAGGAAAAGATGTATTTTTAACTAGATTAAATTCTTTATTCCTTATCTTAGGATTCTTCAAAACTCGTGTTGCCGTCCGTGGGTTATCGAGAAAAGAAATGGCCAGCACTTCTTTTAATAATCTCCTCTTGAAATTAGAGAAGAGAGAGTTTTCTTTGGTTTCGATCAACTAGAAGAGAGAGAGTTAAGCAAAGCAAAGCAAAGATGCTTTTCTATTATCTGAAAACGAAAAGGACAACGGCGAGTTGACCAATTATATATGAATGGGTAAATGTATGTGTGTGTGTGTGTGTATAATTGGTAACCTGGATTCAATAGAAGCAGGAGAACTAACCTAACAAACAGTTATACAGTCCATTAACTATTTGTTTACTTGTACTAGGAGAGGAGAGACAGGTGCCTAGATGAAGTGCCCAAAGTTCCGAAGTCCCAGTACCAGTGGGAGGTTGGGGAGCACTGAAAAGCCCTGCCCAAGAATGCCCACAACTAGGAAAAATTCCAAACACACATTTAAAGGAAATTCTTCTCCGTCACCCAAAGCAAAGCAGTATCCATGCAGACACAGTTACCTAAACACAAGGTAAAATTTCGAAAGAAAGAAAAGAAAGAGAGATCTTACTTGCCTTTACCCTTTTCCTTTTAGCTGCTTTTACTTGTCCCTGCCGAATGGGGGGAGCCCAAAGGAGGAGGGGAGTCTTGTAGATTGGTAGTAGTTAAGCAATGCCCAGGAACTACTAGTACTATCCCATTTCTCTCTCATAGATTTTTATTTTTATTTTTATTTATTTTTATATAGGACCATCTTTTATTCGCTGCCTATTTTGGGTTTGCCTTGGATTTGGAGTAACAACAGTCAACAGTACAGAGAGAGAGAGAGAGAGAGAGAGAGAGAGCTTTATTCTGTTCAAAATTGGATACTTTAATCAACTCCTTGGAACGAGGATTTGAAGGCGAGACGACTCCCTCTCTTCTCTTCCACCCAGCAATTAGTAGACTTGCTCTCTCTGCTGCTTGCATTGCTTCCGTCTGCCCAAAAGTCCTGCCTTTGTTCTCCCATATACACCTTGAGTTCTCTTTTTCGCTTCCACTGCTCCAATCCCTGAGTTCGTCACCATCGTAGTTCAATCTCAAAACCCCTTTGTTAAATGCCACAAGACCCGTTCTACTTGGATAAATAGAATCCTGCAAAGATCCTATCCTTCTTCTTTTTTGGTCTTATTGGACGACAAAAAAAAATTTGGAAATTTTGTTCTGTTTTCTGCCAAATCATTGCTTGTTAACTGCCTCTGACAAGAATCCAACAAATAGTTTTGAGGACGGGAAGTGGCTTCTTTGTCTTTAGTCTCTCCTTTAAGAGCAAACTCAGAAGACATCACTGTCTCGCCTTTCGTTTCATTCCAAGACAAACCCAGATGTCCGGAGAGCTATAGCAGGGGAAGGGGGGCAACCATTTCGAACCTCTGTATGAGGGAGCTCTGGAGCAATGAGAGATGAGAATCCAAATAAAAGCAAGGTGTTTGGCAGATTCGATCTCTTTCTCCACTGGGTTTGTTTTTTTTTCATTGCTCTGCTCACTCGTACTGATCATGTCCTCGGTTTCTTCTTTTAGCTCTCATGGTCGAAGTCCTTGATGAGGAAATGGTTCAACATAAAGAGCAAAGCTCAGGACTTTCATGCAGATGATGTTGTTCGCAGAGGTGGGTATCTCTTTCTTCAATCCATGCATTCATGTACTGGTTTCTTTCTTCTGACCTCTTTGATTGATTCGAAACTCTGAGTTCCTTTTAATTTCTCAAGTTTCAGTCTTCTCCTGGGTTTTTCTTTTTTCTTCTCATACGACTTGATGGTTATAGACTATAATTTACTCTTTTGCAGATTAAAAAAAAATTATGCTTTTGATTCATAGTTGGTACCGTTCAAATTCTTGACTCTTCTGCACATTACTGCTAGCAGCAGCAGTGTCTTCCTTTGTCTTTTGTCTTGAAACGTGTGTTCCTTACAGGAGGTGATGAGGAATGGAGGAGCAGCTTCTCAGAGAGGGAAGCATGCACCATCAAGAAAAGCAAGACAGGTAATACAGCAACAGTAGCATGCCTCACCCTCGCATCTTTGGACCACATTAGAAGGCTGCTAACTTTACTTTTACTTCTACTGTATCTTCCTCTCTCTAATTCCTTTGGATTGTAGCCTCTTTGGTGTTCCTTTTCTTCTCTTCATTTCTCACACTAACTATGATTTGGGTCCGCAGGAAGATTCTCCAGGAAGAATAAGGATCGAGCTCGCCGAGGAAAGATTGACCTTGATGCGGCTGAAGCTACTGTCACTTTGGACTACAGGTATCCCATATCAGTTTCGCAATCAAAATTCACTTGGCATGCTTTAAATGTAATTTCCTTATGATATGTCTCTACTCTTCCAATCTCTTTGAGATAGGATCTTTGTTGCGACGTGGAACGTGGGCGGCAAATCCCCCCCAAGTCATATGAACCTTGAGGATTGGCTCCATACATCACCTCCTGCAGATATATATGTATTGGGGTATATTCTTTGACTTTAAATTTATCCTACATCATCGAAAATTCAATATTCCAGCTGCAGAACTTCAAATGACCAATTGTTGGTTCTTTTGGTTTATTAGTTTTCAGGAAATTGTTCCTCTGAATGCCGGGAATGTTCTGGGAGCTGAAGATAATGGTCCGGCGAGGAAATGGGTTGCTCTTGTTCGGAAGACGCTGAACAATCTTCCAGGCACAAGCAGCAATGGAAGCAATCAGACGCCTTCTCCTGTACCTAACCCTGTTGTGGAGTTGGATGACGATTTTGAGGGCTCATCAACAAGACAGAATAATTCATCATTCTTCCATCGTCGGTCCTTCCAGGCGCTGAGTCGTAGTTTAAGAATAGACGGAGATATAGTGCCACCACAACCAAGGCTGGAACGTCGGTATAGCGTCTGCGACAGGGTTATCTTTGGGAGCAGACCAAGTGATTTTGATCCTAATTTCAGATGGGGTGGGTCTTCTGATGATGATAATGTTGCTGGGGATTCTCCCAGTACCATGCACTTCTCACCGATGTCTCATGGCTACAGTAATGCCTCAACAATGGAGGAAAGAGATAGGTCAACAGGACGCTCTAGGTATACAGAACTTGTTTTCTGTTAATAATTTGCTCATACTATAGCATTTTTTTTTGTGGATTAAAGCTACTATAGCAAACTTCATTTCGTATTCTCCACATTCATTGTGGCTTCTGGACTACATATTCCCTTTCATGGATTCTAATTCTTAACTTCTTTTTCCTAAGTTGCCATCATCCAAAAAATAACAACCTAACTTCTTGGCTTTATTAGGTACTGTCTGGTTGCAAGTAAACAGATGGTCGGGATATTTCTGATGGTTTGGGTCCGGAGTGAAATAAGGGATGATGTAAGGAATCTGAAGGTCTCTTGTGTTGGAAGAGGACTAATGGGTTATCTTGGAAACAAGGTAAAACTTCAAGGTTCAAGGTACTTTACCTGAATCTGTTAATATGTCATTAACTAGGACTATCCATGTTTAGTTATTTACCTATTTGAATGGTTGAATTATAAAGTATTGCCATGGTAGTGCTGGTTGAACTATAAAGTATTGCCATGGTAGTGCTATTTTACCTATTATCTTATGCACCTTATCGATTATTTATGCAATACCCAAATTAATTTGAAATACTCCTAGAGCCACTTGGTGCTTCTCAAGACTCGTTCTTTTGCTTGTTTAAACTTGTGATATGATCTAAACTTCTTAGAAAAGACAATCTAAAACTTGTTTCTTCCAGGGTTCAATTTCAATTAGCATGTCTTTGCACCAAACAAGCTTCTGCTTCATCTGCAGCCATTTGACTTCGGGGCAGAAGGAAGGGGATGAACTTCGGAGAAATTCTGATGTTTTGGAAATCCTGAGAAAGACTAGATTTCCACCAGTCCATGGGCTATGTGATGAGAAGGCGCCTGAAACTATCTTTGAGCATGAGTAAGCCTCCATCAGATAGCTCACTGACCAATCTTGAGACATGTTATTTTTGATATTTGATCATATCTTTATCCATATCTGTCTGTGTTTATGTTGTAGTCGAATCATATGGCTTGGGGATTTGAATTACCGGATAGCTCTTTCATATCGATCTGCAAAGGCTCTTGTTGAAATGCGCAATTGGAAAGCCTTGTTGGAAAAGGATCAGGTATTTGGGTGCTCCTTTAATTCAATACATCTTATATCATTTCTTCCTTGATGCAGCCCTAAAGTAGTGTAGCTCTTTCTCAAACCTTGCTGGAAGATTTCTTGGTGTTATATGGAATACTTTGTGTTTATCCATAAATGTTGTGTTCCTCACGGAAGATTTCTTGTGATGTAGAGAAAGCCATGGTCCTAAAGTAATCCTTGGACATTGGTCTAAACCTTTTGAACTTTTCTTTACCAGCTTCGGATAGAGCAAAGATGCAGACGTGTCTTTGAGGGCTGGAATGAAGGAAGAATATATTTCCCTCCCACATACAAATATTCAAACAATTCAGATAGATATGCTGGAGATGACATGAATCCAAAAGAAAAGCGTCGAACGCCTGCATGGTCAAATATTAGAACTAAAAGCATACTACTTTTGACCGTTTTTATGGTTTGTTAATCTGATGAGTTTGCTTGCTTATCAGGTGTGATCGTATCTTATGGTATGGAAGAGGTCTCAACCAGCTTTCTTATGTTCGTGGGGAGTCTAGGTTCTCTGACCACAGACCAGTTTATAGCATCTTCATAGCTGAGGTTGAATCTATCAACCATAGCCGAATCCAGAACATGAGTTACTCTAGCTCCCGAGTAGATATTGAAGAACTCCTTCCATATTCACATGACTATACAGAACTTGGTTTTTATTGAAAGGGTTCATTCAGAACTTGAGTTTCTTGTGGAGCGATGCTAGTTTTCATTTGATAAGACAGAAAGGTCCTTTTGACTCCATTCATCTCTGCAAAAAAATTTCATAACCTGCAACATGTTCCTCATCTCAGAGTCTGTATTCTTGATCTCCTGCAGGAATCTCATTAGCAAAAGGTTTAATGAGTGAATCAAGCCTAAGCTACTGCTTTTTCTAAAGTGAGCGATGAGGATTTAATACCCATAATTTATTTTTATTAGGTGTGACAGATATATCAGGTCTGATACTACAACTAACTGCAGACATTTTGTTTGATCTTTCTCTTCTTTTTATTGACAGCTAACTTCAACTGGGAAGCTCTGAATAGCATGATTATAGAAGAAGAGTTTCAAGCATTAATCCATCTATTTACGGTACATCTTCTGAGGAAATAGGTATGCAATAAATAATTACCAGCTGTTTGTGAACTGCTGATTCTACAAATGGAGTTTTATTTTGTATTTGTTGACTTCCCCATTTTCTTTTTCTCACGCAAACTAGTACTACCTTCATCCTTAAATCATATTAAACTTCAAATAACTCATTAAAATGTAACTCCTGGAGTTCCATTGTTTTCCCGGGCTAATCGGACATATCCTGCGTCGATTTTCCTTTTGCAGAGGCGTAAGAGTAGCCCATTCGTCCTATATTTTCTTACTGATGTTGCATATATGGGATGGATGTGTAAACCTTTGCATGGTATCTTTTGCAGGAATACTGTTCAGTCTTAACAAAGTCAGAGTCTTTAAACATGATCACTGGAAAGTAATTCTGCATTATATTGCTCATAGGCTCATCGTACCCACTCTAAGTTCTCAGAGCTCCCAGCAACAGAAAGTGATGCAGCACTGTACCGACACAGAAGAAGCTTTATTCATATATTCTTTTGCTAGTTAACAGATTTTTAGCAACCCTAGATAACAAAGGCTCTCCTCGGAGACACTGACGGCACGCGTACAGCAACTGAACAACATCAGACATATATACATTGGATTCTTTATATGATTCTTTTGTTCAGACTGTACAACATTTTTGTAGTTTTTGGTAGGAGAAAAAAAAAAGGAGGATGGCTGTGCAACCACCTATCGAGTGTGTATACTTCTTTTTCTATTTCTTAAGTCGGAAAGGGCAATGGAGTTCTGGATGCACACTCATTGTTTTGGAGATGAAAGAAGTGTAGGTTATCATATGTTGCTCAGGGGCATGTCTTTGATGATTTAAGCGGCAAAAAGGCTATTCCATTGAGTTAGTCTTCAGAATAGTTTTGTTCTACTCTTTCTCTTTTTTTGCATGAATTGTAAAAGACAAGAAAAAGGACAGGAGGGTTGGCATCTCTAGGAACATATTCTCCGTGTCTTGAAAAAGAGAAGAATCTATGCCAGATATATAAAGCCCATAAGTAAATAATATATTTACCTTGTTATATATATATATATATATATGTGTGTGTGTGTGTGTGTTGTGTTGCATGGACTATTCAACTAAACATGGTGGTAGCCTTTGCTTACATCCTTGAGAATTGTTCTTATCCTTCTCTCTTTGGGTGTGTACAGTACTCTTGTGTGTTTTAAAGTCATGATTTGTCTACACCTGCTTTTTTTGCTCCATGTGTCCTCTGCGCATGTTCATCTTTTGTCACGTCAGGTATTTTTATTGCATGAGTAGTCTCTTTGGAGACGTCCCATAGAAACTATTAGATGAGTAGCTTTGCTTTCCATCTGGCTGGAAGTGAAAACAAATACATAACTGAGAGCTGAAGTTAATTTGAAGAGTTCAAAATAAAATATAAATAAAAAAAATCTAAATATATAGAACTATTCGTGCAGATTTCAAATCGATCTCCAGTATCCTGTGCAGCTTATAAATAGTCTACAAATTCAAATATTATAGACGGAGGAGGAAATAATCTCAATCAGCGTTGGACTTGGAGAGCAAATTAATGGCAATGACATCCAAATGCAACTTCGAAAACGGAAGATGGGAGAGAAAAGCAAGTATGCACGATTTGACCTTGATAGGAAGATAGGTAGACGAGAGTCATAATACCAGGCAAGTTGCTGTGTGCCCAAAGTGGTATGGGACCTAAGAATCTGGTTTCACATCAACCACAGTAATCATATGGATATGCAACTAAAAACTGCATGAATCTAGCCTGCTCTTGATGATTGGATACCACTAAGAATCCATCGTCTATTGGGAGATTATTTTGGTCAATAATAATTTATGAACAAGTTGTCCTTGGGAATGCGGGATTTGCGTGTGGTAGAAGTTGTCAGATTGTTGAAGGAAGAAAGGAAGGAAGGAAGGAAGGAGAGAAAGTACACACCTGCAGAGATTAATAAGATCTGAGGAGCCCCCGGTGTTGCCGCTGCTAGCTGTTTGCTATGAAGAACTGGAACACGTGTGTCACTCACTTGTTGTATCTTTATATATTAACTATTGCTTGAGATGTTTGGCGTGAAGGATCTGATAGGAGGAGGGGAGGACGAAGTCAGATCACTGTGACCCAGAAAACCATGTCACTTCTACAACCGTACGTGTTCACGTGTACTTACTTACTTACACATCTGAGACTCAGAAGAGAGTTTTCTTCTCTCTTGTGTTGTGTTGTGTTGTGTTGCTCACGGCCTCTTGTTCTCTTATCTCTTTCCTGTGATTCGTACACTCCTATTTACTAGCTTCGTCAGGTCAACCAAACAGAAGAAGCCAACAACAACACACATCTAAATTGTCAATTGTTTTGGAATGGAACCTTGTTGCTCGGGAAACAGCTCTGCTGGTTTGCTTAGAATTGAACTAAAATGAGGACATGTTCATGAATAAAGAAATATTTTTATTCTATTTTACATATAGTGTTTGGTCGAAGAAAGAAAAATAAAATAAATGCTGGGATAAGAATATAAAGCAAAATAATTGTTATGACGGTGATAGTTGAAATAAGAGATAAAAACAATTAAAATAAATATTTGTTATTTTTTTTTGAAAAAAAATAACAAATAACTAAATAGTTATAAAACTACTTATCAATTGTAATTTTATTTTACAATTATTATACTATCTTCTTGGCTAACGTAATAATTTAATTTAATCGGTCATAATTTACATAATATAAATATCATGACAAATAATATCATCAATAAGCGTCCCATATTAAGATATTTTTAACTAAAAGATATATACTAAGAATGACGAGGGTAAATTTATCATCCACGTTTTGAAATAAAATAGGTGAATTATTCTGAAATTTTTGAGCTCGACTTTTGAAAAAGAAAAAAAAGAAGAAGAAGAAATAATCCTTCTCCCCTTCTTCACATATGAATATCTCAATTTATTAGCCTTATACCACAATATGAATCCTCTTAATTTATTATTATTCCGTCATCTACAAGCAGATGAAGAAATAAAGTTAATATCCCCTCGATACTTGTGAACAACCAACTACCAAGCAGCTCCTGTCAAGTATCAACACTTGCAGTAGATGAAAAATTTTTGAAGAACCTAAGGGGGAATCAGATATGTATCTGTACAAAATCATTAGCATCCATAAAACTAGCACTTTTGAACGAAGTTACAAATTGAATTGAACCGAATCAATCTTCTTTACTTCAAATTATCTGTCCTTCAAAAGCATAAAAGAAACTATTCATAACCCTGTAGTTTGAGCACGAATGCTGCTTAGCAGGTTAAAGCTATTCATGTGCTAACTAAAATCACTACAGTAAGTGGATCGAGCTTAATGATCATCTTGCAGCTAGGACCGTGCACCATTTCGAGATCGCATACCACCAGTTGCTTCCTTGTTATCATCTAGCAACTCTATCCCCTCGAAGATCATTTGATACCGCCTACATTCACGGGAGCAGAATGTGCGAAAATGCCTTGCATAAGAAAAATAGCAGTTCATTTAGCATATTATCAAATAGATCAATTGCAAAGAGGCATGCTAAATCACTAAGTGTATGCATGGAATAACAAGTTAATAATCAATCCCATTGAACAGTCTGTCTGATAAAGCACCTAAAAGGAATTCAAGGATCAACGGAATTATGATGGTCATGACTTTTTGAAGGTATTTTGAGGTGGAAACAAACCATTAGAATCATGCAGGATTAGGACAGTAGAGTGTTTCATTTCTATTTATCTAAATAGGAGCTCCAATCCTATCAATCTAGATGGGATCACCGACCTGTAAAGCTGCAAGCTGAATCACACCTCACATGCCAAGTAGATTGTCCTCTATGTCGAAGGAAATCATACTAATTTTTCTTATCACACCGTTCAACAGTAGGCGGCCTATCTTCCAATTCCAAACTCTCAGTTGCAGGCCTTTTAATCACAGCCTTTGAGGTTGTTGACATTGTCTTTTGACTCTTATCCATTGAGAAATTACTCCCCAGTGCCATGGCATCATCAAAGTCATGCCCGGACTCTCAATGAGAAACTTCATACATAATGTCTGCCTTCAGAATCTCGTGCTATATGTATCAACTGCGCAATTCTCTGTACCAATTTGTCATACCCCCAGTAGATTATCTGTGAACCCACTTCAGCAGACTAATTACCACTACTGCTAGATAATGTCTGACTCAGTTAAACAATAAGGTGTATGCTATTAAGAGATTGCTTTATTTATATTCCCCTGAACCTTTAAATCATTATTTTAGCTGGACTCCATAACAAAGGACTTCAACTTGTTGGATCCAATGTCTATCACTAGCATATATAATCTATCACTAATGTATTGATTTCTGCAAGAATCTAGATTGGACCTCTGCAAGTATTGCTATAGTTATGCTAAGTTAATCATTCCATAGATGTGTAACCTTGACTCCAATTATGAATAATTAGAATAAGAAAAAAATCAGACATATGCCATATGACAGGGAAAAAGGATTTATATGGCCAAGCACCATATTGTTGTTGATGAAATGCGTTTGTACTCCAAAGTGAATGAGGTGTTGAGGATAATTATAGGTCAGAAAAATACAGTGTTATAATAAAAAAGATACTTTATTATAACATAGTCTATTGCTATTCCAGGATTAGAATGAATCTGAGTGATGTGCTAAATTGCTAATTAATTGGAATTCTGAAATAGATCTTTCTGAACTTGCATTTGCTACTATGCAAATTTTGTGCTGCAAGAAAACATGATTAATAGAAGATGAGGGATTATATAATAAGATCTTATACGGTGGCCAGTTTTCAAGTACCGTTACAATTATTGTAAAGAGATACAGTTCTTGCACATTGTTTTCCTGTGTGATACCATTATTCAGGTCAACATGCAATCATGAATCATATCAATAGCAGGGGAAACTAATTTAGTGTTGAGTTAGAACTTAGAAAGGCGGGTACTAAACCACAAATTTTGGTCATTGGAAAAAAGTAAAATCCCATAAAACATACTTACAGGAACCACATAACATATGTTGAGCAATATATAGATTTTACACTTCAGATTGTTCCTTCATAACATGATAATATCATTGATCTCCTAAAACAACGGTAATTCCATTGTAAGCATTGAAAACAAGCTTATAATTATATTACTGAAGAGCAGGAAAAGGAGAGCTTTTCTCGAATTAGAAGGAACAGAGCAAAAAGATTCAAACTTTCATCCAAAAGTACAGATCGAGGAAGAGACCAGATTATATCTACATCAACACCAACACTACATAAAAACTGCAAATTAAATGAGGAAGATATAAAGAAGAAGTGAAGCGATTAGAAATGACATACCCAAACATGTACAGATCGCTCTGTATTCGCTTCTTGCACAAAAAACAATGCGTCAACAAATCCCCACTTTGTTCCACAACATCACCGATCGAGACGTTCGGCAACGGCGACGATTCCACCCAAAGAAGCGGCGGACATCGCAGCTCAAGCTCGAGCGTCGGCGAATTCTCCGGCGCGGACTCCTGCGCCGGGAAGCCCCACATGCGGCGCCATACCTTGGCCGGGCCGGGGCACGGCGCCCGATTTTCGGGGGCGTCGGCACCGGAGATGTGAGGTGGGCAGGAAAGTCGGTAACGCTTGCAGACGGCGTCGTCGACATCGTAGGAGTCGTAGGAAGGGAAGAGGTAGGCGGCTTGCTGGGGACGCATCGTTATCTGTTAGGGTTTTGGAGGGGAGGGAAGGAGAGAGGAGAGCGATTTGAAAAGGGTTTAGAGGAGGAAGAGAAGCGAAAAGTGCGAAGATCTCGCGCAGTGTATTTATAGTTTGCGGAACGGAATTAAAATAAATAAATATATATATTTACTTAAAAGGTTGGAGTCCGTTCTAAAGGGGTTTCATAAAAAATAATAAAAGGAATAGGGGGAATTTGGAAAGAGTCCACGTACACAGTACACTAGCACCTCTTAAATTATGGCCTAATATTACTCATATCTCCTCAACAAATTAACGCCATGTGGCATTCGTCTTCATCGTTAATCTTTAACAAGTACTACTGGAACTATCAGACATAGTGAATCATACATAACATACGATAATTTAGATAATATTATTACAGGTAGTATTATTTTGACTATGATATTATTCAAATACAAAAGGTGTTTCAATTGTTAGGAGTGCATACTCTACGTTTGGACCAACATACATCTGAGAAGGTCGGATAATATTATAATCAGCACCTTTAAAATTGTTATAATTTTGCATGCGGTGGTTTCATGTGATCGGTGTGGTTTGGTTTTATTGATCCGCTCAGTCTACTAAGGTATAATTTAATCATTATTATCTCTTGAGAGCAACCATTTAAAATATTTCTGGCATTGATCACATTAGATATATATAAATGTAACTGCATAGTGGGCAAAGTCAGAAATTAGCTTGATGTACCTCTTAACCTACCATATTATTAACATATCAAAGGAACCACCAGGCTTCAACTAGTTGAAGAATCATGGCATCAACAAATAATGGGTGTAGCTAACATCATCGATCAAGATCTATGCCAAGCTATCCCTCCCAAGTACATCTATAACTCATATTCCTATTTAAATTAGTTAATCAGCCTGTATACCTATTAGCTTCACCATAGATATATTTGACTATAAAATAACTGTAAGATGAACTTAAAAATTCATAATCTTCAACAAGGGGGCAACTGTCCATGACACTGGGTGGGGACCTTTAAAAATGTCCATTAGGAGTAGATAGTCGATTTCCACCTCCAAGTAGGTGACTCCGCGGTGGTGCAAAAACCTAATTAGGCTTTTTTTTTTTGGATCCAAAAAATGAGCCCAATGGGCTATATCATATTAAGCACAACCCATATAGCCCCATGCAAATAATTTATTAAGAGTAAAGAGTTAATTTCCACCTTGAAGTGGGTAATATATTTGCCAATCATAATCAAAGAACTGTATAGCAAGTGTAAGATGAACCTTGCCCCAATAGATGATCTTAGTGGGTTGTTTGATATAGTTGAAACATATATTTATCTATGTTTTCAAATATGCCACAATATGACTGAAATTATAATTTGTATGGGAGCGATTATGAAGATAAATAACATCACCATCATGGAGTCATGAGTTGTTGGCCCAAATAGGATTGGAAGACCCAATTGGCTAAACCGTGTTAAGATTGACCCACATAGCTCGCACAAAAATCAAAATCAAAATCAAAATCAAAATCAAAATAGCAGGCTATGGACCTCACAGTCACAGATCTTGGGTTGAGTTCAGGCCCCAGACCAGCTAGATGAAAATTCTCATCTTAGGCGGAAACCATAATTCCAAAACCCAAACAAAGTGACACGATGATATATATATACTACAAATAATGACCCAGACCCAGGTAATACTATTGGATTTGGGCCCCCAACCATAGGCCCATAGAGTCACTGGAGTATGACCTCTATCTTCTCAAGTGACTTTAGGGAGGGAATCCAAACCGTCCATCAATCGACTCCTAAAATCGAAGCCGTCCATCCTGTGTACTAAATGGGGCCTCGTTTGACCTCTCAAAACCCAAATGGGAAGAAAACCTTCAATTACTTGCACCAAATCCAAGCGCATATGCGCATATCCGTCCCAGAGCTCAAAGGACACGCCGCTGTTCGAAAGCTCTCTCTCTCTCTCTCTCTCTCTCTCTCTCTCTCTCTCTCTCTCTTCTTGCCCCAATAGCGAAGGAGTCCACGGACCTCAGGAAACAATAATCCGCTTTCCCCCAAGGTAGAATCTTTTCTCCTCCGCATTTTTTCCAGTTCGAGCATAAAAAATTGGAATAATAGCCAATTCCTTAAGAATCTCACGTTTTTCTTGATACATTTTTGTTCGTTCTTCTGAATGTCTTGATAAAGATCTCAAATTGACGGGTGCCCATTTGTTCTAGAGGGTAATTAGAGGTGGGTTTTGTCCCAAATCGATAAGGGGCTTCATGGTTCGGAAGTATCGGCTCCCATGATGTTGTATGGCAGAGCAGCGTGGTCTTATTTGCCCTTGTGCAATGCCTCCAATCATGAAACTTTTGGTCTTGATGCAATTAATTGTTTTGGTCAGATTTGTTGATCGCTTGATTAGATGAACTTTTAGGGTTTATGTGTTACATGTCTTACTTTGCCATTATTGAAAGAGAACTAGTGAAGAAATTTTAGGATATTGGATCTCTACTGTGTCTCATGATTCTCAATTCAGTAAAACAAGAACAACTGAAGAGTAGAAACATCATAACCTTGAGATCTTATGGAAACTTTTCTATTCCTGTACCACTAGGTGTCAGTTTGATTTGATGCTTCTTGCTCCCTCTAATTTATATGTTATGCTTATGAAATCTTTGGGGGTGATCAAGTTAACAATTTGTCTTTGATTTTCTAATTGGTACACATATTTATGAAATTCTTGGCTTGATGTTCTTCTCTAGGTTTTTGGACTATGTAGTATCCGTCACTCTACTTTGATTTCCTTTATATTTCCCTAAATGGGAAGCAGTGTCTTTAACAAAAATTTTAGAAATAATTATTCTTGTTGATATTCTAGCGTTTTCTTTTGTTGTATAACCATTTTCAATGAATAGTTACAGTTTCAAAGTTATCATATAATGTTCCCCTTTCCACATGGCTCCTTTTATTTATTTTTTTAAGCTTCATTGTTGACCCAGTAGATGCTCAAAGCTAATGATTTCACTTAAGCTTGATGTCAGATTGCACTGGTTTTCGTAGAGAGAATCTACAAGAAAGCACATAATAAGCATATTATGCATGTCTTCCTTTGGCAAAAGAGGAATATATTTTTCCATCATAATCTTCCAACAAACCATCTTGTGAGGAAATAATGAGAGTATAACATGATTTTCTTTTCCAATAATTATTAAACTGCAATTTGAGGGAATAGCGCATGTCCATAGTTAGGAGATTATTATACATCATCATGAATCCTCGTTCTCTTATATCCTTTTAAATTACCAGTTTAGCCTCCTACTTCTCTCACATGATGATGTGGATTGATGTGATTTAGATTTCTTTTAAGGTGGAATTTTCGTGAGGAAAATTTACTTGCACACAAGAAAGTTATGTCAAAATATATCAGGAAATTATTTGATGGATAGAGATTAGATTATCTCATAGATCCCTAAGACCTCCACAAGAAATTAGAAATGTAGCCATCCGTCAAATGTTCTTGCTTGAACTATTGAACCATTACATGTTCAAATTGTGGTTAAATTGAAATCATCCTTCTTGGCTTTCCTCTTGAATGGTGGGCATAATCTCATAGAATTAAACTCTGGATTCTCAAGATTGGAAATGCCTGCCTTTGAAGTACCTTAGTAAATGTAATTGGAATATGGGCTCTTGTTTTCCATAACATATTTTTGAGATAAAAAAGGGAGCTTGTAATTTTTCTTAGGAAAATATATGTAAGGTCAATAAGAGAGAACACAAAATCAAGGATGGTGCCGTCATGGCTTCTGGAGTGTATGAGACTAAATGTTGGGTCAAAAGTTAGAACATGGAATGGAACACAAGTGTCATCTATAGTCAAAATCATGTCTGCGGGTCCGTGCTAGTTAGCCAACGATCACTATACTGTCTATGACCTGGGGGATTCATATTTCAACAATTGGGATGTTTGGTAATTGTTTGTAAAGAGCTTTCTGTGGCTGTTGTGTTCGTGCATATGTGCACATGATGTTTACTTATTTGCTTTACCTTGACCAGAAAACCCTTTGATGTCATAATTGGTCAGCTTTCTGGTTAAGTTGATCTTACAATTCTGAACCTTGTGTTATCCTTACTAATTAAGACCACATTTTCTGCCAAGGCTACTACTTTTGTAAGTCAAGTTGAGTGTTTTCTTGACGGTTCTATAATTTATGTCTTGCAACAAGCAAAAGGTTTATAAAAACTTTGGATGGTTTTCAGAGTGCTTTAGAACTTTATTTTTCCACTTATCTTGCTGGTTCACAGGGAATCAATCCACTAATGCTGAACTCTATAGGTCAAGTTTCAAGGAATGAATGAGTCAACTCGAGACTTTTGACCCTCTTAGAACTTTCTTCTCCATTTTTAGCCTCTCTTGACTACCTTTTTTTTTTTGTCCAATCAATCTTCGGTAAGATCTCCCTGACACACCGACCTGGAATAGATGCTATTTTCTGTTATTTAACCTCCCACCCTTAGTCCTCATCTGCCCTAGTTGCGTTGCTGCTTAGCAGGGCTTTTGTTTGACTCATTCCTCAGCCTATTAAAATGGTTCATGCAGATGGATAAGCTTTGTGCCATGCTAGATATTATTCCTTGATTGGAATTGGCAATTAGACATGATTCCACTTGTTGTGTTTCTTTTCTTGTATTTTTTATCATTATTTGTTGATCTGGTGGTTTTAGTTGTTTTCTCTGCCTGATTAAAGATGATCTGCCTTTGGTTTATTGCTATAGTTTATTCTATGTTAACAAGCATCTACAATCTGTGATTTTTTAGGTTGTGAATTTCACCATTGCTGCATCAGTTTGCCTGGGGAATTTTCTAAATGCTTAGGGCATTATGTCTCGCTTGATTGATGGCCTACCTAATGAAATAGCTATCCAGTGCCTTGCAAGGGTGCCCTTCTTCGACCATTCTCACCTCCATCTAGTCTGTCATTCATGGAGGGCTACCCTTCGCAGCCCTGAGTTTTGCAAGGCCCGGTGTGAGATTGGTGCTTCAGAAGAACTGCTCTGTGTCTTAGCCTTTGAGCCTGAAAATATTTGGCAGCTCTATGATCCTGTCAGAGACCACTGGCTAACCCTCCCAGTTATGCCATCCCCAATTAGGCATCTTGCTCGTTTTGGAGTGGCCTCTGTTGCAGGAAAGCTATTTGTGATCGGTGGAGGTAGTGACAGAGTTGACCCATTGACTGGAGACCATGATGGCATATTTGCCAGCAATGAGGTTTGGTCATATGACCCACTGTGTCGTGAGTGGATCCGACGGGCTCCCATGATTGTTCGCCGTGCAATGTTTGCATGCTGCACATTAGAAGGCAAAATTATCGTTGCAGGGGGTTTTACTAACTGCCGTGAATCTATATCGAAAGCTGAGATCTATGACCCTGAGATGGATGTGTGGGAGCCTCTTCCAGATCTCCGGCAGACCCATAGTTCTGCATGCTCTGGGTTGGTCATTAAGGGGAAGATGCACGTCTTGCACAAGGGGCTGTCGACAGTGCAGATATTGGAGGATGGTGGAAAGCAATGGGTGGTTGAGGATTTTGGTTGGCTGCAGGGTCCTATGGCAATGGTTCGTGGGGAGTTGTACGTGCTTAGCAATAGCTGCATCTTGAAGCAGCGGGGGGAGAATGTGCCAGATAAATTGGTGTCCTCTGCATCAGAGTTCCAGAGCCGGATCGGTTTTGGGATGATTGGTGTACGGGATGATATATATTTGGTGGGAGGAGTTATAGGACCTGGCCCAAGAAATCAGTGTATCAAGCAGCTATCTGATGTTGATATCCTGAATGTGACGAACGATAGGCCAAGTTGGCGCCCAGGATCACCCATGTCCCGCTGCTGTGGAAGCATTCTAGGGTGTGCTTTGCTAAGGATTTGAGATTGTACCAAACTTGGAAACTAGAGTACAGGGAGCTTTTATTTTATTTTAAAATTTGCGGTCTGTTGTTGAGCCGTTTTGTTTTCATATTGTACTCTTGAAAAGCTATTAAGAAATGCTGTTAGTCTGAAAGGCCAGAGGAAGTAGAGGTCATTCAGTTACCCATTTAGGCAGTTATCAGTTGCTTGTAGCTGAATGTTATAACACAAATCATATACCTTTTTAATGTGGAAACTAACAAATGAGCAACATTTTATCTTCATTCTTGGATGTGGGGCGCATCGTCAACAGTGTAGTTTTGATACAATGTAATCTTGTGAATTGTACAAGCTGCAGCCTTTTACTTTGTAGTAGTCAAGGGTAAACAAGGTCATAGCTGCAGGAAGTCCTTGTGGCGATATTGATTAGAAAATTTATGTACTGCTTTCAGTCTGTTAGTTTGCCAACATATTTGAGCTTAAGATATCTTGAAGGGTAGTCATGTGAGCTATTTCTTTACCCTTCCAATGTATACCACTTACTACATTCTGCCGTGAGTTTTGGGTAGTAAATAAAGTATAATTATTTTGAACAAAAGGTGGTGGTGGTTATGCTATTTACTTGGGGTCCTGAGGTAAATAAAACAAGACTAGAGTAATCTTGACCAGGTTTTTCCACCCTAACACAGCATGAACTAGAGTTCATCGTACATGTCTGCCCAAAAAAATGTATAGAACCCCAGGCAGCAATTTAACAGACATCCCTACAACTACAATAACATCTCTCATCTCACAAGCTTTCTCCTCCTCCATTAGAAGCAGTCAAAGAAAGGAGATATAATTATAACCCACTCCAATTTACATTAAAAATAAATTAAAAAAAAATAAACAAAGAAAATGCCCTTCTGAGCCTGCTGAAGAATTTCTTTTGTCCTTTCTTTCAATCAAGTGGAGCATTGCCAATGAAACCACCTTCTTCTACAGAAGGTCTAGTGAGCAATTCTCTGGCCCTTCATCAAACAGCATCTCCTGGTATCGGCACTCGCTGCTACAGAATGCTTTCTCTCCCCTAAAAATTGTACAAAACTTTGATGTCATAAACTTACTTAGGCTAGAGTAACTCATTAGAATCTAACAAGAAGCAACAAGTTGGCATCAGAGTGCATCAGTCATTGGTGCAAAAAGGTTAGGGAGGTAAAAGAAATGAGGAAGTTGGTCACATGGCTATATAATGGCTTATCCAAGTTGAAGGAAGCAAGCAAACATTGGGTCTGCTATGGAGAACATCAACAGAGCTCTGGTCATGGGTCGGCCATAAGGCATGCATAAATGGGGACCCAACAACGATAGATCACATGGTATGTAGACCCCCAAGACTAACTGCACGCCCATATCAAGTGGACGTAGATGCTAAAGAACAAGATTGGAACGGCAAAAGTAACATTACATGCAAAAAAGCAAACACAAGGGTGAAAGTATAAAGTACATGAGAACACCTTTTAGCACCCAATTAATTTTGATGAAAGTTTAAAAATATATAAATATATGCCATCAGGTGGTTTAACATTGGAGGGGATATTTTCACTTTTAAAATTATAGGACTTGATTTTCTAGATATTACCTCAAAACAAGATGAGATATTTCATTGCAGAAACAAAAGAAGAAAAGATAAAATTGGGTTGGGACTAACAAACCTGTACATGAAGATATCCTTCCCCTGCCCAAGATGCTTCTTGCAAGTATGGCAATAGCTCAAGAAATCATCCTGACCATACACTAGTGATACATGATCAGGAGAAAACCGGTTGTCCTTCCTCAGAGGGATGAATCCATCACTGCAGCTCTCAACGATGCAGTTATCAAAGATGTGGGTGGTCCTCGGATTCGGACCATGCGAGATGACACATGTGTAGTCCTCCGAGAGCTCCATCTCTCGCGGCGAGAGGCATCCGGTAAAATGCTGCGGAGAGGAGGATAGCATGTCAGTGTCCAGATTGGTAGACCCCATCGGTGATCTGCGTGCAGGGGAGTAGAAAGCCAGTTGAGAACTCTTGTTCTTGATGCCGAATTCTATAGGGGAGTGACGAGATTCCAGAGACCCAGTTGGAGATATGGGGTTGGATCGAACTGGGGGTATTTGAATCTTAAGCTGTGATCCAAACAGCACCATCCTACTCTCTGGTTTCCATGTCCTTGTATCACTCTTATCATTGCTGAGAGCATCAACAAGGCCAAGTCCAATGGCTTTCGAGTCTCCATTCTCCCAAGGGCGTTTGTTCTCATCAACAACAGAGGGAGCGGTAGACCATCTTGTGGTCTTCTCAGAGAAGAAGGGCTTGGTTTCCAGTTCTAGTGTGGAGGTTGGGCTCGTGGAAGACTCGGAGTCCAAGGAAGGCTTTGTAATGGAGAATCCAAGAAAGAGCTTTGGAGAGGGAAAGAGAGAGGAGGAAGTGAGCTTATTGTTGAGACTGGCAAGTGAGAAGGTGGTGGTCTCAGAGATTAGATTCTGTTTGCTGCTAACTGATTCAGACTTCTTCCTCAGCATAATATCTTGAGTGTTTGATCTCACAAACAATAGAGCAACAAATGCAAATTCCAAGTAGAAACAAATATAATCCTCGCAACAAATGAAGAAAAGCTTGCCTTTTCTTTTCTTTTCTTTTCTTTTACTCCTAACTTATGTTCCCTGAATTTGAAAAAAAATAATTATAAATAAGAACAGTCGAATAACATAAACAATTTAGAAGAATAAAGGGTACGATGATTTAACAAAAGAAAAGAAGAAACGCGAATCACCTGCACTGTCTTGCGGTTCTGCTCAATGATCTCTTTGTGTTTGGTCAAACTTTCTCAGTCTGAGACACACACACACACAAATACTACCTTTAACAGTGTAAGACACTCTCCATAACAAATAAAACCCAAATGCTACAACCACTTTAAATGATCCAGAAGACAAAACACAAAAACACCAAGATACTTCAGAAGAAGCTTAATAAAATGAGATTAAAATTTTTTTTCCCCTTCAATGTACTACAAATCGACCAAAAAAAGTAGACTTTGTTAAGCAGACAAAACTAAAGAAAAGGATTTCTTGATATCAACAGCGACGCATTCAAGAGGGCATTTTTCCTCACATGTAGGGATCGATTATTGATAAAACTAACGCACTGCCTATCCAAAAACAACCAAGAAAGGGGGAAACAAAAAAGATTAAACTATGTAAGAAAACCAGGGAGACCCAGATCACGAAACGATAATACAAAAGTTAAAACCCCATAAAAATTGCTCCTTTCCTCTTCCTTCCTTCTCTACTCAAACACCCAACTCATAAAGCGACCCTTCTCTCTCTTTCTCTCTGCAATTCTACGCAGTGTATAAAGAACGGCTCAGCCCTGTTGCCTCTCTAATGGACTCGCATTGATGCAGCTCTGAAGGCGATTTAAGGAGCAAGTCTGCAAGGTATGAAAAGAAACAGAGAGAGAGAGAGAGAGAGAGAGAGAGAGAGAGAGAGAGAGAGAGAGAGAGAGCGGGGACTTCCGTTAGTCGTTTGCTCCGCAGAGAGGAGAGAGAGCTTTAGGCCCATGGGCCCCAAGAGCCCATTCTCTCAGCGGTACAATCACTCGCGGCAGTGAATGAAACAAGCGAATAGATCCCAGTTGCCACTTCCCAGTTCCCAGTAGGCGTGCGTGAGCGCGAGGTACGTAGTTAAGAGGGTGGCGGTAACTTTACGGGGCGGAGTTGAGCGCAACGCGACGAGATGACGGCACGATACGATTAATGTGGCGGTCAGTGCGGGGTCTGTTTCGGCTTCCCGATAAGTTGCGGTGTGGGAACCGGATTAATTGGAAGCACTCCCAAGTCCCAACGGTTCCATCCCATCCCTCACTTAAGTACACTTAACATTGGTGGTGAGTTTAGTCTTTAACACGAGTGACGACGATCCATCACTGTTCATCAACTCAACTCGACTCGTCTCTCGTTCACGGACTTCCCTGCAGATTCGTACGGGCCCACTTCCTCCTCCTCCTTCCCCACTTGGCTTGTTCTTCTCTCGCCTTCTTCTACTATATCCTCCCAAACCCCAACCCCAACCCCCAACCCCCGGACTTAAGCTTAATTACGCCCCTCATCGTCCATTGCTCCCATCTCCATCTACATCTCCTTCTCCATCTCCTTGCCAATCTACCCCTCCCCTTTCATCCCCCGCCAAGTGGCCAAGTGGGCCCGCTCCATACACGTGTGACGGCCCGCGTGGACCCCACCGCACGGATTGGTCCACTGTGGCAGCGACGCTGCTGCGTGAAGGATAAGATTATTCTAAGTCCTTTGCATTCAAAGTGGGGGGAATGCTACCCATTCTTGAGACAAGCCATTAAAAGTGGTGCTTGTTTATTTAATATATATATATATATATATATATATTAAATAAATACCATTAGACTTCTTAGCCCTTCTACCATCTTTTATGCTACAAAAGAGTGATGTGAGACCTAATCTCTTCTTTATTATTATTATTATCATCTTAGTAAATTTAGTGTGGATTTGTGGGAATTAATGATTGAATTCTCCTCCCTATGCTGCAATTATTGCTTTGCATTTGATACCTATGGGCATTAGGGAGGAGGAGGAGGAGGGTGAGAGGGCCATGGGCATTACTCGTTTGGATTCATTAGTGGAGAAGTGGCTTAAAATTGATAGGATGATGCCTTATTATTGACTCATGCATGGCAGGGAATTCAGGAGTAGGTCATGAAAAACTAGCTAGGGTGTCCCTTTCAATTTTTTCATCGTTATCTCTTTCTTTCTTCGTTTAGCTTATCATGTAGGCATGGTGCAATGCTAAAGTAACTAAAAGATTAGGATAGACTCAAGTTTTATGGTCCTCTTGTTTATGCAAGCTTTGGAGAAAGAGAAAGCTTTAATTTGTGCTACTCCAATTTAGGCCAATCATATAGCTAGCTTTTCCATATATCGTGGTGTATTAGGATGTGTTTCTCATGCTGCATTCTTTTCATTGAAATAGTTGAGATCAACAATTAAAGCAGCCTAGTACAAGATTACTGATCATGGTATTTGACTGTTTTTCTACCTCACCCTTTAATCCTTACCTTTGATTTGATTTATTTTCGTTTTTAATTTGTTTGAGAACATTCTTGTTTAGTGGCGCACTACTCCAGACATGACATGGGCCCATGCATTAAACTTCACTTCATAATTAGAAAATTAGAAAACAAAATTAATTATTTGTCAAGAAATGAAGTATATTAGTAAAAACTGATGATCAAAATATATTGCATATATATCGTTAAATCTAGGAAAGGACTAGCATGCCTAGGAGTACTGCTCAAATGAAAGAATACAAGACAAGAAGCTGTGCATTTTTTTTGTTTTGTTTTTCCCTTTGGAACTTTTCTTTTTGTTCACTTGTAGGAGAGTAGGAACAAATCCTAGTTAATGCGGAGATTTATTATAGATGGTTGGATGATTGACTCACTGCGAGCATCTTAACATCCAAATATGAATGAAGGTATGACAAAGTTGGGGTAAAATTTATGCCCTCTGCACTAGGTCAAAAGCTAGGAAACGACATGCCATTACGAAGGATGCAAGTTGGGGGTAGGCCCATTTCTCTTATCATCTCTAATTTGAATAGATTTTTATAAAGCTTGCAATGAACTGCTATGACCCACCAATCCAAATATAACGTATATATGTACAATACATTCATTACTTGTATATATATATATATATATATATATATATATACACACATGTATATGGGTGTATTTAAATCACATTAGCATATATCCTATCTAACAATGGGATTAATATTGAATACATTTTGTCCTCAACGGATCTTGCAGACACCAACCAATAATTTTTATACCTGTATTTGGTCTTTCACGTCAAACTTTTGTGTTAGTTCTTTCTTTTGGATGCAATCATGCATGGGTCAGGTTAATTTAGTGGTCTAAGGGGGCTTTCAATACTCTTTCAGGCATGCTGCTACTTTTGAAAGATTGAGACAATCTCCACTGAGTTGCTAAGGCCAAGCCCTACATAGGAATCCATATATAACTTTCTGGTGCATATATCTAAGCTAACCAAGTTGGACTTCCCACTTGCCTGTCTTGATGTCATGTAGACATTGGAGTGAATCCATTATCTAAATTCTAAGCCAAAAAATAACATAACAATGTCATGTAGGCCTGAAACCAACTTTGGAGATGACAAATATAGCATAAGATCAAGAGGGGAAAGAGACAACACACTATAACATATTATAGGTCCCCTCCAATTTGCATGACTTCCTTCATAGCTTACAGTTATCAGACATAGTATCTCAGGAAGAGTGGAGTAATGGGGTGCTCATCATGCAAAAACTGGGCCCAAGAATGGTCCACTATAGATTGATTGCTAATGTGAACATCTCATCCCAAATGATGAGGGTGGATGAATTGTAGATGGGTCCTCAATTTGCTAGGCACCATTTGTGGGTGGATAGAGACCCTAGAGATAGATGACAAATAGGAGCACTGTATCAAATTCATACAACATCTGGTTGCGTAGGAAGGATTTGGGTTCCCAACCATTAAAATCCAACAGTAGCATCTTAACAAGGACATTTTGGTTCAATGATATAAAGAGAATTATTTGTACAAGTTACCAAGTATTCCAGTTTCTTCCTGGGACCAGAATGGCTTCAAATTATGGCTGTTTCTGATCTCCTGTTCTTTTCATGCATGTAAATTTACTTGAGATGAAGGGAAAAAGAAGAAATAAATAAAAAGTTAAGCATCATACAATCAAACAAAAAAAATTATTGTCTTATCCCTTTTCAACTCCATGTGAATATTAAGTGATGCTAGATCTGTCAAATTTTATTATCTCTTTGGCAAATAATTTCTCCAATATTTCTTCAGGCCTACACATCTTCTATATCGAAAAGAAAGAAGAGGTATCTAATTTCCATCCTCTCTTAGTACTCACATGCTCCAACAGTTAGTACTTGAATGCTAGTCTCTTACCTCTTCTCTTACCTCTTTTTTATAGAAAATAAAAGAGAGTAGAGAATATATTAGATCTAAGGTTTTTCTTTTTCTCTGAACTCAAAAGATCAGAGGCACACATCCCTTTCATTTGTTTATTCTTACTCCCACAGCTCATTGGCCTATGGAGCTACGTTAGGGTAGTTGATGAATGCAACCATGCCTCCTTTGTCTTTAGTAATCACATCAACTTCCTTTATAAAAAGATGTCACTGCTATTGGTTCCCTTTCTGAAACTAACACTGCCTTCAATGTCTACATCCAATCCAATCATGTCTAAGCTCCTGTGTGGCTTGTAACTTTCTACTATTTGCTAGTAGATCTCTCTCTCTCTCTCTCTCTCTCTCTCACAAAGTCTTGGACACATACCATCACCTTTAATGAGGTATTGCTAATTTACTGATATGTTAATGGAGTTAGGTTTTGTCAACAGCTCCCCCTTTACCTCCTTTGAATATGCCAAATGTTGGTTTGCATGACCTCACACCAACAGTGCCAATTCAACTGCCCCAATGGATGTGTCTTTCAAGTGGGCATCACTCTTCTGCATGCAGCCTTGATTAACCCAAATGCTTGGCACCATCATAAATGACCCACAGACTGTACCCAGTCTTTGTCCTTTGTAAAGGAAACAGAGCACCATTTTAATGCCAAGTTCCTAACATATACCACAATCAATAAGAATGTGGAGGGGAGAGAGAGAGAGGGTTAATTTCTGCACTAAATTGGATATAAAGATACTGTAGATATTAGAGCTTAAACTTACGAATATGACGTTCTAATTCCCCTCTGTATGTATTGCAATGAATGTGATCATTGCAACATTGCATGAGAGAGACATGGCATCTTTTGGTGAGGAAAGATGTCAGTAAAGTGGTCATCGTTCATTGCCTTAATAGACCACTGTAATGTTTTTAAGCCCGCATAGCAAATCTAGGAGACAAATAGCGACACACTCTTTCTCCTCTTTATATTCGTTTCTCCCCCCTGTCATCATCGCAGGCAGCTAAATTTACTACTCTCTACAGCCATTTCTTAGATTCTACGTGGGCTTGCATAATTAAGCAGATTCATAACATCGATGCTATGGAAGTTCACTGCTATGACTCATGGGTCTCGAGCAAATTTAAATGGAAGCAAGGTAGAAATCTTTCAAGGTTTAATAACTAGAATAAAGTACATCATGGCACAAACAATAAATAAATAAATTCAGCACTACCACATAAACTGAATTCGAATGGCTGGAAAATCCTTGCATTGTAGATTCAACAGGGTTTATTGTTGAGTTTCTTGTCATTTCTGCTCCTTTTTCTAAGCTCTCTTTTCTCAACTGAGTACTGCTTCTTTATTAACATATTATGCATAGAAACTCTCAATGCTGCTGCTGCCGATGCTAACATTGCTTCTTGTTCTGCAACGTCTACACTTCCCTGCAGTTGCAAGAGAAGTTTCTCGCCACCAGGTACTTCATCGTCCATCAAAACAACAGGATCATGAGAATGGAAAGCTGAAGAGTCTCTGCAGAAGCCAGAGACAATCTTTACACGGGTCAACAACCGAGTACAACCCGAAGTGGGTGAATCAGATGCACCCATCATAGTCCATAAGCGTTCAGCAGACAAACTTAGCCCTAGGCTTGTAGGGATATAACTCTTTTCCATGGTAAGAACCTGCAAATAGATATGACTATATGAGTAACTTAGCTTCACCAATGAGATTATGAAATTACAGTTGCCCATCTCCAACAATCACAGTAGTTAGATTAATTAATTGACAATATGTGCAGGAACAGGTGCTCCAGTAATAACATGTTAAAATTTCCTTCAGAAAAGAAAGGGACAGATGCAGTCAAGATTTCATAACAGTTGGCTCTAGGCGGTTCATTTCAGATAACTATATCCTAAGAACTCACCTTGGCAATTGACAAGGTTTTAGCTGAGAAGTCGCAGCTCAAAAGAATAACTCCGTTCAAGCTGTGCAGTCAAATCAGAAACGATTCTAAATATGTCAAGATTGACTAAATGGGAGCTTAAGAATATCTTAGCACACAATATATCACATTCCAAACTTGCCTTTGAACAGTAACAGCAACTAGTGAACCATTACGGGAGGCACATATATCAGTGACAGCTGGGTTACTCTCTTTGATTTCGTCTAGCTGTAGCAATCCTGACTATGCAAGGAAAACAAATTAGCTCAGAGGAAGAATATTGATATTTGGGTTAAGCAGGAAACTGAAGAAGCAGATAGCACAGCAAAACAGATGAAATTTAATTGCTGCCGATTTTCAAAATGAAAAGCTACAGTAACCATTATCATCAAGCCTCATTCTCATTGCTAAGCATTCACTTTATGAAGTCATCTTTCAGTAATAGTTCCTGGTTGTATTTCAATATGTTCTGTGTTCATAAATATGGATCAAATAAATGGCAGAATACAATCTTCTACTTTAAACATCAATAAGCATATTCATACTTTGAAATAACTAGGAATTCTTCATTAAAGAGCAATCCCTAAAAAGCCTAGTTGTCCCAGAATGCAGTTGTACCGATCATAAATGAAATTGCAAATTCACATGGTCATGAGAAGTGAGAGCTTGTACAAAAATAAAGCCTCCAAATTGATTTCATTTCATGTTCTTTCATGCTTATAGCACTGGCACCGCAATTGACATTTCATCCACGGAAAGTTAAAAATCGAGCATTGTACCTTAGCTCCAACTTCACAAGTATCAAGAAGGCGCCCATTAATGAAATCCCACAAACGAACCTTAAACCAAAATGAAACAATATTAAAATCTGCCTCTTGATAACATGCAGATAAACGAAAAGGACATGAATGTACCCACAGTTGAATCACCACTTCCAGATAAAAGAAATCCCTCAATGTGAGCTGAAGGGCATGCAAATGTAAGGCATGACACGAAACTGCAAAAACAACCATTGTAATCATGAATTATATGAACAAGTGGTAGAATGGCGCTGCATCCAAGCCTGATATACCCAGGGTCATCAGCTATTATATGGAAAATACTACAGATTCAAATATAGTCATAATAGGGTGAGTCAATCAAATTATCTCATGTAACCAACTAGTATTGTATTAAAGAAACCAGAGGGCACATACATAAAGTTATCTCATGTTCACAAGAGTACTATGACTAAGAGAAACTAGTGACAAGGCTCCAAGAAGCCATCAAATAGCTTGCGAGTGACAAGGCTCCAAGAAGCAATCAAATAGCTTGCGAGTGTATCTTCATATCTAAAAGATCTAGATCTTGAGAATGGACAAGGAAACTTTTGAAAAGGAAGAAATTACTACAAAAGAGCATAAATACAAGGATACAAAAACATACTCTGTATGGCCAAGGCAGAAACTTTGTATTTCATGTGCACCATTTAAAGGCTGTTTTGGGAATGAAGTGATCTACAATTAGAAAGATGGTAAGAGGTCAAATAGGTAAGCAGTATGGAGAGAAGAGGAAGATATTAAATAGCACAGAGAGCTTAATACACGAATTTTGAAGTCCCGATCAGCAGTAGCAATGAATTGTCCATCTGGCGAGAATTTCTGCATGTCAAGTAGTAGAAATACAATTCAAAATAGTAATCACCATAGCTCACAAAAGGGACACTGTAACTTGTAGACTCCAGGAATCCTTTGAAATTATATATTTTATCGGAATTATTTCCAATCATAGCAACAATAACCTATAAAGAGAATTTTGCTAATACCTTGTATCTTCTCATTTCTAATAAGGAAAGTTTGATTACAACATTTCTTCCTATTATTCATCTATCTTGGATCTTTCAAGGAAAAAAAAGGGCATGTCGAGAATCTTTAGTTGTAATGAAGAAGATTAGTTAGTCATAAAAATAGAAGAAAGACAACTGTAAGAAAATATGTAAGATTTTAAATTCGCACCATGCTAGTAATTATGCTGCAGTAATGACCTAGAACTGGCACAGCCCTGTTATCAACTGATGCATGCCCATCACCATCTTCACCTAATCTCACTAACCAAACAACTCCAAATTTATCAGCAAACGTTACGAATTGGCCATCATTACTTATAGCAATTGCACTGACTCGTTTCTCAGCACATCTGCAGAAACACAAAAGGAGTGTGAAGTTTATTAATAGCCAAGGATTTTAGTTAATGAGAATAAAAGCCAAAAAGATATCAATTAGCCATTCAGAAGCACACATTGAGGCACCTAATTAATAAGATTATTCTCCAAGATTTCCACTATTTGTTATAATGATAGCACCAAAATGCTTTATGAAAATATACAAAAGAACTCTCTTAATGAAAAGAAAAAATGAGTTGACATAGCAACTCCATCTTCAATGCCAAAAAGAATCAACAACCATATAAGTTAACTGGAGTCATTGACATGACTTATTGTAAAAATAATCACCTAAAATCTAGATTGTTTAAAAATTTTATGCCCCATGCCCATCAACAACTACTTGAAAAACATGACAGAAACCACAAAACAGAAATAATTGAAAAAATATGTAAGAGGCCTCAAAAACAGAAACAATCGTAATGTTCACACTTCACAATGCCAAACACATAATATCAATTTGTTTTGGTGTGCTGGTATAAATGTAGTTTGATTCTAATGGGACCTCATTAAAATCTTTATGCATCAAAGAATAAGATTCTTTTCATTGATCACTTAGTAGAAAAGTACATCAGAAATTACAAAATCATGACAGAACAAAAGTTTAAAAGAAGAAAATGTCACCCACCATGACATCTGATTGGTTGAAATTTAATAAATGTTCATACCTAGTGTATGTTGATGTTGAGTGAATGGAAGTTTAAAAGAAAACAGGTCTCAACCTATGACATTTTATTAGATGAAACTCTGTAGATGTTCATATCAAGTATGCATACTTTTTAGTTTTTACCTACATGTAGGAAAAAATATCATAAAAGTGGAAAATGGTTAAGTAATGTTTGATTTAGTAGAATGGCAACTCTGAAAGCGTATCACTTACACAGTCCGAATGCAAGTCCAGGAACCAGTTTTCCATATCTTAACAAGTTTATCATCGCCAGCAGATGCAAAGAGGTTGCCATTTGCACCAAATGTAATATCTCTTACAGAATCAGAATGAGAAGGACCACCAGAATCGTCTGACAGACAAACTGGGCAATCACCTCTAATTTGACAAAGAATAAACAGCAGCATAAGCCACTAAATAATATGTCAGCAAATAAAATCATAGTGATCTTTTAGCAACATAGTGATTCGTAAAAAGTGCTAAAGTTTAAAACTACTCGAGAAGATGGAAGAGACTCAACTAAGTTTGCTACTATCATCCTTGCTATGACAACTAACTATTGTGATAAATATTTAAAATTTGAGCATAGTTAGGCAAATCCATCAGGATTAATAAGAATTATACAACATCAAGACAAACTTGCATATAATATTTACAAAAGATCTTGCATTGATCTCTATGTATGAGTGATCAGAACTTCTTTCCTATACTATATTGGTATATCCTGTAACAGCACTTAATATATAATAAAAACAATAAAGATTCAAGGCAGAAGCTCTTCGTGAAAAAGGAAGATTGACTATTTAACTACTGAATCTGGCATGAACTAAAATGAATTGATCCAAAAAGTCATAACTTTGTTCCCAAGATAGGAATTTCCTTTGCAGAAGCTGAACGTTCAAAATTATACATTAAAATCTTGAATGGGAACTAACCAGGAATCTGCATTACCTGCCTCAGAAAAGAAACTTTTTTCTGAAGGAAAAAAAAAAGTGATAATTTTATATTGACTCTTACATGAACTAGCAAAAATTGATCCAAAGGTCATAAACTTGTTCCCAAGATACAAATTTTCTTTACGAAAACTGATCAAAATTCCAAATAATAAAAAGCATGACTGGCC
The DNA here is from genome assembly GCF_019914945.1 of Typha latifolia. NCBI lineage: Eukaryota > Viridiplantae > Streptophyta > Magnoliopsida > Poales > Typhaceae > Typha > Typha latifolia. The sequence goes on from NC_133089.1 coordinate 17,739,783, forward strand.
AAAAACCTCACTTTAAATCAAAGACGCGGAGCTCGGATCCGACAGCAACAGCAATGAATTGCTCGAGAGGGTGGACGGCGATCAAAGCTGGGGCGACCTCCGCTCCCGTATTGCTCTCTCCTTCTTCGATCAAATCCTCTTCCATACTGTAAAACCCTACAAATCTCGAGTCTAGGGTTTCCCTCGTGGCTGGAGGTTGGGATTTTAAATAGGAGTCCAAATTCCGGCGGTGTCCGTCCCGATCCCATTTATGGGCCGGGCTGACTAGGACCGGAACTCGTGTTGTCTGGGCCGACCCAAGGCACCAGCAAATTTCTTATTGTAAAATTTTTCTTATCAATAAAAATTAGTTTTTATTATCATGTTATATATATATATATATATATATATATATATTATTTTAGTTTTTAAATAACGTGCAGTCCACCAATATTTTTTTCTCATGTTCAGGTACTCTGAGAAAACTACTAACTAATATTCAGATATCCTACTATCTATCGATTATTCACACAACAACGTCAACCTACACCACCACTTCACCAAACTATTAATATGATTATAGAGGCTAATAATTTTGATGATCAATTGCATGCTTGACGCAGTAATTCTCTACGGTCTACTATCTGGTACTACATGAATAGCTACTGTAACTCACAGAGACACTCGACCCGACATATAATTAGCTCCTTAATCGTTATTAAAGACCCAAATTATGAGTATTAGCTAAAATTAAATGTGCGTAGAATGTTTAATCCTTTCGAGCTAATATCCATAGTTCAAAGTTATTGAATGAAAAAGAAAATTCGGCCGACGTGGAACTAAATAGGCCCATGTGCCAATTGTGCCACGTTGTTCTAACCGTTTGAGAAGAACGTTATGGATTCAAAATTTAAAACCCCTCTTTCTTAGTCTTTTGACTCCTTCCCAAATGAATCTGAGAGAGAAATCAGTGGAAGAGTAAAGCAAAGAAAGAAGAAAAGAGATCAGAGAAGTCAAGGATGAAGTCTGTGACCCTAACACCAACCTCATCAGCAAAAACACCAACCACCGCTGGAAGCCGATCAGAGGTCCGGAGCTCCGACAGCTGCTACTACCCGGGATGCCGAAAGGACACCAATTGCCACTGCAACATGTGCCTTGCCAGTATCCGCGCGACACGAGATCTCATCGGCTCCGGTAGCTTAGTCTCCCTGAATTCCATCACCAAGATCTCGGCCAAAAAGGCACCACCACCCATGAGGCCGCTGGTCTTACCGGATCCTATGACACCTCTAGCTACGCCTGAAACGGGTTCCACCGTCATGGTGCCCGTAACGCCCCCGCCTCCTAAACAAACCCAGTTGTCTCAGGCGATGGAATCCACCGCGAAATCTAGGCCAGCGGAGAAGAAGATCGTCGAAAAGGAGAGATCTTGGGTTGCTGGTCACAGGGCGTTGAGCTTTCTTGTTGGTGCCCTCTTGTTATGGTTTGTCGATTCGGGATTCTCGGCGGTGGTATTGAAGGGATTTGGGCCGAGATTGACGCCGGAGGGGGTCAGGCAGGCCGGGGAGGAGTCGCGGGCGCTTGCGAGTGATTTTAAGGGGAGGTTGGAGGTCTTGCAGAAGAAGATTGATGAAATGGTCGACGGTGGAGTTTCCAATTGTGGATCTCAGGATTCTGTTTGGGAATTGAATCAGGTTCTTTTCTTCTCTTGTTATTACCGAGAATAAAATCAGATTACTGTATGAAGATTGATAAAGGTTCATCAAAATTTATCAAAGCTTAAGGTCTTAAATGAATATGTGGTTACCTTAACCGGCTTATGTTCTTTATGATAATAGCAGGAAGGCCACCTTTTCTTCCACTGGAGGTGTGTTCTATACAAGTCCGTAGCAGAGGAAGTGAGTATTTGGGGAAGTCCCCTAAGGACATCGGGCTTGCTTCCGACCATGTTTTTGCCTCGATGGCTAACCCTTCTCTCTGGCAGAATCACAGAGGTACAGATGCTATTATTTAGCTTCTCTGAAGAACTCTTTGCATATACTGGAGTAGTCGCAAAGTTTCGAGTCTAATCCTAGATTTCTTCTAACTGCGTTTAACTACCAGTGGCCTGATGGGAAGCTGATGTCTACAATGCGAGCAAGCAATAGCAGCTCGTGGACTTACGAAAAGTGGAGCTCTGCTGCAGTGCAATTAGATCCGAACACCTGGGTATTAGAATATGAGAGGAGTGCTCTCTTTCAGGGACCAACAATGATTCCAGCTACATGGGAGCTGCTAAAATTGAGATTCTCAAAGATGGCGATGAAACTGAAGCAGATGATTTGGAAATTGCTTCTGGTTCACTCATTCACAGGCTCTCGTTACTACAGTACAGAAGATAAACTCACTCAGCCAACATGAAAGAGTGATACCATTAGAACAAGAGCGATGCGTAACAGACAATTTTCTCATTTCTTGTGAGAGAGATAATTCAAGAATTAGAATGTTTAACCTTGTATTGTCAATAGAATAATTCCTCGGAGCTGTTCTATTTTAATCTGCCACTGTTCTTCTCTTGCTAGATATCAACTCTGTCAACATGTCCAGATCTGATGTAGCCTCAAGTAGATCTTTATGTAGTCACAAGCATACAGATTTTTACAGGCATTAGCATCTAAAGACCACATTCAGTCCGTTGGAGGAATAACCTGCCTGTGTGATTGTGTGTTTGTCCATGCAACAATCGTCTTTCAATAGCCTCCGCACGACCATTCATCGTCTTCAACGACCCGCTGAACTGAGGCCACATTACATACACAACGCTTCTAGGCATAGAATCTCCCATATATTCTGACACCTACGAGAATTTGCTACCCGTATATGGAAAAACAAAATCACACGAAACATATACTGCCCTTGGGCCTTCTAATTCTGGCATTTAAGAAACACATCAAACTTATCGACAAAGGAAATGAGAAGTTAACGAGCATCGGGTGGTGACTAGCTCTAGTTTGGACCAGATGAAACGTGATGAACATAGAATCTCAAGCTGCAAACCCACACCCATAATATCGAAATGGGGACTTCAAAGAGAACAGTTATTTACTAGAACGGATATAGTTGATGAGAAAGAAATATTACAGAACTAACTACACAAGTTCAGCCAGTACAGTACATCTTCTGGTCAATAGCCAAGAAGTGTTACCAAGTAACAAAAACAAAACAGAACCTTCTACCGCTTACACACAGAAACTAGCTGCAGAAAACTCGGGCTGGACGAAATCAGCTAGGAAGAATTAAACCAACCATCCGCCACAGGAGTACTTGCAGTACAAACATGTACCTAAAAAATCTACAGCTACAGGGGTATTTTGTTCTTAGATAGTTGTTTCCAACATAACCCCTGCATAAACATGCCAACCAGTGAATTAGTAGATGCATTAATTTTACTATCCCAAGGACCTTTGTTTTTTGTAGAAGAAAAGGATAAAAATAAAAATGGTTGAAGTATGAAAAGAAGTACCTCAGTTCTTTTCTCAGCTTCATTATGAAAAGGCCTCCCAAAAGAACTAACTTCAGAACTTGGCTGACAGACTTGGATTGAAGCCAACGTTCTATGCAACTTTTCGAATAATATGAACAGCCTAATAGACCATAGCAAGGACCAAGAGATGGCATGCTAAATGACAAACAGACAGCTTGACTCTATAAGCATGGCGAAGATGACAAACTGACAGAAAAAGAGAGTGAGTTGTTGCTCAAGTTACCTCTCAATTTCTTCCATCTAAAAGCCGGAAGAAGTAGCCGAGGGAACTTGGTGCCCACGGAGAGCACCACAGCAAGTCAGATATTAGGTCAAACATGACAGGGGAAAAGAAAAAAGAAAAAAAAGGAAACATGACAGAACCAGATGAACCTAAATTTTAAGTTTGGGATAGACAAGTAGCCACTAGACAGGATGCAAATGCTAAAAAGAAAGAGATGCAACTGAACCACAGATAGTTGATGCTGTGACACATGAGACCTCAACCACCGAAACTGAAGGATATACACAATAATCTATACAAGTAACCATGAAGATGGGAAGTCCTAACTAAATACCATACACTAGAACAGAACAGCGGATAAGAACCACCTAATTACCAGGAGGAATTGAAGAAAACGGCAAGTTTGTCAAACTGATGCTTAATTCCAACTTCTCTTCTCAACACTCAGACCAACTTCTTAATTCCCTTCCTTTCGGTTGACATGAGCAGTCCTTTTCACACCCTAAGTAGCTCCATATTTCTAAGTCAGTCTAACATCCTTCCGTTTTTCCCAATTCCGTTGTCGTTTCCCAGATTCCTTCCTACAATAACAAAAACCACCATCTTGGAGATTCTTGTTCTGCACCTGAAGCTACATTTTCTGAAGTATACTTCCAAACCCACCATTACCACCACCAAGCTATTCGCTACCCTCTATACAAAATAGAAAACAAGGAAACTACCAACAGCACATAAAATATGTACAAAACTCCAAGCCCTTGATCATCTTTAGTGATCAGCGATATCCAAATGGAGAATCCTTCTCAAATTCTCAGTAGCAGTCAGAGTGTTGAGAAAGAAGCCATCAGCCGGCTCCCTGGTAGGAGAAGATGGAGCCGATTTTGCAGCGGCTGGGACCACAACTTCGGGCTCAGAAAGTGGCAATTCGAGTGAGATGCTTCGTCTCGGGCGCAGAGAGAATTTGGGTATCGGTACAGAGCTTGGTGGAGGTGAGTTCGAGTAGGCAGGCCCTGCCCACAGCTCAGAGCAAGAGATATCAGCAGTAAAGTTAATGACTTTGGGAGACAGTGAAGGACTTAAAGTAAAAGATCTGTTCCGTTTTCCCTGTTTGGTTGGCTCCGAGTAAAAGAAGCGAGCAGATTTGGGATCAGAGATATTAGCGAACGACGGAGGAGATGGGAGAACACCGGGGCTTGAATGGAAGGCTCGGCAATTGACCCTCTTGAAGCTTCTAGAAGGAGAGGAAACTAAATGATCGGAGATGTGAGACTTGCTTCTGTTGTAGTACTGATTCCGATGCTGGGCAACAACCACAATGGTTTCCATCTTGGGACCTCGAAACCTTGCAGATGATTCAAAAGTTTAAAGCTCTTGCGACCTGATGTTGTCAGCTTGCGACCGAACGCAGGATAACCTAGAAAGGTAAAGGAAACGAAGGTGTCAACAGAAGAATCTACTAGAAACGGCTCCAATCCGTTCGGGGAGCACTCCATCGAAATCCATATGGTCAAAAGCTTACGACCGGAACTATACCTCGCGAAATCGATTTTCTTGAGTCCAGATCCGCGGTCAAAGAAAATATCTAAGCAGCAAGAACCGAGAAATACACGAAAACGGTATTCCTGCTGTCGGAATTCGCTATTCCTTGATCTTTTCCAAACAGATCTCCGCAGAATAGCCGTAAACCTAAAGATCGAGCACTAAAACCATCAGATTACTCGATTAGAAACACATCTAAACAAAAGAAACAGAAACATAGAATCAAACTCACAGATTCACCAAAGGAAGCGAGAAATGCTCGTGCAGACACAAAGGTTCACCGTCGCGTCGGAAACTTCAGAACTAGGTGAGAAGGACAAATCTATGGCTGAAACCTTCTTAGAACTTGGAAGCAACCGAAATCAACACGAAAAGCACCGTGGCGATCGAGAAAACGAGACAGATCGGTCGAAGAGATCACAAACGATCTGCGAGATCTATAGCAACTCTCTTGAAGCATCATCCGAGATAGGGTTCTGAGTAAGCCGTCGTCTTCGTCCTGCGCTTTGCACCCAGAACCTACCACGGATCTGAAATGACTCTTACTTGCAATTAAGTAGCCGGAGGACAGGTGCACGCATCCAGTTCTCTTTTAAAAGAAAAGAAATGAATGTCGTCATCGTCCGGACGACCGCATATATTTTTGTATGCGCCGAATTGTTTGCCCGTCAACGTGCTTGATGAGTGCATCATCCACCGTAGAATGCTCTTCGAGTAAGACAAACTCACAGGATCCGCAGAGATTTTTCCACAGATGAAAATATGGAGGTCATGGACGAAATTAGCCCGATAATGAAATGGTATTTGCGAATGTGCCACTCGTTCTCAACAACCCCGTCCACACCGGCGTCTAAGAGATCCTATAAATCTAGAATAAATAAGAAAGTTTTTACCGAGCATTTACTATTATACTCTGTGAATCAGACGAAGAATTCACAAGTATAAACTCATTCATAACAGGAATGCACAAGTGTTGAGATAAGTCTCAAGGAAAATGCACAATGTAACGGTAACGGGCGCATCTTTCCTACTCATTTATTAATTATTTTAATAAAGAGCTATTGGTTAAAATTCTCAAGTATATAATAGAAATATAAAATATTTAAAAAGTATTACCGGTTCAATAGGTAATTATTATTTTTTAAATATATTATTTTATACATTATTCTTGATAATTATATTATCTTAATAATTTATCAAATAAAAGATATATATATATATATATTAGAATAAAAATATTGATGTCTTTTTATAATTAATTTGATAAAATTTTAATTAGATTTTTATCTCTTTGATTATTTTTTATTATTTACATATATCTCTTATTAGTTTAAGATTAATTTAAACTAAAAAAATAACAAAGAGAAATAGAGAATTAAATTTAAATTATTTACTATTAAATAATATCATCTATAATTTAAGTATAATTATATCTAAAAGAGAAAAATTTTAACAGAAAATCTAATCTTCTTAACTAATATGCTATTTTTTTAATATAATATAATTTTAAAATCTGAATATAAAAATCGACTATTATAGCCTTTAGATTAAGATTATAAATATTAGAATGGTATCAAAGTATTTTCAAAAAAAAAACCAACTAAAGATGCATGGCTTCCATTTGGAACACAACTCATGGGAGAAGAAAGGAAAAGAAAGAAAAAGACAGCCTGCTCATGCTTTTATGAAATTGGCATAAAAAAATAGTAGTGCTATGTATTACTTGAAAAGCATCAGTGTTTTCAAGAATGAAGCAGGCCAAGTCATCAAAGTTTTTCACATCAGCAACATAGTTCTGGATCAGAAATTTGTGGTATAAATTATCCTCTTTCCAGGGTCAACAAGCAGTGCCGTCCTATTATTTCCTGTCGTGGGAACACAATCTATAGCACAACATGTAGACAAATTGATACAAGTTCAAATGATACGAACACAGTTCAATCATCAATTATCATCCCAAAATGTTCTCTGAGGATATGTCTTGGTGTTCGTGCAAATCCGCTGGCAATTTTCATCATACTCCTAAACTTTTCCTCCTCGTGCTTTATTTGATCCACTCTGTTGAGAACATTGGAAAGAAGAGCATCATAGTTTCCACCACTTGATAAAGACAAAGGATGGGCAAGTTGAGACCTCTCTGTATCAAGCAAATGGTATAAACTAAGAAGGAAATCTTTATGAGAATAAAGCTTTTGTTCTGCGATTCTGTATTCCGATTCCTGCGACTTCTTTAATTCCTGAAGGACCTGATCTACCTCGTCTTCAAGTTTAATTGACACATTTCTGTGATCTGATGTTATATACACGGGCCAATTAATGTTGCCATCCATCATTTCATGTTTCTGCATCGGTTTAACCATATTTGTGCAATCCACTGTTTGGGAGACACGCTGAGCACCTAGCACTCTTACCTCACTAGGTTGATAGGGCATTTCTCCTGTAACAAAAAAGAAACAATTTGTATAAATTCAACAGCAGATAATGAACGATTGCAAGTAACTAAAAACTGTTAGATATGAGAATTCTTATCAGCATTAGATATCTAAATTGCTGCACTACTCCAGTGAAGCAGCAAAGAAAGCAGAAAAGGTAATCCTGAATCACGAGAGCAAACCTCACCAATTTTCCTAGAGCAGACAAAAGATAGTAAGTATCATAGAAAGACCCTTTTTGGATTACATCCTTGATGATGGCTACTATCATGGAAAGGGAACGGGAGCTCTCTCTATATTATGTACTCATGGGACTAAGTTTGTTAGCGAGCATATGTCAGTTGCACCTTTAAAAATTGTCCCAAAGTAGTAAACAGAAATCAGACCTATCCCTGTTTACAGTTAGGATGATACCTGCCACCATACTAATTCCAGAAATGGTAAATTTCCAAATCACTGACCTGCAATAGGTACTGAGATATTATCCTCCACTTTCCAGATTTCATCGAGATGAACTCCATGTTTAAGCTGGATTAAACATCAGATGGTCAAGCTGTTGGTTGAGAGACCATTAATTGAGAAGGCAGTAACTATAGGGAGAAGTGCCAATTTATTACTGATTCAGTAGCTCAGAAATGAGCCTATTAAGCTATGAGTAGTACCTTAGCCATGACTGATTCAATACGATTATGCAAGCTCTTTGCTTCCATCTGTTCTGAGCCACGCAAGATGCATAAACACATACTCAATATTTGCTCGATTCCTTCCCGTGAATCAAGAGATTCACAAGTTCTAGCAAGTTTGGTCACATGCGGCATGAGATCAGTTTTACTATCACAACACCTACAATAATATTCAACATCCAAACCAATGCTTCCTCCAACGGTTCCAGCCATGTAAGAACGAAGAGCACATTCAGTGTGAGCAACATGACCACAAAAATAGTTCTCATCCACAGTTGCCTCACATCTAACAAAATTATAACCTCCATAAGCCAAATCAACAGTTTTGCTGCAAAGGATACAACAACAGACACGGCAAAAACCAGCTTCTGCACAGCATATATCACAATCATTTACTGCTAGTGGATCAGTTCTTGTTTCATCTTGGAGGGGGCACATCTTATTTCTAGCCTTACAGCCTCCAGCTCCAACTGTTGACTCGCATTTTGAATTTTCACTGACATCTTTGCGTGAGGAATCAATATGAACATCTTTTGCTGCACCTGCAAAATGTAGGATCAGGATACACCCAGGGGCTTCATTTTACAACATCATATATACATCGGAAAAGCAGGATTAAAGAAGTTTTTCTTTTATAACATTATAGTTGTAACATTTTGAATTTTCACTGACATCTTTGCGTGAGGAATCAATATGAACATCTTTTGCTGCACCTGCAAAATGTAGGATCAGGATACACCCAGGGGCTTCATTTTACAACATCATATATACATCGGAAAAGCAGGATTAAAGAAGTTTTTCTTTTATAACATTATAGTTGTTAAACAGCAGAAAAGCCTGGTTTGCATTTGAGCTCTTACTGTCAACAAAGCAAGTATAAGGGTAAAATAACAAAATTCAAATGATTTGCAGTTGGTTTGCTTTGCCTTGCACACATGGAGAAGGAAATTGAAGTGAAAATGTGTAGAATTAACCAAAATTGAGCTACAATAAAAAAAAGGACGACAACAAATTGATTTCTGAAACAATGGATTACAGAACAAAAACAATATTTGACTGACTAATTCTGCACAAGTGCACATCGCTTGTTGTTTGGTGATGAGAGCTTTTAAACAATGCGATTAGATTAGAGTGAACTCCAAGTTCATATTTCAAGAAGGAAGTCAAAATAAGTAGGTGTAAAAGATAGTATAGCACGATTAATGCCACAGAAAAAGCACAAGATATTTGGTTTTCAATGTTAGTCTGTCTTCCAAAGTGCAGGAATTGATGTTTCAGTTAACATGTGCTTGTGTGCATGTATCTTTATTACATTTTTGGGGAAAAACTATATTAAAAGACCCAATATAGATAATGATATTAGCCATTCTCTTTTATCTTCTTTGTTAGTTTTATTCTATTATTTACCTGCATCATCTATCCCTGTGAAGTACCAGATGAAAGATAATTGAAAAGGGGTATAATTGAATTCTATACTAGATCTTCTCATAAGAACAGCTTGTCTTGTGATCTTATCTTCAACATAAACATGTCTGAGGCCTTGAGGAATGAGAGAAGACAATCTCTGGTGCCATTTTCTCGTTTTAAAAATTCATTGAATTACTTGCAGAAATTCAAATCTTTCTTGATGTTACCCAGGCCTAACATAGAATTGAAGGTGCACAGCTAACCTCTCTAATAGCTCCAAGAAAGCAAGTCTGGAGTACCATAGATGAAAATTGACTGAAAAAGTTAAACATCTTATTCAGAGGCAATGGGGTTAAAAGAAATAACAATAAAATGCACCTTATACAAAGCAGCAAATTGACTAAACTTATCTCTGTTGAGAAAAAACTAAGACAACGGTTAGACTATCTGACATGAAGAAAACAACAAAAGAAGGTAGAGCAGAGATCAACAAGAAACCTTTTCTTGGGTTATGGCCTTTGCAAGGAACCTTCCAGATAAACGAGGCGAAAAAGGAGTCAGCATCCATCTCCGGAAATTCCTTTCGGAGAAAGTCTTCAACTGATGATTTGCTTTGAAATGTCGATTTCGTACCAATAAGTTTATGAAGATGAGAGGGGGGATAAAGGTACCTGTAAACCAACAAATACTCGAGTCAGGAAGTCTTTTCAGAAGATTTCTTCATCTGTGCCCTGCCTTGGAATCCTGACTTGCTACAAGAAACTTTATGGCAAAGAAAGAAGGCCTTGGGGGTCCAAGAGGTACCTATCAGCCCAGTGACCAGATGCTGTTTGCCTATTTCCCACCTTCCACCCCCATATATCTCCAGGACATGGCCAATCCACAGGAGCATAAGGTAGACCCTCACCAGATGCACCAGCAGCAACGGGTGTGCCAACCAGCCCTTCTTCATTTAAAGAAGGCACATTAGAATTGCTTCCATCAGATAAATCAATTTCCATGGATTTGTTTCTGTTGGTCATTGACAAAGCTGTTACATGTATAAAAAAAAAAAGATCACTTAAAAGTTCCATCATTCAACGTTGCAAAAGATTTAGTATACAGTACAAACATATTTTATGTATCTGCATAATAATTCAAAAGAAAAGGTCCACCAGATAGCAGTTCTCATGTCACTGAAGAGAAATGAAACGTTTCTTTACTACACATGACAATAAAGGTGCAAACAAAACTATATTATCCATGTTTAGCTAATGGCAATGCGCCAAAAAACTAGTATCTTGTCAAGAAAGGTGAACTAGGGGAGGAACAAATCACAAAAGAAAGAAACCATAACATTCAAATCTCATCCTTGTTTGAGCCCTTTTCCATGATATATGGAAAAATCAAAGAAGCAGTTGTTTTAGATCATTTTAGAGTAGCAGCTCTCAGATTTTTTTTTTTTCAGATAACAACTGAATTTCTTTGCTACAAATAAGAACAAAGGTAGAAGGCGATGATACTCACGAAAGAACTTACTTGTCTACAAGCAGTTTTCTCCGTAAGTCTAAGTTTATCGACAGATTATACAGACTTCAAGAGAATCAAACTGCCGTAGTAAATAAGCAGATGTTTCATTCGACGATGCATACCGTCTTTCCATCGATCTCTGATAGCTTTTCTTATAGTCTTTCGACTAGAATCCAAGTCTAAGTTTGAGTCGATAGCTATTTTGCTAGTCTGAAGGGATTCTCTTCAAGGCAAAGATCGCACATACAGAATATGGCCATATCCGCATAACTGAAAAGAAATAATCTACAATCCCCACTAATATCATAAGGACCACAAATAAAGATATGATCTACGTTGATGATTTACAAACAGTAACCTTAAGTCTAACTGCCTAACTGCATATAAAGAAAACCTAAAAGATGAAATTTGAAGAAAGTTGAACCAAAAGGCTTCTCCAGCTCATTGAAATTGGACTTCAATCGAGACATTCAAGACCGCTGTGATATGTTACGCAGGACTATAATCCACTAAAAGAGGGGGGGAAAGTTCTCGCCGTTAACTTACCATTTGATCAAGTAACCCAATCCAGCAAAATCTACAAGGCACAAAAGAGAAACAAAGAGATACTCCGATAAATCTCACATAGTATAAAGCCACATCTTCCGACAAGGACCGAAATCTGTAACCGAATAGAAAAGCCTTACATTCGAGAGAATCCAATTAACAAGGCGTAGATCAGAGGGAAGCCCAAAGGAGTTGTTTCCTTCGCGGATCCAGAAAGGAGGGAGGGAGAGAGAGAGAGAGAGAGAGAGCAACCCGGCAGCTTTTTAGAGCATCTGAGCAGTTCGAACGAGAAAATTTACGAGAGAAATCTGGTTTAGGTAATAATTTTTATAGGGCAACACGTAGGTGGTGTTTGGAAATTAAAATTTTCTTAAATATGTTTTTGCAATCAAATACTTATAAAAATTTTAGTTCAACCTTAAAATAAAAATAAGTCATCTATAGAATTTTATCACACAAGCGGTGATAAAACTATACACGATTTTATAACTAAAATTTTAGTACAATTAATATATTTACTTATACTTAATAATTAACTATAAATTTTTTATATTAATTTATTTAAAGTAATTATTGTGTTTTATAACTAAATAATAAAATATAAGTAAAATTATAGATAAACCTAATTTATATATATATATATATATATAATTATTCTTAAAAAAATTTATGCAAGAACCAAACAAGAGCATAATCTCAATAGAAACCTATTAGTAGAAAGCACTGCTTGTATAGAAACATCCCACAATGTCAAAACTACCTCTATATAGAGCTTAAATAAATAAAATAGAAATTTTATCTAAATTACAAAACGTAGATCAAACTCGATAAAGAGTATGAGTAAAACCCTCAACCCAGGTGCACTTAAAATTTATATCCCTACTTGCTAACCAAGAGTAACATTATGAAATACATAATTAGCTTGAAAACTATTACTTAGGTATTGATACCGTCAGTAATAGAGTCAGGAGATCGAGCAAGACAGGCTCTATTTATCATGGTGAGTTGGTGACCAACAGCATAGAGTCAAAACTCCAAATTAATGTTTGGAAGGTTGTCTTTCTAAGCAGAGGATTTCATAGCTGACGGGTTACCAATCTGAAGTTTTCACGATGGACAAGACGAATGTACATTTCATTTTATTTAAATTAAAAATGGGTTTTGATTGCTCTATAAATATCAATCCACTTCATTTTACTCTTGAGTTTGATCCAAGTTAATATTTTCTTTCAGTAATATGCTCGTCAGTTAATCATGCCAAGATAATATTCTTTTTTCCTAATCATTTTTCCCAATCATTCATCTATCCAATGCAACCAGGTTAAATTTTATTTTTTATTAGTTTGATATATATGTATATATATATATATATATATATATATATGTGGAAAAGCTAGAGTAAAGAGAATAAAAACTAGGGTATAACTACTGTGAATAAAAAATAAGAAACAGAGAGTGGAGGAAAAAAATAATTACAAAAAGTTCTATCATGAATCATATTCCTTGTGTAAGAGAGATAAAAAGAGAACAAGAATGAACAGGAAAGTAAAACTGGACTCAGATACCCAACTTCAACAATCTTCTATTCTACACAGCCCAGCACTCATGCCTACTGTACACAAAGTTCTATTAACCGTGATCAATGTTACACATGTTACGCATGTTCCAGATCTACTTTGATCTGAATAACATACAAGATCTGGGAAAATGTAACTGCTGCTTCAATAATGCATATGTCTTCATGTTGAAATAGAGATGGCAAACATTCCGCGAGTATAACATGGCATGGCATAAAATTTACACCAGAGATTTTACTTGCTAACTCCGGACAATACTGGCTCATCAGCCTCTGCAACCAAAATATTCTCCAGAATGGACATCAAAATCCCCAGCACATCTTCGACTACTAAGTTAGTATAAATAATATTCCCAGAAGAAAGTCTTTCTATGCAAAAGCAGAAAAATATGAAGAATAGAGAGTTTTGAGGACAGACAAACTAGGCAGCTCAACATATTAGGCTTTTATGATATGATCACTTGTTTCTCTGCATGCTGCCAATTGACTAAAGCCCTGTTTTGCCCGGTTGCAATTGGATCCATCTCCATCAGGTAATTTTTGTGATGGCAGCCTATCCGCACCGTTTATCTAGGATTGGGTACATAGATCATCACTACTGACTCGGTTCCTCTGAACCTTGATGCATTCTTGTCAACCACCTGTATCAGGATTTACATCTTAGAGATGAATGAGTTACAGTATTTCCATGCAAATAAACAGAAAGGATAAATAACAATCACATCTGTTTTACAAAGCATTTGTCAGAATGAACAGAAAAACATACCTGCATTTTAATGACCTTTCACTACATAAAGGAAGTATCATTCAACCTTTTCATTCTTAACATCAAATCATGCAGTTTGAGAAACTAATCACATCAAGATCGTAGCACATTTCACCCATCTTATTCAAGTTTCAGAAACTTCCTATAGAAAAGCAGAAACCAATAGAAATAGCAAAGATTCAGAAGCTTATATATTGCAAATACATGAATTACCTGTACCTAATTTCTTCTCTCTATTGGATAGATTCAACAATCATCTATCACTGTTTTCTCCAGTCAAATTTCAGTGATTATGATACAAAATATGCATTTGTCTCAGTCTTTCATATTTCAAATTTCAATAATGGCCCTCTAAAAAGATCAAACAAGAAACTCAATCATGTGAAGATCACAAGGATATGGAAAATTGTGGCAAGCAATCTCTTGATTCACAATTTTTTTAATGATGCATCCTTAACCTGCTAAACACAACATATGTTACATATCCTACATCCACATTTGACAATGTGCAAATCCTTTCCTTCCATGTATTACCCAACTGAGAATCTACATCTAGAAAGCCAGATGGCACTCTGCATATATAGAAAATACCTTTCTAAACAACAACATAACAATTTTCATGTTTATGTTCTAAACAACAACAACAATATGCAATGCTGGAAAAGAGTGCCAAACCATATACAACTAATACATATTAACATGATAGAAAAGTATGACTAGAACCATCAAGTTGCCAACAGTAACAAGAAGAACATGGTAATAGGATCATGTAGATCTTACCAATTTGCAATACAAATAAAGCTTACAATAAGGTACATACTTTCTCAAACTTCCACCTTTACAGTTTCTACCACTTGGCAGACAGGAAAGTTTGTTCTAACCTTGAAGAAAATTCCTCAGATACTTGTGTGATATTTTGAGACAATAATTGTATTGAGATCACCTGTCTAAACAGAGGAATCGGTTGTTGAAGGAATTGACCGTCTCAGCTTTTCAATTGTTTCATAATTTCCCTGAAGGCAACCTTCATGCACAATCATCAACTGTTCTGCAATCTGTTTAATGCATTGATGCCAATCGACTAAATTCAGTAATTCATAAATTTAGCCATCAAGCGTATCTACAATATACATAAATTAATATAAACAATTAAAAGTTATGCACAATATAATATAATATGTAGCTGAAAACGAAAAATGAAAAGATTAGCTCTTCAACGCTGCCGTCCTCGATCGCTGCATTGAAACAAAGCACCATGTTCTCCTCCAACATACTCCAAATAATCAATATAAACAGGATCTAAAACATTAATTAGAGCAAAAGAACAACAAAAGGTGTGTCAATTAGAGAGGGAGATAGGATCCTCAATACCTTCGGATTGGGAGAACAAGGAGAGGAGGGTGGAGGGTTGGAGGCTAGCTCCTCAGACTTGCGCCGGGAGTCCTTCCCTCCCCACTCATTCTTGATCGCCATTTGGAGCACCGACCACCGATAGAGCACGATATCGATCCGTTCCTCCGAGAGAGAGGAACACTCCTGAGTAAGAGGAGGAGATGGCGTTCTCTCTCTCTCTCTCTCTCTCTCGTTCTCTCTCTCTCTCTCTCTCTCTCTCTCTCTCTCTCGTTTTCTTGAGGGAGGCGGGAGATGGATAGGCCGGGAGAGAGGGCCGGAGCAACGGAGAGAAGTGAACCAGCAGAAATAGGCCTTGGGCTGGGAGATTCGATTTAGGCCCACCAAGGCATTCACTGTGGCAATTATAAGCCCATTCATCCAATGGTTATGAACTTCGTCAAGATTATTGATGCAGAAACGAACGGCGTAGATCGTTTAGAAAAAAAATGAAACGCCGCTGACGTAGTAACAAGGAGGCAGACGCAAACACGTCAACGAATGAGAACAAACCAATAGAAAGACGCCACGTGGATTATGGACCATTACGAACCAAGCAGAGAACCCATGAATCTGATCATCCACCGTCCAATTTTTCCATCTTTTTAGTTCCGCGAGTTCAAGTTAACGCTAATGGCGCCTGGAAGCCTTCGATCTGATCTCTGTTGATCGACTCGAAAGCTTCGTGGAGAACTCGCTGCTCCGCCGCCATGGCCGCGCCCTTTTTTTCCACGCCTTTCCAGCCCTATGTCTACCAGGTGCGTTTTTAACCTGATTTATGTGATATTGTTTGTATTTCTCGAGCTTCATGCCATGGATCTGAACTGAAACCGAGGGATCTGGGAGAAATTTTTGCAAATTGGTAGCGTAGGAAAGGAATTTATTGTACAGGTCATGTATACGGAAGTTGCTTTGTTTAATGATTAAAGCTCCTATGATCAATCTTAGCACAGGAAAAGCTAAAAATTTGACTCGGGGTTTAGGGTTGGGGATAGAGGAAGATGAAATTTCAAACTTGCTTCTGTTTACTAGATTGAACAATTCTTGTAAAGCTTTTCAATAGAAAATGCGCCTCCTTACCAGAGAATGATGTTGTCGGTTTGTGTCATTCTAATGGCAAGCTTTTCCATTAGATGTCCTCAGGTTTTTTCTTTTTGAGACGATCTCTGAAAGTAATCTCCCTTTCTTACTCTTTATATGCTTATATTGAACTACATACAGGCCGTCAACTGGACCTTCTCACAAAAAGTTTCTTCTTGTGTGTTTCTTTTGCTGAGGTCCATAAGTGCATAAAACATAATTATATAACTTCGGCAGTTATTGTTCTAGTCTTGCTAAGCTTGCTGAGCTGCTGTGTATTTCAGAGTCCACAAGAAGTAGTGACAGCTTTTCAGATATTGGGTGGAGACTCACAGATTGTTCAGGTACTCTGTCCTGATAAACTGTTTCAGCACCTTTTTTCCAAGAGAACTTGTGAATTTATTAATTTGATTGAAATTCATTCCAGATAATGTTAAAATCACAAGAGAAGGTGACTGCAAAACCTGGTAATTCTCCATTTTCTTTTGTACATGTGTTGTATTATTGCCTTTTCTAGTCATCATTACAGTTAATTCTATACACTGGGTCCAATGTATGGTGTCTGGACTTCTGCTGATGTTTAATATAATTTGTATATTCTCCTTAGGCACTGTTTGTCTATGTAGATCTTGTCGCAGATGTATTCGCTTTATCTGACAATATTCCTATATAATATTTGTTAGCTGACTTCTAGCTCTCATTATAAGTGTATTCACTTCTTCATATGTCTAAGAGCTTGTTGTCTGTGGCTCACATAGTCTGGAATATTGTAAACATACTTAACTTTGATGCTCATAATCCACTAGGTACAATGTGTTTCACATCTGGATCCATTCAAATGGATAACAATTACTTCCCTGAAAATGAGGGGGGCATTTGGCAATGGCTTTTTGGTAAACGGTTGTCAAGCATAGTTCTTTTCAATCCTGGTCCCGACGATGGATTTGTTGGAATTGCGGCACCATCCCTTGCAAGGATATTACCGGTTAGTATGCAACAAACATTATTAATGTTTTAGCATGAAGATTTCTGTCTCAAACTGCATTAGAAGGATACTTTTATTATTTATTATTATTTTTATTGTATGATTTCTATTAGATGAGATAATTACCCTGATACGTACTATAGGAATAGTTCAATTTACAATGAAATCAAATGTATGTCTGACTATTGTGACTTCCATATGGCTGCCTGGAGGCCTAGATCTTTGTCATCTCTTTTGATATTCTACATTATTCGATAATACCTCTTTAATATTTTCTATATTGTTAGTCTGAAGTTGTGGAAAAGCTGAAATAAAATATCAATTACCTTTGAGAATTCTCATTTATGTTATGAAAATATGAAATATTAATATTAAGAACATATTTGTTTACTTACCATAGTAGAGTGAGGTCAGTTGATTATGAAAGGGTTACCTGCTTAATTATATGAGAGCTTATTCAACATGGAATATGATCTGTCTTTTGATGTATATCAATTGGAAAGTTGAAAGCCACAGCCTAGCCAAGATTTCTAACCTCATTAAGGACAGCATAGGTGTTGTCTTACAATATGTGTGCCATGAATTCAAAATCTCTAGCCTTAATCTGCCTAGCCCAGCATAGGTATGTCTTCCTTTGGGTTGCCCCTCCAAATTTATTTCAGTGACTGTATCAAGGGGTGAAAACAGATCGGATAGTGCTCAATTCATATATGAATCTATATTTTTTGTTCAGATACGGATTCAGATACATATATTGGATGGATAACAAAATTTAGAACAATATCCGAACTAAGCGGATAGGGATAATTTTTAGATATTGATCAAATAATTTTCGGATAGATAATTGGATTCTAAATGGATGTGGGTCGAATTTTAAACAAATTATGATCTTTCTTTTAGAGATAATTAACACAATATATTAAGACTTTAAAAATAAATTGCATGTCAATACATATATATTTAGCAAAATCAATCTCTAGAAAAAATATTGGGCACATCATTAGTAACAATATCAATATTCATCATTTAAATAAGCAAACTAAAAAATTGTAAGTCATTCAAAAATAATACGATTAAACGGACATCCGATATTCGTATCTGTATAATTATATCTAACTTGTATTCATATCCGTATCTGTGTTTTTTACCCATATAAGAATTCGTAACCGAATTCTTTTTAAAAATTTTATCTGGTATCCGAATCGTATTCGGGTTGGATAGGAATTATTTACTCGATCCTAATCGGATCATATAGCGGGTCGGATCGGAGTTAATCCAACCCGTTTTCATCCCTAACTATATTTGTAGCAAAGGCAATTATATTATTTGTCCTCTTCTTATTCATGCTGCAATTCACAAATCCAAAATCTTCAAAAAAGTTATATGATATTGATTATATTTTATCCGCTCTTGCAGATAGATCTAGCAAACTTTGGTGGACAAATTCTCATCCGGGTACAGCTAATTACTTTTGCTTTCCAACTTGGTCCTTGTTATTTTCTTATTCCATACGAACTAGATGGAAGTTGTCATATGTGACACTAAAATTTTGCAATTTTAATTTATGTTTACACATTGCGCAGTCTCATATTCAAATTTGTGAACTTACATCAAAACATTTTCCAGGTCATTTCTTGAATATTTATCTTAAGCTGGTTCCCAAGTAGTAATTTCTGTTGCATTGGATCCTGAATCAAACTTGTCGTACTATCACTTAACACCTATAATTACTTGCATAATTTTGTTCTCTAGGTGTTCTTGTGTCCCTATTTACTGCCTGAAGTAGGCAATATATGACAATGTACATAAAGTACATGTCATATACATTCAACTTGGTGAATGTCACGGCAGTTCACAAAGTGATTTTAAGAACGGGGGGATTTGGAATGTTCTCCTAGAAATAAAAATCAAAGCTGAAGCCAAAAACAATACAAGGGGGAACTGAATTCTTCTGTTCACTATTTATCATATTTCATGTTAGCTCATGCAAGATATGCATGCAACTTTTTGATTGATATCAGAACCATTTGGATTTTATCTTTTACTTTACTACGTCAACAGCAGAAATTATATATAACGTCTGAAAATGGTGGTTGCAGTCGGATGCATTTCTTTGCTCTCTCAATGATGTAACAGTGGTCAGTACAACCGATCAGAGAGCCCAAAATGTAGATGCTGGAGCAGAGGTGAGATCTCAAAACAATTTTTTTGTCTGTTTCAGAGTCTTTGCTAAACCTTTCTCTTCCTGCTAGTTTTGATCTGTCTAATGAAGTACAATTACAGGTGATCCTTAAGCAGAAGCTAAGAGGTCAGGGGCTTGCTTTCCTTGTTGGTGGTGGATCTGGTATATCTGAATTCTTGTTGTTCAAGTTTATTCTTTTGTATTAACCTACATATGCAAACAATCTTGAAGCTTCTTTTCACTGTCTTCTAATTCGGTTACATTAGATATATAGTCGACTTAGAAAAACCATCTTTTCATGCGTGCTTCTTGTAATTAAGGATTCTTGAGTTCATTCAGTATTTCCATAAGTTATTAGGAACAAGAAGTGGAATAACTATGGAACAGGATAAACTAATTTCAGTTCTGGAATTACTTACTCTTCACTGTTTTTCCCTAACTTTGCATCTGCATGGCATTTGTTGTTCCAGTTGTGCAGAAGATTCTCGAGGATGGGGAAGTACTCGTCGTTGATGCTGCCAGCATTGTCGCTATGACGAGTGCAATTGGTTTCCAATTGAAGAATTCCAACCAAATGAGAAGAGCGGTATTTGGGGTGAGCAGATGTGGTTTTTTTACTTTATTTTATGATCTTGATCGTAAATGTGCATCCTTCCAATTGGAAGTAGGTTTGCATTTTTGGAATTCTGTAGGTCAGTCATGATATTGTTTTAAATTCAGATGTTGGTACTTTAAGAAACTTACGGGCAAAGCTGATACACTTGAGAAACATATGCTATGGTTTAACTAGAAACATATGTAGTCCTGTATAAATCTGCTATTGTTGATAAAACTAAAGTAAAAGATATTATTGTCGTGGACCAAAAATAAGTAGCTATAGCTAAACCGCTGTCATGTGAATGCAATATTATCATGCGTCAATCAATAGATACAGCAGTTTCATTTATATTGCTCCATGATTTGGCTTTGAGAGATTGACTGATCTCCTTTGCAGGGCGACAATCAATTAACGGCTATTCTGACAGGACCTGGAGTGGTTTTTATTCAGAGTTTACCCTTTCTTCGATTTTCTCAGCGCATCGCTAGGTAGGTTGTACTTTCCGGTTCAATCTGTGCATCAGAATTGAGGAGATGTTGATACGATTCTCTTATCTCACTTTTGTATTTCCAATTTGCAGAGCAGTAGCAGCTCCAAGCCTGAGAGATAATCCAAAATTCTTGATTCAGATTGTTCTCTTCTTCTGCCTTGCTTATGTCATGATTGTATCATCGATACTTTTGACTGATGTTTAGATTCTATCTTCGCCTCCTTCCTCACTCTGCGATATTTGTTTTTCTTTTATATGAAAATTCATCGGTATAAGTTTCCCCCTTTGTAGATACCTGCTGAGATCAAGCTGTTGTGGAGAAAGAAAAATTCATTCGAGCTTAATTATTTTCTAAGCCCTTCTTTTGTCATTTCCTACTCTCTCTGTCTGAATGCAGCCTTAGCAAACAAGCAGCTTCTTGACTGTAATTATCATCTTGAAATGATCATGTTGTTAACTTCAAGATTACTTACACAACCAAATTCTTTTCTCGATTTATTATGCGACTGCCCTCACCGCTGTCCCGAAGCACCCGCGTGAGGCTCCACCGAGGCATCAAGTAGGCGCCACCATCACTCCACGATCACCCCATCAATCAACGAACCCCACTGGTGACACCGTGCCACCCTTCGATCTGATTAATACTCGTACCAACCAGGCCACTACCTAATCTCCCTCACGTTCCATTCTGATGATATCCACCATCCTTAGAAGAACGACCGAATCGAGCAGAACCTATCACTTCCTCCTCAGTACTCAAGCCAGAAAGATGAGCCAGCAACAGCCTAGAAGACCACAGCAAGTCCAAGGTCAGAGCCAGGACGAGGACGAGCCCATCAAGTACAGCGACGTCTTCCCGGTGGGGGGCGACCTGGCGGACCAGACCATTGCACCACAAGACGCCGCTATGATGCAGTCGGCGGAGAACATAGTTATGGGCCAGACCAGGAAGGGTGGCCCGGCTGCTGTTATGCAATCAGCCGCCACCGTTAACGAGCGCGTGGGTGCTGTCCGCCATGACCAAGCTAGTGATATCCCACGCGAGCAAGGCGTCACGGTTACCGAGACAAGGGTTCCAGGCGTCCGCGTCGTCACTGAATTCGTCGCTGGCCAAGTACGTTATCTATATATACACCCCCACACACACACACACACACACACATCAAAGCAAATGTAAGAGTATTTATTCTTTTTCTTTTTTTTATTCTCCTTAGGCGGTAGGGCAGTGCGTGGAAGCGGATATAACGGTAGGAAGAGGCGGAGTAGGGGCAGAGGAACCCACCAAGCTAACTATTGGCGAGGCGCTGGAGGCGGCGGCGATAACAGCTGGCAACCAGCCAGTGGAGCAAAGCGATGCAGCAGGTTTCAACGTGACTCTGCCTGGAGGCGTCGCCGCCGAGGCCCAGGCTGCTGCTGATTCCAATGTCTGGGCTTTGCGCGACGAGGAGAAAACTAAGCTCGGAGATGTCCTCTCGGTAGCTCTATTAATATCAACACACACACACACACACACACAAAATTAAATATATATGGCTTACTAACTTTGTGGTGGTGATGAAAATTGAGAGCAGGATGCAGCGGCTAAGCTACGAGCTGATAAGCCGGTGGAGAGGGACGATGCAGCGAGAGTCGTGGGAGCGGAGATGCGGAATAAACCTGATGCGACTACGCAGCCTGGCGGCGTGGCGGCAGCAGCACGGCTCAATCGAGACACGATGTAGGTCGGAGTGGAGCGTATTAATGTAGTAGTGACCTGCTGCTTTTGTAGTGGATATCTAGAGTTAGCTAGTTTGTAACTAGTGTACGTATACGTGCGTGCATGGTTGTTCCATCTCGGTCGGTCTGGGTCTTTTGGTTATAAAGAATCGTCGTAGTGTATACAACGTAACTACACACAAGTATGTATGTGTGCATGTCTCGGTTAGATGTAGTCGGTGCAGTACGCGTCCTCTTCCTCTGTCTATGCATGGAAAAAAAAAAAAAAAAAGTACTTATCTACTTGGACATCTGAAATTAACTCTCTAACAAGTCGCTATGTCAGGTCTCTCTCCATGACACCATTTTCACTTCCCACATCTCCACATGTCCACCCTTCTGCTCCTCCTCCTCCTCCCAAATCTCCTATTTAGTGGCCTCTTCGTCCCAAGCAAAAAAGAAAACACACGAGCCCCCATCAAGTATGACATTAAACGTATTTCCTCTCCGAGATGAACTTAGAGACCCGGGAGACGCGGTCGGGTTGAAATCCGCAACACCTGGCCAGTGGTGTGACGGCGGCAGTGGCAACGGCTTAATTCACGCCTCAAGACCTTTATTAGGCCGCTTAATTAATGCGTTTGTTTATGTCGAACGTAGGGTTTGTAATTAGTATGTCATTCGTCGTTTTAGATCTTGTTTGGTTTGTAGAGTTGTATATGTACGTATCAGACTTTCACTTCCCCGGCACTAATAGATGTCAAGAGTTAATAATAATGATTCGTCTTCGCCAGCCCAAGCCGTGCCATGTAAATTGTAGTATATAGCACACGGTTTCCTTATTTTTTTTCTCTTTCTTTCTTTCATGAACTCTAGTTCGCTCCCTACTTTTTCTTTGCTTTCTTTCGTTTTCTCCGTAGCTAACTTATCTGTATGCCTGAACTCGTGGGAATTAATAAGTCCTTCCTTCTGTCAAAAAATTAAATTGTCTATAAAGAATCAAATTTAATTTGTTTAGTACTAATAATATTTCCTATAAAATTTATAATTAAGATCTAATTATATTTATAGTCTAAGAGAGAGAAATATTAACGAAACAATAAAATATATAATCTGGGAGTTAGGAATCTTTATAATTAATGCATTTCTTTCTATATAAAATATCTGGAACTGATATTAAAATTTATTATATCGGATATATTAAAACTTGCTAAATTAGAAGTATAAATTTAAAAGGGATATTGAAGTATTTGAGAAAGGAGAGAAATCCTGGGGTGACCCGGCCATTGTGTATAGCAAAGTGCACCGATACTGTTGGGCAGATTAATAATACGTGTGTGGGGGGGTGTGGTGGGAAAATGATTAATTTTGATTTATTAACAATATTTTAGCATCGTCCACCGGTTTATCCTACCCTATTATGCACCGCTCACGTACGGCAATTATCGAACACGTAGCCTTGGTCTTATCGTGAAGCCGTCAGTGCGTACACCGTCGACGACCTCCACGTATCACGTTCAGCTTACGTGTCCTCACCTCTTTACTCCTCCGACGAGTCTGAAAAATATATAAACTCAAAATCGATCATTGATATGCATGCAAGTAGAGCGGAATCGATCAAAGATGAGCCAGCGACAACCCAGTAGGTCTGAAGGTGGTGACCAGAAGCAGAAGCTGCAGGGCGAAGCAATTAAGTATGGGGACGTCTTTAATGTCACAGGTGATCTCGCGGACCAGGCTATAGCACCCAAAGACGCCGCCTTGATGCAATCCGCCGAGAACTTGGTCTTGGGTCAGACCCAAAAGGGCGGCCCCGCCGCCGTCATGCAGTCTGCCGCCGCCATCAACGAGCGTGCCGGCGCGGTAGGCCGCGACCAGTACAGTAGCTCTCCGGGTGACGAAGGCGTCTGTGTCACCGAGACCGACTTGCCTGGCCGCCGCGTCATTACAGAATACGTCGCCGGACATGTAATTATGGCTTTGGATTATTACTGTTATTATTATTGCTTCACCCTGGACAATTTTACAATTCAAACCGTGCGTTTTAGGCTATTTGCAAATCTATCCATTCCGCAGAATAGTGAACAAATGCAGGATTCGAAATGTAATTCTCCTTTCGCTCCTTGTCATGATTAAGATTGTAGGCCAGTACGTGACGCCGACTCCGGTGACTATGAGGAAACCTGCCGGGGCACTGGAAGGGAGCGCCGTAACTATAGGCGAGGCGCTAGAAGCAGCTGCTCTGTCCGCTGGTGGCAAGCCGGTGGACCAGAGCGACGCGGCGGCGATCCAAGCTGCCGAGATAAGGGCGACAGGTCACAACCTCACTATTCCGGGCGGCATCGCCGCATCGGCTCAGGCGGCGGCAGACGCCAACACCCGCGTCATGCGAGATGATCTCAAGACCAAGATCGCCGACGTACTCTCGGTACTACTACTACTACTACTACTACTCTCTCTCTCTCTCTCTCTCACTCTCTCTCTCTCTCATTTTGATGTCTGAACCAATTATTGTGGAGATCGATTTTAGTTTTCTTCAGATATATTTAGGCGTCGTACGTTTTCGATTCACAGGATGCGACGGCGAAGCTACCGGTGGATAAGGGGGCGACGAGAGAGGACGCGGAGAGGGTGGTCGGAGCGGAAATACGAAACAAACCGGACTTAGCGACTACTCCGGGTGGGGTGGCGGCATCAGTGACTGCGGCGGCGAGGTTCAATCAAGAACGGCAGTAGTTTGTCCTAGTAAAGTACTTTAAGTTGACTCTGTTTAGTTTACGTTCGTTGCTTTGTTTCTATGATACAGCGGATCACTGTTGTTTTACGTACGATAGTACTGTAGGTAGCTAATTATATCTGGACGTGTACTACTGGATGCATGTGGCATTCATATATGCCATTATATATTGCCGTACGCACTTGGTTCATTAATTATAAGTAAATTCCAAGTATTTGCCTATAATCCACATGTGACGAGCCTTGAATTATGTTTTAGAGAGTCGTCAATTAAGACAACATGATCGACTCAAGTGGTACACACAGTAGGACTGTCATATCGATCACTTCAAGCTCACTTTTTAATGCCATATCCTATATATCTCTAATAGTAGCCACTTGGGAAGAAGGTGCCCCCCACTTCTCTTGGCCTTTTCCTATTCTACTAGCTTCATGGAGCCCCACACTCTGATGAGCAGAGAGCCAGCTGGGGAACTGAGTCGCGTGTAGATTAATTAAGGACCCAACTAATTAGTTTAGCTCTTTGGGTTTCTCCAACGCAGTCACAAGTATTCCAGGCAGCGACAAAGCTTAAGCTTCGGCCTTTGGATATGGTAGGCCTTCTACCCTAGATGTGTTAATGGTTAATTTAATTACTTCACTTCTGTGGGTGAAGAGGCCAACATGGTAATGGTAATGGTATATAGATATATGATTTTGGGGCGAGTGAGTTGCTCGTTGTACTAATTAACAACGACCGGGAATCACGGATCTTGTCCCAGAAGGATTTCCTGTGAGAAAATCTCCACGGTCCATTACTTATTTAATTCAGGGTTTTCATTTAGTTTCAGTTGTACATGCATGGATACATACGTTAATCTCCGCTTAGTTTAATTACTGTCTCTAAATTTTATGCAAACTGGTCCTGCCCCCAATATTCCTTAAGTAACTTTAACTTAGCCACTTCGGCGCCATTTCCGTTCTCAGCCGTAGTAGGTAAGTGTGTTGTTATTTTTTTCCTCCACCTACTTCAATCTATATGTTATCTTAAGCACCAAGATTAAATCTTTTCGTAAGATTAAAGTTTAGTAGGCCAAAAGCATATATATATATACGTAGCTGAAAATGCCTGTACATGAATGAAAGTAACGTTGCATCTACTAGACATGTAGAAAGGGACGGGTTCAATGCCTGTACATGCATTATTGGCTAATTGGGTGGTCTCCAAGTTGCAACTAACTAGTCGTGCAAGAGGATTTTGGCTGCACCCACAACTGAGGAATAAATATAAATAGGCTTGTTAGGGTTCATGATTAGTTATTAATTGCATACGTGGCCCTCTAATTAATACATTTTTGTGTCTTTGTATATATTTGTTAGAGGGGACCTATTTTGATCATATCCACTACATAGAATCCAAGATAATATCTCTGTCTCGAATGTGTGTGTGTGTGTGTGTGTCCTCTTTCTATTGCTTGCTCTGAATCCACCGTCAGTTTGCCATCAAGCAAATCACATCCCTTCATTTACAACGTCCCACCAGTGCGATGCCATGCACGTAATGGCGGTAGACTCCACTTCTTTATCGGACGGCAGTCCATCGCGTCTGTATTCAATGCGAACGGTGATTCGCTCCCCGAATAGACTATGAATAATATACAAATTATTCATCCAATTACCAATCCAACTGATTACCAGCTATAAATAAGTAGATCAAAACCACTTCCCGGGATAAGAGAGAAGAGAGAGAGAGAGGGGGAGGGGGGGGGGGGGGGCGGGGAAAAGCTTAGTAGTGAGAGAAATGTTTGGAGAAGGACTAAACCAGTGCTTCTATAGCCTCAAGCGGCATTCCCGTTCTACCCCTCCGTTAGCGATCTCGAATTCCCGGAATGCCTCCTCCACCACAGCAACGTCGTCGTCCTCCACCTCTGCCTCCGTCGTGTTCAAGAACTTCAACTCCCTATACGACCCCGCCGCCTCCGATTCCGAAACCCTAACCGTAACCCTCTCCTCAGGATCCGCCGCCACCGCCTACTCCTCCCTCTCCTCCGCCTCCTCCTCTATCTCTGGCGAGGGAGGATCGTCGCCTACGCCTTCGGATCGGGATCTTTCCACGGCGATCGCCTCGCGCCGCTTCTTCCCGGCGTCCCCCGGCAGATCCAAGTCTATCCTCGACTCCGCCGCCATCGCCGTCGTAGGGAAGGGCGCCGGGGTCGCTGTGCGGACCTACTCTCCAGATCCGTATCGGGACTTCCGGCGATCGATGGAGGAGATGGTGGCGGCGCTGGGGTTGGAGAAGGGGGTCCACTGGGCGCACCTCCATGAGCTCCTGCTCTGCTACCTCTCGCTCAATCAGAAGCAGGACCACAAGTACATCATCGTCGCCTTCGCCCATCTCCTCCTCGGCCTCACATGCGAAGCCGAGGAGGAAGGCGACGCCTAATCATGCGCCGCCACCGGTTAAAATGTGCCGACTGGAGCATTGGCTTGGATTAATGTGTAGTGATTAGTATTGTACGTACATTATACAGGTAAGAATTAAAAATGGATTATATATATTTAATTTGGTTGCTTGCACAATACATACCATGCTTGCCTATATATATATATATATATATATATATAATAATTAGAGTGGTGAATAAGTTAATAATATTTAGCATGATGGGCACTGGGGTCGGGGCACGCACCAAATGTGTAACAGTATGCCCCAGGTCATGTCAGGTGGGTGCAGCGAGGACGCAGTACACCTGGTGATGGCGACCGTAGAGAAGAATAGTGGAGTTGCTTGCACTTGTACTACTAAATACTAATATTAGCCTTTGCCTTGGCGCGCATTATTTTGCATATCATATTCTCACAACAATCCATCAACATAACCTGCCTGCTCATTAATTGCTGCATGCTAGTAGTACCTGATGCTCAAAATGAAGTCAAAACTACAGTTTGCTCGCAAATTAAGATTTATGTCCTAAAAATCTAGCTTCATATCCACGGTCAATGTTTCCAAGCAATATTACTATTAAGATTTATGTCCTAAAAAAATTATTCTAACATGAATATATAATTGCTTCCGAATTCACACTAGGACGATAACTATGTTCTTTTCCTCACTTTTTTTGCTATTCTTTTGTCTCTAGCTCTAAATCATTTTCCCCTCTAAAATACCATGAAGACTATATCTACGTTACTTACATGCAACTAGGTTGGAGCTTCTCAGTAGTAAGTTATATATATATATATGATTTCAATTATTCAATGAAATGAGACGTCAATCATTGCCCCGCTCATTTGTTCGTCGTTGGAAGAAAGCAGAGGTTGAAATTAAATCAGAAATTTTCAAAAATAATAAGCATAATAATAAGAAATTCTAAACCCCAATAATTAATTAAATCCGAGTAGTGCCCCGGACAAGGAACTATTCACATCCCCAATTTAAATGGCACAAACATTGGAGGGAACCCACTCAATACAAGAAATTTAAATTTAAAACCATCACCGAAACGATTCCATTCGCGGAACCCGTTTCCCGGAACCTATAATCTAATTGCTAACAATCAAGCCCATATACCACGGAGAAAATCGTCCGCCGTATCCCGTACCGTATCCCAGTCACGTTTCTCCTCACTCCGACCAAAGACGTGAACGAAGTATCTTCCCCAAACTCTCAAAACCCCTAACACCTCGTCTCCTTCCTTCCCTTAATTGGTCGTCTTCTCCGTTCTCCAAAGAGATATTTGCTCGCGATCTCTCTTCTCCTCTCTATTGCTTAGACCCGATCGATAGCTGCTTGAAGAATTTGGACAGTAAATTTCTTCAGGGAGGTAGGCCAGCTTCTTCTCGGTCCATTTATTTTGTTTGATTTCAGCTGCATGTTGGATCTAGGCTCTATTTTATTTCTCGACAATCGAAGCATTGTTTGTTAGATCAAAACCATAGGGATCGTTGTGCTTCCATTATTCCCATTATTCTGTTAAATGGAAACTAGTTATTTGTTGGGTGCCATTTTTGTCTGATTTTAGGTGTTCTATGTCGGAAAAGATTCTAAAAGAGGTGGCTTGACTAAAGTTCTCATTGTAATTGGGATTCTGGATGTCTTCGTCGGAGGGAGGGGACGAGGCAAGGGACTGTGAATTGAAGAAGGATGATATGGATAAATCGACTCGGAGCAAGCAAAATACTGCTTCCGGAGCTTTGCAGAATGGGAGCAGATCGACTGCAAGGAAAAGGGTGAGGAAGGATTGGCGAGCAATTGCCAATGAAAGTGGAACTGCACGAAGGAGACTTTTGAGATCAGATGTTGCAAAGTTAAGGGCGGAGATGGAAGCTGTTAAGAGAAGAGTAACACACGAGGGTGGTAATGAACGTCAACAGGACCGGACTAGCTTTGACCTCAGCGAGTGGAATGACTTGGATTGGATAAAATGTGGGGATGATGTTGAAGTTGCCAAAAAGAAAGTTCTTAAGCCCAATGTTGTCGAGCAAAAGGATATGGCACTTGTGCATGTGAAAGAAGTTATGGAAGGGCCTCTGCGATCTGCAATCAGCAAACATGATGAAGCCGAGGTTGTAATATACCAGGAGGCTGAGGCTGACAAGAAGTTTGTGATGTTGATGACAGAAACTTATAACGATGAGAAGAAAGATGTGGAAGATGCTGATAACATGATAGAGGATCTTGATATGATGGAATTTGCAAAAGGGTCATACTCTGTCAGCAAAGATACTGAAGAGTACTATACTAGGAAAGGAAAAGACAAAAGAGAGCTTTCTTTTGAAGTTCACCGGAATGGAAGCATCTGTATGGCTGTTGGGAGTAACAAGACTAAGCAGATTAATGTTGGAGCTGAGATCATTTCTGATATGAGGGCACAAGTGACCTTGGATGTATATGGGAAAATGGGACAGCTTGAAGGAGTCAATGACAAGGTGGAACCAAGAAATGAACTGATCACAAACAACTCTAGTTGCAAAATCTATCAAGCAGTAGAATGTGAGACTATAGTTGAGCAGGGGAATAAGGGGTTGGATAGGAGGAGAGAGCAAGATGTTGACATTAACGATAAGAAGGTTGAAGCACACACCGACATAGTTACAGAGGAAGCGACGGGAAATGCTGGGACTGATAAGAAGAGAAGTCCAGTGGAGACTACTGCTGGTTCTGATTGGCAAGAAGGGAGAATGACGACTACTCCAAGTAGTGCCATTAAACAGACGGAATGTGAGAACAATCTTAAACTTGAGGAGAACAATGACAGAAGGTTGGATATCTCCAAACATATGAATGAGGTGGGTACTTTTGGGAATGAAATTAAGGAATCAGCTTCTTCTGGAGATAATAATAAAAGGAAGGGCTCTATCACCAGCAAAAGGAACGCCAAGCTGAGGATAGAATGTGAGGGAGGGGCTAGAGTTGAAAGGAGAATAACAAGGTCAGCTGTTGCCAAACAAAGGGAAATTACTGAACATGGTAAGGAGAATGTTACAGAAGAGGCTGAAAGTGATGCGAAGGAAAGTAGACTAGATGCTTCTAATGGCGAAATAGAAGGAGAAAAGGCTGGTTCCTCTAAGAGCAAAATAAGGGGATCAAGTGAGGCGGCTTCAGATACTGAATCCTCCAGAAAGAAAATCAGAAGATCATTTAATTGCCAGCAATTACAGGCGGAGGAATGCACTGGAAAGAAGCTTCGTTTTTGCGCTTTAAGAGATCAGAGAGTTACTTCCATTGGAAAGACTTTTCTGGATGAGAAGTTCATGGGATTGGAAAATAAGAAACATATCAGATCAATTGCCAAATCTGGTTTAGTAACACGTTCAAGTGAAAGAACGTGTATGATGTCAGAAGAAAATGAACCCTGTTCAATGGATGCTGAAAAACAGGAAATCGGCACTTCACATCAGAGAATTCTTCGACGGCACAGCAAAAGAGGTTTCTTTATGGTTTTAACAAACAAAAACAAGCTGGGGAGTCCTGAGAAAGCTTGTACGGTAGGAAAGGATGAAACAAAAAGACATTACTTACGGCAGTATCCACTTTCTGCGAACAGAAAAGATCTTGTGAAATCTCATAAGGTTAAAATGGAATCTAAATCTTTATCTCAACAACTGGAACCATTGAATTTGATATCTTCAAACGGCAAGGGTGAGTTACAAAGGACTTCCAGCTTGGAAGCTCCTAGTCTGAGCAAGCAGAAAAATGCAGCAAGTAAGGAGCAGAGTATGGCTAGACAGAAAGTCAAGGATCAGATCAAAGATATGCTTGTAAATGCTGGTTGGAAAATTGATTTAAGGCCCAGGAATGGCAGAAACTATGAAGATTCTGTCTATATATCTCCTCAGGGATCAGGATATTGGTCAATAACAAAGGCCTATGATGTGTTTCAAAGCCAAAATAATTTTGCTCATGAGGAAAAAGGGAAGAGGACATCTAAAAGTTCATCCATGACATCTAAGGGGAATCAGTACAGTATCAAAGGGACAGATGCTGCATCTCTTCCTATACCGGATGAGCTCCTCAGTATACTGAAGAGAACCATTGTTAATAAGAGGAGTGATAAGGGGCTTAAAAGGATCAAAAACAGAAGTAATAGCAAAAACTCCAAGAATATACACAACACAAAGTACCCAAAACCTAAAAAATCTAAGAATGATTCTGAGGACATTACGGGTAAAATAAAGGAAAACAGCAACCAGTATTTAAATTCAAAGAGCCCAGGTCTAGGGAGACATAAGAAAAGGCAAGGAGGATGCACTTTGTTGGTTCGCCAATCAAACCAGACTGGGACCAGCACTGATAGTTATGCTCCTTATATTTGGAAGCGCACCATCCTTTCCTGGATAATAGATTTGGAGATTGCACCTGCAAATACTAAAGCAAAATATATGGACCAAAACCATACAAAATCACTGCTGGAGGGACTAATCACAAGGGATGGCATCAGCTGTAGTTGCTGTAGCAAGATCCTCTCACTATCGGAATTTGAGATCCATGCTGGTAGTAAATTGCGTCAACCATACCAAAATATATTAGTAGAGGAGGCAGGAGTTTACCTTTCTCAGTGCCTCTTAAAGGCATGGGAAAAGCAGAATGGTCCTGAATTTCAAGGTTTCTACTTTGTAAACATTGATTGTGATGACCCAAATGATGATACTTGCGGCATATGTGGAGATGGTGGTGCCTTGGTCTGCTGTGATAATTGTCCTTCAACGTTCCACATGAATTGCTTAGGCATTCAGGTATGTAGAAATAGTGACTTGTTTTAAGTGTCTTGCAACTTGCAGTTTTCTCTTCAAGTGAGAGGGATTTTTGTCTTTTAAATTTTTTCATCATATTGCAAACCTTCAGCAGTACACGTACATTGTTATTATTAGCTTATAGTCTTCTACTTGATTGCCTGAACCACATGAGAGGATTAAAGATATTGATCATAGTCGACTGGAAATGACAAAGAACAGGGAGTTGGAGAGAAGCTCAGTTTCTTTTGAGAAAGAAGATCTTACTGAACTTTTTCTGCGTCTACTTTCTTTCCGGATGACTTTGTAATGCCTAAATAGTTAGCTATTGCTTCCACTTCATTATATTTTTAATATTGCAGATGCTTCCTCCTGGCGACTGGCATTGCATTAACTGTTTGTGTAGATTTTGTGGGGTATTTTCTGGCTGTGATGCTGAAGAACCACTATTTGCTTGCTCCCAATGTGAGGGGAAATGTATGTAACTTGCTTATCATTAACTTAATTATGATCTACAGTGAAGTTTCATCATGCTGACTTTGTGAAAGTTCCTGAGAACCTCTAACTCTTATTTTGTAGTCCACCAGACATGTGTTCCTGAGCTGGATCTTTTATCTGTCAGTTCCAATCATTCAGGCATTTCATTCTGTGGGCAGAGTTGTAGAAAGGTATAAATAAGTTTGTTTGTTGTGAGGAACTGTCGCCTAGTTTCTGACTTTAATATGCTTGTGCTGTACCGCAAAGTAGAACTCTGACATTTTTCTTAGACAATACAAGATTTGTATAAGTAACCTATTGCTCATTTCTAAGTAAAGAACATGAACAATCAGGTCTTTGTCAAAAGACCTCTATTATGGGATTTGCTTAAATGGTGTTCCTGTTATCCACTTCTTCCCTGTAGAAGTTTCTGAACTTCACTTAACAGGAGGAACTCAATAAGACTATTTTATGATTTTATCAATTATTGAAATTAATAAATAGTAGTTTCATGAGATGTTACCTCCTATATTAGCTTTTTAGATATTAACAATAAAGAATTCTGAAGGAATATCTACGTGGAATGGCTATTGTCTATTCCTTTCTCAGCAGTCAAAAGACTCTAAACTTTTAACTGATGTGGCTGTTCTATATCGAGTTATCACTTCTGAAAGAAAATTACATTACGAACGTGCCTAAATTATGTGACTACTAAATTATTTTATTATGTAGAAAATATGATTAGACAAACTTGGATGATGCAGAAAATATTTTGCTTGGCATAGATAAATCTGCTTTTTGTGGAAGTGTGGAACCAAGTCCTGTTTTCTCACTATAAGGAAATTAGCTGAATAATTTTGATCATTGCCGTATAAAATTAAAACTAATATTCTTGTTATGTCTCTAGCTCTTTGAGAGATTGCAAAGTCTTCTTGGCATAAAAAATGACCTGGAAGCAGGATTTTCATGGAGACTTGTTCAGCGATTTGATGAGGATTCACCAAAAACAATATTTGGGCCAGATCAAAGAGCTGAATGCAACCCCAAGATTGCAATGGCACTCGCAATCATGGATGAATGTTTTCTGCCCATTGTTGACCAAAGGAGTGGCATAAACCTGATACATAATGTTGTCTATAACTGTGGGTGGGTATCAATTACACACTGATTGTTGAATCATCATTTCTTTTTCACAGAGTCAATTTTATGTGTTGTACATCATTCTAAAGGATATCTTGATAGATGCTTATTATGACATTATCTCAACCTTTTCCTTTTATATTATTTGAAATGACTAATTCCTTTTGATACATAAGGATATTTTCTTTATGTTGTGTCTCCTTTTTGTAGTTCTTATTCATTCAATGCCCTGGCAGATTTTATCACATACGTATTTGAATAGTTAAACTCAACACTGCTAATATTTGTAAGCTAAACCATATGTTTCTATTTCGGGTTAATAGTATGAAATGGGGATATCTTCTATCTTCTGAAAACCAAAGTTGTAGACATTGTGATCTTATTATCTTAATAATCATACTTTTTTCTAATTCTATTCTTATTCTACTTGAGAGCTGCTCTCTAGAATTCACTCTACTTCTGAGGCATTAGACTTTGATTGTTCTTGTAATCATTTAATAATCCATCTACTTTGACAGATCAAACTTTTCCCGGCTCAACTTTCGTGGCTTTTATACTTTCATTTTGGAGCAAGGTGATGAAGTTATCTCTGCAGCATCCCTTAGGTAAGTGCAAATTGCTCTGTCTTGTGCAATTGAGTGCTTTTGCAATGTGATGTGTGTGTCTGCATGAAGGTCTGTGGATATAGGCATGTGCATGCATCTCACTGCTGTCCTTGCAATGAGCCTGTTGGTTTTGTTCTCATGTTTGTCTACTGGCTGTCTATGCTTGTGTATAATGCATATATGTTGCCTCAGTGTGTGCACGATGTGTGTTCTGCATGTCATGAATGTTGATAATGACATATCCAAAATCCAAGAGACAGATACAATTTATTTATTGGAGAATAATGGAATGAGTTGGCTACATCCTGAATTAAAGGCTCCTATTTGTTCAGGTAAGTGTAAGCCATTTTGGTCAAGCAACATCTAGATAAAATTGACTTGGTGACTAAATGTGAGGAAACTACTATATCAACAAGGAAATGCTTTTTAGCATCGAAACTCGAAAGCATACTATCCTAGAGATAGCCTTTACTACTT
The DNA here is from genome assembly GCF_019914945.1 of Typha latifolia. NCBI lineage: Eukaryota > Viridiplantae > Streptophyta > Magnoliopsida > Poales > Typhaceae > Typha > Typha latifolia. Next base: position 17,775,035 of record NC_133089.1, read on the forward strand.
CTTGTAAGTTTCTTGGAGATAAATTTGTTCAGACTTGTCTCCATACGTAGTTATGAAGCAACATGTGTCAACAAAGAATTCGTGTCCTTGGAAAGTTTCTTATGGCCTCTTTCTCAATTAATCTTAAGGATACCATAAGGATACTCTCTTGGTCTTTTGAAAGTTCTGTGGAGATAATAGCTACTTTTGTTGCACTATCTAAAGATGTATGACATTATTTGGTTCTCTTAATTATTAGAACTAAATATTCTTAGTGCCGAATTTTAGTTATCTATCTTGTTGAAACAGAATTCACGGACCCAGGGTAGCAGAGATGCCTTTCATTGGGACACGGAGTATGTATAGGCGCCAAGGGATGTGCCGCCGGCTTCTTCATGCAATTGAATTGGTACTTTTGTTGGACTTCGGATCTTCTGAGAATACTTGTTACCGTTGTTAGAGTTCTTTCTATTAAGTACAGTATAACTGTACTCTGTGTTCGTGTGCGTGTGCGTGTGCGCGTGTTAGTGTTGTGTGTGTCTTACCAGCCGATCCTTCCCATTCAGTGCAGCTGCAAGTTTCTCTTCTTATTTTTAATGTACCACAGATGTTGTATGTAATAAATGAAAACTGCTCTCTTTGCCTCTAAAAGCTCAGATCGTACAGTTTGCAATTTTCAGATCAATAAGTCTAGTCTATAACCTTTGTTAGGCAGTTTCAAATTTAGATTTTCAAGCTACCCTGGTGGTAATTATTGACCTTCTTTCTGCCCAAGCAACAATGTCTGCTTTTTCTAACTAGAATTATAACAACATTTGGTTCCATCACTTTTTCTTCACGAAACCAAAAACACGGTTATTATAAAAGTAGTGATAAGACTTGCATGTGGAAAGCTGTGAAAAAGAAAGATATGCTCATAACACTTACAGAAGACTTATTCCCCTAGCTCTAGGTATTCAATCTGTATAAAAACTGATAGATTGAATAGACCTAAGCAATCTAGTAAACTAAATGCTGTCTAGCATGTAAAGTGGCCCTTTTGGAGTAATAGATGAATTAGAGCTTTTCGCTTATTCTGGGTAAACTTGCCAAGAACCTTGCTTAGTTATATTATGTCTTCTGATTCTTGATACTAGTTTAACTTAGTGGATATTCGTGATATGGATGTAAATTCTGTTCTATTATTTCAGGTAAATTATATTATTACAAGTTCTTGGATGATTCAAAATATTTCTTTACAGTTCTTTCATTAATTTGCCCTCCTTTTCACTGTCATGTTTACAGTTCCTTTCTTAATTTCAGATGCTCTGCTCTCTTGATGTCGAGAAATTAATTATTCCTGCTATTTCTGAACTAATGAGCACCTGGATTAATATCTTTGGGTTCAGACCTCTAGAGGGTTCAGAGAAACAAGAAATTAGGTTTATCAGTATGTTGGTCTTTCCTGGTACTGGTCTTTTACAGAAGGCATTATCAAAGAAGGATTCAGCTGAAAAAAGTGAAACTTCTGAAAGAGGTCACCAATGATATACGCTAGTCATACTGCCATTTTTTTATTGTCATTGTCACTTGATTCATATTACTGTTTTTACAGCTGACAATGTTCTACCTGAAAGTGAGCATTATATCACACCTGATGTGGCAAGTGAAACTTCCATTTCTTTTGCTGGGGATGAGCCCCAGGCTTCTAATGAAGTTGTTGGCAAATGTAAAGGTGATGCTATAGACACAGGTCCTTTGGATTGCTTGAACTCCGGTAATGTTATCTGGCATGAATCTTCCAATGCTTCTTGTGCATCTAAGTTTCAAGTTCCAGAAAACAAATCCTCAAATAGTATTGCTAGTGAAGGCTCAGTACTGCTCGCTGAGACATTTTTTAGAGACAACAATGTTCAAGCTGGTAAATCTCACGACGGTTCCTCTGAACATGAATCTAATTTGGTACCTGCGGAGGCCATGCAAACCAGCAAAGCCAGAATTGGTAATGCTGGTGACAAAAGGGAAGTTCTTGTTGTTAATGATGCTTCAAGACAACAAATTTATGTATGCACTTCAGTGGATGTTGTTGCTTCTACCTTGAAAGATTCTGGTGCAGAAAGTTCACCGAGCCACCTCTTGGATGAAAGAACTGTCATCTCAGCCCCCTGAAACTCAATTACTATCTTCAGATGCTATTAATTCTTATTTTGGAAGAATCAGGTTTGTTTATTCTACATTAGTCAATTTCTAGTAAGTTCATGAAATTGTTTTGTTGTTTATTAACCTAATAACTCCTAGAGGGTCACAGCCAAGCTGATAGCTTGCCCCTTTTGCTTTTCTTCTAAGAATTCATATCGAGTAGTTGCTCCTCCATGTTACATGAATGCGCTTTGCACTTTCCTTTGTCAAAGTTCTTATAATAATTTATTTACATACCTATCTAATTTTCAAATAATAATATATGTAATCATTCATTTCCAAATATTCTGATTGTCTTGTGAGGGACTGTTCTTTTTATAGTTCTGCACTTCTGCTTTAACTGCTATTTCAGTACTTACTGTTAATAACTTCTTTTATGTTGAATGCCATGGGATTTCTGAATTGATTATTATGTGTTTTCTTTGGTTATAATCTGATCTACATTTCACTTAGACCTTTGATTCATAATATAATCTCTAATAGTTGGAACATTATGAATTGTCATTTGGTTGCTCTGACTGGTCATATCTCTGCACAGGGCAACCCCACTAATCAAGAGTGACCTGAAAATGCTGGAATGAGACCACAACACTTCGGGATGTAGACCATGCTACAGCCAGCAGCAGAGACCTCTATCCTAACACATTGTGGTCATAAATGGCAGGGACACTTTTTTCTCCATGTTCTGATGAATAACATCCCTTTGTGAGATGGTGGGCCCATTTTGGTGCGAAACTAGGACATGGTTGAGAGATGGGATTAGGTAAAAGGCAGGAAAGGAACAACAAAATTAATGGTTTTTCAAGCAGTCTTTTCCTTTCCTTTATCAATCAGACCAGTCGGCTTGAAGTTTAGATTACGTCTCCAAAGATCCTGGTGCTACCACTGATCTACTGTACAGATAGATTACTAGTGTAAAGTGAAGCCAGTCTGACATACAGCTAACTCTGGAGTATACGCAAGTATAGACCTGCTAATGTTTAGATACATAGCCTTCTAGATTAACTCCCGTGAACAACCACTTTGATGTAATTGTTTGTATCCCATTTGGAAAATTACTTGGATTCACTTTTTCCCAATGCAACGACGGCCAAATCCCTGTATCTATTTGAACATCCAATTTCGAGGATTGAGTTTCTCTGATTTTTCTCTTTTGGCAGCTTGACCATCAATTGCCTTCATTGGATATTGCTGTTGCTTTCCATTGCATTAATAACCATTAAGTATTTGCTGGTCTTTATTGCAAATCATAGTAATAAAGTTGTATGTATTTTGTCTTGTTCATTCATGACTTATTAGAGGTCGAGAGAAATACTTTTTAAAGCTTGTCCAGTAATGATGAGCAACTTATAAATAGGGACAAATTGTACCAGTTCGTGAGTCATGAGTATCACTATCCTTCGATCTCCTTAGAGGTCATTGATGTAATGGAGAAGATTCAGATATCATCTTCTGTAATCTTTTCTCAAAAAAAAGAAAAGAAAAAAAGGAACACTTCTGTAATCTCACAAATATCTAGTGGACTTGCTATTTCTCACCAATAATACTTCTCTAGAAATTGTATGCACCCTTATCACCAATGATGAGCAACACTTTTTCTTCTTGCTGGGCATAACATATGAAAAGGAAACACTAGTATTAAGCTGCGCTTCATAACAAGCATTTTGCTGCACATTCTGTCAAATAAAAGACACTAATATCACAAGCAAATCTGCAGTGGAATATAAGTTTCATTTCTTAGAACTGTTTTCAGCGAGAAATATGATCGCTTACTCTTGCTATTCTGAGAATAATGAAGGAAAGAAAATTACTGAAGAAAACAGACAACTTTTACTGCTTACTCTTGCTATTCTGAGAATAATGAAGGAAAGAAAATTACTGAAGAAAACAGACAACTTTTACTGAAATTATTACAGAAAGGATTCTGCAGTCTTCAGGTCATCCAGAATGCTTGATTTAACCTCATCAGAAAGCGAAGCAAAAGGGCCTGCTTTTGAATAGAAATTGGCAAGTGATCTTATAGCTCTCTCCAGTGCAACATATGACTCCTGAAAAGAAAATTGGATAATGATGCAACAGAGAGCATTTGACAACCGTAAAATAATTAAATTGAATAGTGGAACCGTAACAGATGGAGACCTAAGTAGGCATGAAATTTCAAAAGAGTTAGTACTTAGTACACAGTTAAGAAATTAACAGAAAACATATCAGGAAGGGATATTCCATGTTATGTTATTTCCACAAAACAAGTCTGAAATCTACTGAGCCCTAACAATGTCCATTTTGTTCTTCCGACTTCTTAAGAACTATGTACCTCCGGGTAAGAAAGTGAAAGAAGAGATACATGCTGTTGACTAAGGGATTATCCTTAATATGAACAATACGAAATATATCACAGTTAGATCTAAATTTACATCTTATACAGGAATATGAAGAACCATGGCCAGCCACACCATGCTCATGTCTATTACAGGTAGAAAAAAGAACATGTCAAGTCACACTTCAAAGATGCTCATATTCTGAGAATCTTTCATCTGAGCCAGCTGATCATATTCAGTGTGGCAGAGCCCAAAAATAAGCAGATTGTCATGCTTCTTCTGAATCTTAAGGATATAAAAGCTCAGAATATGAAAATTTAGCAACTTTAAAAGAATCTGGAAATATACATATGATGACCCGGAGCATATACTCACAAAAATGATATCTTTTAATCAAAGTATGGGAGTGAAAAACTCAAGCCTCAAGGAGTAAAGATATGCACCTCAGCTGCAACAGCTTTCTGTCCCCTCCAACCATTCAAGTATTCTCTAATTGATTCCTTTGCAGCATCAGCATTCCTCCTAAACCTGGCAACGTCCTTGGTATCTTCCTCCAATGACTCTCGAAGTGTCTTCACTACTTCCCTTGCCGCCTTCAGGTAGGCCTTGGGTAGTACTTTTCCTGATTTTGTTTTCTCATTTGGGTCAAATATCAATTTGATCGCCCCTAAAACATCACCATTATCCTCGCCCCCTTGATCTTTAAGATCCTTCTCTTCTGCCTTTACAGGTAATGCAGTCAGGCCACAAGTAATGGATAAAATGGAAACCAGGGACGCTCCGCTGCAACTTATAGCAGACCTTCTGCTGAAAGAACTCCCTTGTGAAGCTACAATCAAAAGACTCTTCAACTGATTTTTTCTGCCTGTTCTGTTGCACAAAAGGAGGAGTAATTAAAGAAAATGAAATTACTATTTTAGTCATCTTATGGATAAGAGATGCAAAGAAATAAGTAATAAATTACATAAGAAATGGTATTTCGGCTTGTGCTCTAACTGTTTTGACTTGGAGGAGAAAAGGAAGCATTTCTCCCAAAAGGAGACGGTAGCAACCATTCTTCCTTATATAATCAACAAAGAAACAGACAGCTTATCTCAGAATCTCCTGCACACCCAACAATTACTTTGGTTAATGGCTTGAATTTCACAAGGAAGATGCTAATGGTACTTGATTAGTAAATAGTATGATGCTAAATTGCTAGCATTTCTTAGAAATTTATCTTTTTCCCTGGTAATGTCAAGTTGAACTCCTATAGAAGGACACATAAATTTGAATACAATTTTGGTGCGGCATAGCCATAGATACATCTACTGTCATTAATAGTTTACAGCAGAACTGCAACTAAATCGTGGGAATGAAAAATCATGGATCCAGCTATCAAGGCGATTCTCACAATGTGCTCAAGAAGAACATAACAATGCATTACCTTTGTTTTGGTCTCTAAATCGTTTCAGAGGAGCGAATTGGAAGGCGATGTGAAGAATGGATACCTTGGTTTTTTTCCTGCCACAACCTTAGAGCTCGTGGTCGGAGACCCTCTCCTCTCCTCTCTTCTAAAATCTTCCAAGCGCCTTATCATCTGATTCACCTAAATCTAAATGGCTAAAATCCATCTTGGGGTGCGAGTCTTGATACAACTTACGAAATGTGCAGTCGTTTTTGCCTACAATTAAAGATGTTGTATCAACGACAAAAGAAAAAAAAGGCATGATGAGGCCCGGGGGATCACAGCCGTCCATCAAGGACCTAATTCTTCGGAAAAATACACCGCGTGCGCCTCACGTGCCAATAAGACACTTCGCCCGCTCTCGCTCGCCCGCCTCTTAAACCCTCGTAAACCCCCTTCGTCTTGAACCTGACGGCGGAGAAAAGGTAGGGTTAGGTCTAGGATTTCTACCGACGCCGGACACGAACATGCGGCCACCTAGGGGAGGAGGTAGCTTCAGCGGCCGAGATGGAGGCCGAGGCGGTCGTGGTGGTGGTCGGTTTGGTGGCGGCCGCGGAGGCGGAGGCCGCTTTGGTTTCCGCGACGAAGGACCCCCGTCTGAAGTCGTAGGTTAGTGAATCCCTCCTTCCCAAGGTATCTATGTGTATTTAACTCATTTCGATCGCTTTGATCTTAAGATAAGGCCTTTGGATTCGTGTAGAGATCTCTTCATTCCTTCACGCTTGCGAAGGCGATGCGGTTACGAAGCTGACGAACGAGAAGATTCCTTACTTTAATGCCCCCATCTATTTGCAGAACAAGACGCAGATTGGGAAGGTTGATGAGATCTTTGGACCCATTAACGAATCGGTGAGATATGTGGTTATCAAACTTGCTTCTCTTTAGATCGGTTTAGGTGTTTCCAATGTTCCAAACTCCTTTTGAAGTGAATCGATGAGTATCTTTCTGATTCGTGATCCCATTTATTTCAGTACTTTTCCGTCAAGATGATGGAAGGAATTATTGCAACCTCATACTCGCCGGGGGACAAGTTCTATATCGATCCGGCTAAGTTGTTGCCGCTTGCACGATTTCTTCCACAACCAAAGTAAGTTTCTTTTAGCCATATATTCGCTATTTGGTTACGTACAATACGTGTTGGGTAGAATGTTATGCAATGAGACTGTGCTGAAGGGAGGAAGGGGTATAGGCGCACTAAGAACTGGTTATAGATGTTATAAAACTTTCTGCTTTGAGACTTGGGAGTGAGTGTCAGAAAAGTTCTTCGCCTTATGACCTCAGCTGGCTTGGTTTTGTTTCATGGTAATCCCTGTAGATGACTAAAAGAGCTGACAATTTTATATCAGTGTTGGATTTTTTTTATTGATTAAGCATTTGCTCCTTCTCTCCTTTTGTTCTGCTCTCTATGGTCGATTATATGATGAAGATCTTGTAGTCATATACCCTGTCAATTGTTACCTCATGGAGTATTGCCATAGAATTGTGCTATTTTTTCTGTTTTGGATGTTAGAGCCTATTACTAAACTAGCCTATCTTCTGAAGCAGATTGCTTTCCAACCAAAGTGTTTCTTCCATTCCTTTAATACAAGGAAGCTCCCATGATTTCTGGGCATGGTCACTTACTGGTTTAGTCATGATTTGGATGTATGTTATAATTGGTTGAGGGGTAACCAACTGCAATTGTATTTTGGGAATGTGTTGTTTTCTTTTATCTATGAAACTTCTTGACCTGACCATTATGCTCGTTACCCTTTATATTATTTCAAAAACCCTTTATATTATTTCAAAATGTGGTTGGGCACGTGCCCATATATCATTGAGGACTTTTTTTTTTTGTTTATTGCGATTAAAAACCTAACAATTTGTTTTACGTTTGGTGATTTATGAAATATGATGATCATAATTATAGGTTTTACAGGAAATTTCCATAGTTAATTTAGTTTATTAGTAATTATGGGCTTTGCAGAAACTTTTCGAAGATACCTTTAGTTGTGACATCATGATAGAAACTTTATCATCTATCTTATAATGGTAGAAACTTTTCATACAACTTTGTACTGATGTACCATGTTTCATACACAATGGTTTTCATGTATACATGAAGGTTTGATATTGCAAGTTCATTAATCTTTTTCCTTTTAAGTTTCACATAAATCAATAGCTAGGTTGACTAGATTCTTGATTTCCTGGATTGCAGGGGACAAACTCAGGGTGGAGGTAGAGGCGGTGGGCGTGGCGGTGGAAGGGGTGGTGGTCGTGGAGGTGGAAGAGGTGGTGGTTTCCGTGGTAGAGGTGGTCCAAGGGGTGGTAGAGGGGGTCCTCCAAGAGGCCGTGGTGGTTTCAGGGGGCGAGGTAGATTTTAGAGCACCTGTTTCAATGTTTGTCTATTAGTTTGCAAAGCACCATCTGTGAGAACTTGAACCTTGTGATTCTTCGAATCTGTACTCGTTAAAATTTCACCAAAATCAGTGCCTATTTTTGCATGCAGTCAAGCATTCAGAAATAGAGCATGAACTTATCTGTCTCTTAATATCTTCTCGTAGAATTGGAATATGGTATTTTAGGGTCTCTTTATCATCATGATCTGTCACCGCATTCATCCGAATTCCATGGACCTGCTTCCCTCAATTCAGTTGTTTTTATTTATTTTTTTGTTTTTCCCTTATTAGTTGAGGCTTTGTTAACTCAAAAATGTCAGGACCTGTTTGGAACTCCTGAGTAATTTAGAGATCAGCGCCTTAATGGTAGAATATTCTATTATGGTATTATTCTAAGAATATATTTGCTCATATCAATGGCTTCACTACAGTTTGATGATATTTACTTAAGAACTCTTTAAGTTTGGATGTCACCAATCTTCTCTAGTGTCATCTTGACATAATCTCTCAACACAAAAATAAATCCAACGTAGCTCTGTAACTGGAGTAATGTTATTTACTCCATGATTATAATGCTTTATTTACTTATAACTAAGAGCCAGAAGAACTGCAGAAATAGATAAGAAGCAGGGTAAGTGAAAAATAAGAACTTATAATTCATCCTTTTCTCATCTTATTGCAAACACGAAAATTTTCATTCTTTCTGTTTGTTAGAAGTAATAAAAAAAATGGACAAATTCTCTCTTTCTCTGTCATCTCCTTAACAAATTATAAACAAACCCAATCTCCAAACTGCACGCGTATCACATCTGGGAAAATAAAAGAAATGGGACCTTCAAAAATGAATAATAGAAAACCCAGCACCCAACAAAAAAAAAAAAAGAATTACAATACAATTTCTTTTCATGTATAAAAAGAGATTGAAAAGAATTAAAAAAGAATCTCTCAATCCGTGCGCTGTTGCAAGAGGAAGTGGAACTCGGAGTTCTGCCGAAGGAGTGGCGGCGGTTCCACGTCGGTCAGATTGATGTCCATCACCGACCGCGATATGTCGTCCAACGAGAAGGGTATGCTGCCATGTTTTATACATGAGTATTCGCAATGTTGATCCAATGTAACTACCATAAAATAGAAATTTCTGCTTGCTTTTAGATAATTTGCTCTTCTACGCTTAGTTAGTTCTTACCTCGAATCATCGTCCAGTAAGAAAGAATTACTCGGCATGTTGACTGAATCATCCGTTGTCATGGCTCTCATCTTCCCAATTACCTGAAAACAAATATGTTTGTGCAAGTTGTAACGAGATATCATTCATTTTTGTCACTTAATATTCTGTTCTTTTTATGCACACCAGCTGTTTGATATGGGTTAGTGGTTGGACGAGTGAGAATTGGGATTCTATTTACTGTGTAGGTATTAAATTTCTGTACGGAGGTCCTAATCTCTTTCTAGATGAGATTTGTGTAGTAAACGAGTGGAACAGAGATGTACTCACATCCTGTGATAAGCCCTGTGTCCCATATTTGTCATCCCAAAACATTGTTCCAATCCGGTAGATTTGAGGAATGCTCAAAACCTGGAAGAAGTAGATTAGGATATATGTAAATTGTGGAAATTATATAAATGATATCCGGGGGGTTTGTCTTTGACTTACTGGGCAGAGTTCATCCTTGATTTCCTCCAAGGATTTGTGTGACTTCTGATGCAAAACCTGCATAAGGAAGTTATGGAATTATTTTCTAATGTTTATGAAAGTAAAGTATTTGGGTTTCGCTGAGTGTCATGTAGAATATACCAGAAATACAATTGCTTGTCTTATGTGTTGGAGCTCATCCCATGAGGTTCCAGCGTACTGCATGTTCATTGATTGTGTTAGCAACAGGTCTTTCATTTGCACGGGTCAGAATTATGCTAGAACACCAAAGAATTTACCTCTTCTGTCGCTTTGGTGCACCACTGCTCCAATTCTTGCAAGCCAGCCTTCACATATTCCCCATTGCTAAATGAGCAGCATTCTCGTCGGAGCAGTAAACTGCAGACAAAACCAATATAGTGTGTTACCGATCTTTTAAATTTTTAATAATAAGAAATCAATCTATGTTTAATGATTTAGTCATGATGAAAAAGAAAACCTAGGATTGTTACCTATTGAAGAGTTGTACATTAATAAATGCAAACACTTGGCTGAAAGTTTTTCTCATTATCATTGAAGGTACCTGCCATTATCAGGTTGAACTTATTTAGCATTACCACAGCCTGATAATATTCTTAATTTCCCAATTAAATATCATACGTATGGTGAAGCCATAAATAATTGGGTGCTTTTGCTTACATAATTCTTGCACATTATTTCTAAAGTGTGATCCAAGCATTTGACAATGCTTTGCCAATGTATACTTGATGCTTGCTTTGCTACTATGTTGGAGTGAATACTCTTCGATGGCCCCCGAATTGATCTCGCTCTCATAGATCGAGGTGCCTTTTATGTTTAACAAACAAAATAACAAATGTAAGGAGTCAGCACTCAGCACTATGGTTGAAAGAAGTTAATTTCATGAAGAGGATGAGAGATACCTGTATGCACATAGTTAAAAATGGACTTATCTCCTTCTTTAGACTGTCTCGAATCATTGCATAAATCTTCTCAACATATGCTGTTAGGTGTTGCTTAAATAGGAGGGCAGGATATTTTGCTTCTACTCTCGATTGGGTATCAGATTTTGCTGCCATTCCACTGTAACCACTGGAAATCCCCATTACTGATGATGACGGATGAGCATTCTGACAGTACATTTTTTTTACTGTCAGTATAAATTTACTGGTTAAATGGTAACAAACATGAAATACATGAAAGAATTATATATATATATATATAGAGAGAGAGAGAGAGAGAGAGAGAGAGAGAGAGAGAGAGAGAGAGAGAGAGAGAGAGAGTACATGAAAGGATAATCGCATTTGCCATATAAATAACTTGGAAAATGTGGAAGCTTGATGTTGCATGGTTGCATGGTAGTGTCATAATTCAAAATGAGGCTGCGGGCCGTCATACTTAAAAATCAGATATAGGGATTTAAAAGTTGAAAAACTCATGGTTTATTTTTGAAATCCTGATACTGTTCCAAATACTATGACTGTGCTTAGTTGATGGAATCTGTCCACTATATTAAAGAACTTACACGTGCCATTCTACTGAACAAGGTGAGTGTTGTTCGACTGCGGTGTGAACCCGTGCTTGATGCATTGCTAGCTTTCAAAGTATTTTGCAATAGAAATAGGAGAGTTGATGTCGTTGAAAGCCAGTAAGCAAGTTCACTAGCATTTTCCTGATTCTGTTTGAAGACAACAAGAAATTAGTCTCTTGATTCTTGTCACTCTGGTAAATATTGAAAACGAAATCCAGAAGAAAAGTTTATAGGTGTACCACCTCAACTGAAGACCTGATTGTGTGGATGATTCGATCGAATATGTTTGTTTTATCTGCTTCAAATGAGTGCCATTGAAGCAACGATTTGTAAACAACACATGCTGCAGTTGGTCTCTTCTTGTCAAACCTCTTATCTTCCATAAGACATTTGATAAGTGCATCATGATTTTCCTGTGAATAAAGTAACAACAGATTATTATGATTGAGTACCTGTATTAGACATGTGTAGATATTTTCACAAGTCCTCCATGTTTATTTCTGACGTAGATGTCAGGAAACTTAATGGTGTTAGAACATACTTGTTGTCTATCTGTTAGGGACTTCTGTTTGCTTAAGGCAGGTGCAAGAGTGACCACCGCAGACTCCTGCAAATGCAACTTATGTTTTTGTAACAGTGAAATTTGTACACTAGATACTTTTCAGCTTATTATTTGGTATGAGCATTAAGGAGAACATTTCACTTACTTTGGTGATTTTAAGATCTTCATTCTCTTTTGTGACTTTAGTAGGTTCTTCTCCCTCGTAATTTCCATTCTCGAGACTCTGGATCTTTGTAATAGTTAGGAACAGTATAGGGTAAAGTATCTGGAGAAATGTATATATTTTAATTCTATACCTTTGTGATGGGTGGTTCAATCAATTCATGAGTAATTACTGGCTGAACTGCTACTGCAGGACGACTACGGAGCAACTGATTCTCTGACTCCAATGTAGCAATCTTGCTCTCGAGACTGGCAAGAGAATTTAATTAGGCACCGGTATAAAGCTCTTTGGTATTATAGCTGGCTAGAGATGCAATTTAGAAAGAGGAAGTGAAAAAGTCAATTTGTCTTACCTTTTGATTTGTTCTGCTTGATCCTCGTTTGTTGATGCAACCAATGCCTGCTGGCGTAGCACCTGATTCTCAGACTCTAGGTTTGATAAATTTGTTTCAAGTCTGCATAACAAATGATTAAATAGTTACATTTATAAATTGGAAGCTTCCTAATTTTCCAAAAGCAGATATCCAGAAAATTCTAAGAGAAGTCGCAAATAGAGGAATGCTGGCATTATACCCTTCAATCATCTCCTGAAGCTGACTTAGTTTTGACCTATTCTCTTCCATGTCCTTGAGTAATGTCTCGGACTCCTTTTGCACTTCAGAAAATCTCTTTTCAAATTCCTCGGCCTTGTTTTTGTATGTACTAACTTCATCCTACAATATTTCAAGAAGCATATTCCGTCATAATATATTCCATCATGTAATTCTGCTTCATGAAGCTAAAAGCTCTAGATGATCTTTCACCTTGTAATCCTATTAGTAGTTATATTATGAATAAATGAGAGTATCCATTACAAATGAAATGACAGGGCCTTGTAAGTATCTTTACCTCGAGCTCTTTATTGCGATCCATCAGTAGTTCCAATTTGGTGTTGTCCACAACTGGCACCTCCTTAATTACTGGTGGTGCTTGTTCAATTGCTATTTTTGCAGCTTCCTTTTCCTTGATGATTGATGTATGGGCTTCGTCAAGCTTCTCCTGCATTTCTTGTAAAGCAGATTGCAGCTTCTCTATTTCTTGTCCCTTAGCTTCTTCAAGGTCAGTCTACCAATAAACCTTTTTCATTAGATAAGTTAATAAATCAATAAATTACACTTTCTGACCAAGATAATAAAGTACCCTCATATGCTTTTCAAGCTCTAATCTCCATGTTAGCTCTTCAACCCGTTTTTCCAACTTGTCCTTGGCTTCTTTTAGTGCACCTGTCTCTTTTGCGGCCTGTATGAATCATTTTGTTTGAGGAGTAAGTTTCTTGATTCAATCAACAAAAAGAGAATAACTAAAGCAGGAGAATATTGTATCACAATAAATGCTCTAATCAAGCATGAGCACACACCATTCGGAGTTTTCGGAGTTCTTTTCTTGCTATGCGTGCTCTCCAGAGACATTGGAGTATCAATGTAGCCTTCTTTTGCTGCTTATACGCCAAATAAGCTTTATGTAGACGCCATTGAGTCTGCAAACAATATTAAGTGAATCAATCTTTGTGAAAGATAAGCATAACTTAGATATTAGCAAGATAACTTAGGACTTAGTTTTCTATATTATGATATTTATACTTAGTCAATTTAAGCTTCATCCATTTCTAATGCATACCTGGATAACTATAGCAGCCTTGGTTCTTCTTCTGTGCCTATATTCATTGTGTGCTGCCATTGCACGTAATCCTGTTTGTATAACTACTGCTGATGCCTGCAATTGTGTATAAGCTTTTCTTGCAGCATGACTACGTGCATATTTTTGTATACGTATGGAAGCATCTTCTCTCCTCATGTACTCATATAGCTTCCGTGCAAGCCGTGCTGTAGGATGTAGTATGTGAAGTAATATCATATGTTTTAGCAGTTCTTATCCACATGAAACACCACTATGAACAGTAAAAAAAGAGATAAACCTCTCCAAAACTTTTGCAGTTGAATTGAGGCTTTCCGTAAGATGATGAATTCCTTGCGTGTAAGATGTGTTCTTATCTGCCTCTGTAAGAGTCTTGCAGCATTAGCCAAGACTTCTGTTCTTCGAGCATCTAGTTCTGCCATTTGGCCAGCTCTAAGGAATACCTTGGTTTTCCCTATCTGATACCAGAATATTTGAGATATTTGAGTCATACTATACATATCTCTTCAAAATATTGTTCTTAGGTTCTTACATGTTTTTCATTTGTAAACTTACCTGGTAGCCCTTCAGGCCCATTTTGTCACATATAGCTGAACACACTGCCTTCTCATCAGAGCTACAAAAGAGTTAAAATTTCCAGCACATCAGGTGAGTAAGTCAGACTAACCACATGTGGCACACCATTTAAAATGCTTACCTATAATATATCTTTCAAATGATAAAGAGTAAATTTCGACCTTATAAAACATACCTGTCAATAAGATCTGGTGCAAGCATTCCAAAACGATCAATGAACTCATCAAAAGTCCTTTTTGTTGGATAGCCAGCACAACTGATCCTGATTGCTTCTAGCACACCCTTTATCGAAAGATGATTGGATATTACATTATGATTAGTGTGCCAAACAAGATTCTTATCTAATATCAGTAACAAAGAACTTGCATACCCCACATCTCAATTGGTTCAAGACATTGAAGTTTTCAAAAATTCCCGGTTTTAGGACAGCATTAGGTTTCACACATCTGATGTAATGTGGCTCCGTTGTGCTCAGTGTTTCCATGAGAGCTTGTAGTTGTTGCTGCAATTTATATAATATAGAGATAACTGAAAATCCAAGACTATGAAGATTGTAGTATAGTTCTTGTAGATGTAAGGTTTAAACATGTAAAATTTATATACCCGCATACCTTAAAGCGAGTGCCAATGGAGGAGAACTTGGATTGCTTAGAAGTTTCTTCAGGTAATGGGGGAATGAGATTTGCAACAAAAGGGCATTTCGAGTCATTCAATAGAGCTTGATGTTCAGCCACTACATAGTCTTTGTTCTTATCAAGGAACTGGTCAGCTTGATATGTGACCTGTTAAGTAGAAGGGTGTTCTTTAAATTCCTCGATGATAGGAATAACCTGATGATTTTAAGATGTTTGAGTTTTGATTCTTACATCTCCTGCATAGTGGTTTATTGTGAAAGCAGTGCGAGCAAGTTTTGGCTTGGCGAAACGCTTGTGTCCCTTGTACGTTTGGTACATCTTTTGTGCGAATGTTTCATGAGTTGACTTAGGAAACATACTGTATTAGACAGTAAGAAATAATCAGATGTTTAATAGTATCATATAAATTGAGTGGATAACTGGATAGAAAACAGTAGAAGAAAGTTTACTCTGTATATCTTGTACTTCCTGAAGTAGATTGTAAAAAATTTCAACTTGATTTAGAACCCAAAAATTAAAGGTATTATTATTGTGCATACACAACATAATAGATATGCAAAACATCATGCTAAGCTGTTTTTTGTTTTACTGCTTATGAGCAAAAGTTACGCACTAGTAATTCATTTGCATCATTTTAGATCAGTAACTGATCTCTCATAAGCATACATATCGATTTCTTCTGAATCAATAATTATTAACATACCATGCCTCATCCAGAAGTGCAATTATTCCTCCAGGTTTCTGTGTGCAGACTTCGGATGTCAGTGATCAGCAAATAATTAGTAAATAAGTAGATTTTCATGTACTTTTGCCAGATAATATGCTCATTTAGTACCTTCTCAATAAGATCCAATACATCTTGGTTATCTACAAATTCAACATAACTCCAGTCGATCTCTTCCCTCGTGTATTCTTCTTGCTCCATTTTAAAGACGTGCTGCAAGATTAAGTTGGTTGCTTAGCATAATTAGATAAACTTCTGCATGCAAAGAAGTACTGTCAAGTCTCAGCATTCATGAATTTTCACATACTTGATTAAAATGCTGCTGCAATTTCTCATTTGTAAAGTTGATACATAATTGCTCAAAACTGCCAGATAGAGAAAAATACCAGATCAAATAGGTAAATTACTTACGCATATGATACATAACTATATATATTATGTTTCTAACTTACGGGAAAGCTTAGCGTTTGTATCTTACCTGTTGATCTTGAAGCTCTCAAAGCCATAAATATCAAGCACTCCAATTATATTTATTGCATTAGGATCCTGACCAATTGAATTGTTGATCTTGTCTACTATCCTGCCATAATAGATAGGAAAACCATGCATAACTAAATAATGTACACTCAAGCTTTAGCCTGTAAGAAGTAAGAGCTTAAACTGTGAAAAATCATAAGGTTAACATACAGAGAAAAGTTGATGAAATTTTAGCATTTAGTGGAAGTTGATGCCAGTGTCAACAAAATATTGGGAGTCACATTGCCAATGTTACCATAACAATGTCATGGTATTCTTTCATTTCATTTTTCTGGTGAAGGTAGATCATTAGTGCTTACCAGTCAAATAGCCTTGAGTATACTGTCTTTGCTAAGGCATCGCGGTTCAGTGCTGCAGAATCTGGATCAAGAGGCTTTGTTATATTACCATCAGGTGTGACTATGACACGCTCACACAAGGAGTCTTTGAGGGCCTTCTCGTCGCACCTGAGAGTAACTATCTTCAATATAAAAGAAGAAAGAAAGGAGACGATTATAAAGCAGAAGAGACCGTTGCACACATTAGCATCTCCGCTGCTGTTTTAAGATGATAGATTGACTTCTCATCTTTCAACTTGGAGGAATCAATTTCCTTCCCTTTGGCAAAGTTGATGTTACCCAGGTGGAGGATTGCAGCTACTACACGGAAGATTGCATCCTTAGAATGGATAAAGCACCATGTGTCATTTTGGATTTCAAAGTTTTCATTTATGAAGCAAAATTTGATGACAACAATCATTACCTGTTCTTCCTGACTAATTCCAACAATATCCATAGCATTTCTAGTCTCTAGATACTCTCTTGCATCATCAACATTAGATACTTCATAACAGTTTGTTTGGTTTAAATAATGGAACGACCTTGGATCCCCCACTTTGAACTTCTTTACATCCTGAAAAGATTTCCCACTTACTATAATATCCTCCAGAACTTCAAGTGCAAAGACGTAGTATTTATGCAACTTAAATAAGAGTGTGTATATAGCAATCTTCTGTAGAATTACCTCTGGTGGTGCATTACAGAGCATATAGAAGCAATGATAGTTCCTTTCAGGGTCAGACACCTGGCAGACTCGTGAGCGTTCAAGGAGATATGTGCGGACAGCAGCTCCAGAAATCTTCCCATATTTGTCAAATTGGATTTCAACAAATTTACCAAAGCGACTGGATCAACAGTTACTGATCTGGTAAGTATAGGTGACTTCTTATTATTCCCTTTGAAAGCACAACATTCAACATAATCAATCACCTTGAATTGTTGTTCTTAACAGTTTTGGCATTCCCAAATGCTTCCAGCACAGGATTGGACTACAGATTGTTTACAAGATGTATTAGACATTTTAAAATGTTAATTTTCATGAACGTCTGATGGATGTGTCACTGTTCAAATTTTTGGAATAAATCTGATGTCAGCATATCTTTTACCTCCAAGACCTGTTGTTCGACTGTTCGACCCTCTGTACCTGATCTTCCTCCCATAAATGCAAGGTATCTCATGAGCATTTTTGTTGTCTCCGTTTTACCAGCCCCACTCTCTCCACTTACTAATATAGATTGGCTCCCGTGGTCATTTATCATTGCCCTATTCACAGAAAAAATTGTTCATACATTATACTGCTTTATAATGGTTGAAGAAATACATAATTTACCTGTAACAAGCATCTGCAACAGCAAAAAGATGTGGACTTAATTCCCCAAAAGTTGCTCCCTTGTACTGTTCCATCATGTGCAAATCATATAGATGTGGTAACCTTCGGAAAGGATTCACTGCTATCAAGATATTTCCAGTGTAGGTCTGTTGAATTCATGTATATTTTTTAAAATCTTGTTCTCACATTTATACCTTTACTGATGAAGAATTTATTCTGTAAGAAAAGCTGGACGATGGATGCTCACATAGATCTCATTCAGAGTGTAGCGGCACTCCAGGTTCTGCAGAACTCCTGGTTCATGGAGGTAAGCCAACTTGGTCATGTCATCTACTCCTGCTGGAGGTGCTTCTGTGTCTTTTGGGTAAATACTGGCCAAACTGGCCACAATCTGAATAAAGAACAATGAACCAAGGCAACATACATGTCAACCCACAGTTTTGTACTACCAATTATGTGAGAGGAAACCTTTTTCAATTTTGCTCCTTCAAAA
Source organism: Typha latifolia (assembly GCF_019914945.1). NCBI lineage: Eukaryota > Viridiplantae > Streptophyta > Magnoliopsida > Poales > Typhaceae > Typha > Typha latifolia. The sequence continues at coordinate 17,793,527 of NC_133089.1, forward strand.
TTAGAATTATGGAAGTGGTGGTAAAAGCATTAAGACTCTCAAGACAACTCATTACGTGCTCAACCCAATAAAAGAATACAAGAAATCATTTCCTGCAACTGGCGAGACATAGTAGCGCAAGTATAATATGCGAATTATAACCAAGAATTATTTAGTTTGTTCTTTTCCCTATCCTTAGTCTTGAGGCAGCTGATTTACTCATTTATGACTTTCAAAATTATTCAAAACATGCTTGTTATTGAAGATTCTTACTCCTGAGAATGATTAATGGTAAGTAGCAGTAATAGATGTTCAAGAACAGATAGTCATTAGTCATCCTAAGGATTGGATAAGCTAACTTGTTTAACAGGTGATATGGCATCAAACTTTAAAGGAAACTGCCATGTTTGTCTGATTGGAAATTTTTACAGAGGATGCGCATAAAAAGAATCTGATAAAGATGACACAATTTAGTCCAAAAAGTTGATTGAGGTATATTTTCTGAGAGCATTTGGAAATTCTATCAGATAATCGTTTGTAAGGTACAAAGACAACTCCGAATGAGTAAAAGCAGGGTATGTTTACTTATCACAATTGAATCTCGTTGCTAAATTATCTATGAGAGGCCAATAGAGAACTCCTCAGGTTCATTACAGCAGCATCAGATCATTTATGAGCTATGATTGTTCACCTAGCTATCTCTTCTGAACATATTGCAGTATTGTTGTTGAATCAAAGGCTCATAATTCTTTCTATCAGGTGCAGGATGGCATCCAGAGGCAGAGAGAGAAGCAGAAACATGAAAAAGGTTGCATCTCTGTCAAAGGTGAAATCAATATTTAGACATACTGTTTTCCCATTAGTGGTGATGATGGTAGCCTTGCCGCCCTTGATCTCCGTGACCTCTCCATCGATCCACGCGATCTCTGGATCCTCCACCCACACGTGCGACCCGACGATTATGTTCACCGGAGTCCCCTGCCCAAACCAAGATGAGCAAATACCATCAAAGCAATCAGCGCATAGCAATCGCATCGGAAATCGCATATCTCTTGCGTAGGAAGAGAATCCAGTGGTCGGAATCTAACCATAATTCAAGTGCCGTTTTGGTATTGGTCATTCAACCTCAGATTCCACTGAGAAGAGGAGACTACACAGAGAGAGAGAGAGAGAGGTGTAGAGAAGGTGGGTGAGTTTTTCTTTCTTTCTTTTTTCCCTTGGGCAAATGGTGGGGTGTTGAGAAGGAAAAAAGAAGACAAGGAAAATGAAAGATTGGAACGGTTAATAAGAAGCTCATTGCAGAATGGTGGTGGTGGTGGGGTGGTGGTGGTGGTGATGTCTGGTTGTTTACTCTCCCAAAAGTAGAGAGAGAGAAAAAAAAAAAGAGAGTCCAAAGCTTTCGGTTTGGCCAGGTCAGATGATGATGTGGCAGCGTGTGAAGAATAGTGGCGGCGGCTTGAGTAGTAGTTATGTTATCTCTACACACAATATTTTGTGTGTTGGCGGCTATGTTAAGATCCAAAGTCCAAACATACTCTAACCGTTTCCTCCTTCCTTTCTATGTACAGCTGAATTCTATGAGATCTATATGTATATATAATACACTCTGTATCATGTTAATTCTTCTTCAAATATCTACTATGGCCAAGTAATTGGCTGGCGCTAGTTTTAGCCGACAGAGAAAGAGAGAGGCTGAAACTGAAGCATGTGGGGATTAACTTAATCTTGTCCAAATATTCTGGTGGCAAAAGAGGGACCGGACCCACCACAAAGTTTAGGGGAACGGCAACATCACTCTAGTTGTAGGCTGGGCCCACAAAAGCTTCTTTTTAAGCCTTTGAATCCTTTTTGGGGGAAGGGGGGCGGTGAGAGAAAAAAAAAGAGAGAGAGAGAGAGAGAGAGAGAGAGAGAGAGAGAGAAAGAAGAAGAAGAAGAAGAAGAAGACGACTCAAGACAGCAACAAGGATAGATAGATATGCCTTTCGGCCGTTTTGGTTGGGAGGAGACGAACCTCCCCTCCCCACCCCTCCAGATCTCACACCGTTCCCACGTGCCCTCTAGAAGTCGCCTTGCTGGCTATACTCCACCATGGACCCCACCTCCTTTCATTTATTGGATATATGAGAGAGGGATAGGTGGGACCCCCCATCACCTCCTCCCCTCCTCCCTTATTCCCTATTATATGCTTGCCGACCAAGCCTCCCTCTCCTTATTATTCTTACTTACTACATCTTGTTTGCCTTTTTTTTATTTTTTATTATTTTTTTAACCCCCAAAATTTGATGGAGATATCAACGATTTACAATTGACTTGTATTATTGGCTTCCTCCCCACTTATAATTGATGAACAAAGATCGTCCATTCAACCGCATTTCTTTAAAAAAGAAAAAAAGAATCACGAAGACATAAGATCATTTTACGTGGCTGTTCTCGAGGGCATTGTGTTGATTAGGTGAAGCTAATTAGCCAATCTAAGCTTACAGTTTCAAGCAAGTATCACTACGCATTTGCTTTTGGTCATCCATCATCAATGGGTCCATTCCATTGGAAGAACCTTTATTTAATCTCTCATCAAATAACTCCTTTTCTTTTCTTTTAAACACTAACAGGGGAATATATAGTTCGCCATCATGGAGCACAGTAATGTCTAACAGGATCCGTAAGAAATATATGTCAATCCATTCCCTGCAAGTCCGAGGAATGAACGACTATTTTAGGATTAAGATGCAAGCTAGGCAGTCAATGATGTCCACTAAACTAAGAAACAAAGGCTTATGCCTATTAACGTCAACAACAGTATGCCATAGTATTTGCAAGTCCCAGAATAAGCATCAACATTACCTTCCAGAGAAAAACTCAGCAAAGAGAAGGGTGGGGGCAGTAAGACATTACACTGCATCATTATGTTGCTACATTATGACTCATAAAGAGCCTCCTAGGCTGGATGCAATTAATACTCAATATAATTGGGGTTCACAGAATTCAGATCTAGTATGCCATCAGATGAGATCTAATCTAAGCATTGTGATCCAGGGATTAAATCGAAGTTGGCAAAGGAAAAAAAAAAAAAAAAAACTGAAAGGAAAACATAACCTGTAAGCATTTCAAACAAGCATAGCTAATGGGGGAGTTCAATATACTACTCATCACTCTCAGCTTCTGAACTCAGGAAAAGGACCAAACAACATGTGGAATTCGCAGATAAGATGGCTAGATTAGGGACTGCTTACCAAGAATCAGATGGTCAGAACAAACGAACCATGACAATCTGACAGGTTATGATCATATCTCGGAATCCAAACTAATAATTGTCTGTCTTGCTTGAGAAAATAAACTAAGATAGCTTTTAAGAAACAGAAAAGAAGATACTACTGAAAAATAGAGCAGCGTTATGCTATCATTTATAATGGGAAACATCACTGTACAAAAAAATAACAAATGACGCCAAAAAAAAAAAAAGGTAAAAAGAAAGAAAAATGAACCGTTCCTCCAAGGTAACCACGATATATACAAAAACAAGAAGGAAGCTGCTTGAATAGTTGAATTTAGATGTTGTTCTGGTTAGGACTACAGGTAGGGTTTTCCTACCCTGTAAGAGACCATATGGTTTTATTCCCAGAACAGTGAGTAATGAAGCTTATCTCATTGCTGAACGTATATATACAGCTACGCTAATGGCCTTATGGGTCATTGAATACGGCAGATGTGTGATGGATTGATATCAACTTTGCACTTTGATTTTCCTGCCTCACTGTATTGAAAACCAAAACGGTCAGAAAACTCGCATAAGGATTGATGACAGCAGAAATCAGTCTAATTCTGATGCAAGTACAAAAATGGGTCACAGTTAGGTAAATAAAACTTACTGTCAGAAATCAACCATGACTCCTTAAAGTTTAATGGAAAAAAGCATCTCGCATGCTATATTTTAAGAATTCACACCTTGGACCATTAGCTGATCCGCTGCTCAACTAGACTATGGCCCAATCTTAGATAAGTTTGTTTATTTATTTTATTTAGTCCCCAAGATGCATATCTTAAGTCTGGACATAAATAAGGAATTGACGATAGGCAAGTTCTAGTTATGAAGTGCATCAGACATTTCCATTTTGACCTGAGATGATAGTATTGTTGTTTTATAAGACGAATCCATCCTTTTAGTATGTGACATACATCATACAGAGTGGCACCTCACTGCTTTGGAGATGCCCCCAGTATGTCAGATGTATAAATATGCATCAAGAATTAAAAGTTAAATATTTTGATCATGAGGTAAATACTGATATGATATTGATGAATAAGTCTCTAAAACAAAGAGTTCAACGACTGAAATCCAGAAGAGATGCCCAGTGCATATCCCAATTACCTGCTGAACTTGCAGCATAATCCACCTAGAGTGCATCTTTACAAACGAGCTGTTGTGAATGTACAACGGTACAAGTTGCAAGATGCATGGGGATTTCAAACAATAGAAATAGTCAGCTAGCAAATAGTGATTCTGATTGTAGTATGTTATGGAAGAAACCTCATTTTCTTTGATTATCATTTATTGTTCTTGTGACTTAGCCTAAGATGCCACAAGTTTGAAGAATAATGCTTGCTTTAACAAAAAGAGAATGTTATGTCCCATTCTTAATTCGCTTAATTAACTATACTACATGTCCTTAATATCAGAACTCATTTAGATAAATACAGATCTCCATTCATTTGTCAAAGGTACAAGACCAGAGGCAAAGATCCTCACTAGTGAATTTCATGCAAACACCAGGGCTGTTCTGTTTGAGGTTATCTGCAATAACACCAGGACCCAAATGCTCCTATTGGGAAATTTAATTCGCTAAATATCGTCTACCTATCCAGGCAAATATTAAATTCATCTCATATGAATCTCTCACACAGAATGTGCCACATATTTCCTTAGCATATATTGTTGACACCAAATGGCAAATTGGAGAAATCTTCTGAGACCATTTTGATTCCTTATCCAAACCAAATATATGCATAATCCTAATAGTCCCGACTCCTTAGGGTCTTTGAGCTTCCAGCATACTACAAATCGAGATAGATGAAATCAAAAGATGAATGTAATTCCAAGGGCATGGATCAGTTAGATACCAAATATGTGTTACTGATAATATGAAAAGAAAGAGTAGGGATTCAGAATTACAAATATATCAAAAATTAGTTCTGCAGAAAATCTCAGCAACTATTAAAAAGTTACGATAGAATGAATAAATTCAAACATAAGAAACAAGTCAAGAAGATATCCCTTTCATGCTAAAGGAAGTAATTAAAAAGTTATGAGACTTACATACATGGGTACAAATTCTCTGACCTCAACAAGCTCTTTTCCAACCAAGTCCAACCATTTCACTCTTCTCCTCCCAACCTCTTTGCATCCAGGCTCTGTTGGTCTCTTGAGGCTACTCTTTGGCAAAACTTCAACATTCCCATCGACTGATCCATTCTTATCGCTTTCAATCCTATCACCAGGCGATTTAATCTCCATATATTGAGCAATCCTCAATGGGCTAGAATAAGAATGCTGGGTATCTTCCAACTTGAGAGGACAGAGGCAGATTGATGACTTTGGAAAGCAGGTAAAGTGGCAGCCAAATTTACATGATAAAAGCATCGTTAAGAATGACTTGAGAATGCCCATGATCCAAAATTTGCTATAAAAATGGGAAAAAAAAATCTCTCTAAAAACCTTAACCTTTTCCAACTCCTCCAATGGCAGAAGAACTCAAGAGATACAGTGCACCATGGGCCAAGAGAACCCAACAGAGGAACTTAATCTCTTTATCCATAAACAAATCGGAAGAAGAAGAAAAGAAAACTAACTAAATCGCAAAGAAATCCGAGTATATCGCCGCTAAGATACAAGCAAATGTCTCGTCTATAGTCTGTACCAATTGGAGATCGAAACAGTAAATAAATTGCGAATGGACATGTGGATAACGACCCGGAGAAGATAACAGTTTATCTTTTGATGGGTTCGGGGTTCCTCTTATCCGAGGAGAGGCCCAAAGTAGCAATTTATGACATGTAAGCAATTTTTTCAGTGCATCAGTTGCGAATAAATGTTGTTCACCAGTCGGTTGAAAAGGAGACTTACAACTGTTTCTTATTCCTCTTCTGACCTTTATGTCCCTTTCTTCTTTGGTATAGTTGGTGGTTTGGTTATGAAAAACGAAAAAAAAATTAAAAATTAAGAGAAAGCATGATTTTTGGAACTTATTCTTTCCCTATTTTCATCGTTTCCTGGACCACATATAGGCTCGAATGTCTTATTGTTTCAAATAAAATAAAAATAAATATAAAAACTTCAATAAATTTCCTCTGCATATGAAAATCTAAATTGAATGGCATTAAAAGAACTGCTGTTTGAGATTGTTTTCGCAGGAGATGGATGCCTCAGTAGTGCTGTTTTATCCACAAGAACAAAGTTGTTCAAATAGTGTTAGCATCCCGAATTGGGTACCCAATCACATCATCTTCCGTGTCATCTTGCGAGTCCCTATAAATTGTGGCCCATTTTATTAAACTAGAAGTTGGTTAGAATTAATAAATAGGATTTGGAAATAAAAGTTTGAGCAATATAAATATGAATTGTCTATTACTAATATTTTGTGACAAATCCTGGGCCCGTTAGGAGAGAAAAGAAAAAAGCCCAACCCAAGAAGCTAACTGAGAGATTATTACGAGGAAATTTTTCTTTTTTTTTTTAATAAAAAAGGAATTATTAGAAAATAATATCCAGTGGTGATGGAAGCAGAGCCGTGGTGCTATTTGAGTCACCGCTTTACGATGCGCAAAACCCTCTTTCGCTTGATCCCCAACTCCCGTGGCGGCTCTCCCTCTCCCTCTCCCTCTCCCACTACTCTACTACCCCTTTCTCTCTCCTAGGGTTTCTCCCTCTCTCTCTCTCTCTCTCTCTCTCTCTCTCTCTCCACTACTACCCCTTTCTCTCTACCCCGGGGTTAGGGTTAGGGTTAGGGTTTTGGATCCCATTCGAATCTCCTGTAGATCGCGCTTCTCCTCCTCCTACGGATCTGATCCATGGCGGCCGTCGCTCCCGCAGCTGACCGTATCCTTCTTTTGGATCATGTCCCTCTTAGGTTTAGGGTTTTTGTGCCCCCTTTTCTGGTTTTCTACTCGCGTATTGATCTTGTCATCGGGATCGCTCTGTTCCGCTGTTTTCTTTCGGGATCGCCTGTGGGTTCAGCGTCTATCTGCTTTGTTGCGGTTTTAAGGCTTTATCGCATAGATCGGAGTTGCTGTTCGTGAGATTTAGTCTTATATGACGTCGCTTTGGCTTTCCTCTTTCGTGTATGGAGCTCTCGCTGTGTTTTTTTTTTTTTACTGTTTTTTTATCTAATTGAAGTATGGGTTTGGGATTTACGAATCATAAATTGGAGGGAACTAATTTTAGTTTATGACTCAGTTACGAGTTGACTTACTGTTTTAGTTTATGAGCTTGCGTTTCTATGCTCTTACTTTGCCCCAAAGGATACGTCTTTGATACTTCTTTTCCTGTAACAAGTAGAGAGATCTTTATGCTCTTGCACTTGAAAAGGGTTTATCATGTGTTTCTTCGTTCGCCCTTCACTTGCTTCTATCTTTCTGTGATCTGTCATGGAGTATCTGACTATTTTAGTTTAGTTTTGTCAGGATTTCTTTTCTGTAGTTTATTGCTTCCTTAATTTACCTGTCACAGAAGCTACTGATTTATTGCAAAAGTTGACATTGGATTCTCAGACCAAGGCACAAGATGCTGAGGCTACTAAGAAGGTAGTTGTTTTATCCGATCTATGATCAATCTATGAGCAGCCACTTTTTTTTTTAACAAACGATGAGCGAAATGGGTCGGTGTTGTTAATATTTCTCCTTTCATTATTCTGTTCTGTAGCCCTCTGCAAATGGTGGAGAAGCGCAGAACATGTCTAACCAAGCAGAACGATCATTGACACCTCTGCTTCCAGAATTTATAGATCAGGGCATGTGCTATGTACCCAATGGTTATGCATCTACAGCTTATTTCTACGGAGGTGTGTTTGTAGCCATTCATATTTTTAGGTTCAGGAAGGCAGTTCAGTATAGAGTTACTGTTTCCTGGGAGTTCCTATCTATGATTTTAGCTCTTGTTATGGGTAAAAGTTAATGTTTTCAATTATAAAAGTTAAGCCTTCCTTGCTTATTTGGCTGTGAAACTGGTTTCCTTGGAATTTCTTTTTCTATTAATAGTGACACTAATGGAATTTTGGTCTTCAGGTTATGATGGTTCTATCAATGAATGGGACGATTACTCTAGATACGTGAGTCCTGATGGGATGGAGATGCCGCCAGTAAGTTTCTCTCAAATCAGTGGTCTTTAATGTGCACTGTATATTTGTCAGAAGACTTGTTTGTGAAACTGATGTTTAGACAGCGTAATTCAGTTATTATGAGAATTAGCTTGCAATTTTTTTAAATAAAACTATTTTACGTAGCTTTCCGTGTCTGTTCCTTTTACTTTGTGCATCAGTTGGTTATAAGGAGGTACAGGTCTTAAAGGAGTTTGACATGTTGGTGCTTCAAATTTTATTTCTTCCTTTCATGTATTACATAAGCTGGCTCACACATCCAGAGCACTTTTTGCCTTTTAGCGCTCCACAAATTGATTAGTTTATCATTGCTTTATGTGGCAGGGAGTTTATGGAGATATGTATCACCATGGTTATGGTTATGCTCCTTATGGTGCATACCCATCACCTGGTTCCCCTATTCCGACTGTTGGGCATGATGGGCAACTGTATGGGCCACAACATTATCAGTATCCTGCTCCATTTTTCCAGCCACCTACACCGACCAATGCATCACATGCGCCTACGAAGACTCCTACTTCCCAAGGCGAAGTGCCAACATCTGTTGCTGCTGATCAACCAATTGTTCCTGTGGATACAGCCAAAGCTAACTTGAATGGAATTGCTAATGGGGCTGCAACTGGGAATAAAAATTCAGCTCCTTTGAGGCAAAGCCACCAAAATGGATCTGTGACCTCCAACGGGACATATGGTAAGGGAGCTTTGCTGACTGGGCTTCCTTCTAGTGGTTACCAGGATCCTAGATTCGGTTTTGATGGAATGAGATCACCTGTGCCATGGTTCGATGGACCTCTTTACTCTAATGGCCAGCACAGGCCTAGTACTACTAGCTCAATGTCTTCTCCAGCTTCGCATAATGCTAATTATCCTTTAGCAAGAAATCAGAATCAGCATCCAGTGCCTCACCTCATGGTATGTTATATATATCGTCTTGCCTCTTTGTTGGTGGATTTTTCCTTTTTCCTAATAGCAACATACTTAATGGTACTTTGATCCTAGTGTTGCCACTCTGCAAAGGCTAATCAAATTTTAAAAAAAGGAAATCATATGTATATCTTATCTCTATCTAGCTCTAGTAAAAAATGATTTATACTAAAAAGTATTTTTATCATATGCTATAATTAATTGTACCCATACTGAGGTCTTTGCAGTAAGATATAATATATTGTTCTCATAGTGGAACCTTAGTTTTTGATTTCATGCATATTTTCAGGGCATGCATGCCCCAAGACCTACATCTGGGATGGGACCAACAACTCCTGGCTTCCTGAATAGAATATACCCCAACAACCGGTTGTATGGTCAACATGGGAATGCCTTGAAAACTGGTCTTGCCTTTGGATCCAATGGTTATGATTCAAGAACAAATGGCCGTTGGGGGATGGTTGCGGATGGCAAGTACAAGCCTAGAGGCCGAGGAAATGTGTTCTGTGGTTTTGGTAATGAGAACCAAGATGGCTTCAGCGAACTCAACAGAGGGCCCAGGGCTGGCTGCTTCAAAAATCAGAAACCACTGGGACCTACTGTCACAATTGCTGTGAAGGGACAGAAGCTCCCCTCAATTGGGAATGATGATCCTAGTGTCGTACCAGATAGGGAACAATTCAACCGAGCAGACTTTCCTGAAAAGTACTCTGAAGCAAAATTTTTTGTTATCAAATCGTACAGCGAGGATGATGTTCATAAGAGCATCAAATATAACGTTTGGGCAAGCACTCCTAATGGAAACAAGAAGTTGGATGCTGGATACCAGGAAGCCCAGGAGAAAGCCAGCAGATGCCCTGTGTTTTTGTTTTTCTCTGTAAGCACGAGGATTGTGCCTTGTGACCTATTCTACTTTTTCTATTTGATTACTTAACCAGTTTATTGAGCCTTTATATGAAATGTTTCAGGTAAACACCAGTGGCCAGTTTGTTGGTGTTGCTGAAATGGTGGGTCCAGTTGATTTTAACAAGACTGTTGAGTACTGGCAGCAAGATAAATGGAATGGTTGCTTCCCAGTTAAGTGGCACATCGTCAAGGATGTACCTAACAACATTCTAAAGCACATCATATTAGAAAATAATGACAACAAGCCAGTTACGAACAGTCGAGATACACAGGAGGTCAGGTTTTTTCTTAAGAAAATATGAGAATATTAATTTTCCTAGAGCATCATTTTACTATTTCTTGACATCAATTTCAGGTAAAGCTTGAGCAAGGTCTTGAAATGCTCAAGATTTTCAAGGATCACGTCAGCAAGTCCTGCATTCTGGATGATTTTGGGTTCTATGAGAACCGCCAAAAGTTGATGCAAGAAAAAAGAGCGAAGCAGCAGCAACAGAAGCAGGTATGTTGATCCTCTATCTCGCAGCTTTCAGCATGGTGGAACCTTTGACTGAAACCCCTTTTCTGTTATTAGAGCTTCAGGCTAGACTTCTCATTAATTTGTATCTTTTGACTTTTAAATTAGTATCCATTTAGCTCGTCTACTACTGTTAGATTATCTACCAGTTTAAGTTATCTTATCTTTTAGCTGCCATTAATTTTGCAGGCCTGGGATGGAAGGACTGATGCTATTGGTGGGGAGAAGGATAAGGAAGGGATTGTTGGGAAGCTGAGATTGCAGAAACCTTTGGAATCTTTTTCCATTTTGAACAAGGAGGCAGCCCATGGTGGTCTCGGAGAAAGGAAACCATCTGAAGAAAATGATGAGGGCCTAGTTGCTGGTGATGCAGTGAAGATTGCGAAACCAGCAAATGAGAAGCATGCTGTTTCTACTGGTGTTGCCAAAGACTCTTAGACGAATCAATTTATTGTTCGCTGGCTCTGGCGATTGGGTATTTCTTACTGGTGATTTTCTATGGGGCCATTGGTTCCAAGAGCAAGTTGAAGATAATATACATAGTCAACCAAGATTGAAGTTTTGAAGGCTTCAGGTGGGCCTGCGAGGTTGGGCAATAAAGCCTTGTTTTATAACCACTGGAGGAGTGTGGGAACCAGTTAAATTTCCATTGCATTGAATACCAAGTTGGTTTAATGTTTTCCTCTCTAAGAGTCTTAGGTTTAAGAACTCTGATTATTTTGGGTTTATAGTGAGTAATGGAGTGTACTAACAAGTTCTCGATTACCTTTTAGTTCTTGGTTTGGATTAGCGTTCCTTTTCTTGTCCTTCTAATGAAGCTTTATCTTTTCCTGTAAATCCGTCTATTTTAAATCTGCATTTGGGTTAGCTTTTCCTTTTCACAGTGAATCTCTCTTCTGCAGATCTACCATTCTATCCGCAAGTACTAAATGAGTGAGTACTAAGTACTGCACTGGTAGTTGAAGAGTCATTTTGTCGTGGTTTTTACATGATTAATACTAGATTACAAAACCTATTTATGGTTTTTTGTTTTGTATCATATCTGATGGGATTTTTATAATTTAATTGTATATAATTTTTTGATTCGCAGTAATTCATTATATACTGAGTTTTAATATACTAAAATTGAAAATTTAAATATAATTTAATTGTAAAAGTCTTCGTATCTGGCCTTTATATGTTTGATTATGCTCTCGTGGTGTGTTTGGATGTATGATGGCTGGGTGATAACTATTTTATTTTTTTGGCCTAATGGTCATATGCTTTGTCTGATCTGTTTTGTATCCTATCTTTAGCCATTAGCCCGTTTGAAGTTGGTAGTAATTAAGAATCAGTGTCATGATCTCAGTTGTTGAGGTTTTATTCTTATTCTTATCTGGCAAATAAGCAGCCTTTAACTTTTTAGCAGTCTCTAACTTATCTGCCATGTGGGTTTTCAGAATGTCGTGTTTGTATTCTTATAATTTTCCGGTCGGAAGGAGATTTAAATATCTTTTGCGATCCTGTTTTGGTGAATGTGCATGTTGTGAAGTGAACCGAGTATTATACTGCTCTATAATCCCAGTCTCTCAGAGACTTTGAATTCTTTTCTTTGCATGGATTTTCGCTCCTATCATTCAGATTGATCGTTTAGGCCTTAAACCTGCATGAGTTTGGGCTTGGGCTTTTAGAAATGGTCGATGTTCTCTTATTTAGGTCTTCTATATGTATATTTACCTATATATATATATATATATATAAGAAAGGGAAGTTGATAGGTAAAGAACAAGTTAAATGCTTGGAATTCTCGTCATTAATTTAGTGCCTTAGCCCTTCTGTGAGTCGATTGATGTTCTACTGAAAGCAGCAATGGATAAACCAAAAAAAAAAAAAAGAATTATAGAACGGAAACGGGTAAGCAGCCTCATTCAATTGAGTATGTGAGTGAGTGGCCGTGAGCAGGTGAAAACCACCGATCACAATATTCACAAGGTTTGCTATGGTGGCGTAAATGTGTAAAAGAATCTTTCGCGGAAGCGAGCCTGCAGGAGCGCGTATGTTTCTTGGAACTGTCCCAATCTGTAAGGCCTGGTCCTGGTCCTGGTGCAGCGGTCGGTTCTAGAAAATGTTTGAATAATTTACTTCTGAGTATCGACTGTCCTGTCCTCCCTCGCCTTTCACGAGCTGTATCTTATTAATGCCAAGTTTATCTTAATTTATATCCTCCCTCTATCTGCGTCGACTTCCTCTTCCAACCACTACTACTATACTATCAGCAAGAGAAGCGGGGAGGGGGTGAGAGGAGTGACTCTTTTACCTAGAATGGGCACCTCTGACTCTACGTCCAACGGCAGCCAGGCCTCAAATGGAGGTCCAATTGATAGTTCCAAGATCCCACAACTGTTCATGGATGGACCGAATAACTTAATTGGGTCTCATCCACTTAAGGACCGGCTTGCCATCATAACCGGCGGATCTGGCGGCATCGGAAGCGCCATCACCACCCATCTCGCATCCTTAGGTGCTAAAGTGGTCATCGGCTTCGCCGGCGATCCGACTCCCGCAGACCACCTTGTCTCCTCTATCAATGCTGCTGTGCCGGCCGACTCAGGCCCACGGGCCATCGCGGTGGAGTTGGACGTCTCCGATCCGGGCCAAGTGAAGTCGCTCTTCGATAAGGCCCAATTAATTTTCGGCCCACGGATCCATATAATGGTGGCGGTAGCCGGCGTCCAGGACCCGGAATATCCGGCACTAGCTGATACTAGTTTGGAGCAGTGGGAACGGACATTTAACGTCAATGCAAAAGGAACATTCTTATGCTGCCGGGAGGCGGCTAGGCGGTTGGTCCGAGATGGCGGCGGACGAATTATAACGATGTCGTCGTCCACCGTGGGCTCGCTCAGGCCTGGTTACAGTAGTTATTCGTCGAGCAAGGCCGCGATTGAGGTGATGACGAAGATACTAGCGAAGGAGCTTAGAGGGACCCGGATCACCGCGAACGGAGTGGCCCCGGGTCCGATTGCAACACCGCTGTTCTACGCCGGGAAGTCGGAAGAGCGGATCAGGGCGGTGGTGGCGGAGAGCCCATTGGGTCGACTGGGGGAACCGAAAGATGTGGCACCTATGGTGGCCTTTCTGGCTAGCGATGCTGGGGAATGGGTGAATGGCCAAATCATTAGGCTTAATGGCGGCTACGTTTAGTGTTAGTAGTATTCGAGTGGGTTACTCAGAACTAATGAGGCCTGAGCTCCATTAATTATCTTAGATCTTATCTTATATATCTTACGGTGATTAATGACTTTATATTTACAGCAGTAGAATAATCTTATCTTATCTTATCGTGAAACTTCACGGCATGTAGTATTTACCTTATTATTATATTTTGTCGCGTCTGTACCTACTACTGTCTCTTTTGTTTATATTTGTCACGTACCGTATATGATACGTTCCATCATTGCGTTGCAACACTAAACACTAATAAACAAGACATATACGCTGTATCTCTTACGCGACTAAAATGTCCTTCTGCTAGTCTGGTAATGTTGTTTTGGTTTTGTCTTTGACCCTTCTGGAGAGGCGATGGTGTTGTGAATGTTCCACGTAATTGTCAACTTAAATAATCTGAACAGATATTTTCTCTTAACTTGATCGTTCCGTTTTGAGTTTCTTTTTGCTTATTTAGCCTTTATTTGTTTATGTTTGCATTCATTCTCGACTTAGTTGCCAGTTAAATTGGATATCCAGGAGCTGTATCAAAAAGAAAAATAATAATGAAAATGAAAATGAAAATAAAAAGAAATTGTCAGAAGTGGGATTTGAACCCACGCCCTCTCACGAGGACCAGAACTTGAGTCTGGCGCCTTAGACCACTCGGCCATCCTGACATGTTAAAAGTTTATCATATATTCTATTTACGAAATTGCCCTCCTTATTGATGCATGCCTCTCCCTTCCCTTTCGGAAAAAAAAAAAGAAGCAATTGAGAAACCCTAAGCTTGACGATAGAGAAAGATGGCTATCGCAAGAACAGGCGTCTTCGTTGATGATTATTTGGAGTGTAATACCTCCTTTCCTCTTCCATCCCGTCACTACACTTGTCGCACTTGCTTTCTTTCGGTGATTTGTTGTTGTTTCTTTTTGTGGGTTATGAATCGAAGATTCGAGCACGTTGGCGGGAGAGATCCAGAGGCTTCTCTCTACCATGAGGGAACTCGACGAAAGAGCCCATGGTATTGTTTTTAGTCTGGGCACCGAATTACTATTCTTAGTTTATTCAGTTACCAATAATTGAGCAACTTTACTAGATAGTATCTTGCGTTTAAGGTGTTCTATCCTTGTTCCTATCTATTGTCTTGTGTTGTTTGATATGCAATTCATCCTTTTATAGAAATTTTCAATTGTGATCTATGAGCCAAATGGTGAAGTTAAACATCAATTGCGTATAATTCTGGAACGAAGTGGACAGAGCGATATTAGCAGGCGATATTAGCATCGGCCTTGTATAATTTGACAAATTTGACTATTATACAGAGCGTTAAATTTAATTTTGATGTTGAAGTGAGGAGAGAAGATTATAATATTACATCTTTTTCTTTGACAATTCTTAAGGTATAAAGAGTGATTAAGTAATAAATACTCTTTGGACAAAGTTACTTGTTATCCATGATATGTGCTAGTTTGTTTCTCTTGTCTATGTTAGTATAAGTGCTTTGTACATCTTCATTAAGTAACACTGTAATCTGAAATGTTCGGATAAATAACATTGAAGACAAACTAGTAGCTGTGCCCACTTTATGTGAAATGTTTTCTTTTTTCATTAGCACAAAAGGGTATATACTTGATGTTTATACCTTCAGCTGCTTATGTCTTAAACATTACTTTCTGGTTATTTCACTTTGTAATATAGGCATCATTAGTCAGACAAAAGAACAAACAAAGTATTGCGTGGGAATGTTGTCTCGTAGTTCAGAAAAATTTAATCATGAAGATGATGAAACGGCATTTGAGAAAATGAAAAAGGAGATTGAAGCCAGCCAAGAAAATGCATTGAGCCTTTGTACTGAGAAGGTTCTGCTAGCGCAACAAGCTTATGACTTGGTAAGCTTCTGTTTCACATTGAACTAACTTTAGTAGAGTTGTAAGTTGAGCTTCTAAATCAATGGATCAATTACTGCCACATTTGAACACTTTTGACATTTGTTGAATCATCTGGCTTAGTTGACATTGTTACTTTTGTATTTTGACGTAGTTCTCTGCTTTAGTATGTGTTAGTGATCTTCTCATAAATAAGAGGTTCTTAATCGCGTTTACTTGAGACCACGAGTGCAAAGATGGTCTACACAATCTTTTTTTTCTTCTAATTATCCGGATTCTAGAAATCGCTTTAGATGCATGCTATATCATACTGTTATGTAGAATTGGCAACAGGAATAGTTTACTAAACTGTATCGTACAGGTCAACCATCATATGAGAAAACAACCTTTTCTTTTCGTTGAGTTTTAATGAATTGCAATGGTCAATTTCCCTGTCAGAATGTCAGTGCAAGCCCTTTACTTGCTAAAAGATTGCTAGTAGATTGATGGCCCTTTTACTATCATACAATTTGCAAAATTAGTCAAGAGTGGAGACAATCATTAATGCAAAGCAATTATCATCATTTGTACAACAGTTGCTTTCCTAGTCCTTGAAGTTAAGCTTTGAGAGTTTTACTAGAACATCCTTAGTAGAAAGCTAACAAGAAGTAATGAGAATGGATATTCACTATAAATGAAAACTAAAGCCTTAGTTCTAATACTGTAATGCATATGAAAGTGTGTGCTGGATGACCTTATCTCAAGCAGTAGGAAATGCACAAATCTTTCCTTTCGTTCTTTTTTCCCTCCCAAAAGATAATTTGTTGGACCTACTTTAGGAAGAAAGTTGCATAAAAAAAGCTACTCTGTCCTCCTTCCAGACTCAGCTAGGTAGTCTTGAGGAATAATTCTCGTATAAGAGTTTTTACAACTCGCATATTCATCTAGGCACATTTATCATGGGTGGTCTTGATAACTTACTTGCAAAAGGAACTTTTAAACAATGATATACCCGTGTACAATTTTCCTTATACATCATATGTATATATACCACATAGATACAGAATGGTGCATACTTAAATATGAATCATTTCTTCTCTTCAGGTTCTGCCTGTATTTCCTTGTTGTTCTGCTAAAAACTGAAGATCTCATTGGAAAATGAAATGCTCAATGGCTATTTGAAGAATCAACTGATCACATATCAGCATAGTTTTTCTTGGGTATAGATTATCCATTCACATGAATTTAAAGGTGTAAACATAAAGATAATCATCTTCAAATTGCACAAAGTACAATAAATGAACAAAATCAAAGATTTAGATGATAAAAAAAATTGAAAAACACTTCTGGGTGAAAGTACATAAAGTCTATCTTTGTCTGGTTGCTTATTTAATGTGTTAAGAGTGATTCTAAATGATTGCTTTCTTGAGTCTACCGTCATTTGGTTAATATTTGCATAAATCCTTCAATGCTGAGTCAAATCCATCTCTGTTTGAATTTTTAAAGACAAAATCTTATTGGCATTGATTTCCTTAATTTGCATAGGTCTTTAAGGGAAAAGGATTTTGATTTGAGATTTCCAAAGCTTCATATTGTGAAATCTACTTGCCTTGTGGTGCTCTCTTACTGGTCTATTCTTCATTCTTTCTGAAAAAGCTGGGAATTATTCTTTTGTAACTACTTGTAAATGCACGCAGATAGAGAGCCATGTTAAACGGCTTGACGAGGACTTGAGCCAGTTTGCAGAGGATTTAAAGCAAGGTTTGTAGTTTTTCTTGGTTTATCCAATTACTCCTGATTCAGGAATTTGAATGCCAAGCCCAGTGTTATGCTTTATGATGGTTTAACCATTCAAGGTATCTTGAGTTTGACTTAAAAATCTTACTTGGAGATGGTGCTACAGAGAGTCTCCAGCATTGCTGTGGTTTATTCTCATTATTCAGTTTGGATTCTTCTAGAATTCTTGACTTTGAAGGCATATTACTTATTTAAATATTTAGCATGTGTTTTTTTGTGTCATCTACTTTACTATCTTTATGGAACTGCTGTTATTAAGATTTAAGTTGATGTTGAGTTTCTGAAAGGAAAAGAGAGGAAAAAAAGAACTGTTCTCTCTAGGAAAATTCTCAAAGTATTGATGATCTGTTCGTCGGTAGTATTTGCCAGTAGAGGTTGTACCTTTGTAATATCTGATTGATGATTTGCGGGTATACAGAAGGGAAAATTCCACCAGATGAGCCAGCAATCCTTCCTCCACTTCCTATAGTTACAAGGGATGAAAAGCGCAAGGGAAGCTACATAACACCTCAGTCAAAGCGATTCAAAGAAAGGGAATGGGATAGGGAGAGGGGTATGGATCTTGATCTTATGCCTCCTCCAGGCAGCAACAAGAAAAATACTCCCGCATCCGTTGATGCAGAGCAATCCGTTGATCCAAATGAACCAACTTATTGCATCTGCCATCAGGTCTCAGTTTCCCACTTAGTGATTTTGTATGCTCATCTGTCAAGCCTGGCTAAATTGGTTTTTCACGACAAGTTCTATAATGGGAATGAAATTCTAATCGGTCTTTATGTTTTCAGGTATCTTACGGTGACATGATTGCATGTGACAATGAGAATGTAAGTTTCTTATATCCACACAAACAGTTCCTCCTAGTCTTGTGTTTCATCGACAATTACTGCTTAGCATGTTCTTGGAATTACTTGCCAAAAATATTGGTTGCAGTGGACTTTTCACCATTCGTGTCTCAGATCATACTTGGTTATGCATTAATGATTCCATGCATCTCATATTGAAGCTTTTCGTAATGCTCGAGTCTGGCAAATATCTGAAGAAGTCGATGTTGTGTTGGATTGGTGGACAGTGGCACTAACTCTATATGGCATTTTTCTTGGTAAACTTAAATAAGTTATCTGCATCTTTTGACTATTTCTTTTCTACTTGGCAGTGTGAAGGAGGTGAATGGTTCCATTACTCATGTGTAGGCCTCACTCCAGAGACAAGATTTAAAGGGAAATGGTTTTGCCCAACCTGCAGGAGTCAACAATGACATGTTGATGAGCCGACTTGTGAAGAGCATCCTGAACAGAATGAGTAGGGTGCACTGATGTTTACGTTTCTTACATGGAGATTACTTGCAAAGAGGCTGTTTCATAGCTGTGATCCAGTAAATTCTTTGTTGTATTTCATTTTTTTCAGCAGCTTGTGTTTTATCGTTCTTATCTATCTTCTTGAACAATCAAGTCCTCTTTGTCATGCAAGGAATCTCGAATCAAATATATGCAAGAGTGTAGTTTCAGTCTAAAATCTCTGGTGCAATATCTATCTGTTTTCGCTTTCTCATATGCATGCATGCCATATTGCTATTCCCTCTTTGATGGAATTTTTCTAAGCTTAACTGCGGAAATAGCCTATAGACATATACAAATTAGGAGTAAATTGAGTTTACAGCCTATGTCTCGCAAGTGGTGGATAGTTTTCCTGCGGCAGAAGAACGCTATACCTGGATAACGTGTGTGTGTGCGTGCGTGCGTGTGCCTTTATAACTTTAAGCAGATCCATGTGCAGCTCGAGAAAACTCCGAATAGAGCAAGGAATCAAGCTCTCAAATCTTTTCCGTGAATATTTATTCTATCTTTTATGCTATCCAAACACCAAGGGAGAACCCACACAGGACCTTTTAGAAATGTTTTAATAAGCTATATAAGAATTAAGAATTAAAGGTTGAGATGTCATCAGTCCAACTAGGACTGTAGGACACCAACTCCTTCCTTCCTAACTTTTCTCAATTAAATTTTTAGTTCTCTTAGCAGCACTAACCACTGTCCCAATTTTAATCTGCCAAGTAAATAGACTGTGGGACTTCTCCTATAACCAAAATTTTTTCTTCTTAATTTTCACTCTGATAGCATCCACCACTCCTACTTCACAATTTAGTTAACCGGTTCCATTTCATATTAGGTTGCCCACGTAAGTTAATAATATTCCCTGTTTATACTTCAATAAATAGTTAACTGCCAACGAAGGTACAACATTATTAAATATATATACATATATATATTATTTATTTATTTTTTAACTGACGCCGATCGAGGGAAGCGAAGAGGGAGGGAAGACGACTGGGAAGAGCAAAACCCTAGTTCTCAAATCCTCGACGGAGGAGGAAAGCGTTCCAATTGGGAGCGGCATCAAGTACTGTGCCAATTGGATCTCTACGGTGAACCGGCGGCGATTGGATGGCGGAGGAGGACGGGCGTAGCGGGAGTAGCAACTACACCTCGGAGGACGAGGGCACCGAGGATTACCGGAGAGGCGGCTACCACGCCGTCCGAATCGGTGATTCTTTCAAGCAAGGGACCTACGTCGTCCAATCCAAGCTCGGGTGGGGCCACTTCTCCACTGTTTGGCTGGCATGGGATACCATTCACTCCGTAAGATCCATTGAACCATCTCTCTTTTCCCTCCGTGGAGGGGAGTAGTTTGAATCCTACCTTTCTTACTGAAAGAAGGGAAACCCATCTCCCATTTTGCTCAGAAATAGATAGATTGTGATCAAGATTTGAACTTGGTTCCTTGAAAGTGAGAAACAATTTCTATTTATGCTGAAAGAATGGTGATAATGACCATGGAAATTGGATAACTTTTCTTGGTTGCAGCGATATGTGGCGCTTAAAGTGCAGAAGAGTGCGCAGCACTACACGGAGGCAGCCATGGATGAGATAAAGATTCTGAAGCAGATCGCAGAAGGGGACCCCGATGACACCCGGTGTGTGGTGAAGCTTTTGGACCATTTCAAGCACTCGGGACCGAATGGGAACCATGTGTGCATGGTGTTTGAGTTTCTTGGGGATAATTTGCTCACTCTTATTAAGTACACGGATTACCGGGGAATTCCTCTTCCTATGGTGAAAGAGATTTGCCGCCATGTCCTTGTCGGCCTCGACTATCTGCACCGTGAGCTATCAATCATTCACACGGACCTCAAGCCTGAGAACATACTCCTCGTGTCTTCCATTGACCCTTCCAAGGATCCGCAACGGTCAGGTGTTCCCCCTATTATTTCTCCTACTGTTAAATCTGATGATCCGCCACCTAAGACCCCTTCCTCAATTAATGGCGACCTCACAAAAAACCAGAAGAAAAAGATTCGGAGGAAGGCCAAGCGAGCTGCTGCTGCCACATCAGAGAGTGGCATAACCACAGTATCCGGTGATGGGTTGGATGACAAGAGGGATTTACATGTTGTGGATGATGACGGTGGTGGTAATGGGGAGAGTAGAGGAGGAGCACATGGCCATAGCCGTGGCAGCAGAGCAACTAGGAAAAGGCTGGCATTGGAGGCTGACCTTCAGTGCAAGTTAGTGGACTTTGGGAATGCATGCTGGACATATAAACAGTTCACAAGTGATATCCAAACCAGGCAATACAGATGCCCAGAGGTGCTTCTTGGGTCCAAGTATTCTACATCTGCTGACATGTGGTCGTTTGCTTGTATATGCTTTGAGCTTGCAACTGGGGATGTGCTCTTCGATCCACATAGTGGAGACAATTACGATCGGGATGAGGTAAAGGACTTGAAAGTTATGTTCTTTAGTTTGCTGGGTTGTTAGCAATTATCTGGTATTGCATTTGCTATGTGCTCAGGAACCTTCATTACTTGGATACACTTTGTAGAATTTCTTTCTGCCGCCTATAAACAAGAACCAATAAATTCAATATCTTTGATGCTTGGATTTGGTGGGCACCCCATCTGTCCCTGTATCTTGATTATTATGACAAACTTTGCACAATTTTTTTCCCATCTGCCTATAAACAAGAACCAACAAATGAAATATCTTAAATGCTTGGATTAGATGGCTACCTCAATTGTCCCTCTCTGTATTAAAAAAGGCAAAAAAAGAAAGAAAACAAGTTATCATGCAATTCTAAATACAGAGACCTCTGTAATAGTAAGCAGTGAGCACGCTATTACCTCCTGTTGTGTATTTGTACACATTATTAAACAAATGTTACTACCTTACATCTATCTTTATCACCAAAGGATCTTGCAGCTATTCTCATATGACGCATGGAAGTATGCACCTCTTATGTAGTAATAGAGCATGCCACTAGAGCAGTTATTTTCTAGTGCAGGCTAGTTTTCTTCTGAATCATCCAAAAATGAGAAGTTTTTTTTTTCTTTGTGCTTATTGTTTGGTGACAAAGCATGACTACTCAAAGACAACATTTTACCAAATTATTTTTCAAGGATGAAATGTAGTTATGCCATTCTCTCTCAATTGTTGACTTGTATGCTCAAGTCAAAAGGGCTAAAATTTAGGTGCTAGGCTGTTGTCTGAGCATACTTCTAGAAGTCAAGGCAGTAAAATAACTATGAAGTAGGAGTCTATATTAATACACCTAGGTGGTCGTGCATGCTAAATCAACGCCAAATATGATGTGAAAACAGGAGGATCTTTCTTTTGGATTCTAAGTCCAACTATGAGAGAGCAATTTTTTTATCAACAAAAAATGTATAAAATATTTGGATATTGATTCAATGACATTGACACAAATTAATTGCATTGAAGGACGCAGTTTCTTTAAATGTTCTAGCAGAACTCTCTTTTAGGTTTAGGTATCAGTATGGTTTTGTTTAAGTGGACTAGGGTGAGTAAACCCTCAGCTGGCTAGGAGGATAGATATTTCTTTCCTTATTTTCTTTTCAGGTATCCTAAAAGTTTCGTTTTTGCTACTGTGATGTTTTACGGTCTGCTAATTTGCTACTCACCTTTAAGTTTTTTCTGTTGACACTCCTTGATTCTTTGTGAGAAGAATTTTTCATGGTGAAAATATCCATTCTCCAGTCTAGAGGAAAAAAAGCTCTATGTTAGCTGTCTTTTACTTAGTGACTATATCTTTTCATGGTGAAACAAATCCACTGTCCAGTCTAGAAAATAAAACTGTATGTTAGCTGTCTTTTACCATCTGGGGATTTGTGTGAGGGTATCTGCTACTTGCTTGTACTCTTTTGCTTTGACACACTTCTTAAGCTTAGGGAAAAAAATTATTGGATGACTGTGCTATCCTGATTTGGAAATTATACACACACACACATATGTATCTATACACAAGAATATAATTTGGTTTCAACCATGTACCTGTTCATGCCACCAGTCACTTGACATTTACTGGATTATGACAATTAGCATAAGAGAAGCAAAACCACGTGGAAAAGGGAAGGAAAGGAACAAGCCAATTTGCAAGTGTTCCTCCACAATCATGTACTTGCAACAACCTCACACCATGGACTTTAATTTCCAAACCCATTCCTGACCATCCTTGTCCTGGTCAATGAGGGTTACTTCCACCATTCTTGAGGAAACAACACACTTTTACAAGACCAAAGATAGCTCTCATAGGATGATTTATCTGACTGTGTTGGAAATCTATGCAAAATAACATAGGAAAATTCGCATGTCAATATGTGTGGTGGGGTATTTGCAGGAAAACCCTATGAACTCTCTTATTTTTATAGGAAGTTCAAAATAAACCTGAGATGAAAAAGTATAGTGTATCACTGTAGCGTCATACACTTATACTTAAAAGATTTAACTCGGAGGAAAGGGTAGCTAAAAAGGAACTTTTTGAGGGTGTAGACAATTGGAATGATTGTCTACAATGAGGTTAAGACAGCTCGAGGGGACCTCGTCAATAAGATGGGCTCCTTTAGAGCTATGTCATAACAGTTAGTGGTTGCTGTTGTAATAGACAAATATTCCTCCACAAAAGGTATAGCTACTGCAGCCTCATGTTTATTACTTTGTCTTACAGGATCACCTTGCGCTTATGATGGAACTTCTAGGAATGATGCCACGCAAGGTAAGCCATCTATACCTGACTTTGTACTGCTATCTCATTAGTGATTTTTAATTCGAATATTCTCAAAGTAATTTTCCTTCCCAGGTTGCCTTGGGTGGTCGCTACTCTCGTGAGTTGTTCAACAGGTATGGTGACTTGAGGCACATCCGTCGCTTGCGGTTTTGGCCCCTCAATAAGGTGCTTGTGGAAAAGTATGAATTCAGTGCGAGAGATGCAAATGATATGGCTGATTTTCTGGTTCCAATACTAGACTTTGTTCCAGAAAAGCGTCCCACTGCTGTCCAATTGCTTCACCACCCATGGCTTGATGCAGGACCTATGCTACGTGAGCCAAGGCCTCCATCAGATCAATCCCAGCATACAGCTGATGGTGTATCCGAGAAGCAAAGGAAAGAGAATGACGAAAGAGATGCAATGGCTGTGGGATTGGGAAATATTGCAATTGGAGCTTCAAAAGCAGCAAAAGATCCTCAACCTAGCAGTAAACCAAGCAAGGCAACTAGTTTTTCTTCTCGGTAGTAAGTTGCACTCCAGATTTCAACATGAGACAGTTTTTGGTGCAGTTATTTTTCCCCTTTCTGGAGCTTGGCTATCCCTTCTAGTTTGAGATATGTTAGTAATGGCTGTAAAATCGAAAGATTAGATGCAATGCGTGTCAGTATTCTGTGGGAACAGTGTTTGAGACAGCCTAATAGTTATTAGGGTTACCAAGACTGTTCCCCGTGGATTGGACATTCTTTTTAACATAAGTTAACTTGCATATTCTTGGAATTCTTTTCGATAGAGTTTGACAGAGGGACAATTTTCTTGTTTCTGAGTTTTGGATCTCTGGTTATCTTGAAACAATGACCGATTTATAATTTGGTATAATTTGATAGAAACATTGAGATGGAAATTACCTCGCCTTCTTGTTTCCTGTTGTCAGCATCTGCAAATTCTTAGGGACAGGCGTCATATATATATATATATATATATATATATTTCTTATTCTCACTGCAAAATCTAGTAAGTTTCTTTTGAGGCCTGAGAAGCTGTCCAGAAGGGCATTCATCTTATCAAATTAGTAGCGAATACATTCAACAACTATGAAATGGTATGTGATTCCTCTGGTACACATCCGAAGAATGGTATCAACTCAATACATCACTACACGCTAGAACAAGAGCAGAGAGAAAAGAGTGAGGACCACTGCTCCGAACTCTGCCCGTGAAACCGTAGCTAAGGAAGCAGCAGAAGTAGCAATCTGGATGGCGAAGTTGCACGAGCCCTGTGAATAGTTCTTCGTCGTCACCATTGCCATCCCTTGGAAGTAACAGCTCGTATCCTTTTGGTTCTGACTTTGGAAATACATATTGAAGGCATAGGAAGCATTGCCTTGGGCATCCAAGTTGTTGCACGACGAACCATACCCAAGCGAAGTGCAGTCAGCATAGTTGCACGCAAAATACACATTGTCTCCAAGCTTGCTGATATCAGTAGAATTGGGTTTGAGAACACACCATTTCTGAGGCATATACTCCACGTTCTTTGCGCTGGTGAGTGGCTTGTTTTGCCCCTGGCCGGATAAATCCATCGGAAACTTAGGCTGGCCATCGTAGCTAAAGATTCCCCAATGGCGCTCAAAATTCCCTGGAGCTATACTCTTGGCATCCTCATCGATCAGGCTGAACAAATAAACTGCAATTGGAGTGTTGGGCCGGAGTGGTGTCCCTTGGTTAGCAGCAAGGCGTTTTAGAAGACCATTGTAGAACCTCTCAGCATAGGTAATTCTTGCGTTTATGTCACCATCAGTTGGCCAACCAACTTCTCCTACAATGATAGGCGTATCACCATGGCCAACCTTCTTCATAGCAGAGACCAATGTATCATAGTTTGCATCAAATACATTGGTGTACTGGACGCCACTGTCAATGACTGGCGTCGGAGTGCCGTCAAAGAAGGCGTAGTCGACGGGGAAGTCGTCGTTTCCGTAGAGACTCAGAAAAGGGTACACGTTGACTGTGAATGGCGCGCCGTTCTTGTCGAAGAATTCAAGAATCTCGTTCATCCGGTCGGTTATATCAGCTCGGAATCTTCCTGCAGAAGGGAGGGGGTTATTCGCCGGAGAGTCGCAAACATCGGCGTTCAGGGGAATGGTTGCCTTGATGGCCTCTCCAAGCCCTGCTTCATTGAGGGCATTTTGGATGTTCTGCAGAGCAGGAAAGGTGGCATTGTCAAATGAACCATTGTATGCTTTCAGGAAGGGCTCATTTCCAACTGCTATATATCTGCAAAAAAAAAAAAGATCTTAATTATTACAACGACTCTTGTTAGCTCTTTAAGAGAAAGAGAAAGAAACAAGATACGTACTTGATATTCACTCCACCATCGAAATTATATCGAACTACGTTCTTCTTCACCCACTTCTTTGCTGCGTTGTAGCTATTCATCGTAGACAGCATGTCATTTGGGACAGCGATCATCACCTCGATCCCTGTCCCAGCCAATGCACTCATTGTGAACTTATCAGAATCGAACAGCTTAACCTTCTTAATGCCATTGTCTTGCAACATCTGCACTATGGTCTTAGGCGGCAACTTGTGAGTTGCCATCGTCCCCCAGTTAACTCCAAGGCCTTGGACCATTATGGAATGCCAGAGTTTCACCAGGAGAATCCATGAAAAGAACTTGAAAAGAAATCCCATTGTGTTCGTCTCAAACCAACAGAAAATTTCAAGTTAACAGAGTTAGGTTTCAGTTTTCTGCAGGGAAGACAAGAGTCGGCTTAAGAGGAGGCACGCGTTACTCGTGGGCTCTTCAAATGGAGCTTAGAACTTTGCAAGATAGCTTGAACTCATACACCAAATGAAAGAAGATGATTAAAAGAGAAGCCAGAAATGAAACAAGACATAGGGAGAGAACAAAATTAGAGGAGAGGATAATTTGAGGCGAAGAAAGCTGATTCTTCCTTGATCATGAGAAGGAAAGTAGGAGAAGTGTCCGTCCGGGTTTGAGCCCATTATATTAAAAGGGTAGGGTAGGGTAGGGTAGTTTTGTTTGGTCATCCTCGGACTCCTTCAATGCTAACTAATAATACTAAGCGTAGAAATAAGTTTAGGCCCGGCCCACCACCCAGTGTTATAAACCAACTGCTGTAAATGTAATGTAATAATCCCGAGTGACGAATGATTTAATAGTGGACAACGTACGTGCACTTGTATTATTGGATGCACGTCAAGCTTGGCCTGAACCTTTATCAGAAAAGAGATGCTTCTCAAGTGCCGCCCGCGGCCTTTCGTTTCCACTTCTCTTCTTCTCCCGCGGTTTAGGGTTTTAGATTCCGGTTATTCAAATCCCTGCGATAGCCCGTAGCTGCTTCCGGCATTATTATCCTGTGTCTTTTCTTCGATTTTGATCGGTTTTTAGGATATTCTCGCCGTCTCTTTGCATCGATGGAGTTCTTGAAGAGCGATAGCAGCGGTATCCTCTATCCCACCTTCTCGAAGATTTTCCAATTATTCTCTATTTTGTATTACTATTTTTATCTATTGCTGTTCGTTTTTGGTACATTTCCGATTCTTGAGTTCTTTCAAGTGTTTGCGGATGTTTCTTGGTTTTTGTGTGTATGTTATTGACTTATTTCTGTGGAATACTATGTTCGGAGACTTTCATTGTTAGTTTCTGATGATGAATGCTCTATTAGCCATCCAGTGCTGCAGAGCTGTCTTAATGTATAATGATCATCTGATGCACAGTAGGAGATGATGTTTAATTCGGGGAGCATCAGTTCAGAAACCGAAAAAAGGCTATAATTGAAACGGCGATTGGAAAATGCATGCACTTGATAAAAAACAAACGCCAAGTAACTTATTAAGATCTTAAACCGTGAAGGAAAGGTCAAATCAGGTTGAAACTTTAGATCGGTCTCAGTATGTTTCTAACACTGTGATGTTTCTTTAATTTGAGAAAACCTGTAGGTAATGTGATTGATCATGACTAGCATCTCGGTTTAGGGATGTAACCAAGGATGGATGGTGGGGGAGAAGGATGCTTTCTGGCGATATGACAGCAGCTTCGGGGAGAAGAGAGGAAGGAGGTGAGGCAGAAGAGGGAAACTAAAGAGAGGAAAAAGGGAAGCATGTGGGCTGTTGGTGAGCTGAAATAGGGGTGGGGTGGGGTGTGTGTGTGGGGGGGAGACAGCGGGCTTCCATTGCTTTGCTTCCCTATTTTACAGAGGAAACCCCCATCTCTAACCAAGTCAGTCTAAATCCTAATTTATGGCTGCTGGTTATGTCCTAATTAAGTTGGCTTTCCATAGGTTAACTTAAATTGACGTTAGTTGAGCCCAAACAACTTCAAGCAGGTTTAATTGAACAACGATGCTCACATCATAATGGCAGTAGAAATGTTGGATTCCTAATTGATTTCCTTTCCAGGTTCCACTTTGACATGTAGATTGATTAACAGATTTCCTGCAAATCGGTATGCCTTTACATTTTCTAAGCTAACAACCCTTTTCAAATTTTAAGAATCATTTTATGGTTGATTTAATTGATTTTGAGTTTTGACACTGAAATCAAGCTATGATTTCTTCGCTTTGAATAAGAACCTACTTAAGGAATGACTCTGTTGCACCCAGATATTCTAATTTCAACTGACATTTTCCAACAGACCATCACATTACTTAAAATATATGTTATCTTTCTTTCTTTTCTGATCATCAGAATTCACCAGGATAACCTTGCTTGCATCTTTTCAATAGGAACTGATGATGATATACCAACTCATAGCATCCTTCGGGTTTCAAGAAGTGTCCATAATTCTGGAGCTGTGAAGATTGCTTCACTTCCAGTATCTCAAGGAACAGATATAGTAGATAGGAACTTTCAGATTCACTTCTTGGAGTTAGAAGCATATATTGGTGTTTTGAGAGCCTTCAATGCTCAATCTAATGTTCTTTCATGGGTATCTGTCACAGCTTATTTTCTTCCTTTTTCCGTCTTTATTATGAATGTGTTGATAATTTGATATTAATTAGCATAATTTTATTTTTCTCTGAAGGCATCTTTAGTTTCTATGGCATGACTAATGTCCAACATATTTGTAAAAAAAAATGATTTTCTATGCTGTTCTTTTTTCACTTGCCTATCCCCTATCTTTCTTATAGGGGAAGTTAGGACTTATGTCTGACTTGAGGAAGGAACTTAGGGTTTCTGATCTTGAGCATAGAGAAATTCTTGCAAAAATCAGTTCAGATGAATCGACCAAGGCTCTAAGGTTCATCTGTATGCTCACAACAGTAGATATTTGCTTATCTGATCTGTGAAATATTTGTCGAGAAGGCTTGTTTATATTTTCATTAATGTTAAGCAGGGAACGGCCTATGAGCACTGATGAGCAGATGAAACTTATGGATTCTGGTTTTGATCAGAATGGAATGTTATCCCATAAAAGGTTGAGATCTGGGCAAGTGACTGTTACAATGTCTCCAAGCTACTCAGCATTGTCTCCAAAATACCCAGCTTGTGCTCAATATTCGCCAACTGCTGTTCCATCTTCATTTGCAGTAAGTAATGGTGCTTGCATTTGAATGTGGAAATCATTTTAGCTCGACAATTATCTTTTCTTTATATCTTTTCAATATTTTCCCTATATGTGTTGTTAGTGTACACAGGAATTTTGCACAGGCATAGTTAAATTGCTTAGAAAGAGTTAACAGGGTATGGTCATTTATATGCAGAGCAAATACCGTTCATTTAGGATCCTATGGATCGATTAAAAGATAAAATGGGAAGTCCCCTTCTAGACTTAGGGAAGTTTTATGGAAATAGTTTGATTGATGATTGCTGAGTGTTCTAGCACAACCTCCATAGATTACGGGAAAGCAACTGAATTTATAGATTTGTTGGGGATCAAGAATCTACTAGTGGAGATAATTAATAAATTTGTCTTGTGATTATTTTATTTTCTATTTTGTTTATTTGGTGCATTATCATATTCTTATCTGGAAGCTGAGTTGCCTTCTCATCTGATAAATTCTATGATTTGTTTGCATATTGTAGTCAGAGTCTCTTTTTTTACTGTACTTCTCAGACTATGTTGGTTTTCATCTTTTGGGTTTCCTATTAGGAAACTGCTTTTCCCATATTCTATTTATTTAGTTAAGTGCTTGCATAAATGGTTACTCATATATTTGTTTTAAACACCTTTTATCTCTCTCTTTTCGTTGATGTTTCTGCTGCAAGATGCCTTGCTCATCTAACATCCTACAAGGCTATAACTTATTGTTATTCAATCACTAGCTCTTTCCTTTGGAAGTGGATGCAGTTTCTTAGAGTTATTAAATAATATTTTATTGGCTCTCCATTTATGACTCATTGGCAAGAATTGTTGATGTTCCATATATTAAAATGTGGCACTATGTTTAAGCTTGCATGACCATGTATCCACATTACATATAAGATATGCTAAACTACCTTTAGTGCCCTACCCCCAAATAGGTTCACATATGTTGAAAAGTCATAAATTATCCAAGGTAGTGCAGCATGCATTTAATTCGTTTGTTTTTTTAGGGCATCATACATCCACACCTATGTTAAAGAAATGATTAAGATGATAGAAATCTATTCGATAAGTTTTAGATAGAGTTTGTTGAAAAAGTGTAAGATTTACTGGTCTAAAATCACTCAAATTTGATTGAGCTATTGTTAGTGGTTACATGGTTGAAGATGATTAGTGTAGTAACTGGTTTAAAAAAAGGCTTCTACAGCTTCTGATATTTCTAAATGCAGTTGTTAGGCATAAGTGTCAAGATAGAACATCCTATTTGAAAACACTAAACATAGAATTAAAAATTTTATGTGAAACAATATGGCTAGGGAAACATTTATACAAGTTCTTTTTTTTTTCATTTGATTCATCTTCCTAAATGTTGGCTGTGCACCACTGAGGAGGACGACCAACCTCTCAAAGGCCTCCATGAGGTTGCCATCGAGAAGCTCCTTTTGTCGTGCAAGAATGCCACCTATCAACTAAAATTTTGTGCACAACTGAATAAAATACTGATTTCTCATTTTCCCTTTTGCCTTTATGTATGTATATGTTTGCTTTCACCTTTTCTATTATTGTATCCCACATCTCATAAATCAAGTGAAAGCAGAGTTTATCGATGTCAGCAATCCTTGGCATATTGTAAATGGGCTTGGTGAATGAGAGTATAAAATCAATTTTGCCCCACCATATGTCATCAAGGACCTTCTCCTTCATGAATTGCGCTTTTTGGTGTCATCTTCTCTATAGAAATTTTATTTGTCACTAATAACTATGGATAGAAGTTTCTGTTTGATGGGTTTAAATCTTCTAAACATCATAATGACTGACGCAAATCGTGTTTCTACAATTGCAAGCATCTTCAAATTCACAAACTTATTAAAAATAGCAAGCCACATAGAGTGTTGTATGATGGTCTTTATATACATAGCATCTCCTATTACAATAGATATTCAATTGTGCTTATTAAAAACTATCTCATTTACATTAGATTTTTTTGCTGCACATATATGTTTTAAAGGAAGATTGAGAGTATGCGCAACATATGATGTCTAAGTTTCTAACAAATATGATTGTATTTACTCTCAACAATCATTTCTGCAGACTTACACACATAGGCGTTATCAGTATCACTTGCGCAACATATTGTGACCCAATATCTTCAATTACATTAATGATCAATTTTGATATAAAGGATTTATCTTTAGATTCCTCTTCATAGTTAATTGCTCTAAAAAACATAGGACCATTTTTAACGATAGCCAAAAATTAAGAGGCCTCTTTGTATCTATCCAACTACCATAGACAATGGCAACATACTTTTCCATCCAAGTACTTTCAATATTTGCCCTCTCTTGTAGGAGTAATATTTCTCAATAAATTATATCCAATAAGAAAAAAAAATAGATATATGATTATTAGCTGTAAACTGATATGACTTTACGTAATATGAATTTCTAACAAGTAAAATATAACCACCTAAATAAAACATTCTAGCAATTTCACAATTTAATTGATTGCAAATTGCTAAGTTGAAAGATTTCTCTAGAGACATGTCTAGTCTTCTTCTTTCTAGGTTCAAAAATCTTTCCCAAAGAGAATAAGGGTGGTCAAGTTGATAATGGTAAGGGTACAGGTCTAGCCATAGAATTTTTTTTATTCTCAACTCGTCCTCTTCCACAACTCGTTTCATCTCATTAAGATACTACTGACTATTAACCTTAGGGCAAGATTTGATTCAACACCGTGGTTTCTCAACAAATGTGTCTTAAAATAAGAACCATTACATATTTGCATACGATAGTATTAAAATATAGTATTATCTCTTTTTTCTTCCATCTTTTCCAACTTAGTCACATACTTCCAAAGATAATAATAATCATCTACAATTTTGTTGGTGGAACTCATACTTTCAGCAGAAGCACTAGCACTAGCCATTTTCTATGATAATTGAGGTGAAAATATTTTTAATACAATAATACGAATTACAATATAATTAGGCGGTGAGGCACTGAAACAACATGCTTTAGTTAGAGAAAATATTAGTTAGCATCAATTATGATCATAGTGAGCTAATTTGGTATCCTAAATTCTTTCTAAACAATTTTAAAAAAAATCGAAGAATCCTAAATTAGTCATTTAGCAGCAATTAGGATTAGCTCATTGTGATCAAAACCCCAAAATTTAAAAACGAAATCAAGACCCCAGATTCTAATATCATAGACGGAGAGAGCTTTGTTGCCATGTGTGAGAGAGAGATAAAGTAGGGTAACTCAGTTGCCGTAGGGAGTTGTCGTCGAGCGGGAGAGTCGTTGTCGAGGGAGCCGCCGTCCGGTGAGGGAATTGGGAACCTTTCATTGCCGGTGCATGAGGGAAGAGGAAGGCCTTCATCATTGGCACGCGAGGGAGGAAGGAATGCTTTTCGTCGCTGGCGCGCGAGGGAGGGAGAAGGCTTTTTGTCGCCAGCATGTAGAAGGAAGGGAGATCGTCGTTGCTTCATGTGGGAGGGAAGGGAGACCATCGCTGCCTCGTGTGGGAGGAGGAAGCCTTTCATTGCTAGTGTGGTGCGTGAGGGAGGGGGAGGCCTTCGTTGCCAACGTGCGGGAGGGAGGATAGGAGAACATCATCGGCTAGGTCACAAGAGGGAGACGAACAAGAGAGCGCAATGAATGGGTTAGGTTTCGATATTATTAGTTAAATGTTAACGAGTCGGTTAGCAGATTAATAAGTTTCGAAACAGTTTTAATTGCAGACTCAATCTGTTTAACCTAAATAACTCATTGTTGTATCCTTGCCATATCCGATCGTAGTCTCACTATATTGGATAATTTACGTATCAGAGCCATATCGGTATCCAATACGAATCCAATACCTGTACGGAGGGCCTAAGTGAAGTATCCATGCTTCATAGGGCATACGTTACGGCTCGACTGGGAGGCCGATGTTTCGTCGCATGTCACATTAGTACAGTGCTCATCACTTTACCGATTTCATGCGATAGGATAAGTTGGTCACATGGGTTGGGTTCGGTCACAGTGTGGTCGACTGGCTACACGCCTATTCTTTTTTTAAATTTTTAAGCGTGTTATATTACAACTTTGGATAATTGACTATATTTGTGCACACTGTCTTTTCCTTCTGGAGCTGCTTGGTAAATTTACTCATAATTTGGAGTTTAAATATGTCTATATCTTAATGATTCCACATTCTTTATCAGGCACATGTTAGAGATGATCAGCAGGGTGGCAGCAAATTGTCCTCTCAAATGAATATCAGACAGGTCCTGATACCTGTTCAGCAAAATAGGCAGGCCCCAAATACATGCAAAGTTGGACGTTTGCTTGTTAGGCCGAGTACAAAGAAGGCTTTCTTGCCTTCTGGAGCTGAAAATTTGAAACATGAATCTGGCACAATTGAGATCCGAGCAACCAGCAAGCTAATAGATGAGGTGAGTGTGTAGCACTATTAGGAAGATATTTGGTGGTATCTCATTAGATACTCTGATGCTTGTTAACACTATTGTACCCAGTGCACATGCTCTTTTCACAATGTAATGATGATAAAGTTAGTAAAGAGGCAATTCTATCTTGGATTTGCGATTATCAAGTAGTAGTTGCAATCTGAGTGGAACTGTGTTTATAGTAGTTGCAATCTGAGTGAAACTGTGTTTAAGTAAGTGTGCTGGTTATAGTCCATCTTTCTATCCTAGAATGTAGATCCATGATGTAATGGAAGCTTTACCAGCATTTGGTTGTTCCTCTTATCCTAACTGTTTTTCTGCTATCACCTTTACGTTACAGGTTGAGAGATATTGTGGAGAGAAACCAGATGCGGCTCATTTAGAGAAGGCAAAGTTAGTACTCAGAGTGAGTCGACAAATCTATTTCCACTTTCCACTTAGTTCCAAACATTATCTTTGAGTGAGTAGATTGTAATCAAATTTATTATCTTAAATTGGACTAGGATCATGAGAAAGCCCTTTTGGATGCGATTGCAAAACTTGCTGATTTATCTGATGGCGGTGAGTCAGTTATTTTTGTGGTCTCTTTTGTTTCTATGGTTGCCTAGAGATTTACTGGTGTAAGCTTTTGAACGCCAGATGCCTCACCTGATCAACGCCTGCATTGCTACTCTATGATAGACCCACAAAGAGACAGAAGTGGATATCGTAATGTTGTTTATGATAAGCTTGCTAAGACTGGGAACTATTACAAGGAAGGCTATGACAAAGAATGTGCAGCAAGAGCGGGGAATCCTTGCACTTATCTGCAAGATAAATGAGTTTAAACTGAGGCTACTACTGTGTCATACCATGCAAAGCCGATCTAACAAAGTACCGACCTCCTACTGGTAGTTTTTGGGTGTAAATAATGCCAGATTGACGGGGGATGCATCATTTTGAAACATAACTCATTAACCTGCTCTCAGTAAATAGATTTAGAGGATAGTATGGCACTTCCCTCATGCTAACATCATTTGTATATCATCGGGTTATGGGTTTTGTGCACCGTCTCTTGTGCGGTTTTGCATCCACCAATCTGGTTGCTTCTCCTCGTCTGTCTTAGGTTTCAGTTACATTTTTCTTCTCCTTGGGCACTATATTCTCGGTTGAATTTTGTAGCTCCATCTGTGGGGAGCTTGAATCGCCGTATATATATATATATATATATATATATATATATATATATAGTATTGATCATATATTCTCAATGCTTGGGCAACTAAATTTTCACCTTTAGAAAACCTTTCTTTGTGCACTCCTTTTCCTTGCGTGATGTCGACCATACAGAAATCACGATATTTGGGACAACAACAAAAGGGCTGGATGGTTTGGTCCGCGATTTCTCAATCATTTTCGTGTACTCGTGTACGTTATTGCCAAGTTATTGATAAACTATCTACTGTATATATCATTTTTCATATACTTGGTTAAATCAGACGAATCGAATGAACGAACATCTTTCTATGATATCTTCATTTTGTGACGCAGATGAGCTCGAACCGGTTTCGAGCTCTGTTCGTATTATAGTCTAGTCTATACTAGGATACGGTGGACCGAGAGAAGTAAGTAAAATTATCTGTGGGATCAAGAAGTAGCGAGGGTTAAAACTCAAAACACCAAAACTTGTTCAATCTTGCCCATGATCTAAAAATAAGCTCCGCGACAGTCCCAAGGACAGAAAGCATAGGTAGATAGCCAACAACCCGATTCCCAATGCCCTGTCAAGCTTCACGTCTTTCTTGAGGAGGAGGATGAGCAGAGCCCACAGTAGTCCACCAATCATAAAACACAATGTCTCAAAGAGTGCTGGGCCCACAGGGATCACAAAGCGGGCAGGATGAACAGCCCAAGCTGACATCACTAGTGATATCCCAAGCCCAGCCAGTGTGTTAAAGATTGGCCCAGCATAACACCCAGAGATGGCAACCTGGGCCCCACACTTTCCTCCACTTCTGGCCATCGCCACATTTGCTATGAGGTCCCCCATGGAGTTCCCCCATGCCAGCACTGTCACCGCTACAATTGCAGGGCTTACGCCAAGGATGAAACCCAAAGATACCAACAGCCTGACCAGCTCCTCAGCTATGATGTACGTCCACAGCACGCTCATAAGAAATCCTCCTGCTAGCCATGGGAACAAGGCTTTCTTTGGTGGCCCGGCCTCATTCGTGGTGTAGAGAGCTACGAGCCCAAACACTAAGCCCACAAGACCTGCACACAGATAGATGGTTAGCCCTTCTTCGGTGCCCACGCTTACGCTCCTGTACAGTGTGGCCACTAGAAGTGGTGCAAATGTGGCCGAAGCCACTGCATATGGCCGGCACCACCTCTCCGCCGACATGTCCGGTATCGTTAGCCTCCTCGGTAGGTCGAGCGGCATGTGGATGAGATACACGAACCATCCTATGTAGCAACTTGCCATCTCTTTGAACTTGGAGAACCTCGAAGAACTATCTCCTTGTTGTCTCTCTTTAGAGGAGGACTCTTTGATGTTTGACGTTGGCTCGTCAACCTCCTTGCTATCGATGGTAGGCACGACGGCAGTATCGTTCTGAGTGGTTGACACCATGGAGACATAGACAAAGTAGAGGGAAGTGAAGGCCAATGCTCCCCATATGTTGATCCAGCCAACAACAAGTATGGCGAGGAGAGATGACAGAACGGCGAGGAAGAAGCAGACATCACGCACAAAGCACGATCGGTCAATGCACGCCGCTGTCGGAGCTGATCCAGATCTGGCAGCACATAGGTTGACGACGCTGACCACGACACACGACACAAAAAATGCACCACCAAGAACACTATTTAGGCCCACCTCTCCCGACCCCGACCGGAACGAGACTATGCTCGCAAGCACGTCAGCCGAACCATTTCCTAAGGACAAGAGTGTAACACCAGCAATGGCTGGTGAGAGCCTCAGTTCCCTTGAGAGGCTCTCCACAGAAGAACAGAAGTAGTGAGAAGCAGTGTCGCCTAAGAGATAGAACAAAACTAGGAGCCAGAGTGCTCCGAGTGCATAGCCGATTGCCGAGTATCTCCCACAGATGCAGTAGAAAATGAAGAGGTAGTTAACATAGCCTTGGGGCACACATGGGATGAGGGTCTTGATGTGCAGGCATTTGGAATGGTGGCCATTAAGCTTTGGTAAACCAATGCTGCAGCCATCTGTCTTTGGTGGAGCATTAAGGGTTGGAATGTCAAAAGAAGGTGGAGATCTTACGTGGGTTGTGAGGAAGAAGCATAGTAGTAGAAGGAATGCTGTGCTTACCAAGGCCTTCAACTTGTCGGACAACCCAGAAGCCATATACACAACAAATCAATAAAATTAAGGAGTAGAGGAAGAGTCTAGTCTGTTTTGGAGCAGGCTACTCTGCTATAAATTCAAAGGAATAATGGACAAAAAGGGAGTTTAATGTAAGTGAAAGGGAAGACGAGGAGAGGTAATATATGTGGGTGGGGGTGTGGGTGGGGAAGAGAGAGAGAGAGAGAGAGAGAGAGAGACGGGGGGGATGAAGGATGGTGGTAGAAATTCGATGAACTTTTTTTATAATAAAACTAAGGTTTTATGCTTTACAGGGATACGAGCCACTGATAATGGGATCTTGTGAATAGTCACTATAAAAGAGTATCAACTTATTATTTTTTCTCATTTGCAGCCTTTATTTATAATTGAAGAACTAGATATGATACGAAGATACTCAGATGACGAAATTATGCAAACCTTGAATGGATTTTGTACCCACTACCTGGATGACGTGCAGAATCACAAGCAACTAATTCAGGTACAGGAATGTTATGCCCATAAACTGTTAACAGAAAGGTAAACATAATATCTGTGACTTTGATGTAAAACAGAGAGGTTATAATAGGCTAAGATGGGAGGGAGGTGGCCATGCCTCACAAAATCATCAAGTATTTCTAGACAAATTAATGCTAAGTAGAGAGTGGAAATTTTGTGCAAAGAAAAGTGTTATTAACACCGTCCAGTGATAAAGAGTTGGAGCTGAAATGAAAAAACGGACAGAGGAGTTGGACACCCCGAAAAGAGAGGGAAAAAAAAAGAGATTTGCATATGATCCATTAGGAAGATGGATGGAAACTTCCTTTGGACACAACACTCTGTTAAGAAAGAAGAAGATATTCTTCTATCTTCCCTAGGTATCATATATTTGCTTATATTGGTAAAGACAACAACAACTCCTGTTAGCAGCTAGTGAGTAAAATTTTGACATAATGTGATGTACAGCTAGATTGTTTCCTTACATGGTCTGGTGTGGTAAGGGTTGCCCATTTCATAGAGCATTGTGGTCAGGAAACAATTGAGGCGATATTAATTTATAATGCTTTGTTCTTCTGGTGGCGTCTTGTCTTTGTTGCTGCCGTTAACGACACCAGCACCGCCTTGAGTGCACAAAAACTGAGATCTTCGCATACCTCAGGAGTCAGGATACCAGTCTCCAGCTTACATTTATGTGACACCCCCTAATTATGTGACTACGATTCATCAGATGATTTGATACACAAAAATGTGTTCAGCCCAAAAAAGAATGGCTAGTAAATCTAATGACTGTACACAATGAGTGAAAGATTCCATTAAACAGATGAACAGCATTAATTTCCTTTAACAGCAACATAAAAACTACAGGAGAATCTGTAATTTCTCTAGAAAATTTATCTATACTCTCTATTCTACCATTAATAATGCACTATGCAATCTTATCCATTATGAGCATCGGTTCCCTAGTCAGGGAAAAGCCAAGTGATTGCTTGGCAAAGCATGCAGCCCATGAGTACTCTGAAACTTACAGAAGACGACAGGGAATTGAAAAAAATGGCCTGACCAGCTGTACCATTTGTGAGGCAATGATTTTCACAACAGGATGGGATTCTGTATGTAACATTTTCAGCCTCTCCAAACTAGGTTCCCCAAACCACTCATCGTCAATCCTTCACAAAAGGATTACCAAAAGCGTTGCCAACTAAACTAATACCTTATAAGTTATCACAGTTATTCATGTTCATTCAGAATAATCCTACATCAAGGTGACCCAAAGAGAAGTACAAATGCCTGAGAAGATGTTACTAGGTAAGTAGCAGGAGCAAGCGAATGATGCGTCATGTCAACTGTTGGTATGCACTTGTTAGGACTTACCATGCAACATAATTATTCAACAGTCGACAATGGTTTGTTTGTGGGTTATGTCATTCTATTTTATCATGGTTTAGGTACTAAATTATTCAACATCTTCATGAATTTGTTACTTGAAGGGCAATAAAAGAAGAATAAGTGTTTCAATATTTTGCATCTTTGCATGTACAAAGAACACATCATGCATACAATGGATATAACTTCACAACTGTATATATATTAATTAATATTTGTACGACAAACTTTAATATCAATGTTCTATTCATTCAAAAGACTTTTCAAAACACAGATACAACAAAAGGAGGATTTCCTGAATTCTAATTGGATGACCCTGTCAAATTACCTCACAATAACTCTATCATTGGCAGAGCTAGGTTTTTTATCACAAAGAAGCACATGGAAATACATAAAACCTGGGAAAATATGCTTACCAAAAATTAATTGCAGAAAAGATATACACAGAGTATGCTTAGTTTATATTTAACATTATATTTATACCACAATGCTAAAGAAAAGATAAACTAAGGATAAATTTTGCTATATTTTTCAATTGAAGCATAATAACATACTAACACTATATGCTAGCAAGAAAGCAAATATTTCGTCTCTGTTGGGTTTGGAAATCCAAAATCTTTAAATATAGTACAAGCCAACCATCATATAACTTAGAAGAGAGTTAAATCTCTATAGAGGATAGCCTAATTTTTCTAGGGGGCCACCACATGATTACCTAAGGGTACTAAATAAAAGTTTCAAATTTTTGGAGAGTAATCACATGCAAGAGCAGAGCAAGGAGGGGTCACACCGGTGAACTGACCACCAAAGTTGATTCGGTTTTGTTATCGGAATTATAATACAATTGACCTGATAAAAACTAACCGACCTAATAATTCAAGGTGAACTGTGCAATTCGGATTGGTTTTTGCTAACCGACTTAGTAGCTCATTTTTCTAAAATTATCTAGTTGTCCTTAATATTCATTTTTTTTATTTACCTTAGGGGTAATTTAGTCCTAAAATTTAAATTATTTATTTTGAAAATTAGAAGTGTAACTAAGAAATGATTTGACATACTTAAGCCTAAATATTAGTTTAAAATTGGCTAAACAATATAAATAATTAAAATGGCTAAATAATAAAAGGAATACAATTTTATTATTTTTATAAATAATTTTTCAGCTTTTAGAAAATTTAGAATTATAGATATATTATTTAAATATGTAAAATATTTAAATAAACCAGCAGTCCAAAAATATTTTAGAAGCATAGAGAATCAAATGATAATGCAATGATTTCAGTTTCAGAAAATAAAATCTCACCGAGGAAATCTATAACTTTTAGTAAATTTAAGGAAAATAGTATTATATTACTACTTTTTATTATGGATAGATGTAATACTTAGTTTCACAGGTTGATGTCCAACATGTGTCTAAATAGCCGTAGCAAATTGTTCCGCATAACATAATTTGGCTTATGACCTATTACCCCATTTTTGGATTCGGTTGGCTTATGTTGACAGTCAACTAATGAAATAGCATAAAATTCTAACTAGTTGCATCTGCTCAAGAACCTAAACCAGCTTTATAGGGTCTTTTCTCCTCTCCTTCAAACTCATCCCTCCTATCCTAGGATACAACTATACCCACAATAGTTTACATTGCAAACAGTTTTAGAGTAAAAATTAGCACAATTTCTGCATATATTTACTTAAGAGAGAGAACACAACTGTAGAACCCAAGTTGTTCTTTTATCAGTCAAATTCAAAACTCATGACCTCTTAACAAACTACAACAAAATATATCCAGATATACTATAAGTAACAAAAAGGAAAACATGAAAAATCCCCCCCTTGCCCAATTCTTTGAGGTCATTCTTATTTTTTGCAACACTATGCTCTTTACAGTGAGTTCACAATTAATAAAATGCAGGTTAAAATACAAGATTTTTTCCTCCATTCAAATTCATTGCAATTAACTCATAAGCAATAGAGCATGAAATAGAAACAAGTCAAGTCAACCAAAGATAAAAATTAGCATTTCAGGTGAATACTTACATCTTGCAGGTATACAGCCTACAGTAGTTGGGTAACATCTTCGGCTTTCTCTAACCTTCACCAACCAAACAGCCTACACATGAAAAGTCATGAGTATTTTTTAGCATGGCATGTAACTTTTACAGTTCTGCTTCAAGAAAAAACAGCAATTTTAAGCCTCTACACTGATTATGAGCTACCTGAAGGCATTCCATAACTTCAGTAAAATAATGCTCCTTTCCCAATCTTAATTTTCCAAACAATGTTCTGCAATTCTGAAATCAATAACAGAGAGCAAACTTCAGAACTGGTTTTCTAATACCTGCAATAACATAAATATTGTAACTGAATTAAATTTTTAACATTCACTTAACAGGTTAAAGAGCCATTCAACTTATACACAAGCACAGAGCAAGTCTTTTAGACATGCTTCTAAATTTAACTGGACCATACATTTCTCTCCTGAAGATTGCTTTTTACAGAATGGCATAACAAATAATTGTTTCTGCATAACCTCCAGAGCAACCGGAAATCCCATGAAGATGCCCTTCTTTACCAACTTCACTCACTCACCTGCATTGCAAAATAATAAAATTCTCTCCATTTGTATCTCTGCACTCGGACAAGTACATAAGAAGAAAAGTATAACCAAACTTGTTGCTTTCAAAGTTCAAACATTCCTAATCAACAGGAAAAGGAACCACAACAAAGCAAATTGTCACAATTCAAAAGGTGCCAAATTCATTTTAAAAGTATCAACAATATAGAAGTACCAGTTAGGGACTTAGGATTGTTTGTAGTAAACCATTCGACTTCTCTATTAACATAGGATACTGCTAGGGAGAGTAATTTCAGGAAACTCTTGGTTTTCCTTTTTTTTTGCTAACTTAAGAAGTAGATTCTAAGAAAAGACATAAAACCTATATCAGCATTCTCTTTACATATTGGTTTTTATGGTCACCCCCTTTAAAAGTCAGAAAAAAAACTGCTGCAGGATAAAGGTTTTGAAGATGAAAGGATGACATTGAAAGCTATAAACTCATGCTTAGTAGCACAGAAATCTCTGATAGTTCAAAATGGCATTTTAATCATAAATGTGGAGAACATTAGAACCAAGAGAAATTTCAAACTTTCCCAACTAAA
Source organism: Typha latifolia (assembly GCF_019914945.1). NCBI lineage: Eukaryota > Viridiplantae > Streptophyta > Magnoliopsida > Poales > Typhaceae > Typha > Typha latifolia. Next base: position 17,835,486 of record NC_133089.1, read on the forward strand.
AATAGCATACTTAAGTAGAGGTCTTAATTCAAAGGAAAATATAGGAAGTGTACGCACACACATTCAAAGGTATTCACTCACTGAAGTAAATTGCAAGTTAAAGAATAAGATAAAAAGAAGAAAATTCACCCCATAAACTAGGCACCCCTAATCATCCCTCTTAAAGGCAACATGATCCAACTAATAATAAACAAACATGACAATCTTTGTCTCTGAAATAATATCACTTCTCCTTTCAGAGGGAAAAGCAAAACCCTGCTAAACATAGCTAACCTCTTCTAATTTCAATATGTGTGTGCCTATAAGGTAAAAAACAAAAAACAAAAGAACACAATACCCACATTTCGATATTGCTTAGACGGAACAAATTAACCAATATAATGAATGTTTTCTCTTCCAGATTCAATTGGAAGCAGTAAAATGCACGCCATCTAATAAAAAGATGAAACAACAGGCTGAGTTAAGGTGAACTGATACATCTTAGGAAAATTAGAGATAGCATTAAAGGGGTGATAGAAACAAAATCACTCCATATTTCTTTTAAATTCTCAAGACTAAGCGCATAGAAATCGAATATCTAGCTTTCAATATAACATCATATGGAAAGTAATGCAATCCCTACCAGTACGAATATTTCCCCTGCTCTGAATAAATAAGCAAGAAACAAGCTGAGGAGAAAAGAAATCATGACACTATTAGAACACGGTAGTATTATCCTAACCTCTAAGCGAATAAGAATTGGCATAGAAAAAGAAAGACGATCTAAGATTTTGAATTATTATTGCACTACGACATACAGAAAGGACTAATCTGCTAACAACAAAACCGACTAACCATCATGCTCTTCTTTCTTCCATTGAGAAGACGAAAGCACTTTTGAAGTCAACCCAAAACAAAAACGAAATGTTATATTTGCATCAAAACCAATCTAACACAACCATCAAAGTACCGATGGCAAAGAACTTATTGTGAAATATAGCTAAGACATATCGGGCTGGATCAAGGGTGCCTAGCTTGGAAATCCTTCATAAAACCAACCAGCTTCTCCACACCTGCCAGTGGCATTGCATTATATATCGATGCCCGAACACCACCAACAGACCTATGACCCTTAAGCTGAACCATGCCTTCCTTAGCTGCCTCCTCAATGAACTTCTTCTCCAGCTCAGTCTTCTGCAATGTGAATGGAACGTTCATCAGAGACCTAACTGATCTCTCGACTGGACACACATAGAACCCACCACTCCCATCGATGGCATCATACAGAATCCCGGCTTTCTTTGCATTCTTCTTCTCAATCTCCACCAGCCCCCCTTGCTCTAACAAATCCTCAAACACCAGAGCACAAATATAGATCGCAAAGCAAGGTGGCGTGTTATAGAGTGATGCGCTATCCGCATGAATCTTGTAGTCCAACATCATCGGCGTGATCGGCTGCGCTTTGCCGATCAAATCTTTCCGCACAATCACGATTGTGACGCCTGACGGCCCAACATTCTTCTGCGCCCCGGCGTAGATCAAGCCGAACTTGGAGACATCGACAGGCTTGGAGCAGAAGTTGGAGGACATATCAGCCACCAAGATCGCATCTTTATTCTTGGGCACAGGGTATTCCTTGAATTCTACCCCGTGGATAGTCTCGTTTGCGCAAATATGGAGGAATTTGGCATCAGGGTTTTGCGCAACGGAATCGAAGGGCGGAATCATGGTGTACTTGTCGCTTTTCCCGGAATAGACCAGGTTGGCCTTGCAGTATTTCTGGGCCTCCTTGAAGGCCTTGTCGCCCCACGAACCCGTAACGATGTAGTCGGCGGTATCGTCGGAGTTGCAGAGGTTGAGGGGGACGGCGGCGAACTGGGTAGTGGCGCCGCCTTGGAGGAAGAGGACAGCGTAATCGTCGGAGATGGACAGAAGGGTTCGGAGATCGGACTCAGCTTTCTTGATGACGTCGTCGAATTCTTTGCCGCGGTGGCTCATCTCCATGATGCTCATGCCGGAGCCGCGGTAGTTATAGAGCTCGGACTGAGCCTTGAGGAGGACGGATTCCGGCAAGGTGGCAGGGCCGGCGGCGAAGTTGAAGACACGCTCGGAGGATGAGGAAGAAGACGAGGGGAAGGGACGTGAGGAGGTTGCGGGGGTGGCGGCGCAGGAAATGGAGTTGGGAGTGGTGGTCTTCTTGGCGCCAACGGAGGAGCTGGGTTTGAGGAGGAGGGAGTTGGGGGACGTATTGGTTGCCATTGATAGTGGTGGAGAGAGAGAGAGAGCGCAGAGCACAAAAAAAGGTAGCTTTGTTACGAACATATATATAGAGAGAGGAGGGGGAGAGAGAGAGAGAGAGAGCTAAGTTTAGCTATCGCAAAGAAAATTCAAAGATTATAGGACATAGATTTGGATCTTTAAAAACAAAATCGGTGTATAAAAAATTATAAAAAAAAATCGTCTCCATAAGCAATTTAGATATAGAAATGCCCAAGTTGGACTTCCACATGCAATATTTAATGCTCATTGTTGTTCTTGTCCTACGTCCGATCGATGTATATGGATGTGATTCTGGTATTAAACAGAAGGAGCCTCTTACCTCTCTGAATTTGTACTCGGCCATTTAGCCATCATAAAGTCGCTAAGATTGACACGCTTCTTCTAAATAAGTCTATAGAGATTAGAGGTGGTCATGAATGATGTAATGCATTTAGTTTTCATTAAATTATTTGTCTTCTTTAATCAGATCACCATCATTTGCAACTTGCAAGTAGGACTGGAAGAATAAATAGTAAACCGAGAAAATAAGTTTTGGAGATCTAATGGTTTAGGTGGACAGTAATATAGGTAAAGTGAAAAATAATAAAATAAAATGATGATTTTCAAGTTAGATAGATTGTGAATTAAGTAGCCTTGTTGATCATGAGTCAAATAGACTATTGGTAATTACGAAATAGTAATGGAGTTAAATAAATCTTTTTCCTGTTCTCATCTCATTGACTTGGTTTCGTTGTAGCTGACTTGGAGCAGTCTCAGTTTGGCCAATTTGTGGGCAGAATCATCTTTTTTCTCTAGCTCACCACCCTCTTCTTTCCGCTTCTCTCTCTCTCTCCTCCCCTGTCTCGCTTTAATATTGGGATGTTAAAATAAGTTATAGACGTGCTCATAATATTCGAGGAGGAATAGTTTGGAAGAAAAGATCCGATATTTGTGAGTGGATTGAGATGTCGACACCGGCGAAAAAGTGGCTGATGCAAGAGGCTGCAGCAGGATCCGCCGGCGGGCATCAGCGGCGCGCCGCACGACAACAACATCATGCTCTGGAACGCCATCATCTTTGGGTACGATCTTTTTTATTTCCTTTTCACACCTATTTGATCTTTGATCAATTTTGCCTTCTGAAACCATCATGTGAAGAAATTGTGGCCTCTAATAATCACCAGTCTATGCAGATGGAAGCATTTGCTTGGATATTTTATAGAACCAATGGAGTCCTATATAGGATGTTGCAGCAATACTGACTTCTATACATTCTGTCATTCTCTAATACTTAATACTTCAGAGTTCAGAATATTTTTATTTTTGATTGATTCAAACCCGAGACTGTCTGTATTAGAATGTTTTATGCTGAAGGTTGGATTAGATCCTTTCACTTAGAGCAGGTAGACCTTGTTGTCCTAGAATACTTGTAGCACCAAGGCTAAGGACGATTTCTTAAAATGTCAGACATTTTTCATTTTCTTGTTAGATCTTGTGGAAAGCAAGAAATAAGGAGTAGAAATCAATTAGATTCACCTGCACATAATATGTTCCACTTGTACTCCAGCTAGTACTTTTAAATGATTGTTACTTTGAAAGACATATATTTTGAATTTTGGTTGTCAGGAAAGCAAGGCCTTTTTCTTGTTGAAGTACATTTCACCCTTTGAATGAGTGAATGAATATACATTAAACTGTTATTCCTACGTAGTTATCTGAAGGACTGCATGTCAAATGCGCTAAAGCCTTCAACTGTTTATTACTGTACAGCTAACTCTTCTTAATGGCAAAAATATTAGTTCATGAAGCATTCAAGTATCTACAGGATAGGAATGCACAATTTAAGAGTTAATGTGAACTGTCTAAACTTTAACATGCTTGTATGTTCTGCCATTTGTACTTTTTATTTTTTCTTGTCACCTATCATCAATTTCAATAGTCAACTTAAGCTGCTTGAGTGAATACTCTGTTGTAGATTAATTATCATGCCATTGAATAATATTTGGCAACTGATGTTTTGGCCTTTGTTGCTGCTACCTTCAGTCTCTTCTCTGTGACCCAAATCCAAACTCGCAAAATTCTGAGGCCGCTCGCATGTTCAGTGAGAACAAGCGCGAATACAAATACTGCAAAGTTGGGAGTCAATCTAACATCAGTAGCTTTGTAATAACATAGAAATATGGGATCATTGGGGGTTCTGTAATGGGATTTGCCATCAACCTGTACCTCCATGTAAACACTATGCAATGTTATAATTCTTTGTATGCAAGTAGTGTTATAGTTGATTTTCTCTGAAGAATATTCCTATGGCTGCTCATAATTAAGGAAGATTCCATTTAACTGAAACTTTATTTAGTTCTCTTCCTATAATCCTAGTGTCAATCTCTGGGGCAGGAACTTAGTTTTTAGAATCTGCAAGTAGGATAACTATATGATTTATGTTCATTAAGAGAAATCGTATATGTTGCTTTCCTCCTCTTGTAAGAATTCTGTTATTATTATTATTATTATTATTATTGCTCATAAAAATATAACTAGTATTGAAGCAAGAGATTGAGTTGCGTTGTTTGGCTACTTTTGAGGTAGGTAGTTATTCCAGCCAGTACCAGTGGCAGTGAGAGTTTTAAAATCAAGGAAACCCGTCTCTCCCTCCGACGATAGAATAAAATAAAAACAAAGAATGCCTTCCATCTCTCTCTTCCTCCTTGCGCGGCCTTCTGCTCTCCTATCTCCGCCCTTCGCAATCGCCACCCTCGCCTCATCCTCTCTTCATGATCGCCTCCATCTCCCCAGAAGGTAGTAGAGCTCTCTCTCTTTCTCTCTTCTTTACCATTATTGTGTTTCCAAATTCTTAATGTGACCCTTAGATGTTCGATGTTTTCTCTCTGAGAAGTTTCTGTTAGTGTTATCGTTAGTTGGTTTTCTATATCTGCTGTTGGATCTTGCCGTCAGTTTTTTGTCGCGAATTTGTTGTGTCGTTTATGCTTGTAGGTTTAAATGTTGTTCACAAAGTGTACAGTTTTTGTTTTCTTCTTTTTCTGTTCCAAGTATTACAAATGCATTTGATATGTTTTCGTTGCTTCCTCTGCTAAGTTAGTCCTCCATTTTGTCGAATTGATGAAGAAGTCTCTTTGTTGCCACGACACACATACGTACATGTTACATGACGAGAAACTATTAAGTAGGACGCAGTATCTGGTAGCCAAGTTTCTTTATCTTGCTGCAGTAACCAATCTGTACCGTACTTAGGTTTCTAGAAGTAGATTTTACCATTTCTGTGTGTTTCTCTTCTTTCTCTCAATACAAGCAATTATGTCTTCCAGGAATATGGCTTCACATATTATTGGGTATCCTCGAATAGGACCAAAGAGAGAGCTTAAGTTTGCGTTGGAATCCTTTTGGGATGGGAAGAGCAATGTAGATGATTTGCAGAAGGTTGCTGCAGATCTCAGGACTTCCATCTGGAAGCAAATGGCAGATGCTGGGATTAAGTACATTCCAAGCAATACTTTCTCATACTATGATCAAATGCTTGACACAACGGCAATGCTTGGTGCCATTCCCTTGAGATATGGGTGGAATGGTGGTGAGATTGAGTTTGAGACCTACTTCTCTATGGCTAGAGGAAATGCATCTGTACCTGCTATGGAGATGACCAAGTGGTTTGACACTAACTAGTAAGTGATTTCAATTTTCAACTTCTACGGGTGCCCAAATTATGTTAATTTTTATCATGTAGATTTGTCTAGGACAAAATTCACCAACTTGATTCTTTGGTGTTTTCTAATTAGCCACTACATCGTCCCTGAATTGGCTCCGGATACAAAGTTCTCTTATGCTTCTCATAAGGCAGTGTCAGAGTACAAAGAAGCAAAGGCAGTAAGGCTCTCGATAAACTCTCCTATAATATTCTGCTGTTAAACTTTGCAATGTTTGGAAGGTGGTCAGACATGTATAGTCCTCCTTTGCACTGTACTGTCAACCATGATAGCAATTAGAGATGGTTAATGCTGGTCAGTTTCAGAAATTCTAATACACACGAAATAATATATTATCAGAGAGATAAAAATGTTTAAAGTTCCATGTTGTCCTCCCAAATCATTTTTGTTTTGTTTTCTGCTATTATTCTGCTGTTTTAAGTACCTGAAATTTTGAAGTGACCTTTTACATGCACAAATTATATGATGTGATAGGGATAACTTCTTGAGAAGTCAAATTCTCAAAAAACCTAGATATGACAAATTAGTTGCGACATATATGTGAACATTGATATGGCAAATTCTCTCTACTCTTTCACAATATGTTCTATTGAATTAACATATTACCTTGTAGTATATGATGCTCCTATTTGGTACTCTTAGTGAAATGATCACGATGACATTTTTTTTTGTGAGTTGAAATCTTTTTCTCATTTCCTTTTCTATCTGGATGCAGCTGGGCATTGATACAATTCCGGTGCTTATAGGGCCTGTCACATACTTGCTGCTGTCAAAACCTGCTAAAGGGGAAGATAAATCCTTTTCTCTTCTCTCACTTCTTGGAAATGTCCTGCCTGTCTACAAGTAAGGATTATTACTACATGCTTTGTTGGATGGGTTATATACTTGAATTTTGATCATCAGTCAATATTCATTGTCAGGGAAGTTATTGCAGAATTGAAGTCATCAGGTGCTTCATGGGTCCAGTTTGATGAGCCTACCCTTGTATTGGACCTTGACTCTCACCAACTGCAGGCATTTAGCAAAGCCTACTCAGAGCTAGAGCCATCTTTATCTGGCTTGAATGTGCTCATTGAGACCTACTTTGCTGATGTTTCTTCTGAGGCTTACAAGTATGCTATTTCACATGTTTTCTTATTGAACCAAATTATATATGTCTAATGAAAAAAGAAAACAAAATGCTTGACCAGTACTTTTGCCTCAACAGAACCATCACTACATTGAGTGGCGTGTCTGGTTATGGGTTTGATCTTGTTCGTGGATCCAAGACCCTGGACCTAATTAAAAGTGCAGGTTTTCCATCCGGCAAGTATCTTTTTGCTGGAATTCTAGATGGAAGAAACATCTGGGCAAATGATTTAGCAGCCTCCATGAAGATGCTTAATTCACTTGAGGCTGTTGTAGGCAGAGGTCATTATTACCTCATTAAACTGTAGCTTTTCTGAGCAGTTCATCTTATTTCTTTATGCTATTTCATTTTGTTTTGCAGACAAGCTTGTGGTCTCAACTTCCTGCTCCCTTATGCATACTGCTGTAGATTTAGTAAATGAGGATAAGCTGGATAATGACATCAAGTCTTGGTTGGCTTTTGCGGCACAAAAGGTGTTTGAAGTGAATGCGCTGGCCAAGGCATTAGCTGGCCACAAGGATGAGGTATGATCTTTTATAGTTAAAGACCTGGTAAGGGTGGTGACTGCCTCATTATAGGTGGTTTTTCATGTATACCATCACTATCCTACAATTTTGTCAAACCAATTTTGCACATGCTGTCTGGTTAATGACTTAATGTCTAATTGACAATATCTAACCATTGTTTTTCTGATTTTCTCCATAGGCGTTCTTCTCAGCAAATGCTGCTGCACAGGCTTCAAGAAAGTCATCCCCCAGAGTGACCAATGACGAAGTTCAAAAGGCTGTAAGTTACTGAAAATATATAGGAGCTCATTTCTAATGTCAAACATGTGGGCCTCCATGTAATTTTACCTACGATATTGGATCCCCAGGCTTCTGCACTGAAAGGCTGTGACCACCGCAGGGCTACAAATGTTAGGGCCCGATTGGATGCACAACAAAAGAAGCTAAATCTTCCTATCCTTCCTACCACTACCATTGGTTCATTCCCGCAGACAATGGATCTTCGGAGGGTGCGAAGAGAACACAAGGCCAAAAAGTGGATACCTCTCTCTTTGTTATTTGATTATGGTTTTCTTACTTTGTGCTGTATTCTCCTAATCAACATACTTTGCACAGGATCTCTGAAGAGGAGTATGTGAAGTCCATCAAGGAGGAAATAGGCAAAGTTGTTAAGTTGCAGGAAGAACTTGACATTGATGTCCTTGTCCATGGGGAACCTGAGGTTAACTTAACTGCTTATGTTGCCATAGTTATAAGTCATTGTATCTTTGTTTGATAGAATCACAGATGGTGATAGCCTGGTTTGCTTATGATGCAGTCTCTCTTTTGCAGAGAAATGATATGGTGGAATACTTTGGGGAGCAACTATCTGGATTTGCTTTCACAGTCAATGGTTGGGTGCAATCTTATGGCTCACGATGTGTTAAGCCACCAATCATCTATGGTGATGTGAGCCGTCCCACGGCTATGACTGTGTTCTGGTCAACAATGGCCCAGAGCATGACCTCACGTCCCATGAAAGGAATGCTGACAGGCCCAGTAACAATCCTCAACTGGTCTTTCGTCAGAAATGACCAACCAAGGTTAGCTCTTCTGCTTTGATAACAATCATGTATCCTCTTGTAAATGTTGTCAAGTCCTCAATGTCTTTATTGAACTTTTCTACTTATCATTAACTAAGCAAATTGCATCTATTAGATTCGAGACTTGCTATCAGATAGCTCTTGCGATCAAGAAGGAAGTGGAAGATTTGGAAGAAGCTGGTATTAAGGTCTGGTTCTTTTCTGAAAAACACTTTTTAAATAATAAATGGAAGATTATCTCAGCTTCTTTCCTTTTGTGGGGATCGTCCAGGTCATCCAAATTGATGAAGCAGCTCTCAGAGAGGGGTTGCCTCTCCGCAAGTCTGAGCAGGCCTTCTATCTTGACTGGGCTGTTCATTCATTTAGGATCACTAATTGTGGTGTCAAGGATACAACACAGGTTCATCTCTTGCTTTTGCTTCCTATGTATGCTTTAAAAAACTGTGAGGCTGTGACAGCCCTCATAATATTCTTGTTTTTTATGATCATGGTCCTATTTAGATACATACGCACATGTGTTACTCCAACTTCAACGACATTATCCATTCAATTATAGACATGGATGCTGATGTGATTACCATAGAGAACTCCCGCTCTGACGAGAAGCTCCTCTCAGTCTTCCGAGGGGGTATAAAGTATAGCGCTGGCATTGGCCCTGGGGTGTATGATATCCACTCTCCTAGGATTCCGTCGATGGAGGAGATTGCAGATCGGATTTACAAGATGTTGGTAGTTCTTGAGACGAACACCCTATGGGTGAACCCTGACTGTGGTCTCAAGACGCGCAAATACTCTGAAGTGAAGCCTGCCCTCACAAACATGGTGGCTTCAGCCAAGCTGCTCAGGAAGCAGCTGGCCAGTGCCTAGTAACGCGCTGCATTCCTACATACCTCCTACTTTGAGGAGGAGGTTTCTGCGTAATAATGTAATTTAGCTTTGAATTAACATGCAACAAATCATGCCTGACATCTTTGTGTAATTTCTTGTCATCTTAAATCAACACCTTTTGTTTGCACTTCTAATCAACATCGTCTTCCTCCTATACTGACTGTAGGAGTAAAATATGCGGACAAATTACGTAAGTTACGTTTCTGAACAACAACCAAACAACCATAAGATACAAACCGACACAGAAAAGAATAAGGGAACCCAGCCATGGGATCCACAGAAAGGAAAAACAAAATTGCCTTTTGTCTAACACTACCTCTAAGAGCATTTACATCAAAACTCCAGCAACATTATCAAGTGCCTTCTTTGCAATCTTATATTTGCCAGCTGTAGACTTTCCGGTGCCTGCAGCAACAACATACTGCTTGATGAAGAAAACGAGGCTGCTTCTCAGCATTTCAAGCTCTGGGAGTGCAGCTATGCGGGTAAATATGTTCCAGACAAGAGCATCGCCATTCTCAAAGATAGATTCAAACAGCATTCGAAAATGCATGACTGTTTTTGGAGTCAGATGCTTAGGATTTGCAAGATCTACAGTCTTTAGAATGGCAAGGGAGAGTGAGAAGCGTGCTAGCATCTCTGCAACAAATTTTGCAAGGTTCATTGATCGCTGCAGTTCCATGTTTTCAAGTTCTTTAAAGTGATCCCATATGCAGTACTGGTGTTGCAAACCAGAAAGAAAGAGATTTAGAAACCATGAAGAAATCAAGAAAGCAACTGCTAGAGGCTTATCTTCATTAAAAGACCCAACAAATAGGCATACACATGTAGAGATAGATACATGTAAATGTAAAGTCTGGCTGGGAAATGTACCAGACAGACGTCTCCTTCAACAGATATAGCAATCTATAACACATCAAAGGATATTAAGCATGACATAATTTGTTGATTGTAAAAATGAAACCTGTGCTTTTTGCTTGTAAAAGTCAAGACTCCATGACAGACAACTTCACCAGCCTACATTCACCAGAGCTGCCAAGGACTTGAGCATCAGTATGCTGCTTAAAACTTCTTGTGCTGGTAGGAAAACAGCATTGTAAATAGGTCACAAAATAGGACCATTTTGTATCGCTCTGTGCTGCCCAAAACATTAAGTTTTGAATCAGCAAGAGTTGGCATCATGCAGCACAATACCGAAACAGAGTCCTAGGTGGCATAGTGTTTAGTTATAGCACAATGGCCACTCTGACAGGCAAAGCATGGCAGGTGGTACTTCCTGGCCGGCCAAGCTGTGGGACAAAGCGTGCCAGGAACTAAAATCCTTGACCCTAACTGCCCACATGTATAATTACATCAAGAAAGAAATCCTGATGCAAGTCTAGTTCTAGAACATGGCTAATTATGAGTTAAGATAGCATATAAGAGCAACATGATTAAATGAGTAAAGCTCGTCAAATGTCACATATGAAGTGATCTACATCATTTTACTTAATTTAGAAAGAAGGCCAACTTGGTAGGATAAATTTTGCAAGAAGAGACTTCCAAATTTAAATTTAGTTCTTCAAAGAGATAAAGTATGGGACACTCCAATTGGAAGAAAATAATACCAAGACGTCAGCCCAAGTATGCAATGCAACATTACTTCGAAAAATTCAGCACAAATCAGGTGTATCCAAATCATAACAATACTACTCTAATCCCTGATCCAACTGCAAGAAGTAATTATTTCAACCAAACAATCGTAAAAACTAAGAAATTATCTTCATGGACAGGGAAGAATAGTCTAGATACCTGTAGGCTGAACTTGTGATTTTTGCCATGGCTACATAACTTGGAAGCCAAGACAGTATAATACTTATTAAACATCTTTTCTTGTAAACAGCAATCAACAAGGACCCTCATGATTTCCCGATCCTGTGGCTCATCATAAATAAAACAAAATCAATATTGAGATGGGAATAACCAAGAATAGACAAATTACATAGTATGCATAGTGCAAGCACCTGCTTCCCGGAAAAATCCAGCCTCAGAAGTTTCTCAAAAGCATCTATGTAGTCTTCCCCACTCATAATTATGCAAAAAATTGCTTTTCGAAGGTCGGTGTTCATTCTCTGTGCGGCTGCAAGTTGAACCAACTTTTGTGCCTCTAAAACCTCCTTGCTAATTGTAGTCACATCATCTTCAACATTTTCTATTGTTGAGACAACATCCCCTGACAACCACCACTGCCCTTTCTTTTCCGGATCAAGCAGCTTGCTCCACTTGAGCCCACGCAAAAGAATATCTTCTGCCTTAAGCTGCAGAAACTAAAGCCATCAGAGTAGAGACAGTGTTTTGGACATGAGAATGATATCTCACTTCCAATTCTCCACAGACGTTAAGACGTTAAAGGAAGATCCGTTTCTAGAGAAACCAGGCTGCAAAGCATTCTTAAATCCAATATACCCACATATACTATCATGAAATTACAGGTATTACCCATGAGAAAGCAAAATATGAGAACAGCACCTCTACTCTTATAGCTTGCATGGTTCAGTTGACAGAAAACAATGCATGATTCTCTGGCACACATAAATTATTGTATGTATAATACATACTAATTATGATGTGACAATGTTTAAAAACAAAAAGTGTAATATGACGGACCTTTTGTAGCCACTTTTTTATCCGTGTATGATGCACAGGATCCTCTTTAGCCCTTCTCTTATTGTTTTTAATATCACATATTGTCTCAAGCATGAATTCCATCTGTACAGAAATCAATCCAGAAAAACAATAATATATTCAAGATACTACATTTTGGAACGAGAATAGGAAATATAAGCAGCTTACCCGTCTACAGTTTATCTTTCCTTCTCCTGCAGAAAGAGATTTCAACTCATTCACTCTATTCTGAATACTAAGGACAAAATCTTTCATGGAAATGGGATCTTCGCCCCTGAGCTTCATTCCACAACCTGTTTCAGTTCAAAAGTTACCACAACAGAAACTTGCTGATAATAACTTTCAGTGAGGAATAACTGCAAGCATCAGATTTTCCAATTTGTGTAGCAATTAACGTTTATCAATAAGCAAGGTCGTGGAGAACTCAAGATCATACTCTGTAAGATTGTCAAGATTGTTGAGACGTCCAACTCCGTCAAGCGCTTGCTCAACTCAGAAAGAAGGTCAAATATGAGATCGCTGCATATTAGGAAAAAGGTCAATAATTAGTATGAATATGACTAGACTGCTCCAGCATAATAACTTCCGACAGTCTGCTGCTTCAAAAAAAAAAAAAAACTGTTGAACAGAATCAGATTCAGTATATGCACGTATTTACATTAAAATACAGATTTTTTTTTGAACACTTGGAATTTTCTCAATATCTACTTGGATAACTGAATTGACTTGGCATGAGAATAATAATAGCACCTCTCAGTAAGTCAAAATTTACCGATGACATTTTACAAAGTTCTAATGTTTTTTGCATGCTAAAGCTTCATTCTTCTCAATAGACATTGCCTTGATACATATGTCAGTCAATGATGTCAAAAAGTAATACATATGTGTAAGATCTCCTGTTGTACAACTATTGCAAGCTTGCAATACTAAAGAGATGCAAATTGTGTTATTTATATCTCACACCTTGAACAGACACCAAATATGCACATGTAGGACAGTAACAAGGTGAGATTTCGCAAAGATAGGCCATCTTCCTTCAAGTATTCAACCTACGAACAAAGGAATGTGTTCATTAGGAAAGGCTCAGAAGTTACTCCATGATGAAACATTAATACAACATATTAATTTTTCCATCAATAAAATGTAGTGGTTCTTACAATATTTGTAACACCTTAAGAAGACCAAAATGGAAAGCAGCAAAATTGTAAATGATATTATATTATAAATAGGATAAAATGAACATTATTGTGCACTCTGAACATACTATAGATCTTTGATACAACCGTTGAAGACAAAGCTGCTTAGATACAAGAATACTGTAACTAAAATCACTTCTCACAATGACGAGTGCTCATATTACGTATTTGCCTTATACCTCGAATGATTCAGCAAGAGAAGCAAGAAGCTTTGCACTGAAATCAATCCCAACTAAACATGCCATACCTGCAACAAAAGCTGAAAACACAGCAGCATACCTACATAGATAAATGGTCTGGTATTAATGCTAGAGAAACCCTTTATGAACATAATATAGTGTAAACATTCAAGGTTTAATAAACTTTACATATTCTTCTCTTTGATTTCTGGTTACTAAATTGGTTCTTCAATGACTTAATGGTGTAAAATAAATTTTATTCACTGGGTCAATTTAAACAAACAAAATAGGCAAGAACCCTGTCTTCTGTTCTAACAAAGTTCTTTCAAGTTTTTCAGCAACTACAGAAGAAAGTCCATGAAGTCCTTCAAGAATTACTATGACCAGTAATGAATCCTTGACAGTGATTCCTATTATAAGGTGGGCAAGATATATAACCATGACATCTCATTATCTCCAATATATCAATTGAACTTATATTCACTGAAGGAACAAGAAGCAACAAGCATGTCCCAATAACTCACTATTTCCTTGGAAGATCAAGTTTGGACTTTGGAATATCTTATCATGTATGCCATACTTCCTTCCCAGGATTGTAATGGAAAATCAGGTTTCAACGGACAGTTGGATATGAATCACCAATCATGTAGCTCATAATTTTTCCACAAGAGCACAAAATCTCAAATAACTTCAAGGCTGTTAGATGCTTATTTTGCAACACAGCTTTCTGAGTTGTGGATAAATATTTCATAATTGTAAAGTCCATTAAAGTTCTTCAAGTTCCTTGTAGCACTTAATTATATAGAGTGCCTATTATCTATTATCTGCAATTTATGATAAGGTATTCCTTTGATTGCTAAACTAGAGATTTTTTTTCTAAAAGAAATGGATTTAGAGATGTAATAATAATGCTTGGACCAGAGATCAAAAGGGTATAAAAGAGCTCTAACTGTTCATTGCCACGAGGCCCTCCTGAACAAGAAGTCACAACCTCTCCACCTATTACTTGACAACCGACACTGCGAGAAACTGACTGTAAGAAAGTTAGGTAAATAAGTAGAGGAGAAAGCTCCTGATTGAAGACACAATAGGAAACTGGGAACAACATAAAAGATTTATTATAGTAGCAGAAATTAACAAAAATACTTTTACGAATGGACTTACCCGAAAGATTGCAGCAACCTCTTGTGTAATAGACTCCACATTTGACTCAGAAAGCCTATTCAGAAGTCCTGAAACAATTATAACGGTAAGCATTTAATAAATAACAAGAGCCAAATCTCATTGGGAAATACCCAAGTGAACATAAGAAACTCATACCTCTCACTCTGCGGCGAATCTGAGAAATCTCTTCAGATTCAGTATTCGCACAAGCTCGCAGGTTAGGGGCCACATATTTCACACTCACATCCATGACAGGTGGTTCCTCCACATGTTGATCTTCTTCATCTGATTCCTGGAGATACTCGGCTCCTCCATTCTCTGTCTCTGAACCTTCAATATTCACTTCCTCAGCAACCTCACTCTCTTGTCGCTTCTTCTTTCTCTTACGTTTATTTCTATCACTCGATGTAGTAGCATTTATTCTCTCACAAGTGTCTTCCTCCTTTATTTCACCATCTATATCAATGTCATCAGCAAAGACGGAGTCTAGCTCTGAATGGAGTCCCTCAAATAGCATATTTATCCCATCATCAGGACCACTCAGCCTTCCCTTTTTAACCTTGAGCTTCTTTGCAAGCCTTCTCTCCAAAACTCGATCCTCCTCTATGCTAGCTGCACCTTGTCCCATGTCAATTTCAAGAAACTCTTGGAACTTGGTCTTTGGCTTACCCTCTAGATCTTTCTTCTTGTTCAAACCAGAAGGTTTTTCCTTAAATTTCATCTCCACAGCTGGTTTTGGATCCAATGTTGCATTACTTTTCTTATTCTTACCACTCTAGATTCCATGTATTCCGTATATTAGATTCAAAAGTGACAAATTCTATAATTTGAAACTATTGTTTGATGCATTTAAGTGAGGAAAAAGCGATAAATGATAACCTGGTTCTCAACCCAAGAGAGGAATCGGTTTCTGTGCTTCTCCAATCGTGCTTCCTTCCGCTTCTCTCTCCGAGATTTCCCTCCAACTCTCTCTGCAATAAGAAAAGTTTAAGAAGTTGAGTAGGTCAAAGAACAACCACTACAACAACAATAATGAGCCAAAACTGGAGTTCCGAAGGTCAAATCGGAGAGAAAGAACATAAACTTGTGTTGATTAATTGCGTACCCATGATCAATTTCTTCACCAAATCTTTGGTTGCTCGTATTCAGGGAAAATCCTTCAAAAACAAACATCCAGGAGAATAGAGAGTAAAAAATTTTAGTCAGCTTGATAAATCCCTACTGCGGTTGGGACTCGAGGAAGTGAAAACCCTCAACTCTCAACTCTATTAAGATTAAAATGATAAAATAAAATTGTACTTCAATGCTCCTCCTGCATTAACTTTACTGCAGACGGCTTGAAGAGGTGCTAACGGTGATGACAGCAATGAAGGGGGTGGAGGAGGAGGCGATGGTAATGGCGTTGGCTGAGGAAGACAGTGAAGGCGGTGGTGCGTAGGCGAGCAAGGGAAAAGGTTGGGTTGGGTTGGAGAAGAAAGACGAAGATGGAGGCGGCGGCGGCGGCGGCCGCGAAACTTGGGCGAGAGAGACAGCGAGAACAAAAATAGCGAAATGATAAGAGAGAAACTTACCAGAGAGAGGGAAGGGCAAGGGTATCTTCCACGGCGTCTCCGTCTCGGCAGGGTGCAGATGGAGGCGGCAGCGAAATCGCACGAAAGGAGGAGAGAGAAGAGAGACGGAGGAAGAAGTGAGGAAGAAAGATACGATACGAACAAATACGACGCCCTCAGCCTAAACGGGTCGAGGTTTTAGTCGAGCGGGGATCCGGTTTCGCGGGCGGAGGCTTTAAAGGGCCGGGCCTTTTGACTCTGGGCTTGGGCTTTGATAAATGTTCTTTTCATTATAATTAATAAATTCCCCTTGATTTTTTTTTTATTGCTTATTGCGTAAAATATTATTCACATTGTTGTACAAATAAAAATGCGGGGAGCAATGCACCAATGGCTCAATGCACATTATATGACATATGTAGTAGAAGAAGCTATCACTGAGCTGATTCAGTTGGCCTGTTCATTTTGTAGTTGTAATAATACAGCCCCAGACTCACCAACACAACAACAACCGCGACTGCGCTCCACATGCTCTGCTTAGGCTTGTAGAAGAAGCTCCATTGCCTCTCGCCTACCATCCTTTTCCTGCCAACGTCGACCTCCGGTGGTTTCGAAGCCTCTTTCTTCTTTCCGGCATCGACTTTTTCATCACCGTTCTCACTACGTTCTTCGCGTTCAACTTTGTTCTTAAAACTATCCTGTGCGTCTTTCCAGCTATCTTTACTTTGATCCATCTTTCTCTCTTCCGTTTTGTGTGCATCTCTTGCAGCATCAGTTGACTCGCTTTTCTTCTCATCGTTAGGACTTGTGGTTGGTTTTGGCTCCGTCCGAACCTCGTTCTTATCATCTGCCATAGGCTTCTGGGGATGTGCACGTCGATCTTGAGCTTTTTCTTCAGTTATGAGCTTGGGCAATGTGATTAAGATCTGACCATTCTCAAACCTTGCACGAATCTCGCCACTGTTGCAGTTCTCTGGAACTTGGAATTCCTTGCGGAAGCGGCTCCACCGGTTGCCAAGCAGAGGCCGCGCGCCGCTGATCCTTAGCTTCCCATAGTTATCGATTTGAACCTTGATGTGCTCCTTCTTAAATCCTACATCCGCAATTAAGTCCATATAATTCATGTGAACAAATAGGGATAAAAATTAAGAACAAAAAAAAAGAAGGTTGAATTGAATTGAGAATATATATAAGCATGTCATACCTGCAAGGCCAATGATGAGGATGTCGGCTGCTTCTTCTTGAACCAATTCATGTGGAGGAATAAAATCCTGGTAGATGCGCTGTCCATCGATGAACGTAGATGCTTCCATGTGAGCTAGCTTCTATATATTGGCTTGCTTTTAATCGGGTCCTGAATACCTAGCTGTAATGTGCTTGTATATGGATGGATATGGAGGTGGAAGAAATGGCTGGTGCTTAATGCATATTTATACTTGCAAAAATGGATGGAGCTGCTCATCTTATTACGTCGCCTTCAAGATATGAGTTATGCTTTGGAACATGGTGAGTGAGATTAGTTGTTTTGGAGGTTAGGTTATACCTTTTCGTTGGTCTTCTATTGAGATCTCCTTGTAGATGGGGTAAAGGGGAAGGTTCCTTGTTTTTCTTACACTCATCGACAACTTTTTTTAACTATATATATATATATATATAATAATTTGTTGCTTTTACTAAATGGAAACTTAATAAAATAACAGATTAGTCGAGTAATTGATAACTCTGGTTGGTTATCTTAGTATATATTATTCGGAAGATTGTTGACATCAGAATATGTTGAATACTATTCGATAGAGATGGTAAAATTAAAATCTAAAGGGCTGTGTCTGGTTAATCCAAGACACTCGCGTTTGTTCACACAGTTGCTCCAAGCAAGAATCGTAAACGCCTGGAAGTCTCGCTGATTAAGCTGATTTCTTCAGTCAAAACTGGAAGGAAGGACAACTCCGTTTCCACTCTCCTTTCCAGAGCATCAGCGTTTGTCAAGTTTTCGGTTCAAATTGATAAGCGATTAAGTTCTCCAAATTTATCACGTACAATCTACCTCATACATAATCTAGTAAGATATCAAACCAACTGACAAAGAGATAGATTTTATGTAGGAAAATCTGTCAAACTCTGAATCAAACATCTCAAGTCAGATGTGGACCGCGTCCATGTATAAAAAATATTACATGTTTCCTGTAACATCTCTCCCACCAGAACTTTGGTACGGAATTAATAATAAAGATAGTTAGTGGCATTACACACTCAGCCCAAAAACTTTTTATTCAGCTTCGGCATTCGGGTTATTCTTCCCGCCGAGAACGACATAGACACAAGTGGTCAACCTAACAACGTTACAGCAAACAGCGATTGATGTAGCCCCCACAGGTCTATATATATATAACCATCGTGTATATTTAATTAGAGCTACTCAACTTTAAAAGAGATTAATAAGTGCTATGCCAAACAAGTATACAAAGTTCTTTAATTTATAAATCCTTGTCATCTTATTAATTGGAGATCACATGATTCCCAGCCAGGACAAGGCATTCATAGAATATTTATTTAATATAAATTACTCCATCCTGCTTAATTTACGGGTACCGTCGGTTTCGTTGCTCAAACTTTTTAATTCAAAGCCAAATCTACTCCGCCTCAAGCAGCCATGGCCTTAGAATGGAATGAATGTAGCTGGAGAACGGAGACCAGTCTAAAACTGAGCTCCTGGAGCCCACCATGTGATGTGGGCTAGCCCAATCATCACCTCTAGGAATTCATCAGACGGTCGAGATCCTTTCTCTCTCTTGGCGAAGGAGGGTATTCTGGTAATTCCATCCGCCGCTGGGGACGACTTACAGGTCAGTGAGGTTGCCGTCGGGAAGTAAAGAATCTTTTGGGTACCCATCCTCAAACCTACCCCCCTCAAGCCTCTTTAAATTACATCCGTTTTCCTTCTCCTGCTGCAAAATGAAGCAAGAGTGGCCAAAGGGTATTTTGGACATTTTAGCCGTAGGGGGGTATTTTAGCTTTCCTTCAATCTTCTCCTTTCCGCCAAATAAAAACGCTCCCACGGAGTAGCCGAGAAAGTGACGGAGATCGAAACGCGCGGATCATAAAAAGGACGTCTTATTTTCCCCTTTCTTTCGCTCGTGTTTCTTTATGGAGGTAATTTGAAGAAATAGAAGCCTCTATTTGTTGTTAGTTTTGATGAATCTTATGGAATCGAACTGGATTATTTGATGGCATCTTCTGTTCTTTCCTTTTTGTTTTGTTTTAATTGGCTTGACAGACCAGAACGGTTCGAGTGAGGAACATCTCAGATCTGGCCGGAGAGAGGGAGATTCGGGAGTTCTTCTCCTTCTCCGGAGAAATCGAGCACGTTGAGATCAAAAGGCGAGTCTCTCTTCCTCTTTCAGTATATCTTTGAAACAATTTCAGGGATTTCACCTTTTATTTTGACCGATATATAACACTCGATGCCGATTTGGGGTTTCTCTACGACTCGCTTGATATCTCCTATCGATGGAGCTTAGCGTTCAGAGCTCCTCTAACATTTGTCGTGGTTTTTGGCGGCAGTGATGATGGAGGAAGTGGGAGGACTGCATTTGTTACGTTTAAAGATCCGAAAGCGCTTGAGATCGCAGTGCTGCTGTCGGTAGGTCCACTCTTTTCCTTAACATTTTGTTCCAATGGATCTCTTCGTGACATTCTCTGGATTATTCAAGACACTACAAGTTAATTTCCGAAATTTGGATCTACGTATACTACTTGTGTATATAGATTTTATACTCGTAATACCTTTCCTTTATTACGGAAAAGAAACAGCATATTATGTCTACCAGTATAGCATAGATGAAGCTGATGCCCCTTTTGCTTCGCTTTTATCACTCCTCCACGCTAATTATGTCAAACAGCTAGCTCAGTTAGTAGCCTAAGTTTTGTTTTGTTTTTTTTTTTTGAAAAAAAAAAGGTATTTCTTTGGTTTATGATGTTTCTCTAACTTGTTATTTGATGCCTCTATGTTAAAATTCGACTTTCTAAAAAGAGACACGGTTATTTGTGCTAGACCTTGTAAGTTCAATAGTTATGTTCGTGAATCTTGATGAAGTTTTCAAAAAGGTTAATGTTCCTAAACCGGAAGTGCAAATGTTATTGTACTGCAAAACAAGATCATGAGCATGCCATAAATGTAGTTCATTTGTTTGCCTTTTCATTAAGCTGACTGCTCGATGGTATTGTAATACTGTTTTAGAGGAACAGGTTATAGTGGTATCAGTTTTTGTACTGGAAGTCCCTTCCTACAATGTTTTCATGTAATCACAGCATCATGCATATTCTGGTGCGGCACTCTTGCGCACAGTTGATTTTAGTTGGAACGATAGAACATTTAGAAACAATTGAAGTTAAACTAGGGCATGTGGAAACATCTATGTACATTTTGGAAGTTAGCATTTTCATTTTCCAACAGGAAACTGGGTTTCAAGATTCAAATTATTTGACAAAACATGTAGATTGAAAGTTCATCTGGACTTAGCCTGAAGACCAGATGTTCAGATGGTGTTCCAAGCATACCAAAACTTGATGGCCTTACCCAAAAGGGTGTGAAGATGAATTAACAGAGATGCATTGATTTGGTGATGACCATTACCCCCTGTTTTGTTGCCCTAGTGTCTCTTTAGGTTGGAATGGAATGGCTGTATACTGCATTTTCACAATTTACCAAATCATAATGGTTCTTGTTTGTGAGTTTGAACTGCTTATTGGAAAGCAATGTTGCTGAAGGCTTTGATTGTTTCTTCACACTGATACTATTTACCCTGATTTGCCTTGTGCAGGGAGCAACTATTGTAGACCAGATCGCGCATATAGCACCTGCAGAAAATTACATTTATATCCCTATAGAGGATGAGGTAATGAGCTAATTTTCAGGTTAATTGGCTTAATTGCCTCATTTTTTTTTCTCTAACCTCTGTATATTCTTCAGCAATTCATGGTAACTGATGTAACAAGCTCAGTTTCTGCTGGAAATTTTGTGCCGACCAATGAGGTATCCTTTTGCTTCTACTATAATTTTTCCCTCGTTTCAGAGAATATGTTTGTTGCTAATTATATATTCTTTTTCTTTCACTATGTAGATTAAAAGTAGTCCCATTGGTGGCCGGGTTTATGCCAGTAAAGCTCATGATGTTGTAACGAGTATGTTAGCAAGGGGTTCAGCAATTCGACAAGATGCTGTGAACAAAGCCAAAGCATTTGATGAGAAGCACCGGCTGAGAGCTAGTGCATCAGCAAAGGTTACTTCCTTTGATAGGCGAGTTGGCCTTTCAGAAAAAATAAATGTTGGAATTACAGTTGTTAATGAGAAGGTGAAATCAGTGGATCAAAGGCTACACGTCTCTGACAAAACCATGGCCGCCCTAACTGTAGCAGAACGCAAGCTGAATGACACAGGGACTGCTGTGAAAACCAACAGGTTTCTTCTTATCCATCCTTAACACTCTTCCACCCTTTCTTCTTATTAGGCTCATTCTTACAGGAAAAAAATAAGAAAAAAGGAATCTTGAGATAATGAACCAAACTACTCTTGGCAGTATTCTTTTCTTGCTAGACTGCAGATTTTTGCTGGTTACTATATAATTTGCCTCATGCTACTATTTTTGGTTCCCTTGTTGCTAGTTACATTAATAAGTACAAATTTCTGAAGTCCAAATGGATAAGATAACTCAATCAATTAGTTGATTTGCCTTTTCATGATTTACAGGTATGTAACTGCCGGAACAACTTGGTTAAATGGTGCTTTCAGTAGGGTGGCAAAGGCTAGCCATGTTGCAGGCAATAAAACAAGAGAGAAGTTTCAATTTGCAGTGTCGAACCTAACTGCAAAAGTAAGTTGATAGTTTAGGAATTCTTTTATAGTGGTTTCACTTGCTGTCTGGATGCTCTTTTGAGATTTCAAAACATAATATCATCATTGAATCCCCAAATAGATTGGGGCTTCTTTCTCTTTCTATATAGTGGCTTTCGGTTTAGAAGTTTTATAGAATTAATTGTTGATGTTCTATGGATTTTGAGAGCGATGGCTTCATCTTTGTTCACATCTGTAAAATTCCTTGAAATTTTGATTCCTCCACTATTCTTCTTGTTAATGAATTAAATTGGTCATGAAGATACTCATCTTAATCTCATCTCATTTATTCTGATTCCCTGTGGGATTTGACTTTGTAAGTTGAGCTAGGATCCATCAAAGTTGGGAAATTTACAACATTGGCATGGGAGTGATTGCAATCCTCAATGCATTTGTTGCAATCTCCAAATTGTGTCTGCCGTTTAGCATGTTAAGCTCACTTTTATCTCTAGAATATGAGGTCCTCAGAACCAATAGGATTCGCCCTTCAAGTTTCAGTGGGAGGTCGATGAACAATCATCTAGGGTTGGTCAATCCATTCGCGGAGCCTTCTCTTTGAAATCCTAATATCCTACTATGAATACTTCTATCCTCTGGCCTCTTGCAAGTTGTCTGACTTCATTATTGTGCGCACAGGATCCAGCCGTTGCTGCATAAAGAAAGTTAATTTGGCGTGGGATGAAGCTTTATTTCATTGTTATGAGACATTCGATCGACTCCTTTACAACCAGTGTGCCTTGTTGGTTACATTAGATAAAGAATTTTAGCTTGTAACTACCCCCCTTATTTTTTAGCCTTTCCTTGTCAATTTTTCGGGTGTGTATCGAAGTGAGTGATAGTGCCAGCTTTGGGTAAATGTGCAGCTTCTTGTATTCCGTCTTGTAATGGTGGACATTCTTTTTAGGGTGTTCTGATAGCAGAACGCTTTCCAAACATGCGTTGTTGTGCACATCTTTCGAGCTGATTAGCTTCTGTTTGGAATGCAAACGATTGGGCATTTCACTTTGTTAATATTGATCAGTGCAATATAAACAGGCGAAAACTCAAGCCGAAGGAATTGAGGGAGCACTCTTTTCCTTTATAACAACCATAATAGAAAAACTAACGGCCGGGTCGGTACCAATATTGGCGACTGGTTCAAATCGTCACCAGGAATAGAAAGTAACTGGATCTTTGAATTGGTTGATAACCCTCATAGCTAACTAACTACTAAAATTTTTATGAATTCAATTACAACCAAAGATAAATAAAAATAAATATCTGTATTCTTATTTTCATGTATTTCTCTCAGGCCTGACTCAGAGCCAGAGAGCACCGTGGGCTAGCCTCCTGCTCGCCCGGTCCTGCCTGAGAACCTCACCGCTAGCCGGGCAGAATATCCGGCGCAAGCCCAAATACTAATCGAGCTGGTGGACGTTTTAACGCCGATGATCGTGCCTTCCCCTCCAGTCAAAACAGAATGCCAGAATAGATGGGAATCTCTTCCTAAAGATTTGGTCTTTCTCCACATATTTTGGGTACAATACAACGCATCTCCCTATAAAATCTTCCCATGGAATCTCCCTGCCTTAGGTTTGTGGCAGAAAGCTCCATTGCTACCCACTTCAACGTTGCGATTCAGCTTCTCTATCACATCCCCCCCATCCCCTCCCCCTCCCCTGCCGCCTTGGGTTAAGAGTTGAAGAAGATATATATATATATATATAATATATATAAATGTCTCTTCCTCAAAGCCTTGTCCCCACAGAGACTTCCCCCGAATGGCTTAACAAAGGCGACAACGCATGGCAACTCATGGCGGCGACGTTAGTGGGCGTCCAAAGCGTTCCGGGTCTCGTCATCCTCTACGGAAGCATCGTGAAGAAAAAGTGGGCCGTAAACTCGGCCTTCATGGCCTTGTACGCCTTTGCGGCGGTGTTCGTGTGCTGGTGTTTATGGGGCTTTCGCATGTCCTTCGGAGATAGACTCTTGCCGTTCGTGGGTCGGCCTGACTTTGCCACGCTGGAACAAAAGGTGTTGTTGGAGCAAGGGTTCGCTGGGCTGTACCCGAACGCCACGCTTGTCTACTTCCAGTTCGTGTTCGCGGCCATCACGCTGATACTCATCGCCGGGGCGCTGCTTGGGAGGATGAATTTTAAGGCGTGGATGTTGTTTGTGCCACTGTGGCTCACCTTCTCTTACACCATCGGCGCCTTCAGCGTCTGGAGTCCTAATGGCTTCTTGTTCAAGGCTGGGGTCATGGATTTCGCCGGGGGCTTCGTCATCCATCTCTCTTCTGGGGTCGCCGGCCTCACCGCCGCTTATTGGGTAGGTCCAAGGATGCCAAAGGACAGAGAGAGGTTCCCCCCAAATAATATCCCACTAACACTTACTGGAGCAGGCTTGCTATGGATGGGTTGGACCGGCTTCAACGGCGGTGCTCCTTATGCGGCCAACCTCGATACCTCCATGGCCATCATCAACACCCATCTCTGCACCGCCACCAGCCTCCTCTTCTGGCTCTTCCTCGACATCCTTTTCTTCGGCAAGCCCTCTGTCATCGGTGCTGTCCAAGGCATGATCACTGGTCTCGTCTGCATTACTCCCGCTGCAGGTTAATTAAATATAATATAATATATATTAATTCCAATTACAAACACTAAATTGTATTGGTTATCATAATATGTATATATGTATTAAAGTAATTAATTCGATTCTCGAGCAGGATTGGTGCAAGGGTGGGCTGCTATGATCATGGGAATTCTATCAGGAAGCATCCCCTGGTTCACCATGATGGTGCTCCACAAGAAGATCGAATTCCTCAAGCGAGTAGATGACACCTTGGCTGTCTTCCACACTCATGCGATCGCCGGCACCCTGGGCGGCATCCTCACCGGCGTCTTCGCTGAGCCGAGGCTCAACCGCCTCTTCTTCGGCGACGATCCCAAGTACGTCGGCCTCGCTTACGCGCTTAAGATGGGCCGCAGCTCCGCGGGTCTCCGCCAGATGGGGTTGCAGTTAGCCGGCATTGCTTTCATAGTAGGAATCAACGTTATCATCACCACCATCATTTGCCTGCTCATCAGGCTTGTCGTGCCTCTTCGCCTCAGCGACGATGAGCTGGAGACCGGAGATGACGCCATCCATGGCGAGGACGCATACGCAGTATGGGGCGACGGGGAGACCTACGAGAATTCGATCCACGGAGGGATGGCTAAGGTTGCAGATGAAATGTTATAACTATATATAAATATTATAGGTCGATCTGCATGCAGTCTGACAATTAATTATATATAGAGGGTCATGTAGATATATTAAATTCAAGTATATATGGATATTACAATATTAATTCTGATCTATCAAGCCCATCGTACATGCATTCATTCTTATATCCGATCAACAAGATAGTAATGCTCTTTTCTGTTTTAAATATATTTCGCACTGCTTCCAAGTTCCAACGCATGCAACTGGTATTCACAAAGAAGCATGACTCCATGAAAAAGATTAAATAAAAGACTCAAAGGGAGAGAAGAGTTGGTGATAGGGTTTACAGAAGATACGTAGCGAGAGGACACGACACGGCCAATCAGCTCTTTCTTTGCCAGCTAGATTATACTCTACTAATTTAATTAACTGGATGTCACACTTCGACATGGCCCAATAAGGTCCAGTAGACAGTAGTGTACCCTCATTATCATTGGCCATGGTGATACGACCGCCTCCATAGTCGCCCAATGGCATGCATCATGGAAGGAAGACCCACGTGAGGGAATAGTGCTTAAACAATCCACGACCAATAGTTGTTGGCAATGGGCGTTGCATCGAGGAACGTGACAGTATGGGGGCCGATCCATCCGTTACTGATAGTAGCACATGCCATAACGGCTATTTTTCCCACCATTGCCGGCACCCACTCTTTCTTTTTTCCAATCAATTTTCCCGTTTTCCAACTCAAAATAAAAAGTACCTCAAAAATAATAATAATCAAAATAATAGTACATTTATGATTTATTACTCTATCATTACCCCCTTTTTTTTTCTTTATTAATTTTGCCGACCGTTACCTTTTATTATATTTATTCCTTTTTGGTTTCTTATATATAATAAGTAGCCTCCTCTTCGTTACTCGCAGTCTCACGCCACATCGCCACTTCCCTCATTTTGCGTCCTCTGCTGTCTTCTCTCTCTCTCTCTCTCGCACAATCTTGGTAGCTTGCTTGGGAGAAGAAAGGAAGGAGGCAACCTTGGGGGTCAGTGGAGTGGTAGCGAAGATTTCTTCGTAATTCTTGCTCCTTTGGGCTGGAATAACTCACCACTTCTGGGTCTTCTTATTCGCGGTGAGTTCCCATTTCCATTTCCCTTCATCTTTTGACGATTTATACAAGGAGACCTTCTTCTTCTTTGGATTGCAATGAAGAAGCTGTGGTCCTATGTACATTGAAGGTGGCCGCCATAGACTACACTACGCTTTTGAGCTTTTCGTTATTCTGATCATTCTTAGATTTTCGCTTATTAGGTGCTCGACTTGTTCTTTTTATCCTTTATTTTGGTGATTTTCTATTCACTTTTTAAGGTTTTTGGTGGTAACGGATGATTTTATTGCTACAATCTGCGTATTTGTTGCGAAAGCACGAAAATATGCTTAATTTGATAGGAGAAAGAATTCCTTTTCTTTGTTCCTCTCCGAGGTTTTACAGCATTAATCTTTTTCTTCTGCTGCAATCATGTTAGTTTGGACTTCGATATATCCTCGAAAAAATGTCTCCTTTCTTCTTTTTTTGGTTCTTTTGTCTAATTTTCTCTGTCCCATATCAATTGCAAGCCTAAATATATCCGTAACACCTGAATAACGATAAAGCATATTCTCATCTACCAGCTCAAAAGTCTCACCAAATTTAACTGTGGCACAGCCCGTCTCTTTTTTATTTGTACTAGTTGCTGGTCTCAACTCTGCAACTACTGCGAAAAATACGCAGCTGCAGATCCCATTTCTAACCGACCAAAGAAGTTGGTAAAATCGTGTAATCTTTTTAACTACTTTTATCCTTGTTCTTACCTGTCTCCAAGCCAATATTGCATTCCTTTTTATGCCTCGCACGACATCATTTCCCTCCCTACTCTGTTCCTATAATTTATTTATTCATTTTTAATTTTGGACGTTCTTGATATAAAAATATTAAAACGAGTAATTTCAGATCAATGGTTTTGTTTATTGACGGATTTGTTGCGGAGGAACAGGGGATAGTGGACTTCATTCATGAAAGTCATGCAAAGAAACATCTTTTGAGTAATTCACATAAATGATCTCTTCTGTTATTTCCTCTGCTATTCCTATCATAAGATCCAAGGTGTTCGCTACTAATCCGTATCTTCTTCTGCTGTCATATAGATCCCAAATTCTAGTTCCATATTTATTTGCTTGATTTAAGTCAGTTTGTTTTCCCCTCATATTGTGAATTGTGGATTCAGATTAGAAGAGCTCAGGCGCACATTCCACTCTCGCCAAAGATGGCAGTTCTTGGGACGCCATTTGTGTTTATCGCCTTCCTCTTATGCTGGGCATTACTTGGAGAAGCAGATTACGTGAAGTATAAAGATCCCAGCCAGCCGGTTAATGTTCGAGTAAAAGATGTTCTGAGTCAGATGACACTCGCGGAAAAGATAGGTCAGATGACGCAAATCGAAAGAAACGTAGCAACGCCTGATGTCTTGAAGGGCTACTATATTGGTAATTTGTTTTGGCTTTTTACTTACTTGTTGTCCTTCCCTTCAATTATGAAGTGAAAAAAAAAAAAGAGGTTGTTATTTATACCTACCAGGTAGCTTACTGAGCGGCGGTGGAAGTGTTCCTGCTCCGCAGGCATCTGCTGCGGATTGGGTGATTATGATAAATGACTTCCAAAAAGCGTGCCTGTCGACGCGTTTAGGCATTCCAATGATATATGGGATCGATGCTGTTCATGGTCATAATAATGTCTATGGCGCAACAATCTTTCCTCACAATGTTGGCCTTGGAGCTACAAGGCAAGCATCAAGTTTGTCAATATATAGATAATTAGATACAGATATAATCCTCCATGGTTTGAATTTTAAGAGCAGAAGAGAAAATATCTTAAATCTAATACCGACGCGCCTTTCTCTGCAGGGATCCTGATCTTGTAAAGAGGATTGGAGCCGCAACTGCCCTTGAAGTCAGAGCTACTGGCATTCCTTATGCCTTTGCGCCATGCATTGCGGTAAACATTCGTAACAGGATATTTCCAACTCTCTATATATGCAATGTTATTTCGACCATCTATCTTCCTAGAATTATTCCAAGGAAACAAACATGTTGTCTTGTTTCCTGATTATGGATCTATCTATTTGTGATGAATTCAGGTTTGTAGAGATCCAAGGTGGGGTCGCTGCTATGAAAGCTACAGCGAAGATCAGAGGATTGTTCAGGCAATGACAGAGCTCATCCCTGGTTTGCAGGGTGATCTCCCGGCAAACTATACAAAGGGGTTTCCTTATGTTGCTGGAAAGTAAGACATTATTAATTCTCACCTTTCTAAGAAAATTAGTGTTTGTGAGTGAGAATGATTGAATATTGTTGTTATTACAGGAACAATGTTGCAGGTTGTGCCAAGCACTTTGTTGGTGATGGTGGGACCCATGATGGCATCAATGAGAATAACACCATAATCGATCGTAAGGGGCTGTTCAGCATCCACATGCCTGCTTACTATGATGCCATCGCGAAGGGTGTCTCCACCATCATGGCCTCTTATTCTAGCTGGAATGGGATGAAAATGCACGCCAATCGTGATCTCATCACTGGTTTCCTCAAGAACAAACTGAAGTTCAGGGTACGAAATTGATGAGATTGATTACAGATTACATACTCTGCCGAGTTGAGCCATAAATCACTAGTTTTGCTTTTCCCTCTAACTCAAAACATTTTTTTTAATATATGTAAATAAAAATCTTCAGGGCTTTGTGATCTCGGATTGGGAGGGCATTGATAGGATTACAACTCCTGCTGGTGCAAATTACACGTACTCTGTCCAGGCTTCAATAAGTGCTGGTATTGATATGGTCAGTATCCTTTTCTGCCAAAAGATGCTCGTTAAGTAGTCAAAAAGTTCACACAAGTGACCTAAACTTATAAAGGAATGATTTCTTCAAAAACATCTTAACTAAACTTTTTTAGTTTTTATTTTTTTATTTTTTATACACAACCAATAGCTTCTCAAAATTTAATTATAATCACCGTCACACTGTTTTTGCTCTCTCAACATCAAAGTTCTGATATACATACATACATATACTCTTTGGCAGGTGATGGTTCCTAATAACTATGCTGAGTTTATTAATACCCTGACTACTCTTGTCAACAACAATGTGATTCCCATGAGCAGAATTGACGATGCTGTAAGAAGGATCTTGCGTGTAAAATTTGTCATGGGTCTGTTTGAGAACCCTTTGGCTGATCTCAGCTTAGCCGACCAGCTTGGGAAGAAGGTATTATTATTTATAAATAGCCTCTATCTACGGTGAAGTACAGATTAGGCAATCTTAATAAACATGTTCTTGGTTTCTCCGTCATGCAGGAGCACAGGGAATTGGCCAGGGAAGCTGTCAGGAAGTCACTTGTTCTGCTAAAAAATGGAAAGTCAACTGATAAGCCATTGCTGCCTCTTCCTAAGAAGGTCCCTAAGATACTTGTTGCTGGAACTCATGCTGATAATTTAGGTTACCAGTGTGGTGGATGGACCATTGAATGGCAGGGAGCTAGTGGAAAGATCACAGTGGGTATGTTCATGAAAACGAATAGTTACTACTGAAAAGGCATACGATTGTACTTGTTTCAATATTTGATTATTCTGGCGTGTTACAGGAACCACTATCCTGGATGCAATTAAAGCCACCGTTGACCCCGCAACCAATGTGATGTTCTCCGAGAATCCTGATGCCAACTTTGTCGAGAACAACAACTTCTCTTACGCCATCGTCGTCATCGGTGAACACCCCTACACGGAGACAGCCGGCGATAGCCTCAACCTCACCATCCCTGACCCCGGGCCGAGCACGATTCAAACGGTTTGTGGTGCAGTCAAGTGTGTCGTTGTCGTCATCTCCGGGAGGCCTGTGGTGATGCAGCCTTACGTTTCCATGATGGATGCACTTGTGGCTGCTTGGCTTCCTGGTTCTGAGGGGCAAGGCGTTGCCGACGTACTCTTCGGGGATTATGGATTCACTGGGAAGCTCCCTCGTACGTGGTTCAAGTCTGTTGACCAGCTCCCTATGAATGTTGGTGACCAGAATTATGACCCATTGTTCCCGTTTGGCTTTGGGTTGACTACAAAGCCAACGGCAGCGAGGTAGAACTAACTGACAAGGATTTCTCCTACGGACAACTCCGAGAGTTGTTTACTCTTCCAGTTCATATAATTTATATATTCGTTTCGAATGTTTGTCTCATCTCATGAAATTTAGATTTATTGTCCTACTGACAAATATAGGAATTTGTTTAGACTACTGCTCGATCTTAGAAGAATGCTATCCAAGCTATAATTATATATTCGTTTCGATATGCTCACTCATTTTCACGTTGTGTCTGCTGGCTTTTGCAACTATTTTGATCAATAAAAAAGCACAAGTGAATGGAAGACATGTTACTGCTGTTAACACCATTATCGTAATAGATTGGGCATATAATTGTTTTTCTGACTTAGGAAATGAGTATTCATAATTGCGATGTTAAAGGGTTCCGCAATTGACATAATAAGATCAAGAAGGAAATCCTTCGTCCCATCTTTATATATATATATATATACCTTAGCACCAATAAACAAGAGTCAATTGCTTTTCCTATGGAAATACGGATTACAGCATTAGAGAAAAGACCAAAAAGGGGCACACCTTCTTGAATTGATGCCCCCATGTAGATTAAAAGAAACAAATGTTATTTGGAACACTACTTTTTTATGAAGAAAACGGGATATACAAATATCTACAGAATATAGCTTTTGGCATATTCTCCTTTTCTCTTGTGAGTACTCCCTGTATAAATATTTTCTCAGCCGGATATGCATCTTTTCTATCTCTTTGAATAGGAAAGATACGGATCTTGAGTGATGGTTAGAACATCAGGCCTCTCTGCTTGATTATATGTCAAACACCGACGAATCAATTCCTGAAATATTAAGGAAAATTATACTATTAGTGGTCAATAAACACATGGATGCCCAGAGGAAGAAATCACTGGCCAATACGCACTTGGATACACTTGCTATTGCGGTTTATGAACATAAGCTAGAAACCTAACACAAAGTTCTTAGCACATAAAGAGGTTCATCAAGTGCAATAGTGCTTGGAAATTACTAACAAGGCTTCACCCTAACTTACAGAAGAAACAGACCAAGATTTCATGTTGATTGCTAACTTTGCATGGAACTTTCTGTATAATACATTCTAGGAAGCAAATGATTGTGTGGACGTGGCATAAAAGGAAGAAAGAGTCGTACACAGCAAAAGGAGGGACAAGCAGAGAATACAGATGATGAACTAGTAACCTATTAAGCTTATTCTACTCAATAGAACAAACCCCAGTTACTTACCGTGCATTAATAAAACTACTCTGCACAACCACGCAGTTCAGATAAATATAATACAGGATGAGATTATTTGACAAAAAATGACTGACCTTTGCCTCATTTGAGACAGATGGCTTTGAAGGAAACTCCACCTTCCGCGCATTAATTATTGTGTCTTCACGAAGAATCCTCTCTTGGGTCTGGTCATGACCAAAGGGGCGTCTACCAAACAGCATCTGATACAATATTACACCAGCTGACCAGACATCTACCTATATGAAGCAAACAAAAAAGGTTAATACACCAAATTTTGAGAAGGAAGCCAAATTAAGTCCATCACAAATACTCAGCAGATTAAATAGGTGGAGAATTAAGGCCGGTATTTAGTATTTACGTAACATCTACCTATATGAAGCAAAACAAAAACAGCCTACAGACCAAATTTTGAGATGGAAGCCAAATTCAGCCCATCATAGATGCTCAGCAGATTAAACAGGTAGAAATTTAAAGCTAGTATTTACGTAAGATGCATACCGACTAATTAGATTTATTCAATATTCATTATAGAAAACGTAGGAGCTTATAGATAGGAGCAAATTTATTATCTTCACAACTGCACACCTTTGATGATATGAATGGTGTTTTGCTGAGATCGAAGCATTCAGGGGGCAAGTACCTGAAAATAGATGCAATGCAGACAGTCAGAATGAAAAATCCCACATCTTAAATTTCTGTTTTAAGGGTTATAAACAAGGATTTAATTTTCTGGAAACTAAGTAAAAGTCTTAAAAGAATTATAAATTTAATACAGCTGTGTTTAAACTAGCTATTTGGAACTGAACAGAAGGAGGTTGAACTATAAATCTATAATATGGCTAAATCTTACAATCCATTCCACTATTGTACCACCATGGGGAATTGAACGTCCGGTGAGAACAGTGAAGATTTGCCAATTTTTTAGAAACACATATAGTGCAAGAAAAGAATTTAAATGGTAACATAAATCACAAACAACAGCTTGATAAATAAAATCTATGACTTGACATGTGCCCTATCGAATGTACTTGTGCCAAATATCCAGCGGGGTAAGTGTGAACTGGCCACCTAGATAAGCACGGTTGTCCATGGCCAGTTCAATTTTGCATGAGCATTAATCCAAGGGTAACCAAAAGCCTGAGGCAGTTCAATAATATAGTAATCCCTTATATTGGTATAATAGATATGACTATTTAGAATGATGGAAGCAAACATTAAACACCAAGCCACAGCCAGATCAATACCATACAGACACTGCAAGTCCTGCTGTTGAAACCTTTTTGGCAGACTAATTCTGTTTGGAACATAAAATTTAGTGATTTATTATACAAAATTTGGTTGCAACTTTCATAAAACCAGCAAACTAAAGGTTTGTTTGTACTTTGTAAAGTAATGAAGCAGCTGCACATTTCTCTTACATGGAACTACACTGGAAGCAAAGAAACATGATGTCACGTGGATATACACGTTATCAGAGAAGACAACAAAGATAGCATGTAATCAATAAAACAATGTATCTTAACATTAGAGAATCATGCCAAACAATTTGGAGTGTTGCTAACACACAGACTACTCTAAAAAATTAAGTTATTAGAGAATGGTGTCATTATATTTTATATTTCGACACTCCTCTTCACTCCTTAATCCTGACAAAGTACGCATAATATGATTTAAACTTAGGACTCTTGCTTTGATATTATATTAATTCAACAACTACTCTAAAAATTTAAGCTATTAAAAAACGATTATTTTTATATTTTATATTCTATCAAGTATTAAGGATATTTTCCATAGAAAATTAAGGAAATTTTTTACCTAAAAATAAAATTCACTCTAGATGAGGTAGAAGAAAGGACTATAGGAAATACTACATAACACTCACCAATACGTTCCAGCACCTTGAGAAGTAAGCTCCATACCCTGAGATCCAACATCATCCTCTACTATCTTGCTGAGGCCAAAATCTGTTACTTTTGCGGCACCAACCTCATCAAAGAGAACATTCCCAGGCTTCAGATCATAATGAATGATTTTTTGAGTTCTCTTGTTGAGATAAACAAGGCCCTGAAAAATCTGAACAATTATAATTCTAGCCTCTTTCTCAGGAAGAACAGGTGTCGCTTTAAGGACAGCATCAAGATCCTTCCCTGAGTAAAAAAAAAAACAAGCAAGAATGAGGTGCTATCGCATTCCATGACAATTTCATGATTCAAAGTACTCATGAAAATGAACATATATTAACTAGTAAAATTACAATTTTGCCTATTCCTTTGTTGAGACAAAATAACACGTGTTTGACAAGAAAATCTTCTCAGAGGAGAATAGAAGCCTGGGAGACGGTATGTTCTTTTAAGTCCTTATGATGAGCCATGGTATTCAAATTTGAGACAGTGATTAATTCACTAAGAACATTAATCTAGACAGTAGAGGGGAAAGGCATCATAGTAAACAATGAACCACAACATATGGAAAGTTCTACAACAATATTACAAATATTCGGACGCAGTAAACTCAGCTTCAAGAAAGTACAAAGGATGCGAACTTGCAATAGTTTCCAAAGGCAGGAAGTGGTCCAGATCTACAATTTGTACAAATAGCTTAAATGGCCATTCCCCCCCCATTTGGAGGTTTCTCATACTCTAAGTCTCTAACATATCCAAATTTGCAGATCGACTTATGCCGTGCAACATGTCCATTCAAAGTTAATAAATCACAACTTTAAATTCATCAGTATGATGTGATAAATAAAAAATTGAAAGGAAATTAACTATACCACTGCAGTACTCTAGGACAGTACAGAATGTGTTGTGATCAATCTCAAAAATATCCCACAGCCGGACGATATTAGGATGCACCAAAGTCTTATGAATGTTATATTCACGAATAGCATGGCGTATATAACTCTGCTTCTTCTCTTCACTCCATTGAGCATTCAGACCATGAAGCTTACATGCAACGTACCGGAACTCCATCAAATCAAAAGCCTGCTTGAAAGAATCCACTTCAGATCACTACAAAAGAGTATATGCTCACTAATGCCTATAAAGGCAAAGTTTTGAAATAAAAGTTTACTATATGTAGGTCTGGCCTTCAAAACATTAAAAGAATATGATATTTACTTCTAATAACTCTAATAAAATATAGCATATGCTCTCATACAAAGGGAGCATATTACCTTGTAAACCTCACTAAACCCTCCTTTTCCGAGGAGGTTTAAGAGAGCATATCGATGGTTAAGAATTTGGAAATTGTTAAAGCGTGAACCATCTTCATCTCTTAGGCGCTTCATTTCACGTATGAGCCTTCCCTTCTCCAATTCATAGCGATCCCTTTCTCTCAAATAATTTTCTTCCTCCTAACAGAATCCACAGATAGAGAAAATGAGATGATCAGGTGCGTCATTTTAATAAAGACAAAGTCAGGACATTAGCAATGTTATCTTGCAAAAAACTATACAAGAAAGAAAGAATAAACAGCTCAAATGGTAATCAGATATAGGGAAGGAATTACACGTTTGATGCTTGCTAAACGGGATTTACAAATCTCATCCTGTAGGAGGTAATCTTCTTCAACCATGACAGTTTCAGCATCATTGCCATCACTCTTATCTGCAAGAAAGAAGAATCACAAGAACAGTTATGACCACCATAGTTAATCATATATAGACCAGCAAGTACCTCCTCCAAAAAAGAAAAAGAAAAGAAATACATTCCATGTTATTGACATTTTCCAATAAAATACCAAACTCATTGTAGAACCTACAATAGCGCAAAAAGATCTGGATGCACTAAATAAAAGAAATGACATGCATGTTATGGATCTTAAGTCAATTGTGCATCAGCAATCATAAATGATGTAGGACAAAGTAGAAGTAGCCTAACTCGACAAATAGAGCGACTAGAGAAGTAGAAGATAAAACGAAGGAGAGTAGATAGGGAAGGAGGATAAACAAGACAACCTGGTCAAAAGAAAGTCTTCATTTCATAAATCTATCGTTAGTTACAATTTTCAGTCTCTGGTGGTCTTCTATAAGAAAAATCTAATTTGCTTTCTAATCGCTCCTAATTGGGCTCTTTAGGCCACCAAATGAACTCTAATTTAAAGTATTTAGGACTCCTAAAGATATTAATATAAAAAAAAACTTTGGTAATGTTCACGTAATCAATCACCATGGTTACTAAAGTACGAGTACCCCAGTAATTTCATAAAATTACTGTATAGTTTACCCTAGACTATCATCCTTCATCAACTAGTATTTTATTCATCCTTCATTGATTCCTTTTGAGGATGACATCCTCTATAGAAATTTCTCTCACAACGCAAACAAGATGTTCCATCTACAAGATAAAAAGAAAGTCTACTGGAGACAATCTAACTAACTTGCATGTCTAATCCCACATGCCCTGAACAGAAAGAACGAGCACAAGAATATTGTACTTCTTAAACTCTTGGATAAATAATCATCTAGCTACTGCTTCTCTGTATAGGGACAACTTTTTAAACTTTAAGGTCCTTGGGCAAACATAGAAGCAACAAGGATGAAATTTACCAATTTGGTTCAACTCTTTAAATTGCACTAATTAGTGTCCCATGCTTTAGGCATGCAAGATTCATGAACTCGAAGGCCCATCAATTGCTTACATATAGGGAAACCAGAAGAGAACAAAGAGAAAAACAATCTTACCAGATTGCCGTTTCTTAAGTGATTTCCGATGCCTTTCAATAGCCTCTTTCGTCTCCAACAAAGATTTCTACAGGAAAGTAATTGTATGAATCATTTGCCTGTTTGAAAGACAGACGGAAGAGTATATATCGCTTGATGATCAACATTACTGAAAGGTTGAGTGTAAATAATAAATTAAAACATAAAGGTGCACTTAGTAGATTTTATGCAACTTTAACAATGTAATAGAAAGTAAACTGAATTTGATATCAGCATCATCTTCACAGTATTGGCCAGCTTAAGGACACAGGTCAGCAGACATATTGATACATGACGAGGTACATAGACAGATGATGTCACCCTATCTGTTTCATGCATGGTAGTAGATGATTAATTAAAAATCTCAATAAATATTTTAACTTTTTGGAGAAAGGGAATGCACTGAGGTACATTCAAATAATTACAAAAAATGATTGTACAAGTAAATGACTATTGCATCAGTGAAAAAGATGAACAAAAATCTTCCACAGGCAAATTAGTTCAACTAAAGAGTCGGACTGTCCATTCCGAAGACAAGATAAAAGTCACAAACTATATGTCGACCAATAAGCAAGACGATGGTTGAAGAACATACACCACAACAGCTGAATAACCAACCCAACACTTTTCCCATGGCCAATGCCAGTATGGTTCAATGTGACAAAAGATGCTATAGGAATTAAGTATATATGAACATCAAGTAGTCAAAGCACATCTTAACATCACAGGCAGATTAAGAAGAATCACATATATTATTCAGCTATCTAAGTCCAAGCATCATTTCCATAACATCAAGTTCACTTCCAAGATGTTTCTTTATTTATAAATATGATAATATATTTACATAAGCACATAAAAGACTTACAAGATGAGAATTAAGATCTTTTATTGCTTGACCGTCCTCCCAGGTCTCAGATATGACAGTTCCTGCTCTGCATTTTTAGTTTTTTACAGAGACCATGTCAGTAAATGAGAACCATCTTAAACAACTCTACCCATAGATATGAGTCTGCTGAATGGGTGCCATGGGGCATCCTTTGAGAGAGACACAAGCAGAAAAAGATCAGGCAATTGCTAATTCTAGTATTTAACATTATGGACTAGATGAAGTAAGCAGCAAATTTAGCAATCTCTGTTTAATATAAGATTTCCATGTTAATGCAGCATAAATGCATCAATAAGAAATCTACCTCATAACACCAACATTACCAAGCCTGAACGATTCTTGCCGTATCCTCATTCTTGCTTCTTGCCTCTCTGCTTTTGACACAGCTATCAGTAGATCTGATAGGACCTTAATTCGCTGCAATTGTGTGTAACAAAGATTTAGCAAATAGGTAGAAACAGCAACAGGGTAAATGCGGCAAGCATTTATGTTGATTTCCGAGTATCATAATAGATCTGAGATACATCAAACAACTCACAATCATGAGACAGATCAGGTCATTTGGCATCAATATCCATATTGGGGAAAGAAACTCTAGTGCAAGAGTAGGCAGCCGATAGTTTGCCACCATCGTCGCCAAAAAAGTAACTATTATATATATATATAGTGTGTGTGCAAATTGATCATTCATGCTTTATACCAATCCAAATTCTAGCTTCTTTGGCCAGTAAAGGTACAAAAAAATCATGCCTAATGGGAAGGTCATCTATCAACGGCTTCAGCTATTATACTTGCTTAAATGAATATCGTGCCTACTATGCATATACAAATAGAAACATATTGACGTCATTTTATATTATCTCCTCATGCCAAACAAGTTAATATAAAGAACTTCAACCGTCATTATCCTGGCATCATGAAACCTCTAGATGTAAGTGCTCCTAATACCTCTGTGATTTGGTCTAAAAGTTAAATTTCCTAACCAAGAAAGAAATTAAGTGATGATACCTTTTAGATTTTTAACTCACTAAAACAATACTTGTTGTAATACTACTCAGCAAGTTGTCCAATAAGGCAACTTGATAGGCAATCATCATGAAAATTTCGAAGGATCCTTAATGAACTTGACTGATGGAAAACAGAAACACAAGTCAGACTCCTATCACATGCTGCCAGCCTGCCACAACAGTGTGGAAAGCCAGTCCCTAGAAATATAGTTGGTGGATGTAGTGCTTTATTCTGTCAATAGCATATTTAAGAATATCTGATTCAAATCTCTTTAATAGCTAAAGCTATCAAGAAATCTTTAAATGCTTTACAAATAATTCTAGGCCTCCAAGTAATGTTCTCAAATACAAAATAACATGTCAACTTCTCTTAAATAGATCAACATTGAACAGATTTTAAAGTACATCAAATTAGTATTTAATTTATTTGTTCCCATAAAGCCGCTTCGTGACCTAAAAAGCTTGATTACACTACTATCTGAATCTATGTTGAACTTCTCTATTCCGAAAAGTGGTCATGTAGATTGCATATGCAACTTTATAGGCAGTGTTGGTAGGACAACCAACCTGCATATGCATTATACGATCCTATATACAGCCCAAACGTATATAGCCGCATATACAGATCACATACATATGTGCGCTCGCATATTAATATTTATAACACTTCATAAAAGTTATTGGTTAATTTGTTTTGTGCAAATTACAATATTTGGAAATATTATTGAGTAATGGTATGATTGAAGTAATTAATGGATAGGATATTAAGATGATTCTCCATACATTACATTGCAATTTAACCTATTTCTTGGCTTATTGTGGTAAAATATTCAATACATTAGAAAGGTAAATTATATAAAATTTATTTTTAATCTTTTTTACTACTAGACCACATATGTGCATGCATATGCACCTGTATACCGCATATGCACATGCATATGCACCTGTATACCACATGTGCACTACGCAGGGACTTGATCACCTGCATAAGGCGCTTTTCACAATATTGTTGAACCACATGGATCTTAATCTCTCTTTGATTAAAAGCAAAGGGCGTGATGGCCTAAACAGAACTATTCATGGATTTAAATGCCGAGAGGCAAGGTCGGCACCACATGGCACAGACCATGCCAGAAAGTGCCACCATGGTATAGAAACACCAGCATGGCTTGCTGTAATATTAGGCTTGACAAGAAAATGGCACATACCATTTGTTGACACACCGCTGATCCAGCGGCACTTAAAGCCTTGGAACTACTAAGCAAGGGCATACAGGTTTAAGCATATAGCATCAATAACCTATTCACTCAATCAAGCATAGGACTAGATCAGCAAATACACTGCCGTTTAGAAAAAGATAATAAAAAAAGATTAGAATTTTGATTCAGATTCTATATCTTCATATAGACAATATACCACAAAGATGTTGCACGCTGAATTTAGCATGTAAAACACATAGAGACTGCACTTGTCTTAGAGGACACCAAGGATACTAAAAATTACAGCAGTACAAATATGGAAAATTAGAAAGTTCCAGCACAAGCTGCTAAAACAGGAGATGCAATCATGTGATATAACATAAATTACTTTAATGTTTTATAGGATATCCATGAAAATAAGTAACAGAACGGGAAAAGCGGCCACCATGTTTTACCAAAATAGCATTGTCCACTATAGTTGGCAAAAATTGATCTCAAAATCACTGATTATGAAACTTCCTTTTTCTTCCCTTATCTTTCTCCTTGCACCTATCTTTTATCTCCCTTTAGAATGATTAAAGTAAGAAAGTATCTAGTGGAAAGTAGACTATGGAAATTAGTGATAACTTTACATATAGAAACTGACTTACTGGATATATACATATAGTTCTCCTCAGTGAAAAGTCTCAAAAGAAAAAGATTATTTGGCTAAGAAATAGGGAAACAATTTCCAAAAGTTCAAAACGAAACATCATCGTCCAGAAGGTCTATAATGGAGTTAGTAACCAAATAAGATGTTCCAACATGGCTTAGTTATGTTTCTCCCATGGGCTTCAAGGCAAGCAGCTCAACTATAGATAACATACCTAATATGCAATAAAACCACAAAAATGTAATGATACACAAGAACTTATATCATGATTACAATCAGTTTACAACCTTTGCCTTCATCTGTTGATCAAGCTCTTTGACCTCCTTCAATTCCTGGACATACAAAATAAAAGTAGGAAAATGGTCATCCCGTCTATTAGTCTATCATCTAGTAAGCACTAGTAGTTGAACATACCTTTTCTAACTGGCCACACAGATGGTGATGATTTGCAGCTTCTTGGCGTGATTTACTAAGCTCCTCCTCCAAGAGAGTAACTCTTGCATGTAACAATGTTATCTCTTCCTATGAACCATAGAATTGAAAATTCATCAGAAACCTACTCTATAGTAGATGTTATTTATAATAATGCATGAATGTCCACATAACCATATGACTACATGCATGTATTTTTCTGCAGTTATCAGCAAGTATAGTTGTGCCAGTCAGCATGCCCCATGTTGATAACTACTGTAGAGTAGCTCTCTCATTGTAGCCTGCCTATAGTGAAAGTAAGAAAGTGATATATAAGAGGATTGACTACCTGTAGAGCAGCTTTCTCATTATTCCCAAGCTGGAGACTTGACCAAGATTCCTGCCAAAATAGTTACTGTAAGATAACCCGTGTACACAGCATCATTTCAAGATTCAGTACTTTAACCATTTTTTTCATTCAAACACAAAGGAGAAAAAGAAAATTAAAAAACCCTCAGATTTTCTGACAATAGAGTGTTAAAAGCATGTCACTGGGGTATTTTGCAATGAAGACAAACCAAATAGTGCCCAAATCTGTTCGCTATTTTGTCCCTTTAGATTGATATCATGAATGCTTAGCAGATACAAAAGTGAGTTCATGAACCCTTAGGTAACTTCACACCTTGGTGGATGGCTTGTCCTGTTGCCCATTTGATGTAAGTAATGAGGAAGCTGATAAGGATCGCATTTGATCATTACTCTTTGACCCACGTCCCGCACCTGTTGCAACACGACCTCTACCACGACCTTTCTTTTTCCGGCTTGAGTCATTCAAGCTTGGTCTTTTGTCGATGAGTATCCTTTCATCTGCTGCTGCCTGATGTTTCAATTACTAAGCAAATCATGCCAATAACAGAACAAAACTATATAGTGCCGATATTTGAGAATAATAGAACGGTCCAAACTCCAAAATTTTATCATTAAAAGCAATAAGTGCTAAAGCAATTGAAACCTAACACACTGCTGCTCGCAGAAAAAGGTGCACCACTAGAAATATACTGAACTTTAGTACCAAGTCAGAGAATAAGGAAGGAACCTCGGATTGTTGAAGAGTTACAACATGGCCACCTTCTTGAACTCTGACTCGCTTTTGAGTATTGTGTTGTATCAAGAATTCTCCACCATTCTGGTTGATAAATACGTGGAATGTTAGCCATTTAATGATACACCTTATTTATTTCTTAGATCCAAGCAGTCTTCATACAATCTAGAACTAGAGAGAGAGAGAGAGAGAGAGAGAGAGAGAGAGAGAGAGATCATAAGAATAAGTGAATAACCATTGTCAAAATCAGATGCATCGGCCTCAACCTTAGTTCCGAAATCACAAAGAACTATTCTAGATATCAAGATAGGAAACTACATGAAGAGCTTATGTGATCCGCTTCCAAATGAAGGAAATGATGGGTTTTGCTCAGACAGATAATAATGTCAATATCGAAGTGCAAAAGGAAGACACTAATTTGAATATTTAAATAAAAAAGAGTTAAATCGCATTAGATAGTTGAGTCAATGATGGAGAGAACACACACTTGATAACAATCATGAAAACCACTATGCATTTTAAGATATTGAAGAACAAGGTAATCGGTAAAGCAGAGCAAACCCATGTTGATCAGTAAGATAATAAGTTAGGATTGCTTCAAAAGCAACACAGAGTATCAGAGATTAGCCGATACCAAAACAGCATTTGATAAGAAGGCATAAATTTCCAAAAAGGAATAAACTTTTGACTCGAATTCCTGAATCATTCTAATGATGGAGAAACTTTGATCTAGAAGTTACGATTGATCGCTTTCCTATTCAAGTAGATGAATGAGGTAAAAACTAACGTCATCATCGGAGGACGAGGACGAGGGCAGCTCTTCTTGTTCCAAGAACCTCACTGGAGGAGCAGGTTGCCACCCCGACTGGACTGACGGAGACGAAGAGCTCTTTCCGGCCATGCGAGCCTCCAGCTTCGCCAGCTTCGACGGCAGCGACGCATTCGAAGGGTTGGAAGAATTTGACGAAAGATGCATTACGATGTCGTCCGACATGGCCGAGCGCGTCAAAAACAAAGACTAAAAAAACGCTGAAGTAAATATAGTCTCAATAAACCCTAAATCAGACCACTCCGGCAAAAGAAGTTTTTGGAATCTGGAGAGATTCTAGTTTCGATCGTTCCGACTTAAGAATTCGGCGAAATGGTTGAAGAGAGGCTGGCGATCTTACGACCGGCAATGGCGCGGAGAAGGCTCCGAAACCCTAATCCTAGAGTGAGCTGGTGGTGTTAACATGCACCACCAAGGCGCCACCGCCTCGCCGTTGACGGAGACGAGGGAAGGGCGGGCGACGGAGACGATGAGGGAGTGATAGACGGGAAAATAGGGGTGTTTTGGGAAAAGGGCTGAAAGGGCAGAGAGGGGGGTTAATCTGAGGATGGTGGGCTGAACAAAAATGGGCCTGCGGTTTGAAAAAGGGATTTAGTTCTCCCCCACCTAATACGTTTCAATTCCGTCACTAGGCTTTGTGGGGGTTGGTTTGTGACAAATGTTTGAGGGGATAGGGGAGAGCCTGGGCAGATGGCAATGGCAATGGCAATGGCGTATGGGAATAGAGTGCAAGTTTGGAGAGGTTCAGAGGTAAGTAACTGATCTGGTCAAAAATCTTACCTTGTGGAATTGAGAAATA
This sequence comes from Typha latifolia, assembly GCF_019914945.1. Classification (NCBI taxonomy): domain Eukaryota; kingdom Viridiplantae; phylum Streptophyta; class Magnoliopsida; order Poales; family Typhaceae; genus Typha; species Typha latifolia. Next base: position 17,878,871 of record NC_133089.1, read on the forward strand.
CTCTTTAATGCAGTTGTTCACAATAATTAAGGATTTGGCTCTTTTTATGGAAACAAACAGGTGTTGAGGTGGGAAGATGAATGCATTTGGCCTTTTGCTAAAAAAGAAAACATTTGGTGTAAAATTTTTAATGACTTGCGTTAGATCTCAGTGGATTTAGCCTGACTAAATTCTGGTCGGCCCAAGACAGCTTGGCCCAATCCCAAATTATCGGGCCCAGTCAAATGCTTAGTTAGATCTGAGTGGCCCTTAAAATGCCCGTATTTGCGCTCCTCGGTCTCCTCTCGTCTCTCAGTTTTGGGCCGATATGTCGACCCATGTGGAGGAGGACGAAAGGGCGAAACCCGCCGCCGTGGATGGCGACGAGGACGACGATACGCCGTCGTTGAGCGCACAAGCTCTCGAAGCCCTGAGGGAGTTCCTTAGCGAGCAGGGCTCCGGTGGCGGCGGCGAGGACTCGGAGGAGGTGAAGCTGGTGGCGGAGGATTGGAGGCTGAGCCAATTCTGGTACGATAAGGAGACGGCAGAGACAGTAGCGGAAGAGATCCTACGCCTCTGTAAATCATCCACTTCCGCTCCCTGTACCGTCGCCTGCATCGCTTGCCCCACCCTCTATGTTTACCTTAAGGTCAGATGCCTGATGAAGCATATTTTTTATGTCTCATATGTCATTGTAGTCAATGTAATCTAAACAAATAAGAGTGTATTTTCTTAAAAATATTATCTTTGGGCAACTTATAATGCCCTAGTAGGCGAACAAATGCATATGCAAGTTATAAAGAAAGAGAATCAAACTTGGCGCGAGATGCAACCAGAGACTACATATCTTAAACTACTTCCAGTGAGAAGTATGAATAAAGGACGTTACCAAGTAAGAGTTGAATGAATAAAAGGGGTAAAGTAGTCTGTTAAACCTATTATTTGGGACATATGCTCCTCCTTTATATATGTTATTTTTGTGAAGATGCTACAGTTAAATGAGGCGTTACATGAAAAATTGCTTACATATTAAATTTCTGTTTACTTTTGGTGAGCAGCTTGGCATTGACATGTACTTTCTTAATAACTTTCTCAGAGGATCAGCCCTGACATATCAGCGCAATTACTCGAGTATGATAAACGCTTTGAGCAATATGGTGATGATTTCATGTTCTATGATTACAATCAGCCTGAAGAGTTACCACTGGCGTTGAAGCATACCTGTCAAGTAGTTGTTGCAGATCCTCCTTATTTGGTATGTAAAGTACATCTGGAAGGAAGTATTGAGTATGCTTGTTTTGTGTTAAATGAAAGAATGTCACATTTTTTAGAAGGAATGTGTTATCTTGAAGCTCCTGAAACTGACCTGTCTTCATCTCTTCTGGTGCCATAATTTGGGCTTATTCTCAAAATTAAATCATCTGCTAGTGCATTACTGTATATTATAACTAAAGGAAGCAAAAGAATAATAGAAGTGAAACGGAATTCCTCTTTTATGTGATTGTTTATCTTTTTCTTGAGGGTCAGTTTCTGACAGTGGTTAGTGTTTTTATATTTTTTTGCATTTTTTTCTCGGTTATAAATCAAATACATCTAGCAATTAGATAGAGCAAGTGAGACCTTTTTTTTGTAATGTGCAAACCATGCTTTGGTGAATTGCTTTTGATTATCTTTGATTTGTTTTGTATATGCAGAGCAAGGAGTGCTTGGAGAAAGTAGCTCAAACGATTTCTTTTTTAGCTAATCCACAAAGTTCATTCTTACTGTTGCTCACAGGTAATTGCTCATCTATCAAATGAATTCAACATTTTTTTATCTTTAAGTCATGCTTATTTCTTGTGATATGTCTCCATTAACTGATCAATTACACACTATCCAAGTTTAATCCTCCCAGACCTGCACAACCAGAAGAGTTCAACTTTTAAACAGAGGGAAAAATGAATATTTTGTTAATCTAATGATCGTTTTTTTATCTGGTGGTATGGCATGATGCAAATTATTGCCTGCACTTATCTTGCTTTTTTATTATTAAAAGACTGTTTATTTAAACATAAAACCACTAATCTTCATTCAGAGATTATATAGTTTCTCAATAACCAATACTGCACCATTAAAAAATTTAACCATAAAACCTGCATCAACCAGCACCTTTCTACCCAGACACAACCAGCTATGAAGAAACATCCCAGAACAGGGGAAAACAAAGTCAACACCATACACCACTATCACAGGGACAACAAAACTTCCAGTTTTAACATAAACCGAAAACAAAAGTGTATCAGTCGAGAGAAGCAAAAGCCATCAGCTGCTAGTTCTCCATGCCTCCCACCTGGCAATCATCCAACAACACTGGGCCTTCCATATCCTCTCCATGTAGCATCTGTTTTGCCTTTTCTGTTGCCGCTTCCCCTTAAATTCCTGCCCAGCATATGAAAAGAGACATTATTCTGAGTTCAAACATAGAATTGAGCAATTTCTAAAAATTCTACACTTTTCTTGTATAAGCTGCCTTCTAGCACACTAGATTTGTCAGCACCTGTTACTGCATTTCCTCATAGTCCACATAATATTGCTCTCTGGCTATCAGTTCATCTGAGAGTATTATCTTAACTTGGTTCTGAAGCCTTTTACATATGGAATAATTGAGATCGATTGTATGATGGAATTATCCAATATTTCTTGTCATCCTGTAGAAGGTGCTCCACATCTTTCGGATTTATACTCTTCCGTGCATTACACTATATCTATGAAACTGTTTTTTTTTTCTACAAGTCTTCTCTATGAGATGATCCATGTTACTTGCATACACCTCTATGGTGTTTATTTGTGATGTTCGATGACCACATGATGCACTTGATTAGATTGTTCTTATTTCTGAATATGTGGTAAACTAAGATACCTGTGTGCAATTTTGAGCAGGAGAGATGCAAAAGGAGAGAGCTTTGAAGCTCCTAAATGCACATCCGTGTGGCTTCACACCGCAACACTCCAACAAACTGGGAAATGAGTTTCGCTTGTTCACCAACTACAATCCTGCGGAGAGACTAGGTGGCTGGGAGACAATTGAATAGACATAAGCCTACATGTTTCATCAGTTACACTCCCAACAGTGGACTTGTCGAGATGTATGAGAAAAGGCAGCATCATATTTGGTTATTCAGAGAACAGCTACTTTTCCTTTCTCTTCTTAATTGGAAGAACATCTATTTTACTGCTAATGTGTACTCTCGATTGTTTTGATGTATCAATGAACTTAACAGTTGTTATATATGTTTTACAAATCCTCTGCCTCGACATAATTAGGAGTTGTAAATTTACTTCCTTCTCCGTTTACACACGCTAATTTACACATGATTAATATATATATACATCATACAAACTGTGAGAACGTTTATTTAGGACTCTAGAACACTGCCCTCTCAAGTGTCAACTCATATAATACAAGTGCTAAGCCATTAGATTTAGGGGGGAACCCAAGTTACTGTTGATCTGATCTAGGTGGCTTCACTATAAGGACGGGGCATCTTGCATGATGTGCCACGTAATCGCTTACGCTGCCCAGCAGTGCCCTGCAAGGTGCAAGGGAGTACGATGCAATTAATGACAGCGAGTTTATGGTGTTCATCCACTCGATATGAAGTTTCTTAACAATGAACAAGAAGAAGAAGAAAAAAAGAAGGGTAGATCGAACAAGAGAACTTGTCAGTTACCTCTTGATTTTGCCGAGACCACGACTTCCAACTACAAGAAGATCAGCTTGCATTTGCTCTACGGCTTGACAGATCGCATCCTTCGTATCACCATCCACAACGGCTGCATCTGCAGTGACCTACAATTAAAAGATCCAATATCCACTGAGATATATATTTGCTTTATATATCCAAATTAATCACTGTCTTAAAAACAAGATAAGGTTCTACAGATCTAAAGACGTAAAACTTCTATATGTATATGCCCATTGTTTCCAAAATTTTAGCTAGTGTTAATCGACATAAATAAAAAAACAGCAGGCAATTATAATTTACCTCCCTCTCTTGGCAAACTTGCATTGCTCGGGAAATAACATTCTTAGTGTTCTGTTCCTGAGCCTTCCTTATGGAATCCACCACTGAAGATGTGGCATAAATAGCTACATTATATATGATAGGACGAATTAATATTAAAAGTGATTATGAAGAAAACCTGGAAGAAATAATTGAAGGGAAAAAAAGGTCATAAAATAATAGTCCTGTGTAGTGATATGTCTTGGAAACAGATTTTGGGATGCGTTAAAGCAAGCATATAGTGTTCTTGCCTAAACGATGACTTGTATAAGAAGTAGGTAATTAAAAGTGTGAAGAGAAGATGGGGCGTATAAATTTACATCCAAATGGAGTACCATGTCCAGCAACAGGATAGACGAAGTTCTCAACTGCATGTTGAGCGTGGAGAATAACGAGATTGCGATTGGGAACTAGTACTACTTGATCAGTTCTGGTCTTCAATTTAAAGAGATGGTCGATGGTCCAGGTCAACGCATAAAAGCTCCCATCGCTTTCATCCACGGCCACCACCACCTTCATCGCGGCTGCCTTCTCCTGCTCACTACTACTCCTCGCCACCTCCCTCTCTTCCATTTTATGTACCTCCGCCTCGCTTGGCTCCTCCATGTGTATGTATGTAGTTCTATATATTATTTAGCTGGCTCTAACTTTAATTTACCATGCATCTAGCTAGCTGTATATATATATTCGTTATTACTCAAGGTAGACGATGAATCCTCTTAAACTTGGCTGCTGTACGCGTGTCTTTAATATGGTACACTCTAGATATATATACGTGTTAAACAAATGCCTTCTCTCTTATAGATAGAGCTCAGCAATGCGGCCGGAGGAATTAACCGTTGTTATCCAATCGAGTTAAAAGTTTTAACTGCATGCAGTCTTCTTTTACTTTTACTCACACGTACGTATGGCTTGATTGCTATTATTTCTCAGCAAAAACTCATCTTTCTTTATAGTTTAGTATAAATTTGATCATGGTCAATATTTGTACGTACGTGCTGAGTAGAGGGCATTTGTCCAGTGCATGTTGTTGATATATTCGGATTATATTTACGCGTGTCATCTGTCACTGCAATTCCTTCCTCTCTGCGAATTAATACGAATGCACGGTAGAATTTTACTTCATTGCTGATGGGACTACTTCCCTAGCTTCCAGAGGTAGAATTTTAGATGGATCTTGAAGCGCTTCAGATATGTATACGTACATAATTCAAAGAAGAAAGAACCATTAATTTATTATGACTTGGATGAATGCTTCTCCTTGTCTATCCTTCTCTAAAATGTCTTTCAAGGGGCTCTGAATAAATCAATCTAATTAATAAAATGTTCTTTCTTTGGTACTCGGAGGTATAGACTTCCATCGTGCTGTGCTGGCAGGACTCTCTAGGCTTCTTTTTTTCTTCTTAATAATTTGCATTGACCCAGGATTTGGGCCCAGAAATGCATGGCCCACCCTCATCTGGCCACAATATCTATCATATTTTATACATAAAATATGATTTTCAATAAGAAACAAATAAAGAGTTTTTCTCCATAAAAATATAAAAATTGTCTCAAATATTTACCTCTATCCGACTTTTTTTTAAAAACATTTATATAGCTCCTCATGTAATAATTATCCACCTGTACGTGCCACATCGGACTCTCTAGCTTCTAAAGTTCCAGGTATACTCCACTTTGTCCCCTCCCATTCTTCCACTTAACCGTTCCAAAATCCCCAAAATACCCCTAGTATAAATTTGATCTCCGGACTCTGCCCGACCAGGCTCTTTCGATTCGGTGGCGTCGTTCGCTGCCGAGTGTCCAGCCGGTTTATTCTTCTTCTTCCTCCTCCACCGCTGTCGATTAACGTCCTCCGTCGCCGCCGCTTCGTCTCGAATCCGTTCCTCCCTCTGCCTTCCCCGCCTACCCCATCCATGACTATAATGGCTCCTCACCCACTCGGTGTAAGTATTCTTTCGATCACTGTTACCTCCCCGATCCTTCTCCTTAGCGACATCAACCGATTTGTTCACCTGATATTCTCATTTCTCCTCTTCGCTCGGTCTCTTACTCGGCCTGCTTGTTGCGTTCTTCGACGATGTTTTGCTGTAATTATTCTGTTTTCCTAGGTTTCCTGCTGTTTTTTTAACACGATTAATTTGGTTTGATCGGTGCCCATTGCCCCGGTAATTCTCTTTTTACGGTCTTGTATTGTGTTGTGAAGGTTTTATTTTGCTGGATCCAATCTCTTCTTCATTCTTCGTTTACTTTTTGCAGCAGGAGGATGACAGATGTTGGTCCCGCACCAGGAGTCGGCTGATGGAGCGCAGCCGATGGAAAGTAAACAAATCTTCTCATTTCGATGTTTTTTTGGTCTTTAGAAGCACTCTACCTCTCGTTGGATTTTGGAGTTTGTAGTAGTTTCCCTGTGAAAATAGCAGTTTTTGTACCAGTATTCTCTGACTTTATTGTGTTCTGATTAGAAAGTTTTCGTTATTCACCCATTCACTCCTTTTATTGTTCTTGTTTTGCATTTTTCAGTAGCTCAACCGGAAGCTGCCAGTACTGCTGAGAACAAACAGGTGGAGGATCCTCCGACCTCTAGGTTCACGTGGACCATTTAGAATTTCGCCAGGTTGAATACAAAGAAGCATTACTCGGAAGTATTTATTGTCGGCGGTTACAAATGGTAAGTAGATGCCTTTGCTGTCCGTGGTTTTTCACCATTGCCAGGAATGGTAAAAATCGCACTTCATGAATGATCCTGTAAGGCGAGTGCTGATGTTTCCTAAGGGGAACAATGTAGACCACTTGTCTATGTACCTTGATGTTGCCGATTCAGCAACCTCGCCATGTGGGTGGAGCAGATATGCTCAGTTCAGCTTGGCTGTGATTAATCAAATCCACAACAAGTATACGATACGAAAAGGTATCTCTTTTCTGATCTGATTGTTTTTGAAGGTTGTTCTCTTTCAGCTCACGCCAGATACTATCTTGCTATGAGTTTTTGTAAATTGTTAGTGGTGGTCTGGTGGAAGTTGCATGCCATTGCTTCCGGATATGATTTTGCATTTTTTACTTTTCTGGATTTATCTTAGTGGATTAACTACAAGGCAGCCGTCTTTATACTATTTACAGAAGAGAGAATTTTGTCATGCAACTTTTATATATATCTTTTCAAAGAATTCCTTTAGTCCCTTGCATTGCAAATTCCTAACTATATAAAGAAAGCGCTGAATAAGATAGTGGAAACATCCTTATGAGTTTTACGGTGCTATTTACGAGTTGGAGCATCTCTTCAGCAACTGGCTCACATCATAGCAGTTTGTAAGGTGCTCTTTTTGGCTTGTGTTACTGTACGTGCAATTTCCGCTTGAACACACGTATCGGCACCTCTCCTTCACAATATTCTGACTAGATACGGAGAACAATATGAATTCAACTATGATCTGGGCATTTTCTGATGTGAACCGGGTCAGATCGGATCATATCATGAGGATATTGGGCTCGATGGATCAAGCCTATTTATCTTTTAATTGATTTATATTTATGTAAACTCTTAAAGCAAGTCTAGTTAAGTCATGTAAGCCATTAAGACAAGTTCAATTAAGTCATTTAAGCCTCTAAGACAGATCTTAGTTTGAATTGTATAAGCCTTTAGGGCTAAGTCCGACTAGGATTCATTATACCCGACCTCTATATATAGAGGAATTAAGTTTTTTTATTTATTAATCCAAGTATCCAAGCATTGAGAACTTTTTTTTCTATACCAGTTTCATGGTAGCTACGCATAAAAGAATGTTATGGTACATATTTTAGCAAGATAAGTTCCATAAATTAAATGAAATGGTTCTAAAATTGCTTTTTAAACTTGCACGGGAGTAATTTCGACTGTCGACTAAATTGTTTTGAAGTTGTCATCCATTTGTGCTATTTTGACTAGGTTACTAGGCAATATACTTGAAGAATTTAATAGACATTGTATTTTGCAGTAGCTCATTGGAACATTTATTCGTAATAGGAGGTATAGAAGATTTATTTTTAATTTGTTTCACATTGAATCTGTAACTCTTTCTCTTTCAGGAAGCTAGGAAAGGTGTTCTCTTCATTGATTTCCCCCCTGTTTTGCAGCTTCAGTTGAAACGCTTGGAATATGATTTTATGTGAGATTCTAGTCAAGGTTTGTGGTAACAGAGTGCATTTGTCTTTTCTCCCTTTTGGTGCCTTTTCTGTTTATCACGTTAAGCTCTTCAGGATAAGTGTTTCACTGGTACTAGTTATTTAATAAAAAGTAGCTGATCCCGATTTGGAAATTTGACCATCTTCTGTCTTTATTTCCTGTTGATCACCATAAGCCTTTGGATTTTCCACATTTTTTAATCTAGAAGTTCATGTAAACCTTATGCCTTACAGTAGTTCAATGTTAGAGTTATGTAATAATCGAATAATAATATCACCAAATATTTTATATAAGAGATGCTCTTCAGTTCTTTGGATAAAGGGAAAATATGAATCTAATCATAGTCCTTTCAACACGGTAGAAATGGAGTGCAAGAATCTAATTTGTCTAACTTGAATCTCTCTTCTTTTTTACATTCTTTATCCTCAACCATGAGCTTACTAGTTCTGAGGCTTGAGGATTGAAATCTCTCTTTGGCTTTGTAAAAAGTGCCTTCACTGTGGGAGCTCTCTGTTGGGATAGATTTTTGGTTGGGATTAGGGGTGTAATCAAACTGGATCGGTTAGATATGTACAAGAATTGAATCCAGACCCATTTAGATTTTTTGGATCCAGATTTGAATAAGATTTTAAATGGAAAGCTAAACATAATATCAATATTCGAACCATTTATTGTCGAATCACTTTGAACTCAGGTTGGAGTCAAATACCAATTTGGACAATGGAATGATGGATTGAATTCGGATAGTATTTGAAGCACTTATATCAAAAAAAATCTGAGACATCATAAGATAGTAATTCACTGATAATTTATATCTTATTAACACAACATTTTTAATGTATTACCAAGAATAAAAGACATTGTATGAATAAACATCATTGTTTAATATTGATCTACAACTTACCTTTCAATAGGTTTAAATGGGATTCTATTAGCCTTATATAATATTGAATGTGTAGAATGTTGTTTTTCGTGATCAATGTGATACCATAAAAGCCCCTTCAATTCTTCTCACTTTCCCTTTATGGCTTAATCAAACGGCCATGATGGCAAGCATTGATGCATGAGGATGTCATAAAGAAGGATTTTAAACTATTGTAATTTACACTATGTCCATCGGAGCTCCAACAGATAGGCACAATGAAATTGGATCCAACCGGATCTTGTAATTATGAAACCAAATCCAACCATTGAATGAACAGATCTGAGATTTTGTATCCGAATCCAAATTAAATGGATTTGGATTGTATTATCCAACGGAAAATACGGATCTGTTACGCCTCCCCAAGTGGGGACCTCTAATGGAGCAAAGTGCAGTTTTGCCCATCTTATACTTAGGTCCATATGACAATCCCTGCCCCCATGTAATTATTGTGTGTTGTTTTCCTGGATGTAAATTGAATGTTGGTTCTGTAAAACTAAACAGACCACTGTGTCTTTTGGAGCAGTGGCAATGCAAACAAATAATAGCCTCTTACTTGCCTGTTTATTTGCAACTTATTCTGACTGAATGAATCCTCCAATCAAGTTTGTCATGCATATAATGGTGCACATAAATGACCGCTACGAGTTCCCACTACAACTTGACCTTGATAGAGATAATGGCAGATATCTTTCTCCAGATGCTGATAGAAGGGTTCGCAACCTTTATACCCTGCACAGGTAAGAATAGTAACAATCATTTAATCATTATCATGCACTACAATTTGATTTTCCTCCATCTTTTTATGTTTATCGAGTGAAAAGATTACCACAACAATACTTTAAAAGTCTGGACTTGAACACGTGTTGCAGTTATGGTGCCTCCTTTTTAGATCTTATGGGTTCAAACTCAATGAACAATTTTGGGCCTGGCAAGGCTTCATAATTGTTGAATCACGTGAATGTTTTTTTGATTAATAATTGCCAATCTGATAACACTTCATGGATGTTTTTACATGAATGCTTCTTGATTTATAATTCTCATCTTATTCAATCGTACTGTGCAGTATAACTTCGAACTTGAAATTAACTTTAACTTTCTTCTCATAACCTCATGCAGTGTTCTTGTTCACAGTGGTGGGGTGCATGGTGGACACTACTTTGCTTTTATACGGCCAACTCTTTCTGATCAGTGGTATGCAGCTTGTAGGAGTTATTGTTGATGTTTATACAAGTGAAATCACATCATGTTATGAACAGCCTTTTTTTGTACAATTATCGATCTTTTGTGATAAAAATGTCAACACCTCTCTGTGCAATCATTTCATGTGCTAGTTAACTTTTATATTTTGGTAGAGAGTAAATTCATTCTCATTTTACTTTGAAAATAAATAACTTAGATAATCTCTGTTAGTCTGTTATGTATCTTTGTCATATATATGTCACAAGATGACTGCATCTATTAAAGCAATGAGTGCATGCTTTATTGATTTAAAAGTTTTGCAACTTATACAGAGGTGCATCTTCAACAGTAATGAAGGTTCTTCTATTTCAGGTTTAAATTTGATGATGAGCGGGTCACAAAAGAAGATGTGAAGAGAGCACTGGAAGAGCAATACGGTGGTGAGGAAGAGGTGATTTCCTTAAGCCAAGACCGACTATATCAGGAACACCCCCCTCCCCCGCTTTTTTTTTGCTTCTTTTAAGTATTGTATCTGACTCTCGATATGTCTTTCATTATGCTTGGAGCAGTTACCTCAGGTAAATCCTGGTATCAATAACACTCCATTCAAATTTACAAAATACTCAAATGCATACATGCTTGTTTATATTCGTGAGAGCAATAAGGAGAAAATAATATGCAATGTGGACGAGAAGGATATCGCTGAGCACCTAAAGGTAATAAAAGAGTTCATCAAAGTTTGAAAAGGTACTACTCATACATGAACCACATATAATAAGCAGAACATAAATTTTTAGGTTGAAAAAAGAACAAGAAGAGAAAGAACACAAGAAGGAAAAAGCTGAAGATCACCTTTACACAATCATAAAGGTACATTCTTATTGATTTTTGGTGTCTTGGTTTCTCATTATTTTCTTTCCCCTCTTCTGTAGTTTCTTGATAAGCCTTTTAAATTAATCTAGGTTGCTCGAGATGAGGACTTGGCTGATCAGATTGGAAGGGATATTTATTTTGACTTGGTGGACCATGATAAAGTCCGTAGCTTTCGAATTCAGAAACATCTGCCTTTTAACATTGTTAAGGTAGTGCTTCTTGGAATTCTTCTTCTCAGACTTTTGGTTTCATCATGTTCTCTAATAAGTAATGAAGATATATTAATATCTCGGCACTTGGAGCTTCCATAATTTGATGTCATTTGACAAAGTCAATGAAATGTCATAGGTTGCCTTATCTTTAGTTTGACCTTTGTTCATTTGAAATTTTGAAGTGTGAAATTGCTTCAGTGCATGGTAAATATGAAGTTGCATAAGGTATATGGCATTAATATGTTTTTCTTGCCTTTTAAACTTGACAACTAATTCTTCTAACATCTTCAAACCCTCAGAAGGATATCAATCACATCTTGCCTAATTCTTACTACTTTGTTAGTGTGTGCACTGTGCTAGACTAGATAGTATTAGGTGAGGAGCAGCCGAAATGGACCAAAACCGTGAAAACCTACCTGAAGCTATACTTAATCTTTTTTAAAATGGATTATGAGAGAGAGGAGAAGGGGCTCTAGTCTTTGTTTATGATCTTAAGTGTCTTTACGCCTCAACCTTTGCTGGTGGCAAAGAATATTTGGTTCGATGAGTAGCAGCGATACCAGAGACAATTCTGGGACCTTCAACGGGGGGAGCATAATGCTGTCCAATCAGTTACCCCATTTTGAAACTGCATTTCAGAGCTTTAAAGGTCAGAAATTGGGAAAACAGTGAGAAATAAAAGTTGTAACTCCTTTTGTCTTCTTTCCAAAGGGCCTATGAACACCTGAGTCGGAGTTATGATCAAATGAAGAGCTAGGTGTCAATTGCTTTCCAGCTTCCCAGAACAGCCTTTTAATTTTTGAAGTTACTATAAAATGATAAATTAATTTAGAAGTTTAAACATTTCACATGTCCCCAGATTCATGGTTTGGATTGGAGTTTGAGTTTTTATTCTAAAAGTGGATTTACCATTGGGACTAATGGTTACTAAAACTTTGAAGAATGACAGTAGTGGAGAATGAAGCAGAAATTCTGTTAATATACAGTTTGGACTAATGGCTTCGTTATTGTTGGTGTAATCTTTCCCTGAACTCTAAGATTTAAGATATTGGCTGCTTCTAGTTTCACTTTTCATTTTTTCTATATCCTACACTCTTTATATTGCCCTCCATTCTTTGTTGTTATAAGTACTATACTTCATATCTATTTTTGTTTTTCAACATTGAAGTCTTTCACAGGATGATGTGGCCAAGGAATTTGGCATCCCTGTGCAGTTTCAGCGTTTCTGGTTGTGGGCTAAGCGGCAAAACCATACGTACCGTCCCAACAGGCCATTGGGTCCTCAGGAAGAAGCTCAATCTATATGTAAAATTGAGCTAGTATCCATTTTCCTTGGTAATTAATCTGTATGTCAAATAAGGCACATAACCCTGAACTCAAGTTGTTATTAGAAGTGGAGCTTGGCATAGTAACAGTTATATATGGCGGTTGAAATAGTTTCTGCTTTTGTTTTAGGCTTCAACACTTTTCCAAAGCAGTTTTGAGACCTCAAACTTCTGAATATTGTGTTTCCTTTGTATATTTTGCTGGATTATCGACCTCTTCCTCCACCTGATAAAACTAAGGAAGATATACTTCTTTTTATCAAGTTGTATGATCCTAAAAGGGAAGAGCTTCGGTACTTACTTGTCTTTCATAATCAAGTTATATTTTCTATCCATGGATGGTTGTGCCGGTCGGCATAATGCGTGCCAGTCGGAACTTGCCTTGCCAATGACGTATCGGCACATGGCACGAGAGGGTGTCGCATGACATCCCTTATAGTAGCTTTGCCACTCGCCATCTATATCATCGTTGCTCGTTGCTCGCTGAGTCGCTACTGTCGCTCACTACCGCTCTCTTTCTCTCTCTACCTTTCTTATTCCTCCCTCAGGCTAGGGCACCCGACGGGGGGTGCGAGTGGCACGATCTCGAGCGGCGGCGAGCGGTGAAGGGTGAAGGTTAAAGGTGAGTAGTTCCTTACCTTTTTCACTACCTCTCTTATGGTATATACCGACAAGTTCTAAGGCACGTGTCATGCCGTGCCGGCCTGTGATTGGCACGGTTCATGCCTGTGACACGGCCATCATTGTTTTTATCCTTCTTTTCTTCTGTAATTTCTCTCTCCACAGATATGTTGGAAGGCTCTTTATCAAGGGACTAGGAAAACCAGCAGAAATTCTAATAAAATTGAACGAAATGGCTGGTTTTTCACTAAATGAAGAAATTGAACTCTACGAGGTCAGTGCATCTAAGAGAAATTGTTTCTTAAAGAGAAGAGAAATATTTAATGCTCCTAGTACATTCTTTTTCACATGAACTTAAGTTCTTCAAGTGGTACTATTCCTTCTCTTTATATATGCTAGGATTCAATTTCAACGAAATCTTTCAATTTCTTATTGTACTATGTTTGTAGATTTGAGGAAAAAAAACTGAAGTTTATGCTGCTAAATTGCTAATATGCCTTTCCTGTGAATGAAAACATAATTAAAATTTTTTCTCCTCAATAATGTGCAGGAGATTAAGTTTGAGCCAAGTGTCATGTGTGAGCACATTGAAAAGAGACTCACGTTTCATTCTAGCCAGGTATAGTTTGATGATCAACAATGTTGAATATAATCAGACGAATTGTGTTTCTTCATAGTTGACCTTTCGTAGAATCTGTTCTTGACTTCTTTCTGTAGCTTGAAGATGGTGACATCATCTGTTATAAAAAATCCCCTTCACTTGAAAATAGGCAATTCTGCTATCGGGATGTGCCATCATTTTTGGAGTATGTTCATAGCCGACAGGTATTATGGTTGAGTTATATTGCTAACCTATATTCTCAAATTCCCTCCCATTGGATGTTTTAATTTTTTTTTTCTATTTGTATAGTGATGAGTTATTTTAAATTTTTGTTTTTTACTTTTGCTTGCCCCTAGTGACATTGTGAACTCCAATTAAGGCACAGCAATTATACAAGTAATGTTTTGTGAGATATACTAGTTAGAGAGTAACTCTGTCCACAAATTTGCACAGGCACATCTCTTGCAATTTCAACAGTCATTGTTAAACACTTATCTGTGGCTGTGCATTATTATGAAACCTAAATGAAAATGATCTCAGAGATGTTGATTACAAGTATATAATATATATGCTATTCCAGAGGTATGAAGTTTGAGTCGACTTGAAGGTTGCAGAGAAGGAAGGATAATGCCAGAAAGGATTTGTGTGGAAACAATCAACAAAGATAGAACTTTATGGTTTACACTACCAAAATAAGTTAATGAGGACAAGAGGCTCATATATATTGGTTTCCAAGCCAAATTCTTGTGTTCCTTGCGGCATCATGGACAAACACATATCAGTAGATCATATTCTTGGATGGAGAGTAACTTCAATGATAACATTGATAATTCAAGAATTTAAATAGAGTCGATACATCAACTGACGACTTGAGAGAGCTTTGGTTGCATATTAGAGGTGAAGATCTCCTTGAGTGGCATGTCTCAGTTAAGATTGCTAAAAGGGAGGCCTCTGAGTCAGGATTTCATGTTCCAACTTTTAGGCATATTATATCAAATTAAGACACTTTAGGTAGGAGAACAGGGAAGGTATGATTTGCAACTTGAATCTAATTCAGGATGTTTTGCTTCATGGTTTTGTACCCGTTAATTTTATTATACATGGATGGAGGTTGATGGTGGACTTGTCAATTAAAGATTTCTGGTCTTAGAGACGATAAACTTTTTAAAAACTTGCTCATTTGAGATGGGTATTTAATACTTATTATTTGAAGAGATAGGCTACTGTTACAAGAGCAAAAGTCTTTTTGCTCATAGATTACTGGTTGTATACTTGTATGGTATTCATATACTTCCAACTTGATACTAATCTGACAATATAGTTTGTTTTATTATCATCTAATCCAGGTGAGGAACTTCTTTACGGCTTGCTCATCTGTGATGAGCATTTGGTATTTATTAATTGGAGAGTCTGCTGTGTTGGTCTGATGGGACAACAAGAGCAGAAGTCAATGCTCATGGATAACTGGGTGTACGTTATACAACTTGATGCCTATCTGACAATAAAGTTTGTATCATTATTATCATGTCCAAGTGAATGACGCATACATTGAAATAATTGCTTCAGTATAGTTCTTTTTTTTACCTTGAGTTTGACAGCAGTTTTAATGACTTGTCAATTCTTCTGTGGAGCTGTATTTACATGAGTTGTGCTCTTGATGATACATATAATTTAGGAAAGTATGAACAATGATGTTGAGCCGATGACTTCTTGTTTTCTCCTAACTACAATGTTCATATCTACCTGATATCACTCGTTATAATATGTCAAATTTCAGTGTAGTGAAATCTACTCTCTGCAGTCTTATCTTGAAAACGTTGCTCAAGTTTAACTGTCATCTGGTGCCATAGGTTGTGCATTTTCGAACACCAGAGAAGGCAAAGGAGGATGATTTTTGTCTGGAATTTTAAGCATCTGCAATCTTGACATTTATGATATCCTTTACATTTACAAGATTGTGGCTTATTTAGTCTCTTGATATGATTGTTTTATCCTTTTGTTAAGGTCCAAACTTAATAGTTACGACGATGTTGTAGAAAGAGTTGCTCGCCAACTTGATCTGGATGATCCATCAAAAATCCGCCTTACATCTTATAACTGCTACTCGCAGCAGCCTAAACCTCAACCTATCAAGTACCGGGGTGTAGACATCTGTCGGACATGCTGGTCCATTACAACCAGGTATTATTCTTCCTTTTGTACTTTATGTTCTGGTTAGTTGTTACGAGTTGGCTTGCTTTCTGATTGTAAAGTAAGGGTCTGCTAGATTCTGAATCTGTGATGGCTGTCTGGAGCAGACATCTGATATATTGTACTATGAAGTGCTGGACATTCCCCTACCAGAATTGCAACATTTCATCATGCCCCAAAGGATGAGGTGGGATAGCTTGCCAGGTCTCTTTCGATGCTATTTATGATATCCATATGGAGGAACTCTTCATAAACTTATTTGTTTTCAGGTTGTAGTCCATAGCATTAGGCTTGCGAGAAATAGCACAGTGGGAGATGTGACCAACTATCTGAAGGCAAAGTTGAAATTGGCTGCTATTGCACAAGTTTGCTGTCCAGTTCATGCTTTCTCTGTATGCATCTGTAGTACACAAGTAACTGTGATCTTTCCAATCTGAATTTTTATTCTGGATAGGTTGAACTTTCACATCCTAATGCTGAACTCCGATTGCTTGAGGTCTTCTATCACAAGATCTACAAGGTGCTTTCTACTTCCATGCATCCGTATATATTTAATAACCACCTATTCATTTGCAGAATGACTGTCCCAAAGAGTTGGAAATATCAGTCCAGCTCTTCTGTCTGCTATCCTACAAGATGAGAACTGAGAAGTTCTTTGATTGTTCTCTGATATATTTTTATGTTACATTATGAGCATGTAAGTGAAGTATAACTTCGTGATTGTGCTTAATGCAGATTATAAATGAATATAGCAAGTCGTTTATTAGGAACTATAGATGTCCTCTGTCTGCATGGGAGACATTCTTTTGGAGCATTTCTGCAAGAAGAAACATCATTATTTCCTACACCGAGTCCTCTTGGGAATGCAGATTCTCTAACAATTATACTAACTCTTGAATAATGATATTTGATCAGTGGAAGTTTGCATTTGTAGCAATGAATCGCCCTGAATACCTTCAGGACTCAGATATTGTGTCTGGCCGTTTTCAGGTATGTTATGAAATTTGTTCATGCTAAAGGATAATTGGAATTTTTTTTATAATATTTGTATAGAGAAGAGATGCTTACGAAGCATGGGAGCAATACCTTGGATTAGAGCACTCAGACACCACTCCAAAAAGGGCTTACACGGCAAATCAGGTAAATGCCTGAATAGTATGTAATTGTTGATATTGAACTACAATTTGGGCCATAATATCATGATGAATTTAGTTAATCATACTTCTCGTTTAAGGCCCTGTTATCACTTTGTTGTGCAACTTTGTTGGCTGTTGGAGACTTTTACTATTTGGTTATAAGGAGATTTCCATTGCTTTACATGGCTATTATTCCTGCAGAACCGCCACATTGAGAAGCCTGTGAAAATCTTCAATTAGATTCAGTCTTCCCTCCTAGAACTTGTGCTTCCGGACAGATGCCGTGACTCTGAAATAGCACTCAAGTCGATGGGAGAGTACAGGACGAGATGCAGATTCATGATTAAAAAGCAGCAGCGAAATGTTGGCTGTACAGGTTCTTGCTTGTGGATGTTGTTGTCCGTATAATTTATGCTGGTGCTGGTTGTGGGAGGGCGTTTGGAGTTCAGGATCGTGCCTTTTATAAGGGATACCATGCTTTTACTTGTATCCTTATAAAAGCCCCCGGTAGGATAGAAATTTTTTAATTTCCAATGCAATTTGGTACATAAAAGATATATTTTGGAGTAGGGCATGTATACAGGATATATAGTCAGTTCTTACTTTATCACCTATTGCGTTTGTCTCTCTTCTCTCTTTCTTGTAGTTAGGCAAAATGGGGGTTGTAAAATGTGATAATTGTATCAATTGGTTTCTGGCTTCATCCCAAATTATGTAACAGAAATATCTACCTCGTCGTATTTTATTTAGATTGATCGTACTTCAAAATTATGCAATTCATGTTTTGTTTTAGTTTGATTGCACTCCAAAATTCTGCAGTTGAGGCCACGGCAATATAACGAAGCAAACAACTCGTATGCGCTCGTACCAGCAACGAAACTGACATAAGCAAGAGCGACCATGTCCAAGTAAATACAGTTAGCATCAGATTCCGTATCATACGACGATGAAACTCATAGCCCTAGCCCTATTTAATTCAGCTGCCGGATCCTGGCATGGATGGCTTCGACCAATCATATGATAAGCAAGCAAGAGAAATTACTATCAAATTCACACGGTCACGATTTGAATTTAGTGCTCAAGGAAACCAATTCCAAATGCAATACTATGTCAAGGTAATCTACTCAGGAGCCTTCTAAACAAGAGTTAAACCTCATAAAATATTAAGGCTTTATTTGCTTTGAAGCTAAGCCCCAAACTCGATTAGTTAATCTCATTTTTTAGCCTACATGTCTTGGAGAGTATAACTTGATTAGATATAAAAAAGATAAAAAAAAAATTTAATTACTAAACCAATTTACAGGTCCTTGAATTAGTTTAAGGAGAGTCCTAAACTCAATGCAAATAAGACCTAAAAGCCGAATACAATTGCTATCTTGGAGTACCATCCGTCAATTTCCTTTGGGCCATTGCTACTCATCTCCAAACAAATGTTCCTGAATAAATAGCAGTACTTTACATCAACACTATTATCTAATGCCACATACAAGTGTAATCCAAAGCTCAAGGAACTTTCAAGGTGGAGACCATTTTCCAGCTCTGAACCCCTTGTAGAAACTAGATTTCTTTGAAACGACAAAGAACACTACAGAAAGCAACACAAAACCAAAGCATGAGATTGACTAATGCCACTGACTTAAAAGATGACTATGATAAAACATGAGCTCTGTTGAACAACATAAAAGAAACAAACCTGGAATTGCAGGGATGATATAATCTGCGTGCTGCAAGACCTCTAAGAGAGTCTTTCTCTCATTCACTTTGACCCATTTACCGTAGTCATTGCCTGCACATTGGTGGAATTTTATCAAGTCTCCATAGCCATATATTCCCAAAAAAGATAAAAGGAATGAAAGATCAAGGTGAATCTTGCAAGATCCTGATAAGCTCACAGCCTACAAGAACTTCAACACCTCTGAATTTCCAATGAACTTCTAACTCATTTAAAAGAGCAGGTAACAATTAGTTGCCAATTTGGCAGCACGAACAAACACACATAAAGCCCCTGTTTTAACCTTAATCATTAACTTTTTTATGCCTAGGTAGAAGAAAATGTTGGACTTTAGAAAAATCTTCATTTCTGCATTACTGCTGTAATACACATCAAACTTTATAATTTATCCATAACTACAAGATAAAGTTCTCATCTTCTACCATTGATGGACTTAGCACTCACCATAAGCTATTTTCGGACTCATTTATCAGGGAATTGAATTATTAATTATACAATCTAAGAAAATTGATAGATTTGATACATGACTCAGCATTTGTCAAATATGGGGAAATACAAAGATTTTGTTATATATATTAAAAAAAAATCTACTCCTAGTATCAGGGAAATAAATCATGAAAGGAGAAAGGGAAACAAGATACTAAATAGCTAGACACAAGACAACAAGAATATGGATGGGAAAGTAACATATATAACCAATGAGTCTCTCTCCCTCTGACTTCTGCTGATATGATATGATAACTTCTGATATGTGATATCTCCCATCACTTGAATTAGGGGAAAAAGGAAAAGTGTATAAAAGAAGGGCAAGGTTGAGGCATACTTGCTGGCGAAGGTGGATTCCCTACATCATATTCTCCATCTTTTTCCGCAAAAAGACTGTCTGCAAAGGAATCCAAAGTGCCCTCAAGGAGATACTTCAGAACTTCTCTCTTTGGCAAAAGAGTGCCAATGCCAGCCTATTTTGTCAGAATCAAAGAAAAACCAATTAAATTACAAATTTAATAGTGTCCAGATGCCAGAGCTCCCGAGATCTTCTCAGAAGCCTAGCAAAAGTTGCTGCATTTGCAATAAACTCAAGTCTCAAAAATAGAGAAGTGTGAAGTGACTCATAAATTCACCGCCTTGCAATGAACTTCCATTCTCATTGACTGATGGTATAACCTTTCCTTTTGGAACTCCAAGGTGACCAGGTAACTCAAAAGGTTAGAGACTCACCTGATAGTACAATTCAACAGTGTCCCTCGTGTAAGCATGATCTGTATCCCATGGTAATGGCAGAGAACTCTCTGAAAACATGTATAATCGTTATGGATATCTCAATTTGCAGATGTTCTATCAGACATGTACGTAAAGTATATAGAAACACATAATATATGTAGCATCAGTATATAAGGATATAATGTCAAGATGAGATGAGAATGTATCAGCCTCGCAGAACTCCTCTATAAAATCACTTGACATGACCTCTGCATAAAGAAGAAGAACAGGCCAGTGAAGAATACTGCCTCCATCTAATGTTGGTTTTTTTAACCCAGTAAGTTCTTGATAGATTGCCTTTCCAAGTTTCAGCCCTCTCTTCTCTATAGTAGAGGCAAGATCCTAGACATATCACATGAAAGTAAGTTTGGCTGCATGTGGTAAGAAAAATGTCCTAGCAAAAGACAAACCTTTGCTGAAACCACCAATTTTGAAACTTTGGCCTTGCGATATTCTTGTTCTCTCTTACATGCATCAACTTGTGATGATAACTTTTTAAGCTCCTCATTAGAAGGGAACTGTTCATGTCCTTTTTTGCAGAATGCTGCTGCTTCAGTCAGTAGGTTTAAAGAGAATGCAGCCTTGGCTGCCCGATAGTATGCCTAGATACAATTTTGATATATTAGAATCTAAAAAATAAATTCAAATCCTTCCAAACCAAAGTCAAAAAGTAATATAACACATAGGGTTTACATAATTAACAGCTGAGAAATAACGGCAAGACGAATCAAGCTACATATTTTAAGTGACCTCATAATTAGCGCAAACTGCATGCAAGTGTTGTTCATGCGCATACGTGATCAGTGCGTCAATTTGCATATTCAATGCATGTAGGGGAGTGGGCAGCACAGCAAGAGCCTTACCTTTACATTCGATGAGCATAGCCTGATCGCTTCCTCAGCATCCATAAGAGAACGCCTATAATTTCCCAGTAGCAAATTTACATGTGCACGATTTGCAAAGAGGATCGAGTTATCCGAGTCACTTAAAGCTTTCTGATTTATGGCCCTCGTATAGCAATCAATAGCATCTACATAATGCTTTTTACCCATCTTGACAAACTGGTTACCTTGCTCCTGAACGACAAATGTTATAGCAAAGTAAAAGAAAAAAGAAAAGCATATCTAGGTCTCACACAATCTAAGGACACTTTTACTTGCAAGATTTCAATTCATGCTAGACTAATAAAGCGTGTTTAAAAGACTGTAGGTCGTCTATTGTACCCTCTTTCTTTTCAAGATTGACCATACTATAAATCTATATGTGAATATAATTTTATGATCGAAGTTGGGAAAAGAAGAAGTGGGGGAGGAGGCCGGAAGAAAGGATAAGACCTTGAGCTCGATAGCGGCGGATTCCTTGAGGGCGGCGATGGCTTCTAAATCCGCCCTCTCGCTATCCGTTACGGGTTCGGAGCCCGCCTCCATCAACAGCGCCATCTCGCTCTCCTTTCTTCTCCCTGCGGATGGAAACAACAGAGCAGAGTTTATAGCAGGATGAAGGTTAAAGAATTTAATATTTGACTCTCTCTTAATTGCTAAAACAGCGCCTGTAGCTCAGTGGATAGAGCGTCTGTTTCCTAAGCAGAAAGTCGTAGGTTCGACCCCTACCTGGCGCGTACAGATTATAATTTTTCACTTCGGCCCTTATAATCTTATATTTACAATTTAGCTCGGTCTAACTTAATATTTTTGTTTTGACCCATTAATGTTTCACTTCTTTTGAGAGTTGGTCCAGTTCGTCTAGGGGTGTAAACGAGCCGAGCCTTAGCGAGCCGGCTGCTGCTCAGGCTCGGCTCGAAATTAATTTCGAGCTTCTTTATTGGGCTCAGGCTCGGCTCACCTCAGCTCGAGCCGAGCCTGAGCCGAGCCTGATCGAGCTCGAGACCGAGTCTGAAACAAGCCTATTATCAAGCCTCATTTCGAGCCGAGCTGGCTCAAGCTGGACCGAGCCCAAGCCGAGCCACAACATATTTAAAGAGAAAAAAGCTGAAATTGAATAACAAATTTTATCTGTACTCTGTAGATAAAATAAAAGCCAACCAAATTGACTATAAAATTTAAAATTAATCTCTGATTAGCAACCACACCCATTTTACAGGTAAATATAATAAAAGCCAATCAAATGAACTTAACTTAAATTATACAGAACCTTACTAAAACTAAGCAAATTATCATACCAATTGTAAAATATTAACATAAATTTATCAAAATTTGGCTCAAAATAATCACACCAATTTCAAAAATTTTACTAGTAAACATAACAAAAGCCAACCAAATGAATTTAACTTAAATTATACAAAATTTACTAAAGTCAAGCAAATTAACACACTAATTGCAAAATATTAACATATGGTAATTCATTAAAATTTGGCTCAAAACAAATCCAAATTTTGATATGACATCCAAATCATAAGTCTATCACTTGCAAAATATTACAATATAAGTACTTAACTTATATCTTGCCAAATATTACAATAAAATCTGATAACATGCCAAATATTATAACTAAATTTATTTGGCACTCTCAACTCTGAAGTCTTAACACTAAAAAGAAGCTTCATCCTAGAACTGCAAAAAAAAAAAAAAAAAAAGTTAATTGCAACTTAAACATCATGCAACTAGTATAAACAAACAATAATAGGAAAAGACATACAATATATGATACCTAAAGATCAAACTACATTTGGAATCCTCACAAACACATTATCCATTGCCGGTACCTAAATAAAATAAGATTATAAAAAAGAAGTCAGCAATAGTTTATAAAAGCATAAAATGAAAAAAATTTATTATGAGAAGTATAGTACACATACCCTAGAAGAGCTGATTTGTTTTTCAATGATTCTCTAATCTAATTTCCTCCACATACCAAAGCCTCCACTGTCTCGGAAGACAAAGAGCTTCGAAAATTATTTAGAACTCTACCACCGGCGCTAAAAGCTGATTCAGATGCAACAGTGGAAATAGGAACCGAAAGGATATCTCGAGCCATTTTGGAAAGAATAGGAAATTTCAACATGTTTAGTCTCCACCATTCTAGATAATCAAACTTGTCAATCAAACTTGTAGTCTGCTCCTCTAAGTATATTTCTAATTCAGATTTTAGAGGTTCAACTGCATTTGTTGATTCCAAAAAAATTTTAAACTCTGCTTGACCTTCTGATCCTTTAGCACCAATCAAGTCATCACTCTTATCAAGTTGAGATATATCATTCATTCTATTATTTTCACCTGATGCATTCTCAAGTTTATATGATTCAAAAATAGTATACAACACTCTGTGGACCCTTTGCATGTTTATTTGAGCTTCTGCAAAGCAATATATTTTTGGAAAACAAAAATTAATAAGCTTCATTTTGTATCGGGGATATAATATCGCCGCTTTGCCAATAACATATCACATTCTTCCCAATACTTATCAAATTTCTTTCTCATTTCTATAGCCATATCCTTCAAAAAGTAGAATTCACTTTCACATCCTTTATTTAAAGCTTCTTTCACTTTCCATAAATCAATCAAAAATAGATTTGCAGTAGGATATGAACTTCCCGATATAATTTGAGTAACATCATAAAAATTTTTCAAATATTCATAGACTTTTGCAGCTTTAAACCAATCATCTTCTGAAGGTAGCCATTTGTAATTTGCATCTCTCGTTGCATATTGTTCAAAAACTTTTTGGTACACAAAAGCATGCTCTAACATAACATATGTAGAATTCCAACGAGTTGCAACATCCAAAGCTAAACCCTTAGAAGTAGGAACAGAGAGTTGTCTTGCAATTTCACCAAATTTGTACATACGCGAAGGACTCTTTTTTAAGTAAGTAACACTGCATCTGATATTTTCAATGACATCTTGAATGACATGGATCCCATCTTGAACAACTAGATTTAAAATATGAGCACAACATCTAACATGAAAAATAAGCCCCTTGAAGTACAATTTATCTCTAACTTGAAAGTTATTCATAATAGTCTTAGCAGCAACATCATTGGCGGAGGCATTGTCTAAGGTAATAGTTGATACTTTATCCTCTATTTCCCAAGCAATTAAACAATCAATAATAGCATCTGAAATAGCAACTCCAGTGTGTGGAGGTTCCAATTGACAAAAGTTGATAATGCGTTTTTGTAAAGTCCAATCAAAATCAACAAAATGAGCAGTCAAAGACATATACCCAATATTTTGATTTGAGGTCCACAAATCTGAAGTCAAACTAATTCTATAAGTTCCTTTCAAAAGCAATTTCACTTCTTCTTTTGCAGATTCATATACTTTCATAACATCACTTCTCATTGTGTTTCTAGAAATCCGTTCATAACGTGGGTTAAGAACCTTCAGAAGAATATTGAACCATGTATGCTCAACCATATTAAAAGGATACTCATGTACCATCATCATTTTTGCCATTATTTCTCTCACCACATTTTGGTTGTATCCTGATGAAATAGTTTTGAGATAATTTTCTTCTATAGCTGAAGTCCCAGTAATACTAGATGCAGAAGCAAAAGAAATTTTTTTTTGTCCTTTGCCTACCAAACCAGTGCAAAATTTCACATGTCTTTTTATTTGTGAAGTTGTGCCTTGCTTAGGAACACTAAATAATGACGGGCAATTATTACATCGATACTTTTCTATCTCTTCTCCATTTTCTTTCACTTTAACCCGCTTGACATACAACCATACATCAGAAGTTTTTCTTCTCCCTTTCTTTTGACTATTACTTTCTTCTTCCTTGTTAGTTTCATTATCCTCTTCACCAATATCAATTTCAATAGGTTCATTTTCACTAATAGCATCAGAAAGATTCTTAGTTACTGACTCTGACATCTACATAAAAAAACAAAAAACAGAAACAGAAATACTGCTTAAATTTTTATAATACTTAATTAGTAAAAACAAAAATAGATGTGACATACAGTTAATACTTAATAGCCAAGAGAAATAGCATATCAAATCATCTACAAGGACATACTCTTTAGTACCATAAGAAAGAAAAGAAAAAGAACTCTTTTGGTACATGGTTTAATGAGGAGTGCAAATCCCTAGAAAAGCAAAACTGTTATTGTGTTGACTAGGCATAATAAATTTGCAATTATGCTCCATGGTCTGGGGAATCTAATTTCTCATGAAAATATTCAATTTCATTTACATTACTTTTAGCTGCAACTACTTAATCGACACAGGCATGTTTTGGTTTTGGTTGCAAGGCCTAATAAAGGGCCAGCTGAATTGATGCGCCAACTAATTCCAACTCACTAGGGCAGAAGGAAGCAATTTTTGGGCCATTAGGGTAACCCTACACTAGAGTAATAAGAGAAACTTTTGCCTTTTGGCCCTGGCTTTGTGATGGCATGAACAGGTAAGGATCCTTGTACCTAATATCTACAAGAACTTATAGAAGATTGCTCAAGCTTATCTTCAGTTAAGCATTGAAGATAAGCTTGAGCAGCAGTACTAGATATCCATGTATCATCCATTTATTGAGTATAATGGAACACCAGTAGATTTAAACAACCTAATATCTACAAGAACTTATAGAAGATTGCTCAAGCTTATCTTCAGTTAAGCATTGAAGATAAGCTTGAGCAGCAGTACTAGTTTTATACTTATAGAAGATTTAAACAACCTAATATCCATTTTAGTATAAGCTGTTTTATACTAAGTATATTACTAAACAATAAATTATCTCAGTACTAGTTTACTAATATCTATTTCTCTATTATTTTTCTTCTTCTTTTCCATCAAATATTACTCTTATTATCATTTCAAAATGTAACTTAGTCAGACTATCTTTACACCACCGTATCGGTATACAAATTACAACTAGACGATATAATAATCTAAATCAGTATAAGCTCTCTCATTAAAAATTAGCATAACTAAACTAGTACCCCAAGTAAAGTACATGACAGTACTAAATTAAAATGAAACCAAACTATAGGAGGTTAAACTGCAATTTACCTTTGTTCTTATACCGGGTGTGCACCTATGCAATATATAATTCCGAGAAATTGGCAGACGAGGTTAGTTTCTCAAACTAGTAAGTAGAGAAATCATGCCTAATTCGGAAAGATTAAAGCGCCCTTAACATTAAAATGATATAGAAAGTATAATACTACAAACGAGTAAGTAGAGAAATCATACCTCTTGCCTGGTCGATGGAGGAGGATGACGCGGCGGCTTAGAGAAGGAATGGTGAGGCTACGAGCGGCAACGGCTTGGAGAAGGGAGGTGAGGCGACGACGCAACGACGACGGCTTGGAGAAGGGAGGTGAGGGCGACAACGCGTCGGCGACGGCTTGGAGAAGAAATGGTGAGGTGAGGCTACGATGGCTTGGAGAAGGGAGGTGAGGCGACGGCTTAGAGAAGGAATGGTGAGGTTACGACGCGACGACGACGCCTTGGAGGAGGAAAGTGAGGCGGAGCTTCGCGGGAGGAGAACGATGCGGCGGCCAGACAAGAGTTTTGGTCTTTTGGAGAAGGAAAGTGAGATTTGGGGATTAGGGTTTTATTATTCACTTTTATACCGAGCCTATCGAGCCGAGCCCGAGCGAGCCGGCTTCAGCTCAGGCTCGGCTCGATAGTGATTTCGAGCCTATTTCAGCAGCTCGGGCTCGGCTCAGCTCTGGCCGAGCTGAGCCGGACTCGAGCTACAGTCGAGCCGAGCCCGAGCTGCTCGACAAGCTTGACACCCCTAAGTTCGTCCCAAACTCTCTTCTAAATTTTATTTCGAGTTAAATGCATTTTATCCCTTAATCTAAAAGTCTCATATTAGTTAACTGAGGGGTAGTTTGGTCAAAACACTCTTTTGCATCTAAAGTCTAAACGGTCACGAAATTTGAATTCTTCCCATCTCCACCGTCCATCGACTATCTTCACACCGTCCATCAAAGGAGGAGTAAATATAATACAAGAAAAAGGACAACATCTTTTGAATCTCCTCCGCCTCTCCACTCTCCTTCCCTACCTGAGTGACTGAGTTCCTTCCTGTTTCTCCTCCTAAATCGCCATCACTCCTCCGATTCAGGTGTTCAGAAACCCTAAAGTTTTTCTATTACAAGACTCTCTTTCCCTCTTTCTCCCTCTCTCTCTGCGGTCGCCGCTTGTTAGGGTGCTCAGATAGCCGATCTCTATTTTACTATTCTAGGGTTTGATTTCTGATCATTAGGATGCCGGCGGTCGCGGATCCAGTGAGAAATCTTGTTCAATTTCAAGATCCTGAAGGGGAGGAATCCGATGCGGACAATACAAGTGGAAACGAGGGGAACCGTGATACCAGTATCGTCTCTGCTGCGTTTCCTGTGCATAAGTTCGAACTGCATGAAGACCCGTCCTTTTGGAAGGATAACAACGTTCAGGTAATTAAGTTCGGGGTTCAAGTAACGAGACTCTACACATTTTTCCCTATAAAGTTTTCTCCTTTGTTGCAAATGTTTATTTCTTCTTATTTATGTTTGAAAACTTGTTTTCGTATTATTTAAAACTTCACTTTTATGTTGAAGGAGAGCACTGCATCTTTGTAGTTTCTACTAATGGTCAGCAGTCCCAGAAAGTACAAAGTGTATCTATATACATATTACCTATCGAGCATTACATTTGATTTTTTTTCTTTTTATTTTATTTTATTTTATTTATATGTTCTTCTGAAAACCAAGGCTTTGTTGTCTGTTTACACTTTAATATTCAATGCCTCTTGGTATTTGAGTATTAAAATTGTCTTATAGAACTGCCAACTGATTGGTGGGGTTAATCATGCATTGGTTCAACATTGACGTGTCAAAGCAAACCGGCAGTTGAGATATCTAGACTGCTTTGAGTTTTTCAGTTGCTCTTGTTCGTGTCAGCTAGCACCTGCTACTTTTGTCCTTCCTTGCTTCTATGCTGTGTGTTCATCTCTTGTTTTTAACTGTTCTCATTATTTCGCGGAAAGCAGGTTGTCATTCGTATACGACCCCTCAGCAGTACTGAGATATCCCTCCAAGGACAAAACATATGTGTTAAACAAGATAGCAGTCAAACTATTACTTGGATTGGACACCCAGAATCCCGTTTCACTTTTGATCATGTTGCTGATGAGCATGTTAGCCAGGTAACCTTTTTTTTTTCTTTTTTCTTTTCCTTTGTAGATTTATTGCTTTGTGGTGTCATTGATCTTATGAACTACCATCCTGGTCCTTAACAGGAAAAGCTGTTCAAAGTGGCTGGAGTGCCAATGGTAGAAAATTGCGTAGCAGGTTACAATAGCTGCATGTTTGCATATGGTCAAGTGAGCTCTACCTACAACTTCTATTTAATTATTTACTTGAATACATCCACATTTAGAAGTTCATTGCTTAGATGCTTTGAATTCTCACCTTTACAACTCTATGCTATGGGGTTTTGCATATTAAATTATGTTTTGGCAGATCATGCTGTTGAGATCTTTTAGTTTTTCCTGGTGTCCTGATTACTGGGTTACTGCAGATATAAGAGGTTGCCCTAGTGCTGAGCTACAGCTACATGAGGACCCTGACTTTCTAATTCTTTTTCTTTTTTCAGACTGGTAGTGGAAAGACGCATACTATGTTAGGAGACATTGAAGGTGGAACACGTAGGCATAGTGTTAATTGTGGGATGACACCTCGAGTATTTGAATATCTCTTCTCTAGAATTCAGAAGGTAAGCTTATTCTCACCTTCTATTCAGTTTCTTTTCTTCGTTATATTTGCTATATTGTTGATTCTTTGATTGTTACTGACAGGAAAAAGAGATTCGAAGAGATGAAAAGCTGCGATTTACTTGTAAATGTTCATTCTTGGAAATATATAATGAACATATTTTAGATCTACTCGACCCAAATTCTGCTAATTTACAGGTAGACATTAAAATTGCAAAGATGGTAGTCAGTGTCTTGTGCAATTCTCTATTGCTTGTCAGTGTATAAATATCCAGCATCTCAATTATTGATTATTTATTCTGTGTGCACTCACCTTATAAACTACCATTCTAGTGCACATTTATCATCTTTATAGCTGTGTATTATCATTTCATGTATACTTTGAAGCATGAAATTAAAAGAATAAATCTTTATCTCTTGCAGATAAGAGAAGATGCAAGAAAAGGTGTATATGTTGAAAATCTGACAGAATATGAGGTTTCAAGTGCTCGAGATGTTATGCAACAACTTATCCAGGTATTGTCAAATATTTTTTGATTATATTTATGTTAATATTGTAATCTAGATTACTCTAGAAATTGAAGTAGCCTTCTTTTGACTAGATCCATGGTATGTCCAAGTAGAATGGTAGAATAATTTGATATACCAAGCTAAATATGTTACAGTAACTTTGTTTATGTTGGTTATTTTCTGGTAGAGTTGATTTTACATTGAAAATCAATATCTTCTCAGGGAGCAGCAAACAGAAAGGTGGCTGCCACAAATATGAACCGAGCAAGCAGCCGTTCTCACAGTGTTTTTACTTGTGTCATAGAAAGTAAGGTATGTAATCCAAATCTCTTTTGCATTTATACCTATCACAAAGCAGCATTACTGCTACAAGTTTATTGATAAAGTTTTGGTGCCTTGGAAGCTTTTGATCCTAAGTTGAAATACAACTAAATAATTATATGGTGAAATTCACTTCAGTTATTTGAGTAACTCTGAATAGCATGATATTGCATTTTTCAGTGGGAATCTCAAGGCATTACCCATCATAGGTTTTCGCGGCTTAATCTCGTAGACCTTGCTGGTTCAGAGCGGTGAGCTCTTAGGCTCTTAGTCTCTTTGATTATATGCTAGTGATGACTTGTGATTTAATTATTTCTTTTCAACACTTTATATGCCTGCACATATTTCTGTTTTTGTTGACGCAGTGAAATATGCAGTGGCTATAAATATGTTTGAAAGTAATTATTCTAGGTTTCTTCATACTTGTGCATAATGGTTCAATTGCAGGCAAAAGAGCTCAGGTGCTGAAGGGGAACGCCTTAAAGAAGCGACCAACATCAATAAGTCACTTTCAACTTTAGGGTTTGTAGACTAGATTCTTTTCTGTATGCATTTTGATGTTTCTAATTCGACCTTATCCACCCTAACCATATTTGATGCTTGTTTTGAATTTTACAGACTTGTAATTATGAATCTTGTTGGTCTCTCAAATAAGAAGTCACTCCATGTACCTTATCGTGATTCAAAACTGACGTTTCTTCTTCAGGTAATGAAGTTTTTGACATCAAAAATCTTGTTTGAACTTGTCTTAAATGCATTATAATATTTATAACTATGAGATGCACACTACATAGTTACATCCTGATTAAGTTTAAGTAAGAAGTACTTTAGGAAGGGGAAACAACAAATATTGACAAGTATTCATTCTCTATAATGTTGACGTCCAAGTATTATATTCTTCTCAAAACTAATCAGTTTGCTGACTGAGAGTTTGATTTTCAGAAAAATATATGAAGTTAATGACGATGGGAAGTCATAACTGGTTAACTTTTATTGTAGAATTATTACTTATAACAGTGACCTTAATGCTCAGAAAGAAAATGAATACGCTTGTAAGTGCTAGTGGTTAATTTTTAGGTTTAGAGGTGGAAAGAACAATAAAGAGACTCCTCTGTGAGATTCTTATCCACTACAAGATGTCATATTTTGTTTTCAGTTTCCTATCTTTCTCATTTTAATGACTGAATGTTATTGGCCTTGTATTATGGTAGAATTACTCAATATTGTTAGTATTTCTTCTTATTTTCAGGACTCACTTGGAGGGAACTCAAAAACTATCATTATTGCAAATATTAGCCCATCTAATTGGTATTGCTTTTACTAGAATTTCTGGGCTAAATCTAGTACTCAACTAGTCAACTTGTCTCTTTCTTGTACCTCTTCGGTTTACATGTTAATTTATTTCTTTGGATGCTCTAGCTGTGCATTGGAGACCTTAAGCACATTGAAATTTGCTCAACGTGCAAAGTTTATTAGGAATAATGTGAGTAACCGGCATTTCAGATTTAGCTTTACCTGTTTGCTATAAGCATGAACATAAGTCGGTTGAGGTGTCTATTTGTAGGCAATTGTGAATGAGGATGCCTCCGGAGATGTTCTTAGCATGCGAATGCAGATTCAGCAGTTGAAGGTACTATGGAGTATATACTTATGTGCTGATAGCCTGATACTTGCTCCATTCCTTCTATTGCTTGATGTAACTAGAGAAGAATGGATAATGTATTGCAATTTGTATCCCTGCTTAATTTAGTGGGAGCCTCATACACTGGAAAGTCTACTTTCACCTGCTACTTTCACTTTTAGACCAGTTGTACTTCTAATCAGTGCATATACTGAACAGTAGCTATCATTACTGTATCTTGCAGACTCCATGCTCTCTACGCAGGACATAAGTATTGAATGCTAACTTTTAAAATGAATTTTCCTGGTATTTCTATCTAATAGATCTTTCGTAGGAAGATTCTTGCACTTCCATTTTCTGAAGTCAACTGTCCATGGAATTCATGCAGAAAGAGGTGAATCGCTTACGAGGATTAGTCAACGGGGGATCTGAGAAACCTGAAGGTGATGGCTTGTGTGGAACTCTTTTAGAATCTCCTGGCTCCTTCAAATGGGATGTGGGTCAAGGAGAATGCAGTCCTCTTACATTTGATAAAAGATTATCACAGGTATACATCTCTTATTCTTGTGCTTTGTTAAATTTCTTCTTTGACTTTCTTAGCCTTTTCTTTTTCTCTTTTATTTTAGAGGAAGGAGTATGAAGCTGCCCTCGTTGCAGCTTTCAGAAGGGATCAGGAAAAAGAAATGACATTGAAGGCAATATCAGCTGGGAAGCAGGCTGCGGAGCAGCTGGTCAGCAGCTATCTTCTTTTAATTGATCACCCAGTAGTTTTAACTTCTAAGATACTTTATGATGTATGACCAAAATAACGGTGCGACATGGGCATAGTAGTTTTCCTAGATTAAATGTTTTGCGAGATATTCTTAGACTAACCAATGGATTTGTCATTTTTTCTTCAAAGAGCCTAAAAATAATCTAATTTTTTTTAATACATCGGGAGCTCTTCTATATGTTCACTGGATCATTGCTATGGCCAATTCAGAGTGTATACTCTTTCTTGCGTTTTGTGCTATTACTAGTTTAGTTGCTTAAAATGTTAGACATGGATTGTCTATCAGTTGTCTAAGTAATATAATGACACTCTGCTCTTTAGGCTGCTCAAAGAACAGAGGAAGTAAGAAGTTTGAAAATGAGACTCCGCTTCCGTGAAGAAGCTGTTAAAAGGTTGGAGGCAGTTGCTTCTGGGAAATTATCAGTTGAAGCACATCTTTTGCAAGAAAAGGATGAGCTTCTGAAGGAAATAGAGGCTCTCAGGAACCAGATTGATCGTAACCCAGAAATCACTAGATTTGCAATGGAAACTTTGCAGCTCAAAGAAGAATTAAGAAGGTTTGCATCATAATTTCCCATGCATTACACTTTTTGGTTTTTCTATGACCTTATAGACTTCCTAGTATGTTTACTACATTTTCATGGTTTATCCATTCTCACTCTGCAAATTAAAAATACAACTGATATGGGAAATAAGATGATAATGCATCATGTTTGCTGTATGTTCAAACTGTTTATTCATTGTTCTCTCTGCCTGCAATATTAGACGTTCATTTTAGGTGAGAATCTTGTCCATCATTATCAATTATATCTTTGCACTTTTAGATTGCAGGCATTTGTTGAAGAAGGTGAAAGAGAAATTATGCAAGAACAAATCACTGTTTTACAAGATAAGGTGTCAATTGATATTACATTAAACTTTCTCAACTTTGTTGCTGTTCTAGTTTCTCTGCTTATAAGGATGTTTCTTGCAGTTGTTGGAAGCACTGGATTGGAAACTTATGCACGATAAAGAGCAAGCTGTTGTTCAGGTTTCTGTTGTAATTTTGCATGGAGCAATAAGTGAATATTGCCATCAAATTTCGTAGAGGCTCATATATTTTTAGGTGTCTTGGGAAGACGATTAGCCATAGATTCTTAGAAGGCTCTTTTCTTTTGATCAATCTAGTAGGGTCCTAAAGCTGAAGATATTGTATACCTTCTTTAATGATTCTCGTAGCCTTCATGTATATCAGTTTGTGATGGACATGAATAGCTCTAAATTTGTGAGCGAAATAGTTTCTGTATATTTTCTTATTCCTCATTTATAATCTCTCCCACATTTCTGTGCAGGAACTCTCCTTATCTTGGGAATCTTCAGGCAATGAAGAAAATGAGTTCCTTCATCTGCAGGTTGGTCATATAACATCATTTCAGCTTCTTCTTTCGAAGATCTGGTATTGTTTTGCTTCATTCAGTCAACTGTAGTCTTACATATCAACTAATAGATGACTTTTACAGGCTATTCAAAATCAGAAGGAAATTGAAGCACTTCGTAAAAATTTAAATTGTTGTCTTGAAGCCAAAGAAAAGTTGGAGAGGTATAAGTTGGCTCCCTAATTTTGTGTCTCTAGCATTATATAATGTTGATTCTTTTCATTGTTTTGCTCGTAATGTTTCATTTATGTGCTTGAGTCTCCAACTTAAGCAAATTGCTTGAACTATTCTTACTGCAAGAAAGGCATCTAGCTCTTCATTTCCTTGTTCATTTCTATTTTCTTCTATTTGTTGAAGTTCACTCCAGTGCAACATGGTCTATTATTCTATACACTCACAGTTGTGATAGTTTATTTGATTTTGTTCCTATGAATATGACATAATGAAGTAAAAAACACCTATCTACACTATATTTTTGTGTGCATGTACACTCTTTAATTTCTATTTCCTCCCCCAATGAATTTTGGATTTTTTTCAACTAGAAACTGGCTTTAGAGCCACCCATCTTCTGCTGAGAAGACAGTTTAGACAGCACTTCTTAGTGATAGATGTGCCAGCGTCAGTTTAAATATCTGTTCTGTTCAGTTATTTTCATGGATTTATATTTATAAGAGTTATAAATCTGCAGGCGTGTTGATGAGTTGGTCTCTTTGTTGGAAGATCAACAAAAGTCTCATTCTTCAAATGAAGACGTGCTTCTACTCAGTGGCACAGCAGATTCAGATTTACATGAGTTACCTGATGCTCAGATGGAACTTAAGACAATGGTTGATGCAATTGCTGCCGCAAGTCAACGAGAAGCAGAGGCTCATGAAACTGCAATTGCATTAGCCAAGGAGAATGAGGAATTACGAGTGAAATTTAAAGTTCTGATTGAGGATAACAACAAATTGATTGAGCTTTATGAGCATGCTGTATCAGAAGGTGTCACTTTTCAGGGTGAGAATATTTTTCAAATTGAGAATACTCAGGAGCAAGATAACAGCTTATCTTCCTGCAATGATGATAAGTATTCCAGTCACAAGAACGACGTCGTAAATAAAGATGCTGAAAAGCTGGAGCTTCAACTCCAAGAGATGCATGAAGAGAATGAGAAATTAATGGGTTTGTATGAGAAAGCCATGAAGGAGAGAGATGAATTTAAAAGAATGCTGTCTGAGCATAACACATCTCTGGATATGGAAGAGATAAGATCTCCTCAGATGTTTGTTGAACTAGACGAAAAAAGGTATTCTGAGGAGCAAAGGGAAAGATCTGAGGTAGATGCTATGCATGAAGAAGTGTCAGAAGAGGTGCTGTATCTAGTCAGAACTAAGTTGGGCCAGGTGGAAGATAAGCTTGCCTCTGCAGAAGAGGGTGTTAAATATTTTCAATTATTTGAGGAAACAATTGCTCAGGTTGATGAACTTTCAGAAAATGCCAAAAGACTGCATCAAAATTTTCATTCTAAACAACAAAGTATCACTGCCCTCAAGCTTGTTTTCTCCCAAGCACAGGAAAGAAAAAGAATTGTGGATAACAAATTTATGGCAATAAAGTTAGAACTCCAGAATTTTTGCTTAAAAGCTCACTACTTGGAAGAAAGAGAAGCCCAAGCTAGGGCTGGGATCAGTGCATGTGTTGGACATCTGGAGCAAAAGAAAGAAGAATTAAGACATCTCCAGACCTGTAAGGATGAACTCTCTTCTGCTCTCACAAAGGCTCGGCAATCTGAATCTGAGTTGAGAAAAAAAGTTGACAATCTTAAACTGAAACTCCATGATGCAGAAGCTAGGAAGAAGGAGACTGAAAGAGTTTTATTTGCAATTGATAATTTGGATAAGGCTGATGTTTCAGCACCAAAAGTCCTGAATTTTGGCAAAGCTTCTGAACTTCTGAAGTCTGAGGAAGAGCGAACTAAGGTTTCTGCTGAAATAAAGCAGTCAAGGGAACAGCTTGCCACACTGCAAAAGGAAATTGTGAACTTGACTAACAAGTCCGAAGTTCTTGATACCAAGATCGGAAGCCTTGAAACAGGAATCAAGGACTGTATTCTCTCACTGCAGGAAGCTGAGCAGGAGTGTCAACAGGTAGTCCAGGAGATGAAGATCTTATTGGAGATGAGAAATGAGTGGAAGACTGAAACGGAAACTTTGCTACTCGATTATCAGCAGTGCATTTTTGAAGTGGACTTGAAACAGGAAGAAATTAGGATGTCCGAGGAGGTTGCACAACAGGAGATGAGAAGTTTGGGTGAGATACAAACCAAACATCACTTAGCGACACAGAAATTGAATGAGCTTTCGCAGGGAAAAAGATTCATAACGCTCTCCAATTCAGATGATTGCTTACCGTATGTGTCTGAAAAAGTAGTACGCGAGCTTGGTGAAATCCGGATGTGTGTTGTTGAAGCTAAGACATTGTTACCTGTTGGTAGTGATAGGTAGTTTGTCGGCCTGCTGGCCTGCTGGTTAGCATTAAATTTCTTCACGGTGAACAGGCAAATAGGCTTAGCTTTTCTCTAATAAAGCTTTGCTTTGTGTACATGGCCTTTGAACCAAAGAAGTTTGACTCCTGACATTGGAGATATGGATGACATATGTAATTTTTCCACCCTAAGTTGGAGAAATAATGAAAGGAAAATGTATCGTGTGTGTTGCATCAAGCATGTTTCCTTTTTCTTTGGAAAGAAGAAACTTATCTTTGGCCTTAGCAAACTAAGCTTATGGTTTCTTCGTACTGATGGCCCCTCTAGTGCTGTAGCATCTACCATCTCTACCCCCTTGTCATGTAGTTTTTAAAAAAAATAAAAAATAAAATAAAAATTGTCACTCCCTAACTGTTCATCCAGTGTTAGTTGTAATATCTCGAGTGCAGTTGCTCAGAGATTGCTTCTCTTTATTATTTTTTCTTTATATTATTTTTCTTTTACCTGGTAGCTGATACCAACTACCAAGTAATGTATATGTGGCAGTCGATGAGTTGGTCAGCTTCGCCCGCCCTCAAATTTCTTGGAATGAGTCTAGAAATCATCATCATCATCATCTTACCAGATATGTCAAAAGCATTAAAATTTTCTTTAAAGATTTAAAAAATTGACCTCCTGTTAGGTTGAAAACGGGCCGTCAGATAATGATAAAATTATATCTATATCTATATCTATATCTATATCTATATCTATATCTATATCTATATCTATATATATTTTTTGCTTAGGATACATGTTCGAATTTGGACAGTGAATTTAGTTACATATAGATCGAATCTTAGATATAATCCATATTTATTTTGTAAATACATATCTGTAATTAATAATATGTAAAAACTAGGTCATATATATATATATATATATATATAATTTTATAATATTTTAAATTAATTAATGTGCTAGATATTATTCTTTAATCTGTATTGCGGATTCAATATAAATTCGAATATCACAATAGATAAGAAGATCTAATCCATTCCGTTTTCACCTCAACTGCTTGACTGCTCTTATAAAAATAAAAATAAAAATAAAAATAAAAAGTGCTCGACTGCCAACTGCAAGTAGGTAGGTAGTAAGCGGGAGGCTTAATAAATAAAAAGGCATTGTTTTTGGTGCATTCATGTGACACGCTCCTCTTTTGCTTTGCTTTTTCTTCCCTCCTCCGCCTCCGTCTCCGTCTCCGTCTCCGTCTCCGTCTCCGCCTCCGCCTCGTCCTACCCGATCCCATCCTTTCCGACCCAAGTTATGGTTAAAGCCAAATGTTGAGTGAGCAGGTAGAAAATAATAATAATACTAAAAAACAATGGAGAAAATCCAAGGCAGGAAGAAGAGGAGAGAGAAGGAGGGGCCGGAGAAAGAAGTAAATTTTCTTATCTTCTCATTGTTTCCTTTATCCTAGTCAGTCCTATTAGGTTTTTTTTTTTTCGAAAACCAAAAATTCGAACTCTCCTTCCCTTCCCTTCCCTTCCCTTCCTCCGTTTCTCTCCTCTTCTCCTTTCCTCTCCAAATAATACCTATTTTTCGAATCATTAGCCCCCTCGACACCTCGAGGGCAACGCGGTAGCCGGTGCGGACAAGCGTCGGGGTTTTCGATCCGGGTCGCGCATCCATGGATCCGGAGGAGCCAGGCACGTGCGCCTGCTCCTGCCTCTGCTGCTCCGCCCCCTCCGCTACATGGCGATGCTCGCTAAAGCGAAAGCTGGAGCAGTTGGAAGAGGAGGAGCAGGAGGAAGTTGTAGCCCTAGTCGACATCGAGAACGAGGCCGCTGCGCTACGCGAGGCCCTTGTTAGCCACCAACAGTCGATTCGGAATCTAAACGGAGAGCTAGAGGCCGAGCGGAATGCGGCGGCCAGCGCCGCGAACGAGGCCATGTCGATGATACTCCGGCTCCAGCGGGAGAAGGCGGAGGCCCAGATGGACGCCCGCCAGTTCAAACTCATCGCCGAGGAGAAGATGACTCACGACAACCAGGAGATCACCAACCTTGAGGACCTCCTCTTCAAGCGCGAACAGGCCCTTCACTCCCTCTCCTGCCAAGTCGAGGCCTACAAGCACCGGCTTCTCAGCTTCGGCATTCCCCTCTATTCTGAACCCCAAACCCCCGACGCCTATTATGACTATCCTCCTTTGAGGTGTTGCACCATGCACTCCGTGGATGCTGCTGATCCTGACAATCTTCAATTTGAGGGGACACCGCAGGCGCATTTAGAGAGGCTGGAGCAGCGCATCGACCAGCTGGAGAGGGTGCCGAGCAGTGGCAGCCATTTTGGTAGCTTCGTAGAGAAGGGAGTAGTCGATCAGTCTCCCCTCCGGCCAAGGCATCTTAGGAGGTTCTCTGTCGATAGCAATGGCTCTGGATCAAGCCCATTCAATAAGGGAGAGGAATTTCCTATGGTCGTGGATCGCGCATCAGACGGTAGTTGCAGGGATGATATGAGCGATAGAGTCTACACAATTGATGCAGTACATCTGCCACCTAATGGCTACACAAGCACACCAAGAGGTTTTGGAAACAGGAAGGATGCTGATCTTGTGGAGGAGGAAGAGATAAGGGACCTGTACATGAGGCTGGAGGCGCTCGAAGCCGATCGGGAGTCGATGAGACAGGTTATCATTTCCATGGGCAAGGATAAAGCACAAGCGGTTTTGCTGAAGGAAATTTCACAGCAACTTTCTAAGGAGGTGGCACCTGAGAGGAGGGTCTTCAGAAGGACATCATTTATCAAGAAGTTCTCGATCATGTCAGCAGTGAAGGTAATTTCCTGTTATTAGATGATTTCCTTATTGTTTCTAGGTTGGCTGATTATATGAGGAAGTTTGAGTTATTTATTACTTATTTTAAGCTTTCTTGTTCTAGTGTGTACAGAGTAAGAAAATGTGTCTGAATAACCCAGAAGTAGTATCACCTAGATTCCTAATCAATCAACATATATGGAAGTACTTGAGAATGCAAACATGACATAGATGTCCTGCAAATAGAAAGTACATGCTGACAGGAAGGAGGTATAATTCAAATTGTTATGGTATATACCAAAAAAATATAAAAATTGCTTCATTAGTATGTTAAATTTTCACGTACAGTACTTTTCAGAATAACTTCCGGCTAGAATGCTCCTCGACTCTATGATTGTATTTTGGTTTGGTGAAGTACTGTGAGCAGGAAATTCCCTCTTTTTATTTGTTTGAATGATAGCTGATGACTTAGCCGTAAACAAAGACTCTTTCATCATTTGATAAGCTTAACAAATATTTCAATGTGATTTTCACTTGTATAATGCAACAACAATCTTTACTATTATTGAGCTTGTTGTTGAGCTTGTCCTGAGATGTAAACACCACATCAGTACTTGGTAAGAAAATATGACAAGTTATACCTAGGTACCAAGAATCACAGTGACATGTACTTGATAAGCCAAGAAGAGTGATGTTAAGGTCTAGATAATATTCAAATCAGATTTCTCATGTATGATGGAGATCATGACATAAGAAGAAGATTGAGGTGGTAGATGATTACCCTGTTGAGATTGTTCAATATTATTAACTCGATGCAATTGTGTTAAAGTCACTTCATAAAGACTGTTATTAGTGGAATAAAATAGTCTATTTGGCTCTTAGTGTCCATCAAGCTTGGCAAAAGGAAATCGCTTTGTGGTCAGTTCGTTGCTTGCAACTGATAGAGCCGTAGAGGTATATTGGATGACACTAGGTTAATTTATAGTTTTTCTGGTTTTTTGCGAGTCTGCTTGTTGCCCTGCATTCTGCCTGTGTACATTTAGTCCCAGGGTCTCACTGGAGCAGGCTATTGAGAACTTCTCTAGGGTTGGTTTGGCACCTATAATGCTTATTCTATTTTTGTTTTTTCTTTCTTTGCTTTTAGTCCTACAACTTATACAAACCTTT
This sequence comes from Typha latifolia, assembly GCF_019914945.1. Classification (NCBI taxonomy): domain Eukaryota; kingdom Viridiplantae; phylum Streptophyta; class Magnoliopsida; order Poales; family Typhaceae; genus Typha; species Typha latifolia. The sequence goes on from NC_133089.1 coordinate 17,918,840, forward strand.
GATCTTATGAAGTCGATACTTGTTTAACACAATCTCTTTAGGATTTTCTTGCATAATTCTTAGTGTCCAGATTCATTTTCTGATATGAATTCTATAGTAATTCAGGGATAACTAACTATGCTTGGCCAATGGCAATACATTTGCAGAGAAGCTATTATCCACTTCTCAGATTGCCAACAATATTTCAGATTCCCTTGCTCTAGAAAGTATCAGGATCCCTTTTTATCAATTTCCTATTGATGCTTTTCAAATATGGCTGAGCCAAGTGTCTGTGGTTGTGATGAGAAAAAAGTTGTGAGCCTTAATTAGAGCAATTACATGGCGAGTGATGATTGTATCTTAGCATACAATTAAGCGTATTGCAGTGGTTTTTCTTCTTGCCTTTCACAAGATTTGATTTTTACCAATAACTTGGGGATTAGGTTGTCAAAGTATAATATGGTAGCTTCGGATAGAATTTTGTTTCCATATTTCAGACATCAATATCTGCCATCAGAGTTAACATGCTACACTGGGTATCAACTCTAACCTTTTTTTATTTTCATTTTGCTTCAGTGGATTGCATCTATTTTTTTCTGGAGAAAGAAGCCAACCCGAATCAAGTGGGTTACTTTGTCATGTTTGCTGGTTATGATTTTCTCTACAGGTTTTGATGATGTTTAACTGCTTCCTTGAATGTCAACGGCAGGTATCCTTTTGGGTTGTCCCGCAGCAATGCTGGATTATTGCTGCTATTAGACAAGTACCCTCGTCCAAGGCATCGAAGATATCTTACAAGAACATAGGGGAGATTCAACCCATCATCTCTTTGAGTTTCCTCTTAAAGAGCTGCTCATCGATTGTAGCCCGAAGTAGATGTTGCTTTCTCTTTTCACGGGAGATTGATGCATTCTTTCATGGATTTTATGGGATGTAGTTGAACAAGAATTTTTTCGCATTTCTGATCGGCTTTTCCTACTTGAATATTCTTTGTGCTCCCACCGGGTGAAAGGTAGGCATGTACATGTAACGTTACATGCTTTTATTTCTGATGAAGTTTTGCTATTTTCCTTGTTAACCTTATTCCTGACGAACTATCTTCTTCTTCTTTTATTTATGGAAAGATTGTATGTAGTGCTTTACAACAATATATCCTCCCTCCTATAACCTCTTAGACATCACGTTTAAATTTCGAGTAATATTATACCTACAAACATAAAATGATGCCACGTCAGAAATGTGTTTGTAGGCATAACAATATTCTTTATTAAGTTTCGTATTAGGATTTAGGACAAGGCTATTTGAAGTCCTATCAGCTAATAAGAGAATACCCATCCGAACTATGTTGACCCTCTCGTGTACGGCCGGGTACACCGGAACCTATTCGTAACGCCGTAATCTTCTTGTTCGGAGACCAACAACCACCGACCTGCAGCATCTCTTAAAAATATCTGATCTCCAAGGCCCTTTGTTTTGGAAACTGATGAGGGTACTTTGTGTCTTTACGTCAAAGCCGTTTTGAGAAACCCGTACGTTTGGGAGCGTCCACGCGGCGTAGTTGTCTACTTGTCCCCCCAATCTCCCTTTGGTTCTCCGCTCATTCCTCACCGTACCATTCCATTCCCTTAACAACCAACAAAGCCTTCCTCCCTCCCTCCCTCCCTCCCTCGCTCGCTCTGAGGAGATCCTTTGGATCGCTAGGAGAAGAAATCAATTAGAGGTTGTTATATTATTTGGTAAGTGCTTCCAATTTCGATGCGATGCCTATCCAAGTAATGCCGTTTGGTTTCCGATCTCTATTTCTCTGGCCATGGACTCGTTTGGATCTAGGGTTCCTATTTTTTATGTGATTTCATGTCTTCTTTCCCTTTCTTATTCTACCGATGAATTCGATTGATGTTTAGATGGCAATATCAAATTGGGGGTTCGGTCGCCTCTGATAGTACTATGGCAATCTCTGCTATTTTTCTTTACCACCTTGAGAATCAAATTCATTTTAAGTGAAATAAACCATTCCTCTGTTATTACTGGAAGGGATTAGTCTGGAGGAACAAGTACGTACATTCATGACTCAATCTGGAAATGATTGGCAGCTTATTACTGGCTACTTTTCAAAGTTTCTGTCGTTCATGTTTTATTTGGCGATAAATCTTGGGAATTTCCACTAGTTGCTATGATTTTTTAGTCTTGTCTAATAAAGATCTCCTCTGATTCCGTTTCCCTTTCTTTTCCTGTTTTCTGTACTACTATTGCTTATTTTGTATATTTTTCTCTGCGCTGTAGCCATGGTTCCAAATTCCTCTGTTCTAACCAGTTCCTCGAAAGAATTACTATGCTTTGATAAGCAGTTCATTGTTTGATATTGTGATGAAACTATAAAAAAAAAATTTGAAATTGACCCTGGATAGGAACTTGGATTATGATGTTCCATTTCCAGTACCTGAACATTCTTGATTAGGAACATACTAATTTGCTAGTGATCAAGGATCATTGCAGCTTTATACGATACAGTTATGCATGAATCTGCAGGCTGATGTTCATATCTGCAGCTTCATCTTCACAAAGATAAAATGAAGGCGGCTTTTCATCTATGCTTATCACGACATGATGAATCTTAAGATGGGGAAGAAACAGATGCTTGGTGGATCATCTTCTGCGTCTCATACTATAAGTATAGATGACTCAACTTCATTATCTGAAGATTCCAACTGCAGATCCATCAGTTCAAAGAAGCAGATATACACCCAATCCAAAGTTATAAAGGGAAAGAAACCTGCTATACTTATAAACAATGACATCGATGGATTATTGGAGTGCCCTGTGTGCAACAGTGCTATGTTTCCACCTATTCAACAGGTTTGTCTGCACATCATTGAACTAGATATTGTTCCATTTAATGACTCTGGTTTGCATTTTCAGTAAGGAATTTCACATATCCCAACAAATGTAATGAAGGAAATTTGTGACTCCTTAGCCATAACAAGTTATGTCAAATTCGTTGGGCTGGCAGATTGTGCTACTTTCTCATTACTCATTAGTTACATATATTTATACTCTGTAGATTCACTTACATGCACGGATTCACCTGCTATATGTTTTGTTAACAAGGTTTTCTTCAATTCACCGATTTACTGTTGTGTCCTACATCAAGATTAATTCACCTCCCTGCCATAACCTCTTCTGAGTTATTCTGAATCAATTTACAGGAAAAGTTAAGTAAATGTGCTATCCATTTTTAATCAAGATTCCACATAATATATGAGATATGACATATCCAGCTGACAATCTTTGATAAATTATAACTGGGCCCAGTCCTTTTCTGTCCAAAATTAAATGTATACTACTTTTGGATTTCTCTTTTTGAAGAAATGGTAGTAAAACGAATACTAGATGCATACGTATCTTGGGAAGAATAGGACACATCTAATTTCTAACAAGTTTTTAAAATGCATACTATGTCTCAGAAGCATTTGACACAGAGAAGGGAAAAAGCATGATTTATTTTAATTTTAATTTTTTTGACTTCCTTTATGGAAGCCATTACATGCATTTGGGCATACAAAACCCTTTCTTGCCTGAAGTTGATAACCAATAGTCCTAGATTCACTGATTAGGGTACTGTACATACAGGATTATCTTTTAACGTTGTTGCAGAGGAACTGAATGCATGTGCTGACAGAATAATTTTGCAATCAATTGACATTTGCTCTGTTATTTCTGTAAGCCCTTGATCCCTATGAGCTTTCTATATAGCCAAAAGTCAATTAGTGAGCTAGTCACTTTAATTAGTAAGTCTCTTACGTTATCAAACTCCAATTCTGTGCACTAATGGGTAGTTAAATCTCGAATTTCTTCAGAGTTTATCTTATCTGGTGAAATACTTTCAGATGGTTTAATTTTCCTTCTCTTTATCCAGTGTCCAAGCGGTCATACCCTGTGCTCTTCCTGCAAAAGCAAAGTTAATAATAAATGTCCAATCTGCAGAAAGGAAATTGGGGATATAAGATGCTTGGCACTGGAGAAGCTTGCTTGTTCTCTTCACCTGCCCTGTGTATACCATCATTTTGGCTGTGGAGAAATGTACCCTTATTATAACAAGCTGCAGCATGAAGTGCACTGTGCTTTCAGGCCATATATATGTCCACACCCAGGTTCAGATTGTCCTTTTACTGGAGATATCCCTACTCTTCTGTCACATCTTCAGGAGAATCATAAGGTGGATCTTCAAACAGGCTGCACCTTTAATCATCGTTATGTCAAACATGACCCTTGTTCAGTTGACAACGTATCGTGGACCTTAACAGTAAGCTCAGTTAATAGCTATCTTTCCTTGTATACATACATAGCCATGAGGCTCATTAGAATCTTCTACTTTTGTTTGAGACACATGCCACACATATGAAGCAAATGGCTCTTCATTTGTTTCTTTGACATCTTTTAGTACAATTATTTCGGTTTATTTTCATGTCTACCATTTCTCTGCTTTCCTTTTGAGCTAATCAGTAGTTGTTATTGCCTTTTCTGGTTCTTGGATCCTAGCTTTTCAACTGCTTCGGCCAGTACTTCTGTCTGCATTTTGAGGCATTCCTTCTTGGTCGTGAACCAGTTTACATGGCCTTCGTACGGTTCATCGGTGAGGAATCAGAGGCAAGGAAGTTTGGCTATAGCCTGGAGGTCGGTGGTAATGGACGGAAGCTGACATGGCATGGTGTTCCTCGGAGCATCCGGGCTCACCATGGGACAGTCCGAGATAGCCATGATGGGCTTATAGTCCAGAGGAGTCTGGCCCTCTACTTCTCAGGCGGTGACCAGGAGGAGTTGAAGTTGAGAGTCACGGGCAGAATCTGGAGGGATATTTGAGAGAAAAAGAAGAGAAGAAGCGATGCTGTTCCATTCACAGTTGTCTGATCTCTGCGGCAGTCCCTGGATGGAACCATGTTGCCTGCTCAGCAATGCAGAGAGATGTTATACTGCATGATGCAGCAAATGAGTTTCTTTCTATCTATGAGTGCACTTGTATTTGGCAATCGACGGCTGGCTGCCAGAAACTATAACTGAATCCAATAGTGTGTGTGTGTGTGTGTGTCTGTGTTTTTTTTTTTTCAATCATCTTCTTTTCTTTTTATTTTTCTAGGATGAATTTATCTTGGGCTGGCTATTTGCTTCCATCAGTCAGCTAGCTAGCTGTATCACACAGTTTTCTGAGTTCTAATTTCCAGACAGTTAAAAAATATAGAGTTTAGAATAAGCTTGGAAGGTTTAGCTTTTCAAATAAATAAGCTATAAACGAGGAAGGATAAGGCCCGTTTGAGAGATGTATCTAACTATTTATTATATCTCTAAGCCTAAAATTCAGGGGGAAATCGTCAGAATTTCTTCGCCAATGCTAATGAGTCCGAGACTCGGAGTCAAAGGGTGGGTAATCGTGAGAATTTAGTCCCACATCGGTCGCTAGACAAGCCATGAGTCCAGGGAAGGCTATAAAATAGGAAGGCCTAGCCTCAGGTAAGTATCTTTGCGCTTGGGGCAATGACGCAGCTAGTGAGGTTATAACCGAGGCGCGTCAATTGCTGGTTGAAAACTATTTCCAAACCCCCTCTTAGGCCTGGGTTCAGCCCAGCGCTTTTGAGAATTTCTGGAAGGGCTCCCTCTAATCCAGGGGAAAGCTCTACAATTTCAAAACTCTAAAGTTTTATCTAATATTTGATTATTAAAGGAGTTATGGGGTATCTTGTTAGTTAATTTCATTTTATAGTAAACACGATACGAGATAAATTGTATGTAGTAGGTTTAGGTTTTTATGTTGATTAATGAGTGTAAAAGTGAATCTTTTTTTTTTTTAATTCATGCGCGAATCTGGTAACAATAGAGAGTCAAAAGTTTTGGGAATCAGTAACTCAGTATTAAGTCAACTTTTTTGGGCCTCGTTAGGGATAGGGACTCTTGTATCCTTCGTCCTCAATCGCAGTAACCGCTACTCTCCAGGTCGAAAAAGAAAAGGTGGGAGCAGGAAGCCTCATGGAGCAGGACTCCGGTTCCGCCGAATCCCCCCTCCGATCGATAGTAAATAGAATAGAAATAGCAAGGAAAACAAGACTACTTTGGCTCGTCTTCTCGTCTATCTAGGGTATCTCTTGATCCCCTCTCAAGGAATATAATAGCATCTCCGCCGATCGGAATTTGACATGAATCTCTTCTGGCACATCTCTACGGTCGATCCCACACATTAAATATGGTGCAATTCATCTCAAGATATCGTTCCTTTTATGGTCTTCCTCCCTACTTTCTATGATTTCTTATCTTTCAATCTTTTTCTCGATTGATTGCAAGTGTTTTGAGTTTTCTTTTTGTTTGTTGGCTCTGTTGAGATACGATCGATCCTATGTACTTGATGTTCATTCGTACAACTCAAAACATTGTTTCTGCATTGATGGTTTCTCCTATTCGATCAAAATATAAAAGAAATAAAAATTGGAAGAGACAAATAGCCGATGCTTTGTATTTTGACTTGTACGTTTTACGACTATTCCATCAAAATATAATGAAAGAAAAATTGAGAGAGACAAATAGCCGATGCTTTTGTATTTTGATGTTTTTTTACTTATGCAAAGGGGTGGTATATATAGGTGTTTTAGAGGTTGATTTGAATTCTGAAATTAATAACAATGATCTGGTTCCTGCTACTGTTATTATATCTAGATTGATTGATCTTTCATAGTGATGATGGATAAGACCACAAAGACGGAGAATAATCATCTATTATCATCGGCTGCAGCTTTCGTGGAAGGTGGCATCCAAGATACTTGTGAGGATGGATGTTTGCAGCATATGCCTTGAACCCTTTCCGGATAGATATCCTTCTACAGTATATTACTATTTGAGAGATGACTTTTTTGTCATGCTCTTCTGAAGATTATATATATGTGTGTGTGTGTGTGTGTGTGTGTGTATGTATAAAAAGGAAGAAGAAAGAAAATCGTTTTCACCAATTTTTCTGTTGCTGATTCTCCAAGTGGCTAATTCCAAGCATGAATTGCACCCTTCAGTGTGCTCTTGCTCTTGAATGGTACTCCTAAATTTGTTGGTGTTCAACTTTTACTATGCGACTTGTCGTGTTGCCCTTTCGTATAGTCAGCGGTATGGCGTCTCTTAACTCTTTGAGCCATTGTGGAAAAATAAAGGGAAGAGGAATTTGACGCTCCTTTCCCATTGGATCAGTTTGATGTACTTCTCCAGTCTGCCAAATTATTGGACATGGCAAAAAGGAGGGCCGGCCAGATCAGATTTATCAACAATCCTAGAAAACCCGCGCTGAAACAAAACCCTAGTGGCTTCGACTGAAACATCATATGGAGGCATACCATCTTTTCTACCCCAAGTTAAACAGGAAAATAACTACCAAATAATGTACATAACGTAACTCCGCAAATAATATATCTACTACACATTCCACCAAGGTATTCACAGATGTGCAAAAGAAAAACGAGGATATCTTTCTACCTTGAACTGGAACTTCAGTATGAGCAGCTGTCTGATTGGGTTGGTTGAGAATAACTTAGTCCTTTTCAACCATGTTCTCCTCACAGATCCGACTCTATTGCCACAACTGTTTCAGGAACAACTTCAACTGTTCCATCATCGCCCTGTTCTTTTATAATTTTGGGTTTTATGTTTAAAACCCTTGGTTTCGTGCTGAGAGGTCTCTTCTCAGACTTTGCTGCAGTTGGCTTCTTGGATGGCAACTTTGAAAGTGATTTCTCAGACACTTTCTTCAAAGCGGCAGAGGGCAATTTAGTCCTGGCTTCACTTTCATCTAAATTAGTTGAATTGGCAGTAGTGCATGCGCTTTTAAATGTTGATGAGAAGCACCCTTGTGCAGGATTTTCAGGGGCAGAATTAGTGGGCTTGCGGCGTCCAAGCTTTGGTGACCTAGCTCGTGTTGGTGGGATCTGTTACATAGCAAAATATTAGTGGCAGAAAGATGCAAGCATTTCTTATGAGAATGATAACCATTATACGATTAGAAATGTCAATGAAAAAACAGGTCCAATAAGTTGAAGGCGGAAATCATTATATCGGATCATAAGATTTATTGATAAATTTCAGGAACTTGAAATTGTCAGTCTTATAAGTCATAAACATTACTTTTCATACTTAAGATCCAATCAATACATTTTCATGGAGAGTTAAAAAAGAACAAATGTAACTTATTTAACAGTGACAGTCTATTTCTTGCCTGAAATACTTTATATAACTGAAAGTTCATTTTTTTCAGCTACATCAACATACCTTGTAAAACAATAAGCTACAAGGAGATTTTAACATGTTCTCCTGCAGATAGAACATAGATTTAGCATACCTTCTTCAACTCAACTTTTGGAGGACCAGCTTCTTGATAAAAACTTGGCATAGGCTTGGCTTTAAAAGTCAGGCTCTTTCTTAGCTGCTTGATCTCAGCCTCCCGGTTCTCCTATATTTGGTAAAATATGTTAGAAATTAATTCACTTCAATTCTCATGTCAATAGAAACTTCTCTAGCTTATTTGTTAAGTACATGAGAAACAAAAGCATGTAAGAGCAACCTAGCAGTTTCTTTGTAAAAGAGAAATATATGAGTAATTGTCAAGTTAAATTGGGTAGTGAAGTTAGTAGGTCATCATATTTATAAATCAAGCCAAATAAAGCAAAATCATTTAAAGCATTGTTATCTATCCTTCTACTGATCCAAATATATCCAAGTCTTCTAATCCAAATATCAACAAAATATCTGTATGAGTAATTAGTTTTCAGTAAAATAAAAGGAACATATTTTCCTGTGCATTGTTTGTCTGAAAGCAATTTGACATAATGGAAAAAAAAGAAAAACCATAGCCAGTACATCAGCAGGCTGAGTATCTGCACAAACTCTCACAAGGCGAGTAATATAATGAATTATTTTTTTTATAGTCATATATCACCATGTAAGCATGTTACATATTATACAGGATTGGCTAAAGCCCATCTCAATTTGTGAAGGTTCTCAAAAGGAATTGCCAAAAACATTGCACTTATTTACCAAGTTGGCTTCAACTCTCTTAAAGGAATGTTAAAGAGTTATATTTAAGCAAGTACCTTAAATTTTGCTTGTAGATCAGACCTTTCCAATTCCTTTGCATGACTTTTCTCTTCTAGCTTCTGGAGAAACTGAAAGACAGCCACCAACGGTTCCCTTCAATGTAAGCGAAGGAAGTCTGAGGAGAGATGCAGGGAAAGAACAAATTTTGATTGATTAATTACCTCCTTGCGCTTCTCAGCACGCTTTTCTAATCTGAAACTGAAACCAGCACTAGTCCTCTTTTGATCAACTACTGCAAGATGAGTGGTGGTACTTCTAGAAAATGATATTATATGCCTTAGTCTAGATTCAAGAGCATATGAAAAGATTCACTGATATAATACAGATTGAGAAATGAGAATGAAGCTTTACGAGGTAGTGGAATGTGCATCATCATCAACTTTGGCTGGTAATTTGTCCCTCAAAGGTTTTGTATTGACATCATGCGACCTGTCATGATATGTCAATCCTTGCAAGCCAAAAAAATATCTAACATGTTCAACCCAGTAGAAAGGTACCGTATGAAACGGGAGAATTTTACCATGATGCCAAACATAATTGTTAGAAATATATTATACCAAAAAGTGGCAGTACTATGCCCATAGTTGGACGAATATCACAAGTTGTACTAATACCATAATCCATTTGATGTTTACCAGCTACGGGTTTGTTCATCACAGGAAACAGGAGCTGAAAATTGATGGTAATGCGAAGAGATGCACATATTTTTTGTTGGGAATTCAACGGTTTCAGAGAATTGTTTTAGAAATTGAAGTGAACAAAAACAGGAAAGATGCAGTGAGACCGCCTATGAAACCAGAACTTACAGCGCAACTTCAGCTTCATAAGAAGTGTCATTGACAATTTCATCGTGAGATCCAGACTTTTCAGACTTGTTCAAATAAATACATGCCAAGAACAAATAAAAGAACACATAATTTTGAGTCTAGGATGACTTCTGGTTATAAAAGAAATAGTATATATCAGTAGCAACATAGATTCTAGAGACTCACCAAAGAGCATTGGGTGCTACCAGCAGCAGTGAAATTAAACAATTTGGTAGGAAGAGGACCTGCATTCCAGTACATAAAAACTATGAATGGAAGAAGGAGCTAGATTATCCGACAAGAGAAATAGAAGGGAACTGCTGCCACCTTCTGAATCTTTGGAATGTGGACTTTTGGCTTTCGGTTTTGGTTTTGGCTGCTTCACAGATAGAGTAGTCTTTATCGAACTGTTGGCAGAAGTAGCTGTGGCAGGAAATGAAAGGCTTTCCGGGAGGCTAGATCTTTTGTTCTGAGATTGATCAGCTACCACAACATTTTGAACGCCTCGATTGTTTTGTCTTCTAACATTGTTGTTTGAATGGCTTACAGCTCTCTGCATATATAATAAGTGTTTGTTAGACAACATTGTTTCTACAAATTACATGCGCTTGCAGTAGAGAGAAGGAGATTGCGCACGCACCTTTGAAGGATTTGGCGTATCATTCTCTGCTATAGTTGCACAGCCTTCATTTTCTTCTGTATTGAGGCTTTCTCCCTTATCTCTGAATCCATTGACTACTGTGCCTTGCTCCACAACTCCGTTGGTGAGGCCCACCTCAGCGTCCATCCTGTAAGAACTCAATTATATATTATCCCCAAATGGCATATGACGCCTATAAGAATTAATTTGTTTCTTGTAAACAACAACCTCTCTCTATCACTTGGTTCCTCTACATCAAGAATGGATCACAAAAGTATGCGTCATCTCATAATCCAGTAGTGCAGCTCCATCTAGTTAAATCCTACTGATCTACAAATATTCCACATGAACTGTGCACTTTCGCATCGGTACCATATCATGAACTGATGAACTGAGGATATAGTGAATAGAAAAGATGAATCATACATGAACTAAGCATCAGTTACCAAGCTCGATCGATTAGGGGATCTGGGGATCTATGTAAGCACGAATAGATAACAAGTAAGAGAGTGAAGTGAACCTGGAGGTCAGTGATTGTGGAAGGAAGCAAGAGAGCTCGAGCAATTGTAAATCGAGATCGCGCACTTATAATTAGAGAAATATGGCTAACTCCAGATACCGAAACCTACTCTCGTCTTCCGCCATCTCTGATTCCCTCCCCCCCTCTCTCTCTCTCATACACACACACACAGCAACCACCACCACACGGACGGAAGAAGCAGACGAAAAAATTATAAAAGAAAAAAATAAAATAAAAAAACGAAACGGACGGCATCCATTTTTCACGACATTGCTACTACTGTTGTACCCAGGATACCCCTATTCTTTGCAATTTGTATGGAGCCGTTGATCAGGGTAGTTTGGTCCGTTCGGGGGGGCAAACAAAATGGAGAACGTGGAGGGGTCTTCTGTTGACGTTTTTGTCCGTTTTTGTCCCCATCCGACGATGGCAAAGGTGATGTGTCGACCAAAGGAACGTGAGCCGGCAAGAACGTGACTGGGCGGGTGGGGTCGGTGTAGGACCTGTAGGTCCAACCGATATTGGCACCGTCCGGTCTAGGGGCTGCCGAGTTCTGATCTAATTTGAATTAAAATTAATTTCGAATTTAATCATAAAATCAAATTTAAATTAACATAATTTTAATTTGCAACAAAGATCGAGTCTATAGAGCCGATCAATTTTAAGCCTAAATCACTGAGAAAACCAGTGTGAGAATATTCCTTATAAACTGTTAGATCACATATATATTTTTCCCTTCCTGCGTACAAAAATAGTAAGAACCAAACCCATGTGAGATTGTGGGTGCGCACAGTTTCTCAAATTGAAGGGAGGTCCAACGATAAAAGTAAGTCAAATTATAGAACTATGACACAATCGAACCGTGGATTTGAGGTGGAAACCTCTTTTCAATGATGCACAAAATTGCAACCTGAGGTGATGACAAAAGACAACGGAAAAGACAAAGAAATTGTCCAAAGCCAATATCTTATGAGTTACCAAAATTCAGATCCATATGGTCTAACCATTGTGCCTTAAGAACTTCAAAAGTTCATTTATTCCTAAAACAAAATTTCCAGGAAAGCCAAATCAACAATGAGATAAACTAAAAAACAAGGAAACTTGCAACTTGTCCTTATTATAATCCTCCCCACAAATGAAGCTACGACAATCAGCACTACCTGGTGTAGAAAAATTAAAAGCACAGATGCTATTACTTGTTCTTTTTTCTTGTATAGGTTTTGAATCGTCATCTTTAGGTAACCTGCAAATTCAGTCATCTGTTACTACATATTACACATACAGCACCTGGTAAAGACATCAACTCAAGTATCATCAGTAAACGGCGATAAAAGGCATGAGAACAGATCCAATCCAGAGTTTTCCATCCTTCTCTTCCACTTCGCTAACTGCCCTAACAACCTTACCTCGTCTGTCCTCCAAAATTTCAAGCAGTTTTCCTTCCGGACTATACTTAATGATCATTGCATGAAGTTGGCCTCCTATTTGCATCAAGTAATGATACTTGGCTGGGATAGGGAGTTTGAGTAAAAATTTTCTCAACTGAGTATGGTGGCTCAGAACATGTGCATACACAGATCGGCGGCAATGAATTGCCACCCAGAATTCACCCTTCTCATTAGTTCTCACATTGTCTGGAAATCCTGGTAGGATAGCAAAGACATCTGTGGTTCCTGCTTTTTCTCCCTTCAACCAATATCTGCTCAACCTACATTGGCAATAACATTCTAATATGATCAGTAATTGACATAACATATGGAATAACAGGCCCAGATTGTATCACAGAATGGATGCCAACCTGCCACTTAATCCTTCAGAAAACAAAAAGAATGACCCATCCTTGCTCATTGATACACCATTAGGAAATTGAAGGTTCCGGAGAAGAACTGTTGTTTCTTTTGTAAGGGGATTGTATCTTAAAACCCTCCCTGAAGGCTCGGAGGCAAAGACTAGCTGCATAAAGTTCCTGTATAACTCGACGACTCCTTCTCATTAGTATGAAGATTACATGAACAAAATCAAGTACTATACAGATTGTCATGCTGTATATATGCACAAACAAATTTATATAGGAGTGATCTTGATGCACGTCATGTATACAAGAACTGACATATCGAGTGTAATGAGTGATTCAACACACCTGGGCTAGTAAACACTATGTCGAAATCTCAGTAACGTGTAATTCAACATCTAAATGAACCTGTTCTTGACTATCAACTATACAGCATGCCAGGCATATGAATACCGACATAGTCAACAATAAAATGGAATTGTGAGAAATCAGAATTAAAGGTAAACTACCATACATTAACTTCGGCAAGCATATGAAAATATGCAACGCAACCCAGACAAAGTGAGTATGCAGGAGATGATGGTGATGATGGATGTTCAAATTCTTAACCACTATGAAACATATAAATTTTATACCCTTATCCTAAGAGAGTAATCTAGCCAACTAATTTTCTTTTAAATAGATAAATGTGATGTTCCTTAACTTAAAAAGACATAGAAAAATAACAAGAAGATGAAATGTTAGGATATGAGCAAATCACTTGCCTTCTTTGATAATTGGTGCTGCTATCTGTAAAATATATATTCCCTTCTTCATCTAGATCCAAGTCATTTGTGAAATTCAGTGGGACACCTTCAGCCTGCGTGGTAAGTGCCTTTGCCAACCCACCTTCTGGACCTACCTTCAACAAACCGAAATAGGCATCGGCGATGTATAAATATCCAGTTTTCTTGTCAAATCGAAGACCGAGCGGACGCCCACAGAGATGCTCATTCTTCAAGTAACTCAAAGGTGATGGCTTCGGATTACAAAGCTCTGATCTACGCAGCCACATTTAAAGAAGACAGTGATCTATACAAGTAGGCAGCTGAGATTAAAGAGGCAAATAATCATAATTAACTAATCAAACATTCTCAACCCAAAATATATTGAATGGTAATTTGAAGTTAAATTTGAAGATCTGAAGTTTCAGAATAATTAATTGGATCCCACTTGATCCTGTCTTGGAAAACTAAACCAGGAACACGACAGCATACACTGATTCAACACATGTAAATATAGAATAATAATAATAATAAATTATTGATCATGTACGGAATTCAATTAATATATCGTGTGAATGTAGAATGCTTGTCTCAAATGACGAGCGGAAAGGAGGGATTTTTGACTTGGATGAGTACGAAGAGGAAGAAGAAAAAGAAGGATTTTATATTTTATCTGTCCTTTTTTTCCCTTATAAAAGTAACTCAAGCAGCAACCAAAATAAAATTATCTGATATGTACGAACAAAATATTTGGATTCCAGTAAGTAATAACTACTTTTCCAAATCAAGATTTACTTTTCCTACTTGGATTCATTCTTTTGAGTTGTCTACAAAATAAGATTCATATTTTAAACCAACTCAAATTAATAAATCCAACTAGAGCATACGAAGAAATATGATTTCTCCTCGCAAAAATAAAACTGAAGAGTAAATCTGACTCGAAAAAATGCTGCATCTTTAACCAGACGAGGTGAATGCTGGGCAAAACTCCAATATGGTGGCAGCGGAAGCGATTCCGAAAACACCCACAAAACAATCCAATTTAATAGCATTGGATAAAAGCAATACAAAATTGGGGAAAAAATTGCTCCATCTTAACCACACGAGGTGAAGAGGAGGAGGTAAGTATTAATTAATTACACATAGATGGAGAAAGAAAAAAAAAGAAAGTAAAAAAGGAAATGAGAAAGGACCTGTTGGGAGAGGTGTATGCGAAGTCGGACCAAGAAGTGCCGTCCCAGAAGAGGACGCGTCCGTCGGCGATGCCGGTGTAGGGCCCTCGTCCAAGTGGGTCGAAAGCGATGCTCTCGGGGCCCTGAACCTGGTTGAGGAACCTGATCTCCGCCCCCTGGAGCCGATCCTCCGTGTCCCTCTCCGTCGGTAACTCCGACCACGGGGTCAGCTCTACCCGATACGTCTCGAAACCCGGGAAGTCCGCCATCGAGCTCTGCCGGAAGGGATCCGTCCCGCAGTACACCGCAGCCGCAATCGCCAACGCGGCCAACACCACACCACGGGCCGCCATATCCTATCTATCGTTTCCCCAATCCCCACCTTCTACTTCTAGTACTTGTCAGTTGCCAGTACTTCTATTACTACCACACTCTCTCTATTCGTCACTTGATCTTTTATCAGGAGATCGAGAAGGGTAGGTGGGGTAGGTGGTTCACCATTATTCGCAAGTGAACAACAATTTCCCAACTAACCTAATACTACTACTACTACTACTACTACTACTACTACTACTACTACTACTACTACTACTACTACTACTACTACTACTACTACTACTACTACTACTAATAATAATAATAATAATAATAATTTACTACTCCAACAAACAGTCTAAGCTTGACCCCTCCAACAAACAGTCTTATGCTTGACCCCTGTTATTCTCTATTTCAATTTCTTTATTTCAATTTCTCTGTGCTCCATCTTTCACTTTTTAATGTGATGACGTTGATTCTTAGATAGCCCCCTATTATATTATGCACTGCTTTGTGTGTGTATTGTGTGACCCATGCTCCTGTGCTTAGTGAGTTCATTTCATCCAAGAGTGAGCTTAATATAGAAGTGATGACGACATGTCAGCTCAGCTGTTTTAAGAGTTTACTATCCTATTATTAAGGGTGCATTTGTTTGTAGGATTAAACAAAAAGTCTCTATATTTATTTCAAAGGATAACATATTCTTAAAAGATTACTAATCTCATATTATTTAAACTAAAATAATTTAAAGACTATATATGAGATAACTAAAATAAAATTCTATTATTATCTCAATAAAAAAATAGTAAAGGCAATTATTATTTACATTTTTATTGATTATCTCAAACTTAAATTATATCGCTAAATATTATTAATTATAAAATTAATCACGTTTGATTCAAAATAAATTAGAATTAAAACTAAAAGTAATTCAAAATAATAGAATAAATTACATAAAAATGTTTAATAATAAAAATATAGTTTTTTTTTAAATAGCAAAGGAGCATTCTCGTGCAAGACAATAAAAGCCCCTTTTGCTATGCAATTAGAATCTATTAGTTATCGCCGGTCCACTCTTAGTTTGTAAAAATTACTTTGGGATTAAAGATACTTTAAATTAGAATAAAAGAATAAAAAAAAGTAATTAAGATGCAGTAGTTTTATTATTTATATATTTAAATTTATTATTTCTTATATAAGGATAATATAGTAATAACGAACAAACTCTAACTTTAGAGTTTGTTATTTCTTTAAGAGTTTATTTTATATAAATCAATAGGAAGATGATACGTAAGAACGGAGAAGACATCATTCTGAGTTCTTCTCGAACTTTCTCTCTTATTTCAGGAACTCGTTTATGGTATTAGAGCAATCAAAGAATTCGCTTCCTTGAGGACTCAGCCTTCCCCGATCTGAGTTTTTCTCCATCGATCCGTGGAGCTCTCTCAAGATCTCTTTTTCTACGTTCTCCGTGTGAAGATTACTGAAGGTTCATCATGGCTGTCTTATAAATTTACAACTTCATTCGTGATATCTAACATCTCAAATCTAGTTTCTATGAAATTATCTGCAATAAATCTCCTATTTTGGAGATCTCAGATCATTCCGGTATTGAAAAGAAATAATCTATTTGACTTCTTGGATGGATCTTATTCTTGTCCTCCAAAGCAAATCCCATACTCGAGTGGAAATATGATCACCAACACGAAGCATGTTAAGCTGGATTCTCACCAAAGATCAGCTTGTTCTTTCTTGGATAAATGCTATTTGTTCATAAAGCATTCTCTCTCAGTTCGTTGATCTCAATTTCTCTTTTGAAGTGTGGGCTGCTATTAATAAGTGATTTGCTTCACAATCTAGATCACATGTTATTCAATAGAAGACTCAACTACAAGCACCGAAGAAAAGTGATTCTTTCGTTTCTAATTGCTTAAAGGCTATTAAATGTAGCTTGGCGTCAGCTTTCTGTGTTTGTCTCAGATGAAAATTTACTTCTTTATATTCTCAATGGTTTACCATCGGAATATGCACCATTTCGAACCTTTTCTTAGGGTTCTATAATAGAGATAGAAGAGTTATGTACTCTTCTTCTTCTTCTTCTTCTTCTTCTTCTTCTTAGTAAAGAGGTTCATCTTAAATCTATTCGTCCGGATTTTGACTTAGTTAGCATGGTGTTTGCCGCATCTAAATCAAATAAACAGAATGTCTTTAAGAATTGTACGTTAGGGAGCAATGATAAAAGCATATACAGAGGCTCTTCTAAATGATCCAATAATTCCTATTCAAACAAGAATTTGAATAATTTGTCTTCTTTCAATCAAAATGCCAACAAACAATCTGAATCCGGATCACATCAGCAATCCTTCAATCCAAGGATCCCTTTCCAGATCTGCAATTGCACTGGCCATGCTGCCCTTGACTACTATCATAGGATGGATTTCTCTTTTCAAGGTCGACATCCACTTTGCAAAGTCGGCTGCTACGGCAGCATCTTTCCCTGGCTCTGGCACTCCAACAAACACCTGGTTTACAAATACTGGAGCATCCAATCATATCTCTCTTGATTTGGAAAACTTGACATATCAAGGGAGTAGATTATATTACATGAGCCATTTATTTTCAGTATCCTAATTCTCTAATGTAGTTTTATATAGCTTCTGTGCCCAAGACAAGGGGTCATAAATTACGTTTTTAGAGAAATTTGCAAATATAGTTTTTACCCCCTTTACTTTCTCTTTTGTTTCACAACAAAATAAGCATAATGCCATATTTGGTATCATGGTAACCAAGTCTACATGGCACTCTAGACTTGGTCATCCCTCTGGCTCTGTTTTGAAGCAAATAACAATTGAGAATAGCTCATCAGTTCAGAACTCAGCTCTAGAGATCTTCTATGAAATATTTTAGCTCAGCAAAAGTTCTTATCTTCCATTAGGAGCTTCTATTAGAGATACCTTATCTCCACTCCAATTTAAACATTTTGACGTCTCGAGACCCATGACGAGTTTCAATGGTGAATACAAATTTTATATCTCATTTGTAGATGACTGCACTAGATATACTTGAATTTATCCTCTTAGATATAAGAGTAAAGTATTGTCTGTGTCTTAGCTTAAAATATGCTTTTAATCCTTCATATCTAATCATGACATCACGCATGAATTATCATATCCACATGCTCCAAAGTAGAATGAAATTTCTGAGCCGCTCTAGTGTGACAATAGCCCGCTCTTTAATGGCTGAATTTGGTGTACCCAAAACTTTTTGGGTTGAAGCATTTTTTTACTTCAACTTATTTGCTGAATAGACTTCCATCTCCAAAAATATCCAAGCTGTCACCATAGAAGGTCTTATTTATGCGTAAGCCAACTCATTTATTTTTCAAAGTTTTTGATTTTGCTTGTTATCCTTGGTTAAAATCTTATACCTCTTCAAAATTAATTTTGCCATCAAACAAATGCATATCATAGGATATAAACCTTAATCCTAAAGAATATCGCTGTCTAGATCCATCTACTAGTAGAGTCTTTGATCTCTCAGACATGTGATTTTCTAAGAATCTCATTTTATCTTTCAATCTATACCACTATCTTTATCACCCATTTTGATAATCCATATCAACCACATTTTGTGTCAGGTCCAATTTCATTCTCCATACCTCATAAGGATCACCATAATCCTTTACCACTTATATACGCCAATAGTCCTTCCACAATATTCTAAACCAATTCCACTTCAGAATCCACAACATTACATACCTCCTTAAATAACCTTGTTTCTGAACTTGTTTCTACAATAATTCTCATTGCTGAAATAAATTGTCAGTCTATTGCAAATAAGTATTCTACGATAACTAGAGCTAGGTCAGGCATCTCCAAGAAAAAGGCCTACACAGCTGCTTCCCTACTAAAAGTGTAACTGAACTGACAAACTACACTCAAAAGTGCTAAAAAAAACAAAAATGGGTATATGCCATGAAGGAGGAATTCTCTGCCTTACAGAGGCAGAATACCGGGATTTAGTTCCTAAACCACCAAATAAGAATGTTGTAAGATGTAAATGAGTTTATGAATTGAAGTACCAAATTTAGATAGCTCAATCTCCAAATATAAAGCTTACTTGGTTGCAAAAGAGTATGGACTGGACTATTAATAGACATTGAGCCCTGTAGTAAAATTTATAACGATTTGAGTTCTTCTAGCATTGACAATCTTTAAACAGTGGCCCTAATTACTTCGATTGGATGTAAGTAATGCATCTTACATGGCTTTCTTAAAGAGGAGCTTTGTATTACAGTCACCTGGATTCAAGCAGAAGTATATACCAATCATGTTTGCAAGCTATAAAAGTCCCTCTATGATAAATTCACAAGTTTTCTGCAAAGTTTTCGCTTTGTTTCGTCTATCATTAGGGTACCATTTACATTGCTCTGACTATATATGTCGATAATATCATAGTGATGGGAAGAAATGCACATTCTATCAAACAGTTAAAGGACATTCTCAAGGCAAACTTTGAGATGAAAGTGCTAGCTAGCCCCATTAAGCTATTTTCTTGGAATAAAAGTGACCAGGGATTAGGGATTCGTCTAGCATCTTTCTATCACAGCCCAAATATGCTTCTATATTGGTTGAATCGTAGGGATGCATCAATCAAAATATTGTAATTCCCTTGTTTCGACAACAACTTGTCCTCTTCAAGATCCCTATGAGTACAGGAACATTGTGGGTGGACTCCGATACTTAACAGTCACAGGATATGATCTTTAATATGGAGTAAATCTGATGTGCCAATTTATGCATGCACCTACCTTCGATCACTTCTAGGCGGTTAAAAGATTACTTCGGTATGTTGCTGGAACAAAAAGCACTTCGGCATACAGTTGTGCTGTGGGGATTTACGATTATAGGCGTTCTGTGATGTGAACCAGGTAGGTGACCCAGATGATCGAAGATCAATCTCAGGATATCATATCTTTCTTAGGAATAATGCGATCTCATGGAGCTCTAAGAAGCAACAAATAGTAGCCAAGTCTTCCATGAAAGCAGAATATCGATCACTGACTCAAAGTCACTGAGCTTTATTGGATTCAATCCTTATTCCGTGATTTCCATAGCTAATTACTTCACCAGTAGTATGGTGTGGTAACATGTCAGCTGTATATTTGGCCTCCAATCTAGTTTTCCATGCCAGAAATGAACATATAGAGATCGACTTCGGAGAAGGTGGTAGTTCGAGATTCTTAGTTTATCATGTGCCCACATAACAAGAAGTTGCTGATATTCTCACTAAAAAAGTCGCACGTTTCCGATCAATTTTGTCTTCTGTGATGCAAACTTTTCCATGGTGATGGAAAAATGATATGTAAGCATCATAAATTCTATAAATAGAATAGGAACGATGGAGAAGCATAGTTCCGTGACTTTTCTCTCTCATTTTGTGAACTCGTTTACTTAAGCCTACAATATTTTCGACACCTGATTTAGTTGCACACGACAGAATAGGAGATCCTTTTGAATTGATGGAAGCTGCCAACTCCATTCAGGGAATATACTTGGGTTCCTGACAACATGCTTGAGATTGTTATTAATTGTGACAGTGGTCTAGTACAATTTTAACTAGTCAGATTGATTCACTGATCTGAGAGAAAGTACTAATTACTGATTCATCAAGCAAACAAGAACTGTCAGAATGAATATTCTTATACATTGTAGTTAACGAGAGAAGAAAAGTAGACATGGTCGATGTACAATTAACTAAGTCGATCAATTAAGTGGTGAGGACAGGGGGAAGGTAGTCAGACCTCTTCCCCAGAACACGGGCTTCTGTGTCGGGAAAGAATTCCATCCCTGTCAGTTGTACGACCTCCCCGTCAGCAGTGATCCTAATGGGGTAGCTTAGGAGATGACCTGGGAGGTCATTATATAGGGTCTCACTTGCATATAGACGCCAGTATTGTTCTGCAATTTGGTTCACCTTCCGCATGCACGCGATGCTTTGGGGCTGGAGGAAGGCATTGTCAAGTCTTCTGAGGTGTTCGAACCAGAGTGCCATGCGGAAGCCATGGATTTGTCCCCTAGCTGGCTGCTCATTGTTCATTAGATGGTTCGGCTGGTATGCACCCATAGCAATCTCCGAGTCCCTGCCCCCGTCCATGGATCGTTGATTGATGTTGGCAGACCCGATGATGATATACTCGTCATCAACTAAAAAACCAAATGAATTAAAGATGTATGGATAAAACAAGAATATTGATGCTACTATACAGTGTATATATATATTAATTAATTATTCTTTCTAGTCAATTACGTACGCACATACGTACCAATCATCATCTTTGCATGAACATAGATCATGAATCGCCTCGCTTGCTGTGCTCTGCTGTAATCTGTGTTGGGTTCTGGTTGTTCCTCAGGTCTGTACTCCCCGCTCCTATACACCTCTCGATTGCCTAAGCAAAAGAAGCTGAGGTAGTCCTTGGGGTTCGCTCGAAGCCCCTTTGCACGGAGAGCTTGGGCAATGTCGGTATACATCATCTCCATCGTCCTCCGCTGCCAGTCCAAGATGGCTTGAACCGACGCACTCTCTGGGACACCCTCTGGCCACATCGGGATGACCACATACACAGCAAATTGCTCCCCTGCCTCAATTTTACTTGTGATCTTTAGTGAGAGCTCTCTGGGGATGAGATGTAGTGCGCCGATGTCTTCGGCCTTGATGTCATCTGACTTCCAACCATAAGAGCTACCTAGAAAGTATTGGTTCTCTATATAGATGAAATTCTTGGCCCTACGAATGGCATGGATGTAGGCGTCCTGGATGCTACGTTCGATGACATGATCTTTCCCAGTGACTAGCCCAAGAGATTCTGCATCCTTTGGTGCCTCAGGGAATCCTACGACAGCTCCCCCGTCAATGGATCTAAATACTTGGACATTCCATGCTTCTACTTCCTCTTGAGCAATATGACCCTCTTCCTCCTCTGCAGCCCGCGGCCCAAAGTTTGAGTAGCCGGCGAGGGGCACCAGTAAATCATCCCCTCCACCTTGCTTCCTCCATCTTTGCTCAAAGTTATACAGTACATCCCACGCAGCTGGTCCTTCTATTCGACAGTGAATATCGTGCCATGGCTCTCTTGGGCCTCCTTTCCGTATCGACGCTCCGGCAAAGTTTGGTTGATGGAAGTCGGCATGATTAATGTTGTCCAGTGTCCGGAACAGAGGATGGTCTTGCGTATCATATCTTCCATCACAAAGGTCGATGCCTCCGACAAAGCTTATGACGCTCCTCTTCCTCCTTGCCACAGGGCTGCAGTCCACGATGACGGTCTTTTGATGATGTGTGAACATAGTTGCGACCTCAAAGCCCTGGACGTAGCTTCCTTCTCCATCTGGGTTCCGAGGGCATAGGATGCAGTGAACATCTGTGCCACGAAAGTAACTAGCTGTATCCTGATCATGCGTTGCCATGAGGCCATCCTTCTTCAGGGGGCCTAGTCCGAGCGACGTCCTATCGTCCCAAACAAGAATCAACACCCTGACGCCTTCCTCGGCCTTCCTCTTGAGTAGCTCACCAAGAGTTGCATCTCCCCCAGGCTTGGGCCTTTGTGGATCCCTTATCAAAGTAATGTTAGTGTAGATGGACCAGCCAGCGATGTAAATCAGCTGTCGCGCATTGGTGATGGCATCGAAGATGTCCTCCCAGCATCTGCGCGGCTCATAGTAGCGACCCTTAGCGAGGGAGATACGAGGGGCGAGGTTATTAGGGACGTGTGCGTCCTCATACAATGTCACCCTGCACCCGCGTCTTTGTGGGAAAAATGTTTTGGGAACCCCGGCCGACAATATCGGACTGTTGATGATTCCCTTCCCCGAATTTACCAGCTCCTTGGACACCGCCAAATACTGCACCCTCACATGTATCCTTCCCCGGCCTCCTCCCACTGGCTTCCTCTCCTCGTTAAGTATCCCTAACCATCTATCCACCTGCTCACCGTTTACGATTTCCTCCACCGGCAGATAAGCCCTTCCAATCAGCGATGCTCCAATGGGGTTGTTCGACTTAAGTGTGAAGATGACATCGGCTGTCCAGTGCGCACAGTAGATATGGAAGGACTCATTCCACTGGATCTGGGACTGGGACCGGGAGCCATTTCCTTCCTTTGCTACCATTCTGGTTCGACCCAGTCTCGCCTTCTCTACGTCAATTGTTGCGTACAGCTGGTTGTCGGACCCTTTGCCAGCACCCACACTGTCCTCGATTCCTTGAACAATCTGTGCCACAAAATTAATTAAGTCGTCAGACATAAAATACGCAAACAAGTGACAATCATAGTGTATATATATAACTAGAAACGGCAATTGCAAGAATTAATAACCTTGGGTTGGCAAAATGATACTCTCTTGATCCATGATAATCTTCTCAAAAGACTTCTCCTTGATACAGTCGGCGTCTCCAAATTTTCAATCAGTATAACACAATATGAAGATCATCAGTTCAATACCAAATGACTAGGAAATTAAGCTAACTATTGTTCATCCAAGTTAATTTCTTAAAAGATTTCAAGGAGCTTGATTTGATGTTTCTTTCAAGACAGAACAACATCAACTGAACCTAGTTAAGGTTTAAAACTAATTGGATCACAATTTCAAGTAAGAAGGTCATTGGTATAGTTTATATATATATATACAAGAGAAGAATGCATACGGGGAAATACATCTTTCTGCATGCATGCTATTAAAGTGCCTACCTAGCTAGTACATGACAATAACTTTATGTGTTAATAAACTTAGATGAATTAGGACATTCCCCTGTATATATCCTAGGTTATTCTTTTCCTATGGTTAAAAGACCAATTTGAGAAATTTATTCATGCAGCTGAACCTCAGAAAAGGAATAAAAAAATCTTTACCAAAATGTCCTTTTCTAGGTAGAGAAATATCATCTCTTAATGGTTGTAGATTTTATATTTTATATAACAAATGAGTTTAGCAAAATTCGGATTCAAGACTTCTATAAAAAATTATATATATAATTTATATTTAATACTCATGTCATAGCAATTAGCTTAATTCTTTAAATTTACAGAAGTACAGATAACGTAAATTGGAGTACAGGATGGGCAATCATATCATTTTTACCATCTACCTACAAGTAGCTAATGTAACACACCTTGAAACCACGTTGGTCCCGAACACATCAAAATACATATATATATATATATATATAACCCAATTAAAATCCTAAATAAAAGTTTCCCTACTATTTTAAAATGATCTTAACTAAGTAAGAAGCTTTCCTAATTTGCCTAGAACCCCAAAATATTCCCATTCATTCCTTTTCTCTCGCCCACACACTAGCCTCTATGCTTTTCACTACGCAACCAAAAGAAGAAAAGAAAAGAGATAACTGAGGAAACCCTAATAGCGATGTCCTCTTCCTTTCTCTTGGAAAGAAACTATAATATCTTATCGCTCCAAGATTCTGCCTTTAATATCTCTCAATGTTATACCCATGTTAATAGGGAAAGAAGCAAATATTAACGTGGATCGCTTAGAGTGAGAATCGTGAGAGGAAAGAATTCTAGAGATTGCTTGGGAGTTTAACAAGCAAAGATAGGTGATTTAAATGATTAATGACTAGTTATGTCAATATGCAATTTATATTGTTTGATCTTCCTTCTTGAATCAAACTGGGACAAGAAGGAGTCATTTTTTTCAAACTAGTTGCTCTCTGTTCTCCTTTTTTTGTTCCCTTCTCTTGATCAAATTTTAAGTGGTTGATCAGCAATTGATTAGTTTATGCAGAAAAATGTGATGCATATGTTTATGGCTAGTTAATTTCACACTCAGGACATGTATATTCTTTGCTTAAAATATCATGATTGGTGTAAGCTGAATTTTTGAAATATTTGAAAAGTAAACTAAGAATAATCCACATGCAACATATTAGAATTTTATAATCTCCCTTGTAGTTATTATTGCTCTTCTAAGCGAACATATAGATCTAGTCTGTATATGTTCAATGTTTATATTGTAATCAAGGAAAAGAAAGAGATAACATTGCCTACCGTAAATAGTGATTCTCATGTTAGATTAGAATCTTTCACCCTAAATGTTTAGTCTTGAAGGGATTGCTCCCTCTCTAAAATCCAGATTATGACAGCTAATGAGTCTAAACGACACTAAGTTAATATCTCGTGCAAACTCATGAGCAGCTCACAGATGCTATTCGTTTCCGTCTCTCTCACTCATGCAACCCGGAAATTCATAAGAAGTATCGTAAATAATAACATCAATCATTCTCTGCTGATCATTGCTCGCGGAGCTATATATATATACATGCATACCTTGCGGACTGTTCTTGAAGCATTGCCAGATGGTGATAAGTTATTTGCCTCAAAAACTATGACTTGGAGGACTCCATGGAGCAACCGCTGTGCCATCCCTTGCCTATCTAGTTTGTTGTTTGGTCACTTTGGTTGGCCCTTGAATTGAAAAAGAAGCATGTACATTGATAACTAATTAGAACATTATTGCAGAAATAGCTGTAATTGGAAACTTAGCTTCACCTGCCAATTTGTGAGGAATAACTCAAGATTAATGCCGTTGAGAATTGAAGGACGATCTTCAAATATAACAAGGTATACATACATAGAACTCTAAAGAAGAAAGGACATCCTTAAATAGACTTAATCTACATTATATAACTTCAAGTACAAGGCTTGTACGACCCGAAAAAAGAAAGGATATATTCTCCTGAAAATAACACTGATAAAAGATCAATATGATATTATTTGATGTTATATACTTCTGCGTACCAAAGAAAAATAATAGGCTTCCTTCACTTGTCAAGAAAAAGAAAAAAAAGAAAAGAAACAAGAGCAAGAAAAGGATACAACACCAACTAAAGAGGGTAAAGTACAATCCAAAACGCATGCAGAAGGAAGGTACGAATTAAGGAGAGCAGGAAAAGGGTAGTCCACTAAAGCAGATAAAGTACAATTAAAACGAAGAAGAAAGGAATGTATATATATATATATATATATATATATATATATATATATATATATATTACTGCACAAGGTTGATCGGTGCATAACAATTGAGCATAACAAACATACCCCGGTGATCACCTGGCTGGTTAAGTATGTTGTCTGCTGTTAAGAAGAAGAAGAGCATTTAAGTCAATTTTTCATTTCATATTTGTATTTTAACTTATATTTAGGTCACATCAAAAGTATATCACTAGCTTAGATTACAAATAAATATAAGAAAGTGCTACTCTTGATTAGCGGTACAATTAAAAGTAAGAATAAAAAATAGTTGCTTTAGGTTTTTTTATTTTCTCCCAAAACAAACGAATTGGACAAGAAGTGGAGTGCTAAATCTATAACTAATTAGGTCCAAAAATGGAACCATAATAGTAAATTCACCATACCGCTACTATTATTTGGAGACGTTGAAATCAAATTGTTTCACTGCTTAATGAAGAAAAAGTTTATGTTGATAATTGGAATGACTTTGCTGACATTCTAGATTCTAGGCTAAAATTTGAAAGTGTAGCATGTACTACCCATTATTGATCATTTGTGCCAATTATACACTCCCCAAATCCTTTACTTGTACTCAGACCCGTAAGACCCATTGGTCTAGGTCGACGGGGAAAGCCCCTAGGCCTAACAGCAATCAAGTGGAGTTTAGGGTCTAGGGTCTATGGTATATGGTTTCGGGTTTAGGGGTCTAGGGTCTAGGGTTTAGGGTCTA